>NC_035434.2:56716469-57391085 GCF_002127325.2 Helianthus annuus | reverse complement strand
AAACCATTCCTTTTATATTGATCTGCCTAATAAAGAATCTTAAGGGGGTGAAACCTAGCTTGGGGTCTTCTAAGATCAGTCAAGATGGTACGACCTAGCTGAAAAGATTCTGATTCCCTGTTAACCTCTGTACGCATGTTAACATTCATGGCAGATGTGATTCGTTATAATCACGCACGTCATTCTTATACAATAATCCTTTGAGGATTTCAAAAACCCAACTAAATGATATATAGATCGTGGGTTAAATCACCAATGAAGGTGGTCAATATTATAAAGACATCCATTTAGCGATGCAATGCCTACGGGCCAGTACTATAAAGACATCCATTTAGTGATGCAATGCCTACGGGCCAGTACTATAAAGACATCCATTTAGTGATGCAATGCCTACGGGCCAGTACTATAAAGACATCCATTTAGTGATGCAATGCCTACGGGCCAGTACTATAAAGACATCCATTTAGTGATGCAATGCCTACGGGCCAGTATTATTAAAACATCCATTAGTGATGCAGTGCCTACGGGCCAGAATTATTAAAAACATCTATTACTGATGTAGTGCCTACGGGCCAATATTATCAAAACATCCATTAGTGATGTAGTGCCTACGGGCCAACCATATTAAGACATCCATTAGAGGTGTAGTGCCTATGGGCCATAATAATTGTCTTATAAGACAAAAGGCAGTAGTAGTCTATGACTCTCTGTCAGAAAGAGATAAAAGAACTACGGTTCAACTCTCTATGCCTTTGATTCTCTGGAATCTCGGCTAATATTATAAAACATCATCATAATTAGGCTTTATGCCGCCAATACTATTTATATAGTTAAAATAGGATATATTCAAATCCTAATATTTAATGTAATGAGATAATAAGTTAACCGAATATGGTCTCTGTACCATGGTTGACAAATTGTCATAAAAGACAAACACATAATAATCTCCTAAATTAAAATTTTGTTATCTTCTGTAACAGATTCAAGTTACAATGGCGGATCCCAATGGAGAGAACAGCCACACGAATGAAGATGACTATGACAATGCGTCAGTACATTTGACAGGCGCACAGCTAAAGGCTCTGATCAACAATGCTGTCCAGGCAGCGATTGATCGTCAAAATACTGAGTCTCAAGGCAGATCTGTGTCAAAACCACCCTCTAAACCAAAGACACACTCCAAACCACCCTCTGAACCCAAGAAAGATGACGACAAGCATTCGTCTACTGAGCACAGCGTTCACCGCGATAGAGAATATACCGATGCGTCCAGTGCTAAGGGTTGCACCTACAAATACTTTGTATCATGTAAGCCCCGTGAATTTACAGGGGAGAAAGGTGCGGTTGACTGTATAACCTGGCTGGACGAGATGGACACGATTGTGGACATCAGCGGGTGTGCTGAGAGGGACGTGGTAAAGTTTGTGTCCCAGTCATTCAAGGGCGAGGCCCTGGCATGGTGGAGAGCTCTGGTGCAGGCTTCAGGTAAGTCTGCCTTGTACAAAATGTCATGGGGGGAGTTTATTACCCTCATAAAAGAAAACTACTGCCCTCAGCACGAGGTTGAGAAGATTGAGGCTGATTTTGTCTCACTAGTGATGACAAACCTGGATTGCCAAGCTTATCTGACAAGCTTTAACACTATGTCACGCCTGGTGCCATATCTTGTGACACCAGAACCACGAAGAATTGCCCGATTCATTGGGGGCTTAGAGCCGGCGATCAAGGCCAGCGTAAAGGCTTCTAGGCCAACGACCTTCAGGTCAGTTACTGACCTCTCCTTGTCTCTTACACTTGATGCTGTCCGTCTGAGGGCACAAAGGAGCAAGGAGGCTGAAAAGCGAAAGCGTGAGGATGATACCTCACGAAAGTCCGGTAAAAAGCACCGTGGAAACGGTGAGGGCAAAAGAGGGTCGGAGGCAAGAAAGGAGGGGCAAGCTGATGGAAGACCTTACTGCAAGGTCTGCAAGAAACCACACTCCGGGAAGTGTAGGTTTGCGTCGGGTTCGCAGTCGCAACAAAGGACTCCACCCTGTGGGCTATGCAAGTCCAAGGAGCATAAGACAGTGGAGTGTAAAAAGATAAAGGACGCAACCTGCTATAATTGTAATGAAAAGGGGCACATAAAGAGTAATTGCCCGAAGTATGCCAAGAAGGCAGAAGAGACTAAGAAGACAAATGCGAGAGTTTTTCGCTTGGATGCAAAGGAAGCGGTCAAGGACGACAATGTGCTTACAGGTACTTTTCTCGTAAATAATATATTTGCAAGAGTACTGTTCGATTCTGGCGCTGACAAGTCCTTTGTAGACCAGAAATTTTGCCAACTACTAAATATGCCAATCAAAACCCTTGACGTGAAATACGAAGTAGAGTTAGCAGACGGAACAATAGAAACCGTCTCTACCGTTCTAGAAGGATGTGAAATATCCATTAGGAACCATTCTTTTCCTTTATCTCTACTTCCTTTCAAACTTGCGGGTTTTGACATCGTGCTAGGCATGGACTGGTTATCCCATAACCAGGCCCAAATCATTTGCGGCAAGCGGCAAATAGTTTTAAAAACTCCGAGTGGTGAATCTCTTACCATTCGAGGGGATACGCATTACGGATTGCCCGAAGACGTATCTATGCTGAAAGCTTCAAGGTGTTTGAACAGAGGCTGTGTAATTTACATGGCTCAGGTGATAATTGAAGAACCAAAGCCGAAGATCGAGGATCTTCCTGTCATTTCTGAATACCCCGAGGTTTTTCCTGAAGAACTACCTGGTTTGCCACCAGATAGACAAGTGGAGTTCAGAATTGACATCATTCCTGGAGCAGCTCCGATAGCAAGAGCACCCTACAGGCTGGCTCCGACGGAAATGAAAGAACTGAGGACCCAGTTGGATGAACTGCTGGCGAAAGGTTTTATCAAACCTAGTTCATCTCCCTGGGGAGCTCCTGTCCTATTTGTAAAGAAGAAGGACGGATCGATGCGGTTGTGCATCGACTATAGAGAGCTGAATAAAGTTACCATAAAGAACAGATATCCTTTACCAAGGATCGATGATCTCTTCGATCAGCTGCAAGGAGCAAGCTACTTCTCCAAGATCGACTTAAGGTCGGGTTATCATCAACTAAGGGTCAGAGATGAAGATGTACACAAGACTGCATTTAGAACTCGCTATGGTCATTACGAGTTCCTAGTGATGCCTTTTGGGCTCACAAATGCACCGGCTGCGTTCATGGATCTCATGAATCGCGTTTGCAAGCCGTACTTGGACAAATTCGTCATAGTCTTCATTGACGATATCCTTATCTATTCCAAGAACCAAGCTGACCACGAGAAGCACCTCCGTTGCATTCTCGAATTACTACAACGTGAGAAACTCTACGCCAAATTCTCGAAATGTGAATTCTGGCTACGAGAAGTTCAGTTTTTAGGACACGTTGTGAGTGAGCGTGGTATCCAGGTGGATCCCGCTAAGGTAGAGGCAGTCATGAACTGGCAAGAGCCAAAGACGCCTACCGAAATCCGTAGTTTCCTGGGATTAGCAGGATATTACCGGAGATTTATTGAAAATTTTTCAAGGATTGCTGCGCCCTTGACTTCCTTGACCAAGAAGAAAGAAAAGTACATTTGGGGCCCGAAGCAGCAAGAGTCCTTTGAAATACTGAAGCAGAAGCTAAGCAACGCACCTGTGTTAACCTTACCTGAGGGTACAGATGAATTCGTAGTTTACTGCGATGCATCACATACAGGCATGGGGTGTGTGCTTATGCAGAAGGGCAAGGTGATTGCCTATGCTTCAAGGCAATTAAAGGTGCATGAAAAGAATTACACCACCCATGATTTGGAGTTGGGTGCCGTTGTATTTGCACTTAAGTTATGGAGGCACTACCTTTATGGCATTAAATTTGTGATTTATTCTGATCACAAAAGCCTCCAGCACCTGTTCAACCAGAAAGAGTTAAACATGAGGCAACGCCGTTGGATGGAAACCCTGAATGATTATGACTGTGAAATCAGGTACCATCCCGGCAAGGCGAATGTAGTCGCCGATGCATTGAGCAGGAAAGAAAGGGTAAAACCCATTCGAATCAATGCCAAGAGCATTGAAGTTAAAAATAATTTGATTGAAAGGATTTTGGCTGCACAGCGAGAAGCTGTGTTGGAAGCTAATTATCCTAATGAAAAGCTGGGAGTAACTGCGGAGCAGTTGACTCTTAGCAAGGATGGAATTCTTAGGCTGAATGGACGTATATGGGTTCCGATTTATGGGGGACTACGAGATGTTGTTCTCCAGGAAGCCCATAGTTCCAAATACTCAGTCCATCCTGGTGCTGATAAGATGTACCAAGACTTAAAGGCAAATTATTGGTGGATAGGCTTGAAAAAGTCTGTAGCCGCCCATGTAGCAAAGTGCTTGACTTGTGCTCAAGTCAAAGCCGAGCACCAAAAGCCGTCTGGCTTGCTACAACAGCCTGAACTTCCCGAGTGGAAGTGGGAATGTGTAACTATGGACTTCATAACCAAGTTACCCAAGACCAGGAAAGGAAACGATACAATATGGGTCATAGTTGATAGGCTGACTAAATCAGCTCATTTTCTACCCATCAAGGAGACGTATAGCTCCGATATGTTAGCCCAACTTTATGTTGATAAGATTGTAGCCCTACACGGCATACCTGTGTCTATTATCTCCGACAGGGATACTAGATACACATCTCACTCCTGGAAAAGTTTCCAGCAATCTTTGGGCACGCGTTTGAACTTTAGTACGGCTTACCATCCACAGACGGACGGTCAAAGTGAGCGTACCATCCAAACGCTAGAAGACATGCTACGTGCATGTGCGATCGATTTAGGTGGTAACTGGGATAAAAACCTACCCCTGATCGAATTCTCCTACAATAATAGCTACCACACCAGCATAAAGGCTGCGCCCTTCGAGGCATTATATGGTAGGAAATGTAGATCGCCTGTTTGTTGGGCGGAAGTAGGAGAGGTCCAATTATCGGGACCAGAGATTGTTTTCCAGACGACGGACAAGATTGTCCAGATCAGGGAACGACTCAAGGCTGCCCGCGATAGGCAGAAGAGCTACGCTGATCCAAAGCGTAAGGATTTTCACTTCGAAGTGGGTGAAAAGGTATTACTTAAGGTATCGCCCTGGAAGGGGGTGATGCGTTTCGGCAAGAAGGGCAAGCTGAGTCCGAGATACATAGGGCCTTTTGAGGTCATTGAACGGGTCGGATCAGTTGCCTATAAACTAAACTTGCCTGAAGAGCTCAATGGAATTCACAATGTGTTCCACATCTGCAATCTCAAAAAGTGCTTCGCCGACGAATCGTTGGTGATTCCACACACAGATGTGCATATAGATGAGAGCTTAAAGTTCATAGAAAAACCCTTGTCGATTGAAGATCGACAGGTGAAGAAGCTTCGCAGAAAGCACGTACCGATTGTAAAGGTCAAATGGGATGCTCGTAGAGGTCCTGAATATACGTGGGAAGTCGAAGCTACAATGAAAGAAAAATACCCCTATTTATTTGAGTAAATCTCGGGTCGAGATTTATTTTAAGGGGGTGAGGATGTAACACCTCGAAATTTTGTGTCCAATGATGTGTTAACACGTGTCATTTGTTTACACGTGGCATCTAAAATAAATAAAGGACTAATTTTGACAAACCTTGAAAATATGTAAATTCGAGGGTTATAAATGTCAACAAGGGTGAATATACTGTATAGTATCCCTAAATAATGCTTAAACCTTCAAACGAATAAATTATAGATCGTACAAAAACAAAACGCGGAAGAAAGTGAGAGATTACAAACTACAGGGGTTAACTGTGTCAACATGTTTAATAATACCTCTGAGTGACCCTTTAACGTTCCCAAGACTTTGTAACGGTATTATACCCTCACTAAAATAATATATATGAATTTCGCGAAGTTTCGATATGAAACGAGAAAGTTACGATCGAATTCGTAGAAGAAGGGTGAAAAGTGTCAACAGTGAAAGTTAAGGCTTTCCAATATAATTAATAAATAAACCGGGGACTTAATAATGCGGGTAATTAACACGAGGCCCCTATCGGTAAATAACCGAGGGCCAAACCGCAAAGTTACCCCTTCAAAACCGAAAGGTCAGGCGAATCATTACGAAAGATTTCGTTATTAATGGCCAGATTCTGTAATAATTACAAAAAGATTTAAAAATCCTGAAATTTTAACCTTAGGCGACCCGCGTAAGGTTTTGACATAAGTTGAGGCGGGCCGCGAGCCTCCTCTATTTCGCGTCTGATTTTTGAACTTTAGGCGACCCGCGTTAAAATGGCATGGAACTCCCATGCGGGCCGCGTAAAGTGCCCAGATGCAGAAAAAATTGTGTTTTCTTGACTTTTGGAGCTTGTGAACGATCATGCACATAATTATGGGGCATGGGCACCCTATGCTCAACCCATAACACTTAGGGGACACCTACCATCACCTCTGGTCTGATAGTAGTGCTTGCAATGATCAATATGGTTTGGCATTTGGCTATAAATAGCCATGTTGTAGTTACAACATTCACACAACTCAAACAACTTCCATCTGATCATTCTAAGTGCTCCCAAGTGTTCTTCTCTGCTCCATATTCAAGCCCTAACTTCTGTAAGTTGCCTTGATCATTCATACTTCAGTTTATGCTTAGTATTTAGCTAAAAACCAAACCGTCGTAAGTATGGTTTGACTTTAAAATAACTCAGTGATGGTTCAGTCTTATGACGAACCAAAAGTAGTTTTGAGTTGGTATTTATGTGGGTATTAAACCTCTAAAATGGTTCCCCCTGATCACCACTCTAACTATGTCAATTATCGAGTCAAACGTGCGGTTAAAAAGTCAACAGAAAGCTATTTTAGCGATTCAAGCATAACCTGTAATGTATATGTTATGGAACCTGTTTGGACAATCATAAAACATGATAATAAGTATATAAACATGTTTGCGCTCGTTTGAATCGATCATTTACTATATAGAACCGGTTCGGAGCCGAAAGTCGCAAAAGTTTGACTTTTGCTTTGACTTCAGTTCTGACCCGTTTTAGTGAGGTATAAATATACCTTAGGACTCTCTTAGGACCAGGTCACATGTTGGTATAAGCCTCTGTGGTCTGTTCATGAGTTACCCGAGTCTTTTACGCAATTCCGTCATTCGCCTAAAAGTTGACCGTAACGGCCTTTTAAAATTAAAACGAGTATTTCGGACACGTGAACGGACCAAAACCTTGCTTATTAAATTATAAGCATGTCCCTGAAGTTTCACGTCAATCCGAGGTCTAGAATGAGAGTTATGCTAAAAGGCGCACTTTTAAGAAAGTTTTGTAATTAACGGCGCAATTAGCATAACGCTCATCTAACCCAAGTTTTCGGCACCAAAACTTTTACCCACTGTGGTAAAATAATATTTTGAGAATTTTAAAGATTTTTAATAATTTTTACCTTGCTCATAACCTGCGGTTATGGCTACGGTTCGGTAAATACCGAATATGCCCTTTTTGGCCAAAACGGGAGTTCTACAAGGTCTTTTGACCCGATTCCAGTTGCTACTAGTTTTAAATAATAAATAAAGTATTTTAAGCTTTATAAGCTGTTCGGGAAACTCAGATTTCCTGTAGAACTCGAAAAGCCCTTTTTAAGTCTTTAAAATGACCGAAAAGCCCCTACGGGGCATATTACCAACTTAAACTCGTTACGGGCATTACGGAAGGTATCCTACTGATACCAAAATACTTTTAAGGCATATTGACTTAGGAAATAAGCGTACGACTCTTATGGTTAACCGTTTCGCCTATTTGCGCACACGGTACGGCCCACGGAACTAGTTTTCGTGCAATAGCCGATATGGGTCAAATTATATTATTTGAACCCCAAAATCCAGAGTATGAACTATAAACCCATATAAAACAAGTCACTGAACTTGTCGGGTCCAAATCATACTCCATTCTCGGTTTTCGCCTTTTCGTGCGAATTAACCATATCTATATATCGGAATCAACCGGTTTAAGCTACGGCTACTATAAGGACCGTTAGGATTCTAAGAGGTTAATTAAAACCATCGTTCCAGATTAGGAGCCCCAGTAAAAGCTATCGGTGACTTGATCTAAATTAAGGATTAATACTTGCAAAGGTAAATACTTTTGACTTATTTCCCCTATATGGGCTTGGGTTACGGTATATTAATACCGCTTGATTGAGCATTATATAATTCCATCGCTTAGGTGGTTAATTGATTAAATATGATTGGCTCATTTAAACAGTTTTGTTGCTTATAAGCCTTTGGGGGGTTTAATGACCGTTGTCCCGGATATCCTTGGCATCATTTTACGAAATGGCCACGACCATCGACATCCCGGTGTAGGCGTACACCCGGTATAAAGTGTCGACATTAAAACTAAAAGACGTAGCCGTTGGTTTCTGTACTACGGTTTTACGCAAACGTGGTGTGTCTATAAATCTTTAACCCGGCACGACCCGGGCTACTGAACGCATAAAAGAACATGTAAAACGTTCACAAGATTTTATTATAATTTTCCCAAGTTATAAAAGAGTTTGTGCCTTGTGCATTCAAATCAATTTTAATAAACATTTTCAAATGTGTCAGTTGAATGTATTTACCAGTGTAAACTGACGTATTTTCCCCAAAAAGATTAAGTGCAGGTACCTAAACGTAATTGGCTGGTATTAGCTCCCTAGCGTCGGGATAAGCCTCGCAAGCTTGATTGCAGTATCTAATGGAACAATACTTTATCTGTATTTACGATCCACTGTGGATATATTCAACCCTTGTAATACATTTGGATATTACAATCAAAGGTTGAAATTTATATATTTATCTTATGCTTCCGCTGTGCATTATATAATTGTGTGGTTTGACTATATTGTTGCCAACATCGTCACGGTAATCCCCCACCGGGCCCACCGGTGAGACACGTGGAAATCGGGGTGTGACACAAAGGGATGGGTTATCATCATGTTCCACCTCCTATGTGGAATAACTACTTAAGAAAGAAACTAGAGGGGGGTGGAAAAGGCGCTGAACTTAAAACTGAAACTTAAACAAACAGACCAGCTGCCAGACAACATTGATGTGACCTATACTAAGTCTGACACAGAATGTGAATCAGAGTTGGTGAAAAATGTTGGTGAAAAAGTCTTGGAAAATGAAATCGAAAACACTGATTTTGAAAGCACTAAATCGAAATTTGAAAAAGATAGTTCAAGTTCACAACCTGAAAGTGACGAAAGCTTTCATAAGAATTACATTCCAAAATTAGTATCTAGTTCGAGTGATGATCCAAATGTGATTATGTTTAAAATGAATGGATCTGACAAACTACATTCTGATACAGAATTTCCGATTTAGAATGTGAATTTGAACAAAGTTGAAAAAGTTTTCAAATTAGTGGAGGTCGAGATGTCTGAGATTGAAAATATGTCAAGTGCTCAAGGATTTTTAAATTTCAAAAGAGATAAATCTTACCATTCTAAACCAAAAAAGTTCCTATTTAAACTGTCAACAGAGAAATTATAATCATGGGAGGAACGGTTCGGGATATGGTAAGAAAAATCACAACAAGTTTGGAAAATCAAAGTTTTTAAAGAAAATGACTTTTCTGATTGGAAAAAGTTCAGAAAGTGACAAAGAAAGTCAATTCAGCAAACAATCCAATGAGGAATTCTTTGCTCAAAAGAAACAACGTGAACAGGTTGAAGGATCCACTGTTGTAACAGACAGTAAGACTTGCATTAGGTGTAACCAAGGTGGACATATCTCTAGTCGGTTTCCACAAAAGAATCTTAAACCTGTTTATGGTGTTAAAAAGAAGAATTCATAAGATCTGAAATAAAAATCACCAATGTTTGTACCAACACAAGTCACCAATGTTTGACCTAAACCAATGTTTGTAGCATTTATCATTCAGTTATGACTAATAAGCTTATTAAGTTCCATTTAAATCAAATTGTAAACACCAAATTTGCATTATTCAAATGATGCATTCCAACTTAGGAGATCTGAACTATACATAGATTAACTAAGACCAAATACTTTGACAAAACAAGGTCCATAAGAGTAGTGCTTAGAGCCTTGTGATCATTGCATGAACTTATAGACATGGTTAAAAAGTTCATCTATAAGTTCTAAAAGAGGTCGTATACCTACTCAACAACTAGTAGAGGTTGTAGTACCTGGTCAACAACCGATAGAGGTCCTAAAAACTTGCTCAATGGCTGGTAGAGGTCATTATACATGCTCAATAGTTGGTAGAGGTTGTAGTACCTTGAGATGCTTATGGATTGTATTGAATTATTTTCATACGCCCAATTAACATTTCTGTCACATTTCTGAACACCAAACAATGCCACTCATCTTTAGAATCCAAACCATACATTGATAACTTTAGAAAAATTTCCCAACAATTTAATCCTCTATCCTTCATCATCAACTTTTTACACACACATCATTCTCCATATGCGAGTGGTCATCATTTGTTATCTAACAAATCTCTTGAAATATTTTAATCCATTACTCAGAAACTCTTACCCTTCCCTAAACCCAACAAACTATAACTTTTACACTTCAACCTTTCCAAAATATCCAATAGTCTACTAAAATTAAATTTTGGAAAATTATTTTCCTAAAGTAGGGGAGACTAACCCTAGCAATAATTTTAAGCTTTTGATCATCCATCATTTTCGTTGTGACAACCCGCAATTTCAGGTTATACTTTATCTTAACCACAGTTAACTTAGACATACATTCATAGCGCTGCATTTAACTAGGGTTAGTTAAATGAGTCTACTATGGTAATTCAAGGAATTACCGGAACACACACATAAGTTAATTCTCAAGTGTTGGTGACTAACACAAATAATTATTATAAAGCACGGTTTATAGGAACTAATACGTTGCATGACAAATACGTGAATTATATGTTTTAACTGAAAACTGCAAGATCTTATGTGCCTTTATGTGAAAATTATATAATTAAGGGTGTATTATGGTTATTAGGGAAGCAATAATAAAACACTCAACCCTAATCATGTCACACCCTAAAACCGTCGCAGCGGAATATTTAAACGTAGTGGAGACGGAAGTTGGTGCCCATTTATACCTTGTCGGAAGATGCACTCTTTTGTTTGACATTTTGACATATTTTAAAACATAATATTAAACATTACATTTTTAAAAGTCACGACATAACCATATAAGTTTAGTTGTTTTGATCCTTGCGGATCTTATTACAAATGTCCCAGTTAGTTTAAAAAATGTCCAACATATTTAAAAGAAACGACATGCATCATCAAACATAAGATACGCCATGATTTCCCGAAGCCAAACTCAAGTACCTGTAGAACACGTTAAAATCAAGTGTCAACACAAAGGAAGGTGAGTTCACTTATTTGTTTACTAACAAATTTTATTCCAAAAAAAACTTTCTGATTAGGTGTTTATTTGAAAACATCCATGTAATTTTAGAAAGTCCATTTTACTCCTTTGATAAAATCCATGGGCTTTCCATCGGGTCATTACTCCGACAATAGTAATACTGCCCAGGTTTTGTATATTAAATTATAACGTCAATTTTCAGACTCGTATGTTAGCTAGACGATACGAACTATATATTAACCATGCAGGGATAATCAAAACTAGACAATGAACAGAATATTAATTCGTCGTTTGACATTGACACGGGGCGACCGGTCACGACGACGTTGTCAACCGATAGATCTACCAACAATTCCTCGCGTGCAATACTTAAACTGATTAAACGACATCATGGGCACAGGGTTCTTTCTCGCAGAACAATATGATCTTTGCCTCACGTACAATATATATATCCTACTAATATGACAATTTAATACACGATGTTGTACGAATGCCCTGAAATCCCCGACGAAATGTAAGCCTATGCTGATACTTACTCTCTTGAGACCAAGCAATATTCGTACCAACTATACAGTTGTTTTCCCCCAAACACCGTGCATAATCCCGTTTCCACCCAAAACATATTTATTCTTCAAAATCATTTCATCCCGAAATATATATACATATAATGTGACAACTCGAGTTTCCAAGATTCTATCTTTGCATTATTGCACGTTAATTGTTTAGATTATTTGTTTACGCGACTGGTTGGTTTTACAATTGGACAAGTGGTAATACATTAAATCGTATTGTGACTATATATCCGTTGTGTTATCAAGCGTGTTTAATAACTAAGTTGAGGTACAATATAAGTGTGAATTGTGATATGTATTGTATGCGTGCATAGGTTTACATATTTGAATTTTGTTTAATCGATCAAAACATGGAACAGTGCCTAGCACCCCTAGTCGAAAACCAGCATCTCATGAAAACGCCTCATGGCTGAAAACACCTAGTGTGTTTTCGTCCACCATGTTGCCAGCAAAGATAAGTTGGGCCTTTGGCCCATTAGTAGGCTGTTTAATATTTTGTTCTTAATCTACTATGAAAGAAATCACAAAAACCCTAGAGCACCCCTCTACTTGTGACGGCAACCACAAACTTACGGAGGCTTCTTTTCAATCAATTCTTTTGCCTTCTATTCTGGTTAGTGTTTAAAGTGCATACGAACTATTGTTTGATAGTATCATGGAATCATGATTCTGTAATTTCATGAGTTGTTGATTTCTTGTGATTGAAGAATTATTCATATTAGGGTTATAGACTATCACATATGGTTCTGGGTGCTGAAACTTGGTCGGGGTAAATCTGAATGTTATGGCTAGACATGTTTGATTGAGTGGTATAGCAATATGTGTGAATAGATGTTGATCTAATCAATGATCCTGTTCGTATGATCCATTTAACTATATATAGAGTTGATTGATTGAACGATAATTCTGGTGATACAAATGAGTGAATATCTAAGCGATTTATTAGTTCCTGTTTGATCGATTGTTCTTGTTATTGAAACTGTTAGATGAGATGGGAATTGATGTGTTCTCGTGATCTTTTGTTGAGTTGATGGTGATGTCTGGCCGATGAAAACCCCCCACGAAATCCCTTTATTAGCTCCATTGAGTCCCGTATCGGTTATCGAAGCAATTCCTATAAGTATTAGTGTTTTCGGCTATAAGTGTTTTCGGCCCAACAAGTGTTTTCGGCCCAACAAGTGATATCGGCTCAAGGTGATTTCGGCCCAAAGGGGTTTTCGCCCACTAGTGATTTCGCCTAGTAATCTGTAACTTTGTATCTTGAATGTTAAACTGTTACGTGGTTAACTCTGTTGAGTTTGACTCTGTTAGTGATTAATCATGCTAAGTATTAACTGTGTTAAGTATGTCAGGTATGTAAAGTATGTTAACCTTGCTACGTATGTTAACCCTGTTAATGCTGATACAACTCTATTATGGCACGTCAACTGTGATAAGTGAGTTAACCATGTTAAGTGTATTAACTACGTTAAGCGGGTAATTTTATTGTGTATGTTAAATCTATTAACCCTGATTAACGCTGTTAAGACTGTTAAGCTTGCCATGACTGGAAATGAATAATCTCGTTAGAGTAGACTGAGAAATCTACTATGAGAAGCGTGAATTATGTAAACTTGATTAACTGTTACGCGTTACGTGATATTAACCATCCAGTACACTATATGACATACATTGCATATGAAACATCACAAACCTGTACTGACTTAGAATACGTGCCTGATATAGGACGAGATTGATTAATTGTGGGCGTGTAACCCTTTTAGCATACCGAGCAAACCAAGGTGAGTTCACACAGCCAAGGCATGGGGTTCCCGGGTGGGAATGGGATTTGTTGAATTATTGTACATACTCAGCTGATAGAACCGAACGATAAGATACGACTAGACTAGTAACACTTACTGAACTGATCTTCGCACACCTGCCAAGGGTTGGCCGCGATATTATGACTGACTTCGCACACCTGCCTTTGGAAGGCCGCGAACTAAACTTACTAACATCTTCGCACACCTGCCTGGTAGGCCGCGATACAATTAAACCTAGTCTAGAATACTTGGGAGAAACATCCCCTAATCTTCGCATACCTGCCTGGGAGGCCGCGATGGAAACCATTACAATACATGACATAACGAACGAACATAATGCTATTCATACTATTGCTATTACTGAACTATACACTGTGAACTCGCTCAACTAGTTGTTGACTCTCTGCTGCATGCCTTGCAGGACCTTAGGTACTTCTGGAGCTTGCACAAGGAGGAGCAGGTCGTTGTGGGATTCGGATTGTAGACATTATATTAAACAATTGAACTTATAACTTTACTTTGGATTTTCATTATTACGCTTCCGCTATTGATACTATGTTTGGTTTAGAACATCAATGGTATTGAAATGGGTTTTACGAACTATCTTATTTATATTATGCTATGTTCAATATGATTGATGGCTTGATCCTGGTCATGTCACGCCTCCAAGCGGTGGTACTCCGCGTGTGGATTTTGGGGGTGTGACATATAATTTCCCAAAAATCCACATATTTTCAACGAAAATATATAATTTATATCAAAAGGTATGTTTTATTTCAAAAAATTATTAAACCCTTTTATTGGCGTGTTCTACCCCCAAAATATATATAAAGCAGTAAAAAGAGGGGTTTAGTTACACTCACCTTTGGGTGCGTAATATGGGAACAATTCTAAATCAAAATAACATTTAATCACAAAAATCCTAAGTTTCTCCGTTTCTTAGAATTATCACATAACTTTGAGATTTTCTCGAAAAGTTGTCTTTTTTTATTATGTTGGCGTGTTAATATATATATATATATATATATATATATATATATACCTTTATGATTTTGCGTTTTGAACGGTTTTATTGGTGACCATTATTGTGTAAATCCGTTAACTCTCACGTTTATACGTAATATATCTATGATTTGCGCGTCATAACATATATACATAAACGTTCATAAAATCTAACACCTAAACACCCGAAACATTACTAACTTAACTATTTTGTCATTTTTAAAGCAAAGATACATAAAACATCTCATATATACTAAATTTCATGCCCGACAAACAAGTTACACACATTTAACGCAAATTTACCATTTCTACCGCACAAAACGTACATGCATACATGCATAGTCTAATTTTCCCATTATCAAATTAGCACTTAACATATAATCACATTTACATGTTCAAATCACTTAATACATTTTATCTCATAAGATTCACTCAAAATTCACCCATACT
Source organism: Helianthus annuus (assembly GCF_002127325.2). Lineage (NCBI taxonomy): Eukaryota > Viridiplantae > Streptophyta > Magnoliopsida > Asterales > Asteraceae > Helianthus > Helianthus annuus. Next base: position 57,375,845 of record NC_035434.2, on the reverse strand, counting down.
CATGTTCATTGAAAAATGCATATTTTATCGATTCGGTAACGTTTTCGGGCGTCAGAAGTCACGTATGACCAACCAAACACCAACTAAACTCAAAATTAGTTAAAATACTTATTTTTAAACTAAAAATATCAGTTTATTTACTGATCTAATTCAGTTTTACAGAAATCACCCGAAAAGCCGATTTTTGACCGTTTTAACACATAGTTTTGCGTTAAACGTTACCGTAACCATCCCAACGCGAAACGACTTGATATTTTAACACAATACGTATTATTTACTCATAAAAATAGTGGTTATAATCGGATTAGTGCAGTTTTTATATAAGTCACATAAATCATGCGATTTCACGTATTTTACAACTTTTTATGCACCAAGTACCACATGCAAAGCTAGTAAACATTATGACAAAGTTATTTTTCATTAAACACTTCAAAATATCTTTATTTTAGTGTTTATATTCTGATAAAAATGGATTTTTATCATATCATGTTCAAATCATCTTTTTAAGTTCATATATCATCATGTATGTTTACATTTGTGCATCTAATGCACTTCTACAAATTTTATCATCATCATTCATGTTCTAATCTTATTCTAGACATATTAACATCATGTTTTTAAAATATAACACATATCATTTTAAACTTTCTTATATGACAACTAACACTTACTTTAATCATCTTATTTTTCAAGATCCAAATAATCAAGAAATCTTTCATCAAAATTTCAAAATATAATATACACATATACGCACACTATTCTCGGCCATATATACATACATGCATACACCCATTTTTATTTTATTCAAAACTCATTTGTTTGAAATTTTCAAGTTTATGTTTAGATTTCAAGAATCAAGAGAAACTTTTACTATCTTTTTTATCGATGTGAATCAAGAACAATGTTTAAAGAAATATTTTATACCTTCAAGTTTTCAAACTGGGTTTTTGAGAAAAGATGGTGATATGAGACTTGTTCTTGCTTAAATCAACTTGAAATCACCTCCAAACCTCCTTATGATCTTTAAATCACCTTGATTAACCCTTGAATCTTCATGTTTTGATTTTGAAAATGAAATGTTGAAGTGTTTAGGGGGGTTTCGGCTGAGATGTTTGAAGAGAGAGAGAGAGAGAGTGAAGTTTTTGAAATGAGTTCTTGGAATTGTGAGAATGTATGGAAGCGTGGTAAAGTTTTAATCATCACTCATCATTTCCTATGGTGGACAAGTGTCCTAAATGCAAGAAACAATGGCATTTTGGCAGGCCAAATTGCCGCCACCAATGGCCCCTCTCACTAAACATATACATACATACATATATTATATGCACACTAGTTCAAAAACAGGTATTTTACTGATTACCGGGTATTTTATCTAGCGTTTTAATCCCGTTTTAGTGCGCTTTAAATTAATTTTATCATCCTATTAAAATAATCACTTAAAATTATTATTGAAATAATTACCAGTTGCCTTCACTAGCTGCGTTGACAGTATTTTGTTTAATTCGTGCAGTATTGCGCGGTACGCGCTTAAACTCGAAAACTAGGGTTTCTCAATGTTTTAAATTATTTTTCCACACAGATATGATTAAAATTACAATTCAAATCATAACAGACTATTTTTAGGATTTTAACACTAATCGGGTGGTCACCGACGTTCGTTTCGCATTTTAAACGTTACGCGATAACCGTTAGTTTTATCGTTGCCAACATAATTTTTATACACATCTGCATTTATCAACACATCAAATATCATATATTAACAACACATTTAGTCACAAATAGTCATATTACATGTCTTCTACACAGATTATGATTGTCCGGTACAGCCTGAGAGGTCGGGTGTCACAGTCTCCCCCTGTTTAGGGAATTTCGTCCCCGAAATTCTACTCTTTACAGGTCTCGTTTTCGCACTTGGTGGGAAGAGGTGAGGATATTTCTGTTGCATTTGGTCTTGTCACTCCCAGGTGAACTCGGGTCCATGCTTAGAATTCCAACGGACCTTGACCAACTCAATCTTACTCCTCTGAGTTTCTGGGTTTTCCGATCCAGAACCTCCACTGGTTCTTCGATAAATCTCAGTTTATCGTCCACTTGAGCCTCTCTAGGGGGTATAATTAGTGTCTCATCAGACAGACACTTTTTCAGGTTGGAGACATGAAATACATCATGGACTCCAATCGACTCCTGTGGCAACTTGAGTCTATACGCCACCGGTCCAACTCGAGAGACGACTTCCAAGGGACCTATACAGCGCGGGCTCAACTTTCCCCCTTTTTCCAAACCTCACAACACCCTTCCATGGTGATACCTTCAGCATAACTTTATCACCAACTTGAAACTCCAGCGGTTTCCTTCGGTTATCTACATAACTCTTCTGTCGATCCGCGGCAGCCTTTAGCCTATTCTTGATCTGGACAACCTTGTCTGTAGTCTCCTAAATGATCTCGGGTCCGGTCAAATGCTTCTCACCGACTTCAGCCCAACAGAGCGGTGATCGACACTTCCTTCTATACAGGGCTTCAAACGGAGCGGCTTTTATGCTGGCGTGGTAACTATTGTTGTAAGAAAACTCTGCCAAAGGCAAATGAGTATCCCAACTTCCACCAAAATCAATCACACATGCTCTCAGCATATCCTCTAATGTCTGAATGGTCCTTTCGCTCTGACCATCCGTTTGAGGATGATATGTAGTACTCATATTCAAACGAGAACCCAACGATTTCTGGAGAGATCGCCAAAATCTGGAGTCAAATCGTCCGTCTCTATCCGAAATGATTGACATAGGTACTCCATGTCGGGCTACAATCTCGATAAGGTACAACTGCGATATCTTCTCCGTATTGTCTGTTTCCTTAAGTGCCAGGAAGTGAGCAGATTTTGTCAATCGATCCACAATTACCCAGATCATATTGGTGATAAAGTCCATCGTAAGATGTTCCCATTTCCACTTAGGAATCTCTAGTTGCTGCAGAAGCCCAGACGGCTTCTGGTGCTCAGCCTTGACCCTAGAGCATGTCAGACATTTACTTACGTAGGCCGTAATGTCTCTCGTCATCTTTGGCCACCAGTAAAACTCTTTAATGTCCTAATACATCTTGGTAGAACCTGGGTGAATGGAATACTTGGATTTACGAGCTTCATCCAAAATTAATTCACGGAGGTTACCTTTAAGCGGAACCCAGACTCGGTTCATGAAGTACATTACTTCATTTGCTTCCGATATCAGTTTACATTCTAAGCCCTTCAAAAATTCACCTCTCAAATCATCATCCTTCAGAGCTTCCCGCTGTGCATCACGAATTTGATCGGTCAAAATCGTTTGTATGGTCAAACCCAAAGCACGCACACGTAAAGGCTTTTCCCGTTCCTTCCTACTGAGTGCATCTGCAACAACGTCTGCTTTCCCTGGGTGATAACGGATATCACATTCATAATCGTTGAGTAACTCCACCTAATGGCGTTGTCGCATATTGAGCTACTTCTATTCGAAGATGTGCTGGAGGCTCTTATGGTCCATGTAAATCGTACACTTCGTGCCATACAAGTAGTGTCTCCAAATCTTCAATGCAAACATAACAGCTCCAAGCTCCAAATCATGCGTTGTGTAATTCCTCTCGTGCACTTTCAACTGTCTGGAGGCATAGGCTATCACTTTGTCTCTTTGCATTAAAATGCATCCAAGGCCCAAACGTGAAGCATCACAGTAAACAATGAAATCATTACTTCCCTTAGGAAGGGAAAGAATAGGTGCACTGCAGAGATTTTCCTTCAACAACTGAAAAGCTTCCTCCTGCTTTGCCGTCTAATCAAATTTCCTCTCCTTATGGGTTAATAGTGTCAATGGTTGCGCTATTCTGGAGAAGTTCTCAATGAACCTCCGGTAATACCCAGCAAGCCCTAAGAATTGCCGTACCTCTGACGGAGTCTTCGGCGCTTCCCAATTCTTTATCGCTTCAATCTTGGACGGATCTACATGTATACCCTTCTCATTTATGACATGTCCGAGAAAATGAACTTCTCGAATCCAAAACTCACATTTAGAGAACTTGGCATACAGCTTCTCTTCCTTTAACAACTCCAAAATCAACCTCAAATGAAGCTCATGGTCTTCTTTGGTTCGTGAATAAATAAGTATATCGTCGATGAATACTATCACGAATTTGTCCAAGAAAGGTTTGCATACCCTGTTCATGAGATCCATGAACACAGCTGGCGCATTAGTTAAACTAAAGGGCATAACTAGAAACTCATAATGGCCGTATCGTGTTCGAAAGGCTGTCTTGGGAATGTCTTCGTCAGCAACCTTCAACTGATGATATCCGGAACGCAGATCTATCTTCAAGTAGTAGCTGGATCCCTGAAGCTGGTCAAACAAATTATCAATCCTCGGCAATGGATACCGATTCTTGATAGTTAACTTGTTCAGGTCCCTGTAATCTATAAACATCCTGAAGGATCCATCCTTCTTCCTCACGAACAGAATAGGCGCACCCCAAGGCGAATAACTCGGTCGAATGAAACCTTTGTCTAGTAGCTCTTGAAGCTGGTTCGACATCTCTTTCATTTCCAACGGTGCCAATCTATAGGGAGATTTCGCAAATGGTGCAGCACCAGGTACCAAATCGATTCGGAACTCGATCTGTCTCGTAGGGGGTAATCCAGGTAATTCTTCAGGAAAAACTTCTGGATAATCACGAACAATAGGAATCTCCCAGATTTTCCTACATTCGGCCTTTGTATCCATTATGTTAATTAGGAACGCAGGATACCCTTTTCGCAACAACTTGAACATCTTCATACTACAGACAACACTCGACACACGACTCGATCGATCTCGAAGGATAATTATTGCTTTGCCATTACCAGGACAAGGTATTCGCACTTGCTTCCTTGAGCAGACAATCTCCGCTTTATTCTTGTACAGCCAATCCATTCCTACAACTACAACTATGTCATACCCCCAAAATCCACACGCGGAGTACCACCGCTTGGGAGCGTGACATGACCAGGATCAAGCCACCAATCATATTGAACATGTAAATAAATAGTAATAATCATCCATCAATACGAAAGGTGTTTATCAAACCAACATAATTAAGTGTAGCGGAAGCATTAATGTAAAACCCAACATAAGTATTAATGTTTGGAACGTCATAATTATTTATTAAGTAATCACGATCCACTTGCCCACAACGACCTGCTCCTCCTTGTGCAAGCTCCATAAGTACCTAAGGTCCTGCAAGGCATGCAGCAAATAATCAACAACTAGTTGAGCGAGTTCACAGAAAGTAAGTTCGTATTAATAACGTGCATGTTCATCTAGTGGGGGCCTCCCATACAAGTGTATGCTACTGGTGAGGGATTCTCACATTTATCCTTTATAATGGGGGCTTCCCATTATGGTACTTACTAGACTATTTGCAACCATGTGTTCTTCTTAATCCGAGAACAGGAATACGTACAAGGTCACGCAGGATTTATGTGAGTGCCCTTCCCCGAGGACAGTGGTACGCGTGGGGTTTACGCAGGATTTACGTAAGTGTCCTTCCGACCTTGGAAGACAGTAGTGGGTATTAGGTTACGCAAGATTTACGTAAGTGTCCTCCCGACCCGGGAGACAATGGTAGATACTAGTTTACGCAGGTTTTACGTAAGTGTCCTGACTATCCTGAGGACGATGGTCTATAGTCTAGTGATTGCGTAAGTACGAGTAATCATTCCATATCAAACATTCCAACCCAATCCCCAACCCGGGAATCCCATGCCTTGGCTGTGTGAACTCACCTTGGTTTGCTCGGTAGATACACAAAAAGGAGAGGGTTCTTGAACTAACAGTGGTCAACCACGTCCTAACAGGGTTACCATACAAGTCAGGTTTTGACTCAAGTAATGCACGTATAAGTCAGGGCAAACACGTATTTATCATGGCAACACGTAATCAGTCAAACACACTTTAACAGTTAATAACGTATGCAAGATTTGGACTCGCACAAGCCCAACATCCTTGTGCGGTCCACCCGATGAAGTTCGGTAGTACCCGGCCCATCAATATGAGTAGCCCAAAACATATCGGCCCAAAATAATAACATGTAAAAGTCTTGTGCGACCCGACTGATCTTGTACGATCAGGTTGGGTTGTGCGAGATGATTTGGGCTGTCCGGCCCAACAGCCTAACAACTCGTGTGATTCACTACACCTTGTGCGACTAGGTTTGCCTTGTGCGATGAAGTCCAGCCCAATAACCATCCGGCCCAGACGACATAAACCGGCCTTGTGCGAGTGGACAGCTCTTGTGCGATCTGGGCACCTTGTGCGATACGAAGCCTTGTGCGAGTGGCCTCTTGTGCGCTCGGATCAGATTTGTGTGATTGATCCATTTGTGCGATTAGACATCTTGTGCGACCAAGATGTCTTGTGCGACCGGCTAACAACTTTCGCAAATCAAGCAATCAGTTACACATTTCCAATTAATTCTTTTTGACTAATTCGATAGTTTCCATATTTATGATTATCAATCAACAATACCAACAGTTTCTATCTTCATCATGATCGATCAAAACAAGGTTTTTAACATCTTTTTCTTATGAATCTTAATAACTCATAATCAAGAACAACTTATCAAAACACTTAAACATATCCGATTCTAACAACCATGAAGCCGATTAATGAACATCAACAAGTTAACAATCCGAGACAGAACATAACAACGGATTAACATCATCATACAATTCCGATTTCGTAATCATGTAACCGATTAACAAGAATATTATCATCAAACATCATCAACAACCATGTATCTTATTATCATCGATTTTACTAACATGAACCCTAAACGGATTTACTCAATCATATACAATCAAAACATCATTCAACAAGATATCAATATCAAAACACTAACCGATATGAAAGAGGGTGAACAAGAATTGATCCAATGAGTAAGCTTGGTGCCGTCGGCTTCGAAGGAGAGAAGGAGCTAGGGTTTCTTTTGTGTGTGAACGTGTTTAGCAACAAATGAGGAATAATCCTTCCTATTGTGTGGGATGAACGAATAAAGGGAGTGGGCCGAGCCTCCATTTGGGCCGCCCACTGAGCTCGGTTACAAGCATACGACCACTTGGGCTTGTGCGATCGGGTTCTACGTTGTGCGTTCGGTTCACGTATCAAGTACACATATTACACATAGCATTCATACAACATAAAGTTCACGTAATCACATGTCATAACATTCAATAAATCAACGTTCATATAATCATAACACATCCACATACGTTACACAAAGTAGGTTTGAAATACGAGTTGTCACATTATCCCCAACTAAAAAGAAATTTCGTCCCGAAATTTGGTATGCACTCACTGAGGAAGCTAGGTAAGTTATATCGTTCACTGATTTTCCTGGGGTGTCACATCCTCCCCCCGTTGATCAGGAATTTCGTCCCGAAATTCCGCAGTAGTAGCTTCAGCCTCAGTAGTGGTTGCATTGGTTCCGAATAACTGGGGGTACTTTTCTGTCATCCTGTCTTCGCGTTCCCAGGTGTACTCTGGGCCACGTTTGGAGTTCCAACGTACTCGAACAAGAGGGATTCTCTTGTTTTTGAGGACCTTAACATCCCGGTCCGTGATTTCAACTGGTTCCTCGACGAACTGCAACCGCTCATCGATAGTGAGTTCCTTAAAAGGAATGATAAGGGTCTCATCTGACAGGCACTTCTTCAGATTCGACATGTGAAAGACGTTGTGAACTGCACCGAGTTCAGCTGGTAGGTTCAACTTGTAGGCCACTTTGCCGATTTTCTCAATGATTTCGAACGGTCCGACGTACCGCGGATTGAGTTTGCCCCGTTTGCCAAAACGTACCACACCCTTCCAGGGTGAGACTTTAAGTAAAACCCGGTCCCCGACCTGAAATTCCAATGGTTTTCTACGCTTGTTCGCGTAGGCTTTCTGACGGTCGCGTGCTGCCGCCATGCGTTGTCGTATCTGTGCTATCTTTTCCGTGGCGTCCACTACAATCTCTGCACCCGTAATCTAACTATCCCCCACCTCTGCCCAACAGAGAGGTGACCGACATTTACGCTCGTACAATGCCTCGAATGGAGCGGCTTGTATGCTGGTGTGATAGCTGTTATTGTACGAGAACGCCACCAAAGGGAGATGCTTTTCCCAGCTGTTGCCGAAATCGATGACGCATGCCCGAAGCATGTCTTCAAGAGTTTGGATCGTTCGCTCAGACTGCCCATCCGTCTGAGGATGATATGCTGTGCTCATGTCTAATCGTGAGCCGAAAGATTTGTGCATCGCTTGCCATAGTTCTGACGTGAATCGTGCATCCCGATCCGAAATGATGGAGGTGGGCACCCCGTGCCTCGAAACAACTTCTTTGAGGTAGATGTCTGCGAGAGTGGAGAACTTATTCGTTTCCTTTATAGCTAGGAAGTGTGCAGACTTGGTGAGTCGATCCACGATCACCCATATGGTATCATTCCCACGCTGAGATCTAGGTAGGCCTGTAACGAAGTCCATGGAAATTTCTTCCCATTTCCATTGCGGTATCGTGGGTTGCTGAAGTAGGCCCGCTGGTTTCTGATATTCCACCTTGACTCTCGCACAGGTCAAGCACTTGCTGACATAGGTAGCGATGTGGGCCTTCATGCTACGCCACCAATAAGTAGTTCTGATGTCGTGGTACATCTTATCCGACCCTGGATGTACCGAGTAGCGAGACTTGTGAGCTTCATCCATTACAAGTTCGCGTAGACCGCCATAAAGTGGGACCCAAATACGCCCCGTTACATAGTAGGCGCCGTCTGCTTTCTGTTCTAATCGTTGCCTTGAGCCGCGTAAGGCTTCAGCCCTGACGTTTTCTGGTTTCAATGCTTCTGCCTGAGCATCTCGTATCTGTGCAGGAAGGCTAGACTGAATCGTAAGCTGTAGCGCTCGCACGCGCCAAGGTAAAGTGTCTTTCCGACTGAGAGCATCAGCCACACCATTGGCTTTGCCTGGATGGTACTTGATGGCGCATTCGTAATCGTTAAGTAGTTCAACCCATCGTCGTTGACGCATGTTCAATACCTTCTGCCTGAAGATATGCTCGAGACTCCTGTGATCGGTGTAAATCGTGCACCTGGTACCGTACAGGTAGTGTCGCCATATCTTAAGCGCGAACACAACAGCTCCCAGCTCTAAATCGTGCGTCGTGTAGTTCCGTTCATGAATCTTAAGTTGGCGCGAAGCATAAGCAATGACCTTGTCGCGCTGCATTAACACGCATCCAAGACCCTGGATGGATGCATCACAATAGACCACAAAATCGTCCGTGCCCTCTGGCAATGAGAGGATAGGTGCACTGCAAAGTCTATCCTTTAAGTGCTGAAAAGCAGTTTCCTGAGTGTTGCCCCAGCGGTAGGTGACACCCTTCTGTGTCAGTAGTGTAAGTGGCTGAGCAATCTTTGAAAAGTCTTTAATAAACCGTCTGTAATAACCCGCCAAACCCAAAAATTGGCGTATTTCCGTTGGAGTACGTGGTGCAGGCCAGTTTCTGATCGAGTCTATCTTGGATGGATCGACATGGATCCCATCCTTGTTCACTACATAGCCTAGAAAGTGGACTTCACGAAGCCAGAAGTCGCATTTCGAAAACTTAGCGTACAGCTGTTCCTTCCGTAGGAGTTCCAAGATAAGGCGTAGATGCTGCTCGTGTTCCTCCTGACTCTTGGAGTAGATCAGGATGTCGTCGATGAAAACAATGACGAACTTGTCAAGATAGGGTTTGCACACCCTGTTCATGAGATCCATAAATACGGCAGGCACGTTCGTTAACCCGAACGACATGACAAGAAACTCGTAGTGGCCATAACGAGTTCTGAATGCTGTCTTGGAGACGTCCTCATCCCAGACTCTCAAGTGATGATAACCTGACCTCAGGTCTATCTTCGAATAATAACACGACCCTTGCAACTGGTCGAATAAGTCGTCTATGCGTGGAAGAGGATAACGGTTCTTCACCGTTACCTTGTTGAGTTCCCTGTAGTCTATACACATCCTGAAGGTGCCATCCTTCTTCTTCACGAAAAGTACTGGAGCTCCCCAAGGCGAAGAGCTTGGACGAATGAAGCCCTTTTTCAAGAGCTCTTGTAGCTGCTTTGACAGCTCCTCCAATTCCGATGGAGCTAGACGATATGGTGCGCGAGCTATGGGTGCTGCTCCTGGAGCGAGCTCGATTTGAAATTCGACCTGACGGTGAGGCGGTAATCCAGGCAAATCTCCAGGAAACACCTGAGGGTAGTCGCGTACAACTGGAATATCCTCCAGTTTCTTTTCCTTTGTTGATGCGTCTGAAACGAGTGCCAAGATTGCGGTGTGACCCTTCCGCAGACACTTCTGAGCCTTCAAGAAAGAGATGATGCCTACCACTGCACCACTCCTGTCACCTTGAACTTCGAGAGGTTCTTGACCAGAACGGGGAATGCGAATAATCTTCTCACTGCATAAGATCTCTGCCTGGTTTTGGGATAACCAATCCATCCCAATGACGATGTCGAAGCTTCCCAAGACTATGGGAATAAGGTCGATGGAGAAAACTTGACCGGCTAAGACAATACTACAACCCCTGACTATTTGCGTGGCTTCTAAACTCTTACCATTAGCTAGTTCTACGACGTGTTTGGTGTTTAGGGGTGTTGATGTACGTTTTAACAATTTACTAGCTTTCACAGAAATATAACTTGTATCCGCACCCGAATCAAATAAAACAGTAACATAAATATCGTCGAGGAGAAACTTACCCATAACCACATTGGGATCGTTCATTGCGTCTCCTCGCCCTAACACGAAAGCTCGACCCCTTGCCTCGTTGCCATTGTTGTTGTTGTTTCCCCCGTTGTTGTGCCCGTTGCCCTGGTTATTGTTATTGTTGTGGTTCTGATTCTGGTTCAACTGAGGACAATCGCGTTTGAAATGACCTTCAGCCCCACACTGGAAACATCCCCGGTTTCCATGCTGTGGCTGCTGCTGCTGTGGGTTCTGTGGAGCTGGTTGTTGCGGTTGCTGGTTCTGATTTGCAGGCGGTGGGCTCCTACAGTCTTTGGCCTTGTGACCCATCTTGAGACATCTTTGACAACGATCCTTGTTGCACTGGCCGCTGTGATGTCTGTTGCAGTTGTGACACTTAGGGTGAAACCCTTGATACCTTCTCTGTCTATGGCCACCAGAGGATTGCTGGCTGGGACTCTGGTAGTGATCAGTCTTCTGCTGCTGAGCTTGGGATTGAACTGTTGCTGAACCTTTGCTAGAATCCCCATCCCACTTTCTTTTGTTGTCACTGGGAGTAGCGGCTGAAGTGGTAGCACTGATGCGTTTGGGCAACTTGTTCTGTTCCACCGCCTGATCCGTGAGGCGATGAGCAAGACGCTGGATATCCTGAATGTTGTCGAGGTTGGCCGATGTAAAATGGCTCTGAATTTCTGAGTCTAGACCCTTGAGGTACAACTCGATGCGCTTGATCGGAGGGTCTACCATGGTTGGGCACAAGATGGCCAGTTCGTTCGAACGTTTCGTATAAGCTTCTATCTCTGACCCCGTCATCTTCAAGTGATAAAACTCATTCTCCAACTTGTGGATATCATCCCTTGTGCAGTACTCACGTTTGATAAGTTCTTTGAAATCATTCCAGGGTGTGGCGTTAGCAGCTGCCAACCCTAAGATCTGAACTTGGGCGTTCCACCAAGTTAGTGCTATTCCTTCTAGCGTGCCAGTGGCGTATTTCACCCTGCGAGCCTCAGGGCATTCACACATTTCGAAAACTGACTCTAGCTTCTCAAACCAGTGGAGGAGTCCAACTGCCCCCTCTGTGCCGCTGAAAGTACTTGGACGACAGTCCATGAAGTTCTTAAAGGTGCAAACTTGCTGCTGCGCTGGTTGACCTATTGTGTACGAATAGGGCAAAGTTTAAATACAAGGGCTAGTTTAGGAGTGTAGGATCTAAAGATCCTAGTGTGAGTTATGACTACAGGATATACTACCTGCTTGAGCAGCTGCAAGTGCCGCAGCAACTTGAGCTTGAACGAGAGCCTCTAGCTGGGCTTGTGTCATGTTAATTCGTCCAGACATGATCTTCATAGTAAAAGTAACGTAAGTGAGAGTGGTTCGCGAGTAGGGCGATGACAGAAAAGTGTAAGCACGTAGGTGTTCTCATGTAATAAATTCATGTGTATCTAAGCGTAATGCGAACAAAGTTCTATATAGTTCTAGCATACAGGCAATAAACATAAACCTTATTACCTAGGATGTTGAGTCTTGCACGTGGAGCGAAGCGTCGTTGTGGATCGTTGAGAGCACTGTTCTGGTTATAGTCTGGTTTTAATAAAAACGTTTTCCCCATATTAAAACCAAGTTCTCTCTAACCAATGGCTCTGATACCAATCTGTCACACCCCCAAAATCCACACGCGGAGTACCACCGCTTGGGAGCATGACATGACCAGGATCAAGCCACCAATCATATTGAACATGTAAATAAATGGTAATAATCATCCATCAATACGAAAGGTGTTTATCAAACCAACATAATTAAGTGTAGCGGAAGCATTAATGTAAAACCCAACATAAGTATTAATGATTGGAACGTCATAATTATTTAATAAGTAATCACGATCCACTTGTCCACAACGACCTGCTCCTCCTTGTGCAAGCTCCATAAGTACCTAAGGTCCTGCAAGGCATGCAGCAAATAATCAACAACTAGTTGAGCGAGTTCACAGAAAGTAAGTTCGTATTAATAACGTGCATGTTCATCTAGTGGGGGCCTCCCATACAAGTGTATGCTACTGGTGAGGGATTCTCACATTTATCCTTTATAATGGGGGCTTCCCATTATGGTACTTACTAGACTATTTGCAACCATGTGTTCTTCTTAATCCGAGAACAGGAATACGTACAAGGTCACGCAGGATTTACGTGAGTGCCCTTCCCCGAGGACAGTGGTACGCGTGGGGTTTACGCAGGATTTACGTAAGTGTCCTTCCGACCCGGAAGACAGTAGTGGGTATTAGGTTACGCAAGATTTACGTAAGTGTCCTCCCGACCCGGGAGACAATGGTAGATACTAGTTTACGCAGGTTTTACGTAAGTGTCCTGACTATCCTGAGGACGATGGTCTATAGTCTAGTGATTGCGTAAGTACGAGTAATCATTCCATATCAAACATTCCAACCCAATCCCCAACCCGGGAATCCCATGCCTTGGCTGTGTGAACTCACCTTGGTTTGCTCGGCAGATACACAAAAAGGAGAGGGTTCTTGAACTAACAGTGGTCAACCACGTCCTAACAGGGTTACCATACAAGTCAGGTTTTGACTCAAGTAATGCACGTATAAGTCATGGCAAACACGTATTTATCATGGCAACACGTAATCAGTCAAACACACTTTAACAGTTAATAACGTATGCAAGATTTGGACTCGCACAAGCCCAACATCCTTGTGCGGTCCACCCGATGAAGTTCGGTAGTACCCGACCCATCAATATGAGTAGCCCAAAACATATCGGCCCAAAATAATAACATGTAAAAGTCTTGTGCGACCCGACTGATCTTGTACGATCAGGTTAGGTTGTGCGAGATGATTTGGGCTGTCCGGAGCAACAGTCTAACAACTCGTGTGATTCACTACACCTTGTGCGACTAGGTTTGCCTTGTGCGATCAAGTCCAGCCCAATAACCATCCGGCCCAGACGACATAAACCGGCCTTGTGCGAGTGGACAGCTCTTGTGCGATCCGGGCACCTTGTGCGATACGAAGCCTTGTGCGAGTGGCCTCTTGTGCGCTCGGATCAGATTTGTGTGATTGATCCATTTGTGTGATTAGACATCTTGTGCGACCAAGATGTCTTGTGCGACCGGCTAACAACTTTCGCAAATCAAGCAATCAGTTACACATTTCCAATTAATTCTTTTTGACTAATTCGATAGTTTCCATATTTATGATTATCAATCAACAATACCAACAGTTTCTATCTTCATCATGATCGATCAAAACAAGGTTTTTAACATCTTTTTCGTATGAATCTTAATAACTCATAATCAAGAACAACTTATCAAAACACTTAAACATATCCGATTCTAACAAACATGAAGCCGATTAATGAACATCAACAAGTTAACAATCCGAGACAGAACATAACAACGGATTAACATCATCATACAATTCTGATTTCGTAATCATGTAACCGATTAACAAGAATATTATCATCAAACATCATCAACAACCATGTATCTTATTATCATCGATTTTACTAACATGAACCCTAAACGGATTTACTCAATCATATACAATCAAAACATCATTCAACAAGATATCAATATCAAAACACTAACCGATATGAAAGAGGGTGAACAAGAATTGATCCAATGAGTAAGCTTGGTGCCGTCGGCTTCGAAGGAGAGAAGGAGCTAGGGTTTCTTTTGTGTGTGAACGTGTTTAGCAACAAATGAGGAATAACCCTTCCTATTGTGTGGGATGAACGAATAAGGGGAGTGGGCCGACCCTCCATTTGGGCCGCCCACTGAGCTCGGTTACAAGCATACGGCCACTTGGGCTTGTGCGATCGGGTTCTACGTTGTGCGTTCGGTTCACGTATCAAGTACACATATTACACATAGCATTCATACAACATAAAGTTCACGTAATCACATGTCATAACATTCAATAAATCAACGTTCATATAATCATAACACGTCCACATACGTTACACAAAGTAGGTTTGAAATACGAGTTGTCACAAACTACATCAAAACATCCCAACTCCACTAGTAGTAAATCGATATTAAATTTATGATCGCCTAACAGAATACTACAGTCGCGTACGACTTCTCTAGTCTCTATCAGTTTAACATTTGCTAGTTCTATCGAGTACTTCTTATTTAGCTTACTTGTAGGTGAACACAGGAATGGTTCAAAGTGTGACAACTCGAGTTTCCAAGATCCTATTTTTTCGCATTAATTGTACATTAACTGTTTAATTGTTTGATTGTTTGCCTTGTAATTGTACACACTGGATTATATGTTGAGATGTTGGTTGGATATGTTTTATCTGTTTAACGTGATTAAAGTGCTTGTTGATATAATATGAAATCTGTTGGAAAACTTAAACTTAAACCTTGAATGGCCCCGACGAAACACGAACGTTTCGCCAATTATAACCCGACGAAACAATTGTGTTTCGCCATAAACTATCTCGACAAAACAAGCCGTTTCGCCGGCCCATGATTCGCTGAAGCCCATTAAGGGCCCAGTACGTTTCGCGACTACTTATTGAGTATTACAGTTTCATTCGAGACACTTTTAGCAAATCAGAAACCCTAGAGCTCTCTCCCCTTAGCGATGGCAATCATGTGTGTTTGAAGCCTACTAGATCGATCAAGTTAGTGTTTCCATTATCACGGTTAGTGTTTAACCCTTTGCATGATTTAAATTGATTGTTATCACTGCATGATTCATCGATAATATATAATGCTTAGTCTTATGTTTGGAATCCCTTTGATTGGCTATTATAATATGTATGAATAATAATGAAACTCGTAAACGCTATTCAAATTATGTGATGACAAAGTTCTGAATCTGCGAATGTTTAGGGTTCTTGATGTTGTAGTTTTGAATAAGATGTTGTTTTATGGGATAGATTGGTTGATGTTGTGAATCCGTGAATTTGTGTTCATGTAATAGTCATTGTATGATAACGATCGATTGAGATTAACGAATGATTCTACTCTGATTGATTGAACATCGAATGATTTCTGTATGATGATGATTGATAATAGAGTGCAACGGCTGTGGATAATGGTTAGGGTTTCTGGGTAATGATTCGTTACACAACGTAACTGACGTGTAGGCGAAACGCAAATCATGGCGAAACAGAGAGTGTTTCGCCGAGAGCAAATATGACGAAACGGAGGGTGTTTCGCCGAAGATGATCACGACGAAACGGATGGGTTTCGTCGAAAGGGATTTACGACGAAACGGTGTGTTTCGTCGAGTTGTTAAACTGCACAGTAACTTAGTTTAATTCTGTTAATGGTTAACTGAGTTAGTTAACTGCTGTTAATGATATGTAGGACTTGCATGAACTTGTGTAACTGGTAAATGCTATGTGCTATGTTGTTACTTGTATAAACGTGGTGATCTTGACTGTTAGTTAAACTTTGTGAATACAAACTGATTATGTATTCGTGCGTACTTTAGGCCTTTACTGATTAATTGTGAGCACATACCTTAGCATACTAAGCAAACCAAGGTGAGTTCACACTCTTCCAAGGCATGGGATTCCCGGTGGGTTGGGAATGGGATTGTATGACTACCCGTACTTTCATCACTACTAGACTACTTAACAGCGTCCTCGGTTTGGGAAGGACGCCAGTGCTAAAATCTACGTAAAGCATACGTACTATAGTCCTCGGTTTGGGAAGGACACCAGTGTTAGAACCTACGTAAAACCTACGTACTGTTGTCCTCGGATTGGGAAGGACACCAGGGCTAAACCTACGTACTCGCTACGTACTGTCCTCGGTTAGGGAAGGGCATTTACGTAAAACCTACGCAAACTCATATTCACCGTTGTCCTCGGTTTGGGAAGGAAACCTATAGATACTTCTAGTCTAATACATACGACATGGGAAGCCCCCACTTATTATTGTAAAGGTTTGGAAACGAAGATACTGGGTAACGCATGATTATGAAATGAACTTACAATTTCTGAAACGAACTCATTTATTGAACAAACAGCTGTGAAGTCGCTCAACTTTGTTGTTGACTCTCTGTTACATGCCTTGCAGGACGTTAGGTACTCATGGAGCTTGCACAGGGAGGCGTAGTCGTTGTGGGACATGGACAGTGGATGCCATGTTAAAAACATTATGACATTTTGAACTTGATACTTATGTTTGGGTTTTTACATTTATGCTTCCGCTAAACACTTAACTATGTTTTGATTTGAACACCTTTTATATTGATGGGTTGAACTTTGTTTATTACTTGCAATGTTCAATATGATTGGTGGCTTGATCCTGGTCAGTCACGTCTCCAAGCGGTGATACTCCGCGTGTGGATTTTGGGGGTGTGACAGATTGGTATCAGAGCCATTGGTTATAGTGAACTTGGTTTTAAAAAGGGGAAAACTTTTGGATAAAACCAGACTATAACCAGAACAGGGCTCAACGATCCACAACGACGCTTCGCTCCGCGTGCAAGACTCAACACTATAGGTGATTTGGTTTTTGTTTTCTTGCCTACTTGTTAGTTACATAGAACTTTGCTCATGGTATGCTTAGATAAAACGTAACTATTGTTTGAGAACATTTGTGTGCTCACTCTCTTCTGTCATCGCACTTTCGCGAACCTCTCTCACTCATGTTTCCCTTTTGTTATGAAGATCATGAGTGGACGTATCAATATGACCCAAGCCCAGTTAACGTATCTGATGAACGAACAAGTTGCTGCGGCACTTGCAGCCGCTCAAGCAGGAGGTATACCCTGCAGTCACAACTCACACTAGGATCTTTAGATCCTACCCTCATAGACCAACTCTTGTGTTTAACCTTGTCCTGTTCTTTTACACAACAGGTCAGCACGCTCAGCCACCTGTATGCACGTTCAAGACTTTTATGGACTGTCGTCCTAGCACTTTCTGTAGGATCGTGTTTCGGCACTGTTTGAGTTGATCAGAAAAATCCCTATCCAAATCAAGAGGCGGAAACTAATGATTTGGTGCTATTTCAGTCACATTCACTTTAATATTGCTGTTGTATTGATCAATATCACGAGTACACGTTCTGACAGCACTTCGGCAGCACTTCGTGGCTCACCGGAAGAATACACCGTAAACTATGTGTCTAGTTCCGCTTGAAATGACCTCTATATATAGATGAAGAGGTTTCGCTTATACGTACATGTACGTATAAGCGGAACTAAAACCATGCCATATAAGCGGAACCATCATGACCATACAAGCGGACCTATTTGACTGACATATAAGCGAAACCTAGTTTATGCCCTATAAGCGAAACCTATACAAACATATGTTTCTAGGATTTCGTGCCACATCTAACCTATACTACATTAAGACTCGATGTAAGACGTAGTCGACAGACGTAGTGCATCAACAGACTCCCCCTCGGATGTTGACGGAGTCTTCGAGTCTTCTCAACTGCCAATCTACAGTCTTTATCAGTCTTCAATCTTCCTCTGAAAAAATATATCATTGCAAGAATCCGCAAACTCTATCTTCATCCCTAACAAGCTTCTCTTTCTTGATTGCAATTTCTAGAATCTGTACTGGCTCTAACTGCTTTCTCAACTTCTGTCTTCAGACTCCCCCTCTCAAACTGCTGGGATCGTAGTCTGGAATTCACAGCTTCATTCGAAGATCGTGGACAAGCTTCTATCAGGTTCAAGATCGATACCTGACTCCATTCTCTCTCAGGATCATTACCTGGCAAATGTTCACCTGCATAATCTCTACCCAAATATAAGTTTCTTCAAGATTAAATCTTTTCAACAACTTATAAACTATGATGATAAACTACAGAAATGATTTTGCATTCAGAATCTTTTACTGGTTTTTTTCAAGCAAACTTAACAACATCAAATACACTCTCCCAAACATGTTCTTCATGTTCAGCACTTTGAACTTCGAAAATCAGCTTTCTAACACCAGTTGTCGAAAATCTTTTTGACTTTTTTCAAAAACAAAGTAACTAACACTACATATAAAGACACGAAACAATGCAGAAATGAAATCTTTACAGACAAATTTTTTGTGAGTTCGTGCAAGAGGATCATATCAGTTTCTGAGACATATCATCAACACCGTTAAGCTTGATTTCATTTTAAGTTCTAAACAATTTACCTAGATTGTCAGTATGTTTGTCCTCTTAAATTTTCACACAGATTTCAACTGTTTCGAGATACGCAATTAGTGTCTTAGATACTTAAACTTATCCATGTGTCCCACTACTTGAATATACTCCCAAATCCAGATCCCAATATTCAGTCTTACAGGTGAGTATACCACAGATGATATCTGTAAAAAAGGTTATGTGCGAGGGCCGTGAGAGCTCAGGTCGATACTTCCGTATACGCAGAGAGATGACGGCTTCAACTTTTGGTGGGTCCCCTTTAGAGGATCTTTTAATTACAACAGCAGCGACTATCAATTTTATTGTTTCATCAGCATGCTGAGGGCGAGCTTATGTTTCAAAGCATTTTGCAGAAAACATTATCAGGGGACTAGGTCAGTATTTCCATACAGTAGAAGTCCCGGGATAATACCCCAGATATCACTGAGTATAAAGACCTAGTATCTCAGAATAAGGGACCTTTCAAACAAGATTTCAGGGGTTACCTATATATCCAAGTAGTTTTGTTAACCCACAGAATAAGCAAGTTTGATTTTAGGTTTATATCTCTTTACAGTTTACTAAATGTGCGAAAATCTAGTAACACATCCACAGAAAGATTGTTTATCACATTTTGACTTTACATTTCTTTAGCATGTCGCGATAGTCCACTGATGTACTATCATTTCCTCTTTTATGCAACCAAAACTCATTTTTTAGTTTTATCATGTTTTTGTCTTTTTCAAATTTTATGATGTTTTTGGATTTTCTTAAATTTCTTACTCCCCTAAAATTCAAATACATCTTAAGAAAATTGAAAACAAACTATACAGAACATGACAACTGATATCGAATCGCTTCAAATTTCCATCCGTTTGGCTTAAACAATTAGATCTCCCCCTCACAACAAACTATTTTCCCATAATGATTTCAAAACACTCAAGTTTGTTTTAATCAGAATGATTTTTCCGGAAAATAAGTTTTTTTTATTTTTATCACTTGTAGGTTTGTCAATAACAAGTTCGGGGATGTGGTTCATCATATTATCTATCAACCACTTGTAGGAAAAATTCAAGTACAAATTAATGTCCTTGATTTACCATATGCAGATATGCACAAACAAATCTTCAAACCTGTTTTTCAACCAATTACCATCTGTTGGTTGAATTCTCAAGGTGCCGATTCCTACTCCTCGCTTATAAACCTGGGAGTTCCGGCACGTCCTGCAAAAACTTCTACAAACACATTATACAAACATGATAAAGAATGATGCCGATTCATGATCCACGATTACCAACTTGGGATCTCCGGCGAGTCAGCTTTTTACTCTTTGAAAAATATATCCACCCAAGCCTGACCTTCCTTGGGTGTAACAATCTCATCATCTTTACTTTTAACGGATTTGTGAACCCCTCTTTTGGCAGCATAAAATTCTTTAACACCTTTGGCCTTACCATTAACCATTTTTCCAAAAATGTGTTTCACATTTCTGTTGAAAGTCTTTTCAACATCAAATTTTTTCTTGTCAGAATAAAATTGATTTGAAATTTCAACCTTTCCAACTTTCTTCATAAAATTTTCAGCACGCAATGGTGGAAAAATTTCATCATTCATAGTTGGAACTTTTCTTTCAACCTTCTTCTCAACACGTGGCTCTTCTGATTTTATGGAATCAGATTCATCACCAGAACTATTACCTGAACCTTTCACAACCCATTTTTGATTTGGCACATTATCTTTTCTTCTTGAAGCACTCTTTGAACATTCTCCTTTCTCAAAAGTTGAATTTTCAAAGCCAGTAAACTTCCGGGTTGACAGTTCAGTCTTCTCGACAATCTTTTCTTTCATTTTACCAGAGACTTCCGGTTTTGGCTTGAATGTCTTCGGACAATCCTTCGCCACATGACCAGCAATCTTGCACTGAAAACAGGTTCTCTTTTCAATCTTCTTCGAAACTTCATTCTTCTTCAGTTCTTCTTGCTTCTTGGCAAGGAATTCCTGATTAGACTGCTTTCTGAATGATTGTTCTTTTTCAGCTTCTGTTGTTTTCCCTGAAACAAACACAGTTTTTGGTTTATACATTTTTTCATTTTTATAGTTTTTCGGTGGAATAAAACCAAGACCTTTCTTTTTGAAATTACGATTATGGTTTGGTTTCTTTTGGAAACTATAACCACAATTGTAACCCATTTTCTTGTTGATTTTTTGTTGATCTCTTAAAGTGTATTGTTTAGGTTCTCCGATAAGATTTAAATCTTTTATTTCAGAAATATTAATTTCTGTTATTTTGAAAACCTTTTGAATCATTTCAAATCTGACACTTCTTATTGGAAAAACTTCATCAGAATATAATTTGTCAGAATCTTTCAAAGTGTATGCTACTTTGAATGATTCATCATTCAAATTAGATTTTGACATCAAAAACTCTTTATCATAAACCCGTTTGTCCTTTTTGAATGTCGGCTTTGACGCATTGGACCCAGACTTTAACTCAGGTTTGGACTCCAAGTTTGACTCCTCACTGTCATCTTTATCTAACACCTGATCGACCATACTTTTTATCAACTTTGACTCATGATCAGTGTCGGATGACGTGTACATAACATCAATATTTTCTGGCAAGTTATCTGATGGCCCAGACCCCCATTCTAAGTTTATCGCTTTTTCGACTCTCTCAGAATTTGGATTTCGAGGTGAATATCCATTTTCGACGGGGGGCGGACATCTATTGTAGACCACACTTGATTTCTTACCAGATGTCTTCACTTTTTCTTCGTCTTTTGTCACAAATTTCTTTTCATCGGATGTCTTCACTTCTCCAAACGTCTTCAAATTTTCCACAATCGGATAAATCCTGTCAACAACAAAAGTAGAACATGAGTAACTTTCAAATAACTTTTTCACTTTCTCAGTTTCTATCTTTTGTGTTGCTAATTCCAACTCCAGATCTGCACACTTCTTTATATGAAAATTAGCATCATCAAGCTGTCTCAGGTACGCTATCTTCAGTGTATTCATTGCCACAGCTTGTTCACCACTTGAATTAGTATACTTTTTGATTTCTCTGTTCATTGTATCATATGATTCTTTTAATCTGTTTATGTTATGCAGCAACTCATTGTTCTGCTTGATTAAAGAATCACAATTCATGCACTTTTCGGGAACGTTGACAGGTTCAGCATCAACTTTTACTTCAAATTCAGGAACCTCTTTGACTGTTCTGTTTAATCTTAAAAATTCAGCTCTTCTTTTTCTCTCAGCTTCAGCTTCAGCTTTTAATCTCTCTTCCTCTTCTTCCTCTTCTTCAAGCTTTCTTCGTCTTGCTTCAGCCGCTTCCATGACTTTTCTGCTTCTTTCTGCACATTTCAAATCATAGGCATTAGCTAAGAAAGCATTAACATTTGAAATGTTTTTGGACATCTCTTTGGCCATAAGATCTTTATCTGGGCAAAAATCATCCCAATAAAAACCTTCAGCCAATTTTTCATCTTCTTGTTCTGCCAAACAAACTTTGCTGTTTGTTGGAATATATTTATCCCGTGAAAAATTTTCATATTTGCTTAGACATGCTCTTTTTGAACTATCCACATCTCTTCCGTGTGCAGTTTGTGCCTGATGTTGTGCTGGTGGTGTGACTTGATGATAAATCGCCTTTTTGTGATAATCGTTGTTTCCGAAAGGATTTTGGGCTCCAGTAGCTTCACGGTTTTTGCACTCTCTCTTGAAATGCCCCTTTTCCCTGCAACGAAAACACGTAACTTTAGATTTATCAAAGCCTAAAGTTGAAACATTTGCATCACGAAAATCATCTCGGCCTGTAATTTGTTTAAACTTTTTAGCTCGTCTCATCACGCTGGCCATACACCATTTAATGTCCATTAATTCCATCTCTTCAGCATCAATTTGATCGTAGTCCTCTTTTGTCAGCATTGGATTACCGATCTTTTCGGCCACAAAACTACTATAAGACTCAAGAACCATTCCTAACAAAGACATTTGATTTTTAGCAATCTCTTCAGTGTAATCTTGATCATTTTCAATACTAAGAACAATATTGCACTGAAGTTTTCTTCCATTCTTTGTTACAGAAATGTTTGGATCGAATGATGAAAATCTTGAGCTGCTAGATCCCTGGGAAGATTTCTTTTCAGAAGAATCTTTAACACTAAAAGCAGTTTCGATTTTCGGAGAATGGTTTGTTGATCCAGTAGCACCACCCTTGTAGTACAAACTGATATCCTGTTCTCCATCATAATTCTTCATCCTGGCAATCTTCCTCTGCTCCATCTCTTGAGCTTCCAGGTGTTTGATGAAATCTCCCAGTGTCATATTCTTGTAATCTTTTCTGTTGGATCTCAGCATCATCAGAAATGTTCCACATGTTTCATGTGGTAGCGCATCTGCAAGTTTTTCAATCAATTCATCAGTATCTTTCTTAATACCAAGTTTTGTCATATTTCTCACCAAGTTACAATATCTATCAATAATCTGCTTGGTGTTTTCAGTTTTCAAACCACGAAATAAATCGAATTCTTTCTTCATGAGAGACATCTTATTTTTAAGCATATCATCACTCCCCACAAACTTTGCTTCCAATTCAGTCCAAATTGAATACGCAGTTCCATCATGTTGAAGCAAAATCAGAATATCTTCTTTTATTGCTTGCTGAAGCAGACTCACCATGAGTTTCTCATCTCGATATTTCTTTTTTTATCATCCGTACTCATTTCTCGAATTGTTTGCTGCACACCATTTGTAACGGGTCTAACATATGGCTCTTCAGTGTGTTCCCATGCATCTAGGTGATAAGCTTCAACCCAATTTCCAAAACGTTCAGACCACACATTATAATCATCAACATCCATGAGTTTAGGTGGTTTCTGAGACGTTCCAGTTTCATTTTCAATCAAAGCACTTTGAGTCATTGAGATCAGGCTAGCAAAAGCGTTATAAAATTCGTTGTCCATTGTTCAATGTTCAAAGTTCACCAAGTTCCAAGCTTAGACAAAATGGCCCTTCAAGCGAAACTGTTCAGAAAAATGAAACTACAACTTGTCCAAACAAGCGAAACCTTCAAGTTCAAAAAAGCGGAACCTCAATTGTAACTTCAAGCGAAACCTGAGTTGTCAGTACAAGCGGAACTATCAAACAAAACTTATTGTTTTATGTGTTACAGAAGCGAGACTACACTGTTACTTGAAGCGGAACCACTGACTTGTACAGATAAGCGGAACTAGGTGATGTTTGGAGCGAAACTACTTGTACTTGAAGCGAAACTACTGACAATTTGAAGCGAAACCTCAGTTTAACTATCCAAATAAGCAAAAACACCCTGTACCTTGAAGCGAAACTATCAAGTGTACGTACAAGCGGAACCTATTCACGAGCATTTTTGACCCATTTTTAATGTGAATTTTAACATCAAACTTTCCAGGGTTTGTCTATATCCTATTAGGCACAATCCGTGAGATTTTGAGATGGTTTTACCGTGAAAAATTTTAAAATAGAAGAAAGTGTAGAAAAATAGATGAAATGCAGCTGAAATGGCAAGAACTCCTCCTCCTGAGCTTTGATACCAATTGTAGGATCGTGTTTCGGCCCTGTTTGAGTCGATCAGAAAAATCCCTATCCAAATCAAGAGGCGGAAACTAATGATTTGGTGCTATTTCAGTCACATTCACTTTAATATTGCTGTTGTATTGATCAATATCACGAGTACACGTTCTGACAGCACTTCGGCAGCACTTCGTGGCTCACCGGAAGAATACACCATAAACTATGTGTCTAGTTCCGCTTGAAATGACCTCTATATATAGATGAAGAGGTTTCGCTCATACGTACATGTACGTATAAGCGGAACTACAACCATGCCATATAAGCGGAACCATCATGACCATACACGCGGACCTATTTGACTGACATATAAGAGAAACCTAGTTTATGCCCTATAAGCGAAACCTATACAAACACATGTTTCTAGGATTTCGTGCCACATCTAACCTATACAACATTAAGACTCGACGTAGGACGTAGTCGACAGACATAGTGCATCAACACTTTCAGTGGCACTGAAGGAGCCGTTGGACTCCTCCACTGGTTCGAGAAGCTCGAATCGGTCTTTGAGATGTGTGAATGCCCTAAGGCTCGCAGGGTGAAGTATGCCACTAGTACTCTCGAAGGCATTGCGCTGACTTGGTGGAATGCGCAAGTTCAGATGCTGGGGTTGGCGGCTGCTAATGCCACCCCATGGAACGACTTCAAAGAATTGATCAAGTGGGAATACTGCACTCGTGATGACATCCACAAGTTGGAGGTGGAGTTCTTTAACCTGAAGATGACAGGGTCAGAGATAGAGGCGTATACGAAAAGGTCAAACGAGCTGGCCATCTTGTGTCCAACTATGGTGGATCCTCCTATCAAGGGCATTGAGCTGTACCTTAAAGGCTTAGTACCAGAGATTCAAAGCCATGTGACCTCTGCTAATCTTGCTACTATCCAGGATGTTACTCGTCTTGCTAATCGTCTCACAGACCAGACAGTGGAGCAGAACAAGCTGCCTAAGCGTATCAGTGCTACTACCACTACTACTGCTTCTGCTATTCCCAGTGACAACAAGCGAAAATGGGATGGAGATTCTAGCAAGGGTTCGACTGCAGTTCAGTCCCGGGCACAGTAGCGAAAGACGGATGACTATCAGAGTCCTGGTCAGCAATCTTCTGGTAGTCAGGGGCAGGGTGGATATCGAGGAAATCACCCAAAGTGCAACAGATGCAAGAGACACCACAATGGTCAGTGCAACAAGAGTCGTTGTCAGAGGTGTTTCAAAATGGGTCATGAAGCTAAGGATTGCAGGAGCTCACGTCCTGCAAATCAGAATCGTCAGCAGCAACAGCATGCACCGCAGAATCAGCAACGGCAACAGGGCAACAGGGGATGCTTTCAGTGTGGTGCTAAAGGTCACTTCAAGAGACACTGCCCGCAGTTAAATCAGAATCAGAACAACAACCAGGGAAACGGGAACAATAACGGAAACAACAATGGGGGAAACAATAATGACAACGGTGCTAGGGGTCAAGTGTTCGTGTTGGGTCAAGGTGAAGCAAGGAATGATCCTAATGTGGTGATGGGTAAGTTTCTTCTCGACGACTTTTATGTTACTGTTTTATTTGATTCGGGTGCCGATACCAGTTATGTGTCTCTAAAAGTTAGTCAAATGCTCAAGCGCACACCAACACTTTTGAACACCAAGCATGTCGTAGAGTTAGCAAATGGTAGAAGTCTAGAGGCCACACACATAGTTCAGGGTTGTAATCTTGTCCTCGCTGGTCAGACTTTCTCTATCGATCTCATTCCTATAGTTCTGGGTAGTTTCGACATCGTCATTGTTCGTATTCCCCGTTCGGGTAAAGAACCTCTTGAAGTTCAAGGCGACAAGAGTGCTGCCGTGGTGGGCATCATCTCCTTTCATAAGGCCAGAAGTGTTTACGAAAGGGCCACACCGCTATTTTAGCACTTGTTACTGACGCATCAACGAAAGAGAAGAGAATAGAGGATATTCCAGTAGTACGTGCCTTTCCCCAAGTATTTCCTGAAGATTTACCTGGTCTACCGCCTCATCGCCAGGTCGAATTCCAGATCGAACTAGCTCCTGGAGCAGCACCAATAGCTCGTGCACCGTATCGCTTAGCTCCATCAGAATTGGAAGAACTATCTACACAACTAAAAGAACTCTTGGATAAGGGTTTCATACGTCCTAGCTCTTCACCTTGGGGAGCTCCAGTGTTGTTTGTTAAGAAGAAAGACGGTACTTTCCGCATGTGTATAGATTACCGCGAACTAAACAAGGTGACCGTTAAGAATCGCTATCCTCTTCCACGCATCGATGACTTATCCTCTTCCACGCACAGATACGAGATGCTCAGGTAGAAGCATTGAAACCAGAAAATGTCAAGGCTGAAGCCTTACGCGGCTCAAGGCAACGGTTAGAACAAAAGGAAAACGTCGCCTACTATGTAACAGGACGCATTTGGGTCCCACATTATGGCAACTTACGCAAGCTGGTGATGGATGAAGCACATAAGTCTCGCTACTCAGTACATCCAGGTTCGGATAAGATGTACCATGATCTCAGAACTACGTATTGGTGGCCTAGCATGAAAGCCCACATAGCAACTTACGTCAGCAAATGTTTTACTTGTGCAAGAGTCAAGACGGAATATCAGAAACCATCAGGCCTACTCCAGCAACCAAAGATACCACAATGGAAATGGGAAGAAATTTCCATGGATTTTGTTATTGACTTGCCTAGATCTCAATGTGGGAATTATACTATTTGGGTGATCGTGGATCGACTCACTAAGTCTGCACACTTCTTGGCTATCAAGGAAACAGACAAGTTCTATACTCTAGCAGACATTTACTTAAAAGAAGTGGTTTCGAGGCACGGGGTGCCAACCTCTATTATTTCCGAACGTGATGCATGTTTTACTTCGGAACTGTGGCAAGCAATGCACAAATCTTTTGGCTCTCGATTAGACATGAGCACAGCTTATCACCCTCAGACGGATGGGCAGTCTGAGTGCACTATTCAAACGCTAGAAGACATGCTCCGTGCATGTGTAATCGACTTCGGCAACAGCTGGGAAAACATCTCCCGTTGGTGGAGTTTTCATATAACAACAGTTACCACACCAGCATTCAAGCCGCTCCATTTGAGGCATTGTACAGGCGTAAAAATCGGTCACCTCTTTGTTGGGCAGAGGTGGGTGATAGTCAGATCACGGGTCCAGAACTTGTAGTAGACGCAACGGAAAGAATTGCTCAGATACGACAACGAATGGCGGCAGCTCGTGACCGTCAGAAAAGCTACGCTGACAAGCGTAGGAAACCATTCGAGTTCCAGGTTGGGGATCGAGTGCTACTCAAAGTCTCACCATGGAAAGGTGTAGTTCGTTTTGGCAAATGAGGTAAACTTAACCCACGTTATGTTGGACCGTTTGAAATCATTGAGAAACTAGGCAAGGTGGCCTACAAACTGGACCTACCAGCAAAACTTGGTGGAGTTCACAACGTATTTAATGTCACACCCCGACCACGTAGAACATACAAAACGTGGCGGAAACGTCGGGGAGTGTTGTAACAGAATCAATTGTTTCAAATCCATGGCAAATGAAGTTTCGTTTTATAAATCAAACATGAAAGTTTACATTGTCTAAACAAGAACCAAAGTGTACATAACATAAATTAACTAGTTCTTGTCTCGTTTTAAGTCACTAAGGCACAGGTCCGCCTAAGTATGTCTTGATAAGTCCTATGCATCATCTCCTGAAAACACATGTGAAAATAGGTAAGTCAGCATAAAAATGCCTGTGAGATACATTGGTTTTGTGAAAACGGAATTCATGACTTGAGTTTGAGAAAATGTTTAGTCATGAACCTCGTATTTTGCTTTGTCTTGTAAATCATTTGAAAAACAGTAAGATCAAATGATATGTATAAATAAGAGAACAATGCATGGTTAACTGAATAACCATGTAAAAAAAAGAGTTTGTATAAGATTTGTTGTTTGTAAATCAATGTCTTGTGAAAAGCGTGTTATTTGTATAAAAATGTTCTATGTTTCAAATTGAAATGATTCAAATAACGCTACGATATGTAATACCATACAAACACTTATATATAGGAAGTACCAGCGGCGTATCTACCATGTTTTTATCATATTACACATGCCTCGTTACTTAAATCACTTACTCAAACCAAACCATCAAGATGAAATGTCTAACAACGGTAGAAATGTTCATGTATAGTCAAATGTCTATTGTCAAATGTAATCCATGTCAACGGATACAACTGGTTTACACGGTTCAATGGTTACAGACGGTTCATGAAATCAAAGGGGTAAGACGGTTCACATAGTCAAAGGGTTACAACGGTTCAAAATGTAGTGTAATGTGTTCATATGTTGGATGAGCATATGCAACAGAAATGCAATGTGAAACAATGTACTACGTATGCACACAATGGGCGTACGTAGCATGAAATGTATTGTAGAGTACAACGGTTCAAAATGTAGAATAATGTGTTCATATGCTGGATGAGCATATGCAACAGATATGCAATGTAAAACAATGTACTACGTATGCACACAATGGGCGTACGTAGCATGAAATGTGATGTAAGCAATGTACTAAGTACGCACACAATGGGCATACATAGCATAAACACAATGAAATCATGTACTATATATGTACTATCGAACATAGCAGTATATGATGTGAAAACCGGAAAGCATGAAAGTAGCAAGTAGGCAAATGTGTTTCACCCCAAAACAGTTTGGAAAACAGTAAAAGAGGGGTTCAATGTACTCACCTGAGATTGCTTTGAGTTCTTGTATAATAACCAAACAAATGCTAGATCACGGAATATCAAACGGCACCTAATAGGTAGCTATGTTAATATACCGGAGGAAATCGGAAGGATCGGATAGTACGCGGGTTCGTAAACCAAACGAGTATGGAGACTCGTGTAATATGGTTTAACAAAGCCTACATACTAAAATGAAACCTAACCTAAGTGCTTGCGACCCATTACGACCCGTTTAGGTAGCTTATGCTACCCTAACGCGTCGTTCGCGTAGAACGCGTTCGGAACGCCTAACATCGCGACCACTAGGTATAACCTCGGAAGGTTATAGCTATGGTCACCTAATGTGTTTGGTCGGATCCTAATGATCGACCAAATGGGTCGGGTTCGAAAGTATAAGCGATGGTTTAGATCGCTTACCTTACGACCCTATATAAGCACTAAACTAAAAGTGACGAGCTAAGCATGTTAGAACATGCTTAACTAAGTTTAGAAAACAGGTTTGGCATCAAAACAAACGGCTTTGATGCCCACGAGTAGTTTGGTTACAAAATACGCAAGAATGCGCATTTTGGCCGAAACTACGACTCGTCACTGAGCCTAGATAACGTGGTAATCAGTAGGTATGGTCACTACGGACCATAACCATCGTGATCACGCTCACGTTATGAAGTTCCATGAACTTCACATCGACCAAAAGCTGGTCAATGCAGAAAGTCAACAAAATGTTGACTTTCGGACTCGAAAAGCGAATAAAAGAGCGAAAGAAGACTTACGGAGGGTCCCCGAGTGCTAATCTAGATCAAATAGCTCAGGTATGAAACAATGGTTTCAACTTAGAGCTTTAAGATCAGATTGTTGTGATTTTTACACAAAAGGGGGGGAGGGTATTTATAGGAAAAGTGGAACCGTTAGGATCGTTTATCGAATATCGTGCCGCGATCTCGAGCGTACACTTGTCAAATTCTTGTGGTAAGTCAGAAAATGCCCCTTGGCTCTTGATTGGGTGAAAGGGCATCGCCCCTTGATCGAACGAAAGGCCAACTGCATTAAATAGATGCATTGAATCTGTCTGACAGTCCCACGCGCCCCGCGTAAGGATTTGGTAAATCCTTACGCGCCCCGCCTAAGGTTCCCAGATCAGAATTTTCAATTTTGGTCCCTGCACTTCAGAAACACGTAATTTGGCCCATTTTTGGCACTTTTAAGCCCCGTTAACCTCATTTCAAGGCTCTAGGATGAAGTTAAAGTGTAGGGGACTTGAAATATGCTCAAAAATATTCCGAATGTCGGTTCGTTTGGCCGTACGATCGCGATGTTCGCTTAATTACGACGGAATGCGCATAAGCTCGAAAGACGATCCAAATGACGCGACGAATGGATTTTTCTCAAGCCAAACACTAAGGCATAATATTAGGATGCTTACATAAATTTTTGGATGTCCGGATGTATTCAGAACGTAAGTTACGCGCGAAAGTGCTAACTTGTGCACTTTTTGACACTTTTAGTCCCTGAATGACCCAAAAGTTTGTTTTAGCATACCAAACCCCTCAAAGCCTATTTCTAAGCTATGTAAAGGATATTTATGGTATGTTTAACTTATGGACATGTTCCGGAATGTTCGTTACAGTTCAAATTGGCATACTTTCGCAGTTTGTCAAGTTTAGTCCCTGTAAGCGAATTAACTTGTTTTTGCCATACCAAAGCCTTCAAAACTTATTTCTAAGTTATGTAAAGGTTATTTAAGGTATGTTGAGTATATGTTGATGTTCCGGAGTATTTGTCGCATTAAACTGAGTACGTTTAAGCACCAGTTAGCGTATAACTCTCCAGAAAGCGATGTAGAGTTTGAAATTGAACAAGAATTGTTATGTGTAAAAGATACACATATTTATACAAGATCCCAAGTATGAAATACAATATTTCATTGGTTTGGTATTTGTTTGATGGTTGCGGTGACACAGGTGTCACAGTCTCCCCTACTTTAGGAAATTTCGTCCCGAAATTTATTCGTAGGAGTCTATTTGTGAATTTGCCAAATAACCACCAACGATATGTAAGGCAATATCTTGTCATTTCCTTAACGGTCATTCTTCCAAAACGAAAATGAACAGACGGGTCATTTTCAATGGTTGCTTCATTAGAATTGGAAATGAAGGATTACACAACGGATATTCGTTTCCTCAACAGATAATCTTCAGAAACGAAAATGAACAAACGGGGTCATCTTCAACGGTTGCTTCCTCAGAGTTGGAAATGAAGTATTACACAACGGATAATCTTCAGAAATGAAAATGAACTAACGGAGTCATCTTCAATGGTTGCTTCCTCAGAGTTGGAAATGAAGGATTACACAACGGATATTCATTTCCTCAACGGATAATCTTCAGAAACGAAAATGAACAAACAGAGTCATCTTCAACGGTTGCTTCCTCAGAGTTGGAAATGAAGGATTACACAACGGATATTCATTTCCTCAACGGATAATCTTCAGAAACGAAAATGAACAAACGGGGTCATCTTCAACGGTTGCTTCCTCAGAGTTGGAAATGAAGTATTACACAACGGATATTCATTTCCTCAACGGATAATCTTCAGAAACGAAAATGAACTAACGGAGTCATCTTCAACGGTTGCTTCCTCAGAGTTGGAAATGAAGGATTACACAATGGATATTCATTTCCTCAACGGATAAATCTTCAGAAACGAAAATGAGCTAACGGAGTCATCTTCAACGGTTGCTTCCTCAGAGTTGGAAATGAAGGATTACACAACGGATATTCATTTCCTCAACGGATAATCTTCAGAAACGAAAATGAACAAACGGGATCATCTTCAACGGGTATTCTTCAGATTTGGAAATGAAGGATAAACGGATATTCATTTCCTCAACGGATAAATCTTCAGAACGAAAATGAACAAACGTAGTCATTTTCCTCGACGGGTATTCTTCAGATTTGGAAATGAAGGATAAACGGATATTCATTTCCTCAACGGATATTCTTCAGAAGTGAAAAATGAATAGCTAGTTCATTTTTCCTCAACGGATGCTTCATCAGAATTGGAAATGAATAGGGTTAACTCTAGACACATGACAGAACTTACTGTGATTTCTGTGCACTAAATTCCATAATTATGTATGCATCCATAATTACGTAATCCCTTGCACAGTCCGCACAGTTTGTTTTGTAATGTTTTGGGGAAGGATATCAAACTTGTGACGAGGGTGACTAGACTTCCATCGGTTCCTTTTAATTAGATCGACAGGGGATCCTCTTGGTTAGGCCACCAAGGAGTCCTTTCAGCTATATCATCACATGATATCCCTAACCAGATTTTCGGATGAATCTGTTTAGCTAGACCACTCAAGGGGTCTAATTATGAAGTAGTACTTTATAATCCGAGGGACTTAACTATAACATAGAAGTCCATTGAGGATTTTAAGTAATACCTTTGGGCATCCTACTATGAATCTCTTGTACACGGATATGTAAGATTCTACGAAGATTTGGATAACATAATTTGGATTACACAACAATACATAAGGAAACACATAAGCACATAGTCACATAATTGTTTAATTTGATCATAATTTGTTATTAACTTGTTATCGATTGAGTACGGATATGGAAACCTGTCGACGGATCTCAATGTTCACTGGAATCTATCTGAGAAGATAGAAAGATCTCCCAAAATTCGATTTTTGATTACAAGGAATCACCACATTCGAATTAAGGTATACAACAATTAAAGACTTACGGGAAGTCCTTAGGTACCCTATTAAGGATTTATAGTGGTACCTTGGGTATTCGTCTTGTGTTGTAACCTGCGCCTTGTACTTCATTTCCTTAGAATAAACGGGTACTTAGGAATTCCGTGGAAGACGCAAGCGATTATAGAATGGGAGAATTTTGGGGGTAGTTTGTTCTTCAAGGAATACGGTTCCTTGATTGTCGGTATTGCAAGGGATATGTCGTTTATACATGCAACCATCGAAATACATTGCAATGTAAATGAAAGATTTATTTATAAACAACGATATCAACTGTTCCTTGGATCTTGACAACAAAAGAAACTTAATACATAAGACATGATTATTTCTAAACGATGTTGTCTTCTAGTCAGTCGGGTGATCATCCTTGTGCTGGATTTGCATTAGCAAGCTTTGGGCAATTTCTTCGGAAATGACCCATCTCGCCACAGTTGAAACAAGAACCTGGTAGGAAACGACCTTGAGCGGGATTGTTGCCAGCTTGGTTTGGTGCAGCTGCAGCTGGGCAGACTCTTGCTGTGTGGCCTATGAGTCCACAAGTTTGGCATTTGCGGCACTGTACATTGGCGTGATGATGGAGGCTACATTGGTTGCACAAAGGTGCAGTTCCACTGTATGGTTTTCTAGCAGGGGGTTGAGCTGGTTGGTTGGGGACGGCTTGACCATTGTGAGCGACCACAGCGAAGTTCTGAGAAGCCTTTCGCTTCTTTGACTTCTTAGGAGATTCAGTCTGTTCATCCATGGTCTTTGATTCCTCGATTGGCTTCTTGTCACCCTTTCGAAAAAGTTTATGCTTTCTGATCTGCGATTCAGTCAAGGTTGCAGATAGCTCAATGGCCTGACGGAGTGTGGTAGGGTTGCTACCAGTGACAATGTCTTGTACCGAGTCAGGCAGGCCGTCGATGTACCTTTCGATAGCCTTGTCGAGTGGGGCGACCATAGTCGGGCAAAGTAGACTCAACTCCTCAAACCTATCAGTATATGCCCTGTGTTCGCCACTATCTTGTTTCAAATCATCAAACTCCTTCTCCAACGCTCGTTGTTCATGACGAGGACAAAACTCTCTCATCATAAGAGCTCTCAGTTCAGCCCATGTTTGTGCTAGAGCAACATCTGCACCACGGTCTCTCATTACCCCGTTCCACCATGTAAGAGCCCTCTTCTGAAACACACTCGAAGAAAACTCGACCTTGCGATTTTCCGGACACTGCACGTGGCGAAAGGTATTCTCGATGCTCTCGAACCATTGGAGAAGCCTAGTTGCTCCCTCAGAACCACTAAACCTGAGTGGTTTAGCCGAGTTAAAGCTCTTGAAATTGCATGTACCATTGTTGTTGTTGTTGGCTTGGTTCCATTGAGCAAAGAGATTTGGGAATTGAGCAGCCATCTGCTGCGCAATAATTTCTGCCAGCTCGGCAGTTGCTATCTGGTGTTCGCGTCGAGGAGGCATTCTAAAAGAGGAAAACATGAAAGGAAACAAATAAAATGGTATTGGGTAAGAATAGGATGTTACAATCACTGACCATAATCACGGTTGATGGTCACTTGTTTGAATCATGAAGCAAACAAACAACACCAGGGCTGAATCAAAGCAAATAGATCCTCATAGTGTATCGCGAAGACATGCTCGCCTATAAGTGGACACTCACCCCAAGAGTTCCCAGGTAAGAGTGACTGGTCCGATTATGCGGATTTGTACGAACACTCTAACCTTAGACAGAAAACCCAGGGTACAGGCATTCACCCTTCCAGTTCGCATGTGTTCACACTATTTAGGACCCAAAACTTTGACGGGAGTTTTGAAAATTCAAAGGGGTTCAAAACCTTATAACAAAGGGTTCAAAACCTTACAATAGAGGGTTCAAAACCTAGTAATCAATCATCCTAGAACAGATGATTAGCTTTCAAGGCGGTTTTGAAATTTATGTTCTTGTTGTGGTCGTCGCCTAAGGGTAGGTGACGGTATTGTTTTGTGACTAAACACAAGTAAACTCGCGTTAGGTTCCTAGGAAGGTTATAGACTAGGTCAAAGCATTACTAATAACCTAATTCCCTATAACCATTGGCTCTGATACCATCTTTTCTGTCACACCCCGACCACGTAGAACATACAAAACGTGGCGGAAACGTCGGGGAGTGTTGTAACAGAATCAATTGTTTCAAATCCATGGCAAATGAAGTTTCGTTTTATAAATCAAACATGAAAGTTTACATTGTCTAAACAAGAATCAAAGTGTACATAACATAAATTAACTAGTTCTTGTCTCGTTTTAAGTCACTAAGGCACAGGTCCGCCTAAGTATGTCTTGATAAGTCCTATGCATCATCTCCTGAAAACACATGTGAAAATAGGTACGTCAGCATAAAAATGCCTGTGAGATACATTGGTTTTGTGAAAACGGAATTCATGACTTGAGTTTGAGAAAATGTTTAGTCATGAACCTCGTATTTTGCTTTGTCTTGTAAATCATTTGAAAAACGGTAAGATCAAATGATATGTATAAATAAGAGAACAATGCATGGTTAACTGAATAACCATGTAAAAAAAAGAGTTTGTATAAGATTTGTTGTTTGTAAATCAATGTCTTGTGAAAAGCGTGTTATTTGTATAAAAATGTTCTATGTTTCAAATTGAAATGATTCAAATAACGCTACGATATGTAATACCATACAAACACTTATATATAGGAAGTACCAGCGGCGTATCTACCATGCTTGTATCATATTACACATGCCTTGTTACTTAAATCACTTACTCAAACCAAACCATCAAGATGAAATGTCTAACAACGGTAGAAATGTTCATGTATAGTAAAATGTCTATTGTCAAATGTAATCCATGTCAACGGATACAACTGGTTTACACGGTTCAATGGTTACAGACGGTTCATGAAATCAAAGGGGTAAGACGGTTCACATAGTCAAAGGGTTACAACGGTTCAAAATGTAGTGTAATGTGTTCATATGTTGGATGAGCATATGCAACAGAAATGCAATGTGAAACAATGTACTACGTATGCACACAATGGGCGTACGTAGCATGAAATGTATTGTAGAGTACAACGGTTCAAAATGTAGAATAATGTGTTCATATGCTGGATGAGCATATGCAACAGATATGCAATGTAAAACAATGTACTACGTATGCACACAATGGGCGTACGTAGCATGAAATGTGATGTAAGCAATGTACTAAGTACGCACACAATGGGCATACATAGCATAAACACAATGAAATCATGTACTATATATGTACTATCGAACATAGCAGTATATGATGTGAAAACCGGAAAGCATGAAAGTAGCAAGTAGGCAAATGTGTTTCACCCCAAAACAGTTTGGAAAACAGTAAAAGAGGGGTTCAATGTACTCACCTGAGATTGCTTTGAGTTCTTGTATAATAACCAAACAAATGCTAGATCACGGAATATCAAACGGCACCTAATAGGTAGCTATGTTAATATACCGGACCAAATCGGAAGGATCGGATAGTACGCGGGTTCGTAAACCAAACGAGTATGGAGACTCGTGTAATATGGTTTAACAAAGCCTACATACTAAAATGAAACCTAACCTAAGTGCTTGCGACCCATTACGACCCGTTTAGGTAGCTTATGCTACCCTAACGCGTCGTTCGCGTAGAACGCGTTCGGAGCGCCTAACATCGCGACCACTAGGTATAACCTCGGAAGGTTATAGCTATGGTCACCTAATGTGTTTGGTCGGATCCTAATGATCGACCAAATGGGTCGGGTTCGAAAGTATAAGCGATGGTTTAGATCGCTTACCTTACGACCCTATATAAGCACTAAACTAAAAGTGACGAGCTAAGCATGTTAGAACATGCTTAACTAAGTTTAGAAAACAGGTTTGGCATCAAAACAAACGGCTTTGATGCCCACGAGTAGTTTGGTAACAAAATACGCAAGAATGCGCATTTTGGCCGAAACTACGACTCGTCACTGAGCCTAGATAACGTGGTAATCAGTAGGTATGGTCACTACGGACCATAACCATCGTGATCACGCTCACGTTATGAAGTTCCATGAACTTCACATCGACCAAAAGCTGGTCAATGCAGAAAGTCAACAAAATGTTGACTTTCGGACTCGAAAAGCGAATAAAAGAGCGAAAGAAGACTTACGGAGGGTCCCCGAGTGCTAATCTAGATCAAATAGCTCAGGTATGAAACAATGGTTTCAACTTAGAGCTTTAAGATCAGATTGTTGTGATTTTTACACAAAAGGGGGGGGGTATTTATAGGAAAAGTGGAACCGTTAGGATCGTTTATCGAATATCGTGCCGCGATCTCGAGCGTACACTTGTCAAATTCTTGTGGTAAGTCAGAAAATGCCCCTTGGCTCTTGATTGGTTGAAAGGGCATCGCCCCTTGATCGAACGAAAGGCCAACTGCATTAAATAGATGCATTGAATCTGTCTGACAGTCCCACGCGCCCCGCGTAAGGATTTGGTAAATCCTTACGCGCCCCGCCTAAGGTTCCCAGATCAGAATTTTCAATTTTGGTCCCTGCACTTCAGAAACACGTAATTTGGCCCATTTTTGGCACTTTTAAGCCCCGTTAACCTCATTTCAAGGCTCTAGGATGAAGTTAAAGTGTAGGGGACTTGAAATATGCTCAAAAATATTCCGGATGTCGGTTCGTTTGGCCGTACGATCGCGATGTTCGCTTAATTACGACGGAATGCGCATAAGCGCGAAAGACGATCCAAATGACGCGACGAATGGATTTTTCTCAAGCCAAACACTAAGGCATAATATAAGGATGCTTACATAAATTTTTGGATGTCCGGATGTATTCAGAACGTAAGTTACGCGCGAAAGTGCTAACTTGTGCACTTTTTGACAGTTTTAGTCCCTGAATGACCCAAAAGTTTGTTTTAGCATACCAAACCCCTCAAAGCCTATTTCTAAGCTATGTAAAGGATATTTATGGTATGTTTAACTTATGGACATGTTCCGGAATGTTCGTTACAGTTCAAATTGGCATACTTTCGCAGTTTGTCAAGTTTAGTCCCTGTAAGCGAATTAACTTGTTTTTGCCATACCAAAGCCTTCAAAACTTATTTCTAAGTTATGTAAAGGTTATTTAAGGTATGTTGAGTATATGTTGATGTTCCGGAGTATTTGTCGCATTAAACTGAGTACGTTTAAGCACCAGTTAGCGTATAACTCTCCAGAAAGCGATGTAGAGTTTGAAATTGAACAAGAATTGTTATGTGTAAAAGATACACATATTTATACAAGATCCCAAGTATGAAATACAATATTTCATTGGTTTGGTATTTGTTTGATGGTTGCGGTGACACAGGTGTCACATTTAACGTGTCAAATCTAAAGAAATGTCTGTCAGATGAGACCCTTATAGTTCCTTTGAAGGAGCTCACTATCGACGATCAGTTGCGATTCGTCGAGGAACCAGTTGAAATCATGGACCGAGATGTTAAGGTCCTCAAGCACACCAGAATACCTCTTGTTCGAGTTCGTTGGAACTCCCGTCGTGGCCTAGAGTTCACCTGGGAACGAGAAGATCAAATGAAACTCAAGTATCCCCAGTTGTTCGAGAGCAATGCAACCACTACTGAGGCTGAAGCTACTACAGAATTTCGGGATGAAATTCCAAATCAACGGGGGGATGATGTGACACCCCAGGAAAACTTGGAAACAACACAACTTAACTAGCTTCCTCAGTAACCGCATGCTAAATTTCGGGATGAAATTTCATTCAAGTTGGGGATAATGTGACAACTCGAGTTTCCAAGATCCTATTTTTTGCATTAATTGCACATTAACTGTTTAATTGTTTGATTGTTTGCCTTGTAATTGTACACACTGGATTATATGTTGAGATGTTGGTTGGATATGTTTTATCTGTTTAACGTGATTAAAGTGCTTGTTGATATAATATGAAATCTGTTGGAAAACTTAAACTTAAACCTTGAATGGCCCCGACGAAACAGGAACGTTTCGTCAATTATAAATTGACAGAACAATTGTGTTTCGCCATAAACCATCTCAACGAAACAAGCCGTTTCGCCGGCCCACGATTTGCCGAAGCCCATTAAGGGCCCAGTACGTTACGCGACTTCCTATTGAGTATTACAGTTTCATTCGAGACACTTTTAGCAAATCAGAAACCCTAGAGCTCTATCCCCTTAGCGACGACAATCCTGTGTGTTTGAAGCCTACTATGTGACACCCCAGGAAAATCAGGAAAACAACGCAACTTAACTAGCTTCCTCAGTAACCACGCACTAAATTTCGGGACGAAATTCTCTTAACAGGGGGAGAATGTGACAACCCTCAAAATCCCATGTATTCCGTACAAATTATTAATGATAATTAAAGTGTCTGACGACTGTGTGGAATTACTTAACTGCTTTCTGATATCTGTGTGATGCTTACACGTATTTGTGAATATGCTAAGGAATATGCTAAGGAATATCCTAAGGAATATGCTAGGAATATGCTAGGAATATGCTAAGGAATATGCTAAGGAATATGCTAAGGAATATGCTAAGGAATATCCTAAGGAATATGCTAGGAATATGCTAGGAATATGCTAGGAATATGCTAGGAATATGCTAGGAATATGCTTGGAATATGCTAGGAATATGCTATATGGAAGATCTTATAAATACCACCATTCCACCAAAACTCTCTTTCTCTCCTCTCCTCCCTAGCTCACGGCCGAGACCCCCCTTGAACACACCACCATTTTCGGCTCTTGATCTCCTCATTCCAAAGTTATACAAGTGTTACGGGTCACGCATAAGGAGTCTTGGAGCTAACGGAAGGCGAAGGACCTCTCTATCTTGCTTTTATCCACCTCTTTTTCGCATAGTTTCTTCCCTAGCCTTGTGCTAGTTGTAAGTGCTTCTAATCAACTTCTTGTTCATGTTTGATGTGGTTAATAAGAGATTAGTCGGTTAAAAATTATGAACATACAAGATCAAAATCTAAAAGTCTACTAAAATGATGAACAAGGTGGTTAATGGATGAATATTAGTGTAAAGCATGTAAATCTTGTGTGATTGTGATTATTGGTTGATGATCTGAAGTATTGCTGGATAATATTAATGTTTGATGTTGTTGTGAATACTAAACTTGTTAACGGTATCGATCGAACACGATTTAGAAGGTTCAACACTAAAAATCAGAATCTGTCCAAGTTTTACAGCCAACTTCAGTTGGCTGTAAACAGGTCATAAACCTAACAAAAAATTGATATTTTGATCTAAAATGTGATATTAGGAAATACGGTTCTAATGGCACTGGAATCGTAATTTTTGGACTCCGTTTACTATTTTTAAAGTATTAATTTGTAACAGCAACTTAAGCTGGATTTTGACAGCAATAAATGGGTGTCGTACTTTCAGTCATAACCTGAGTTTTGTGATGAATCGGACCATGAAATTTGTACAGTAGATGACAACCGATGCATGTGTAATTACCCCACTGGAATTTCGTAAACGGACACTCGATGAATTTTTAATAAATTGTTCAGTGGACTGTGGTCAGAAATTCATAAATCTGAGTTCAGTCCGGAATATGATTTTTTATAAAATATTGGTAGTGAACCGGACCCCGATATTTTTACACAATAAAACATGGAACGTTTAAGACATCTTATAAAAATTTGGGAACTTTTGGAATATTTTAACTATTTTATTAAAACGTCCGAAAACAGCCGGTTTTGAGTGTTAATGCTGAATTGATATAAATTGTGACTTGCGTGTCTAAATGTCGAGTGTGCTATCCGTGAATGATCTAACATGGTATATATGTTATGTGCATTATCGTATGTTTGATTTTGAGTGGGGAATGGATGGGAAACCGTTAAAACGATGCATGTTGTGTGATAGATACGTGTAGGAACTTTGTGTTCTATTTGAAAGCCACTAAATGACTAACTGGTAAATTATATTAGGACGTGATTGACCGACCTTGACTGTTAGCTATATTGAGAATCTAACTGAGCAAACCAAGGTGAGTTCACACACTTTCTAAGGCATGGGATTCCCAGTGGTTTGGGAATGGGTTAAAGAATTTAAAACTGAATCTACATATTCTCCTTGGGTAGGATATGTACGGCCATCCTCCTTGGGTAGGATGCCAATATTATTCCTGCGTATTCTCCTTGGGTAGAACTACGTACGTTCGTCCTCCTTGGGTAGGACAACAACCTTAAAACTTACTAGACAAAACTCTATCATAAGTCCCTCATTTTTATATCGACTTAATCGCCGAGGCCAATGGCGAGCGGGTCATTAGTTAATAGCGCTATTAGGTTTAACAAACCTCACACCGTGCCAGTCGGACGGGCGTGTACTAATGGACTATGGCAAACCATCAGTGATGATAGACACTGATGTAGGGCACAACTTACTTGCGTAGTAGTCGATATGATACGGTCTAGTGGTTCACATGGGGAAGACCCCACTAATCATGAACAGGATATGGGTAATAAAGAATGAACTGGTTAAACTTTCTTTCAACTACGGGGTAACCCCCACGGCAATTACGCCAACGAAAGACAAACCACGTTTTCGGAAAACAACTTAAAACTAAACAACCAAACGTGAACTCACTCAACTTTGTTGTTGACTCGTTGTTACATGCCTTACAGGTCGCTAAATGCATGGAGCTTGCATATGGAGGTGGTCGTTGTGGGATGCGAACTGACATGTCCCGCATTTAATAAATAAACTTTAAGAACTATTTAAATCTACGTTTTGGACTTTAAACTTTTGAACTATGGACTATGTTTTGAACTTATGTTTTATGCTTCCGCTGTTTAGCTAAAATCGGTTTACTTCCTTTTGGTCACCAATCGTATTGTGTTTGGTTTTAATTACTTGATTATGTTGTTCGATATGATTGGTGGCTCGATCCTGGTCACGTCACGCCTCCAAGCGGTGGTACTCCGCATGGTGGATTTTGGGGGTGTGACAGATTGGTATCAGAGCCATTGGTTATAGTGAACTTGGTTTTAAAAAGGGAAAAGTTTTTGATAAAACCAGACTATAACCGGTACAGTGCTCAACGATCCACAACGACGCTTCGCTCCACGTGCAAGACTCGACACCATAAGTGGTATGATTTATGTTATATTGTCGGTTAGATAGCTCACATTGTGCATTAGTTAACGTGATAACTTCTACTTGAACCTTGTGTGCTTACTCTCTACTGTCGTCCCACACTTACGCACTTTCACGACACTTTTCTCACTTACGTTGCTTCGTGATGAAGATCATGAGCGGACGCGGAGGACGTATCAACCTCACTCAAGCCCAGTTGACGGCTCTGATCAACGAACGAGTTGCTGAGGCACTTGCAGCTGTTCCTGTAGGAGGTATAACCCGCTACTCCGACCCATCTTAGAACATTTAGATCCCACCTTCGCAAACCTACCCTCGTGCCTAACCTTGTCATTTATTCTCGCACCATAGGTCAACATGCTCAGCCTCCTGTGTGTACGTTCAAAACCTTCATGGATTGCCGACCAAGCACTTTCAGCGGCACAGAAGGTGCCGTAGGCCTTCTTCACTGGTTCGAGAAGCTCGAGTCTGTTTTCGAGATGTGTGATTGCCCGGAAGATCGTAAGGTGAAGTATGCTACTGGAACACTCGAAGGAGCTGCGTTAACCTGGTGGAAAGCACAGGTCCAATTGCTTGGGTTGGCGGTTGCTAATGCCACCCCATGGAACGGCTTCAAGGAACTGATTAGAGAAGAGTATTGCAGTCGTGACGACATCCACAAGCTAGAGGTGGAATTTTTCAACCTGAAGATGACGGGGTCTGAGATTGAGGCGTATACTAAGAGGTCAAACGAACTGGCCATCCTGTGTCCTACTATGGTGGACCCTCCCTACAAACGCATTGAGCTGTACCTTAAGGGCTTGGTCCCGGAAATTCAAAGCCACGTAACCTCAGCTAACCTTGGCACTATTCAGCAAATCGTCAAGTTGGCTCATCGTCTCACTGATCAGGCGGTTGAGCAGAACAAGCTGCCCAAACGTATTAGCGCCACTACTTCTGATGCTCCCAACGACAATAAGCGCAAGTGGGATGGAAATCTGGGCAAGGGCTCTACTTCAGCTCAATCTCAGCAACGAAAGACATATGAGTACAAGAGCCCCAGTCAGCAGTCATCTGGAAATCATGGTCAGGGTGGGTACAAGGGAAATCACCCTAAGTGCAATCGATGGAATCTGCACCACAGCGGCCAGTGCAACAAGGGTCGTTGTCAGAAGTGTCACAAGCTGGGTCATGAAGCAAAGGATTACAGGAGCCCACGTCCTGTGAATCAGAATCGCCAACAACAACAACAAGCTCCGCAGAACCACCAACAGCAGCATCAGCAGGGCAATAAAGGATGCTTTCATTGTGGCGCTGAGGGCCACTTTAAGAGGAACCGCCCCCAGCTGAACCAAAACCAGAACAATACCCAAAGAAACGGGAACCACAATGGAAACAACAACGGAGGCAACAATGGAGGTAACAATAATGGAAATGGCGCCCAAGGTTGTGTGTTCGTGATTGGTCAGGGAGAAGCAAGGAACGATCCCAACGTTGTGATGGGTAAGTTTCTTCTGGACGACTTCTTTGTTACTGTTTTGTTCGATTCGGGTGCCGATACTAGTTATGTGTCCGTAAAAGTTAGCCAAATGCTTAAGCGCACTCCAACACTTCTGAACACCAAACACACGGTAGAACTAGCTAACGGTAAAAGTCTAGAAGCCACACACGTAGTAAAAGGTTGTAACCTCGTCTTAGCTGGTCAGACTTTCTCTATCGATCTTATTCCTATCACACTGGGTAGTTTCGACGTCGTTATTGGGATGGATTGGCTATCTCATCATCGAGCGGAGATTGTTTGTAAGGAGAAAATCGTCCGCATTTCTCGTTCTGGTGAAAAACCTCTCATGATTCGTGGCGACAAGAGTGGTGCTGTCGAAGGCATCATCTCTTTCCTTAAGGCCCAGAAGTGTTTGCGAAAGGGCCACACTGCCATTTTAGCACTCGTTACTGAAACATCAACAGAAGAGAAGAGAATTGAAGACATTCCTATTGTACGCGACTTTCCCGAGTTATTTCCTGAGGAATTACCTGGTCTTTCGCCTCATCGACAAGTCGAGTTTCAAATCGAGCTAGCTCCTGGAGCAGCACCAATAGCTCGTGCGCCTTATCGACTTGCCCCATCAGAACTCGAAGAACTGTCTACGCAACTACAAGAACTTCTGGAAAA
This sequence comes from Helianthus annuus, assembly GCF_002127325.2. Lineage (NCBI taxonomy): Eukaryota > Viridiplantae > Streptophyta > Magnoliopsida > Asterales > Asteraceae > Helianthus > Helianthus annuus. Next base: position 57,331,559 of record NC_035434.2, on the reverse strand, counting down.
GGGTTTTATACGTCCTAGCTCTTCGCCATGGGGAGCTCCAGTCTTGTTCGTAAAGAAGAAAGACGGTACCTTCAGGATGTGTATTGACTACCGCGAACTCAACAAGGTGACCGTGAAGAATCGTTATCCTCTTCCACGCATCGATGACTTATTCGATCAATTGCAAGGGTCGAGTTTCTATTCTAAGATTGACCTAAGGTCAGGCTACCATCAGCTGAGAGTCCGAGAGGAGGACGTCTCCAAAACAGCATTCAGAACTCGTTACGGCCATTATGAGTTTCTGGTTATGCCTTTCGGATTGACGAATGCACCAGCGGTCTTCATGGATCTCATGAACCGAGTGTGCAAGCCTTACCTAGATAAGTTCGTTATTGTGTTCATCGACGACATCCTGATCTATTCTAAGAGTCAGGAGGAACACGAGCAACACCTGAGACTTATTCTGGAACTACTTCGTAAAGAGCAGCTGTATGCCAAGTTTTCGAAATGTGACTTCTGGCTTCGCGAAGTCCATTTTCTGGGCCATGTGGTAAACAAGGATGGGATTCATGTTGATCCATCCAAGGTTGACTCGATCAAGAACTGGCCTGCACCCCGCACACCAACAGAGATCCGTCAATTCTTAGGTCTGGCAGGATATTACAGAAGGTTTATCAAAGACTTCTCCAAGATTGCGCAACCTCTCACTTCACTGACTCAGAAGGGTGTCACCTATCGTTGGGGTGATGCACAGGAGTCCGCATTTCAGCACTTGAAGGATAGACTTTGTAGCGCGCCTATCCTCTCATTGCCTGAAGGCACAGACGATTTTGTGGTTTACTGCGATGCTTCCATCCAAGGACTTGGTTGTGTGTTGATGCAACGTGACAAGGTCATTGCCTACGCATCGCGCCAACTTAAGGTTCACGAAAGGAACTACACTACGCACGACTTGGAATTGGGAGCAGTTGTTTTCGCGCTTAAGATATGGAGACATTACTTGTACGGTACCAAGTGCACCATTTACACCGATCACAGGAGTCTCGAGCATATCTTCAAGCAAAAGGAGTTAAACATGCGTCAACGTCGATGGGTCGAACTCCTGAATGACTACGAATGCGCGATCAAGTATCATCCGGGCAAGGCCAATGTTGTGGCTGACGCCCTCAGTCGAAAGGATACTATACCTAGGCGTGTACGTGCATTACAGCTTACCATCCAATCTAACCTTCCCGCTCAGATTCGCGATGCTCAAGTTGAAGCATTGAAGGCAGAGAACATCAGGGCTGAGTCCTTACGAGGATCGAGGCAACGACTAGAACAAAAAGACGGCGCCTACTATGTTAACGGACGCATATGGGTTCTGCTGTATGGAGACTTGCGCGAGCTTGTGATGGATGAAGCGCATAAGTCTCGTTACTCAGTACATCCTGGTTCGGACAAGATGTACCATGATCTCAAGACTATATACTGGTGGCCTGGTATGAAAGCCAGCATAGCAACCTACGTCGGTAAATGCTTGACTTGTGCCAGGGTCAAGGTCGAACACCAGAAACCATCAGGCCCACTCCAACAACCAGAGATACCTAAACGGAAATGGGAGCAAATTTCCATGGATTTCGTTACTGGTCTGCCCATATCTCAACGCGGAAATGATACCATTTGGGTAATCGTGGATCGACTGACCAAGTCTGCACATTTTCTGCCTATCAAGGAAACGTTTAAGTTTTCTACTCTAGCAGACATCTACCTAAAAGAAGTGGTATCAAGGCACGGAGTGCCAACCTCCATCATTTCTGATCGTGACGCGCGTTTTACCTCTGAACTGTGGCAAGCTATGCACAAGTCTTTTGGCTCACGATTAGATATGAGCACCGCTTATCATCCACAGACGGATGGGCAATCAGAACGCACCATCCAAACTCTTGAAGACATGCTTAGGGCATGTGTAATCGATTTTGGTAACGGCTGGGAAAAGCATCTCCCGTTAGTGGAGTTTTCATATAACAACAGTTACCACACCAGCATCCAAGCTGCTCCGTTTGAGGTATTGTACGGACGCAAATGCCGATCACCTCTCTGTTGGGCAGAAGTTGGTGACAGCCAAATCACTGGCCCAGAACTTGTGGTAGATACCACCGAGAAAATTGCTCAGATACGACAGCGAATGGCGGCAGCTCGTGACCGTCAGAAAAGCTATGCTGATAAGGGAAGAAAACCACTCGAATTCCAGGTTGGGGATCGAGTGCTGCTCAAAGTCTCACCTTGGAAAGATGTAGTCCGATTTGGCAAACGGGGCAAACTCAACCCGCGTTATGTCGGACCGTTCGAGATCATTGAGAGAATTGGCAAAGTCGCTTAAAGGCTGAACCTACCTGAAGAACTCAGCGGAGTTCATAATGTTTTCCATGTGTCAAATCTGAAGAAGTGTCTGTCAAATGAGACCCTCATAGTTCCTCTCAAAGAGCTCACAATCGACGACAAGCTGCAATTCGTTGAGGAACCCGTAGAGATTACGGATCAAAACGTTAAGATTCTCAAGCACACCAGAATACCTCTCGTCCGAGTTCGTTGGAATTCCCGTCGTGGCCCAGAGTATACCTGGGAACGAGAAGACCAAATGAAACTCAAGTATCCCCAGTTGTTTAAGAAAAATGCAACCACTACTGAGACTGAAGCTACCGCAGAATTTCGGGACGAAATTCCAAATCAACGGGGGGATGATGTGACACCCCAGGAAAATCAGGAAAACAACGCAACTTAAGTAGCTTCCTCAGTAACCACGCACTAAATTTCGGGACGAAATTCTCTTAACAGGGGGAGAATGTGACAACCCTCAAAATCCCATGTATTCCGTACAAATTATTAATGATAATTAAAGTGTCTCACGACTGTGTGGAATTATTTAACTGCTTTCTGATATCTGTGTTATGCTTACACGTATTTGTGAATATGCTAAGGAATATGCTAAGGAATATGCTAAGGAATATGCTAAGGAATATGCTAAGGAATATCCTAAGGAATATGCTAGGAATATGCTAGGAATATGCTAAGGAATATGCTAAGGAATATGCTAAGGAATATGCTAAGGAATATGCTATGGAATATCCTAAGGAATATGCTAGGAATATTCTAGGAATATGCTAGATATATGCTAGGAATATGCTTGGAATATGCTAGGAATATGCTATATGGAAGATCTTATAAATACCACCATTCCACCAAAACTCTCTTTCTCTCCTCTCCTCCCTAGCTCACGGCCGAGACCTCCCTTGAACACACCACCATTTTCGGCTCTTGATCTCCTCATTCCAAAGTTATACAAGTATTACGGGTCACGCATAAGGAGTCTTGGAGCTAACGGAAGGCGAAGGACCTCTCTATCTTGCTTTTATCCACCTCTTTTTCGCATAGTTTCTTCCCTAGCCTTGTGCTAGTTGTAAGTGCTTCTAATCAACTTCTTGTTCATGTTTGATGTGGTTAATAAGAGATTAGTCGGTTAAAAATTATGAACATACAAGATCAAAATCTAAAAGTCTACTAAAATGATGAACAAGGTGGTTAATGGATGAATATTAGTGTAAAGCATGTAAATCTTGTGTGATTGTGATTATTGGTTGATGATCTGAAGTATTGCTGGATAATATTAATGTTTGATGTTGTTGTGAATACTAAACTTGTTAACGGTATCGATCGAACACGATTTAGAAGGTTAAACACTAAAAATCAGAATCTGTCCAAGTTTTACAGCCAACTTCAGTTGGCTGTAAACAGGTCATAAACCTAACGAAAAATTGATATTTTGACTCTAAAATGTGATATTAGGAAATACGGTTCTAATGGCACCGGAATCGTAATTTTTGGACTCCGTTTACTATTTTTAAAGTATTAATTTGTAACAGCAACTTAAGCTGGATTTTGACAGCAATAAATGGGTGTCGTACTTTCAGTCATAACCTGAGTTTTGTGATGAATCGGACCATGAAATTTGTACAGCAGATGACAACCGATGCATGTGTAATTACCCCACTGGAATTTCGTAAATCGGACACTCGATGAATTTTTAATAAATTGTTCCGTGGACTGTGGTCAGAAATTCATAAATCTGAGTTCAGTCCGGAATATGATTTTTTATAAAATATTGGTAGTGAACCGGACCCCGATATTTTTACAAAATAAAACATGGAACGTTTAAGACATCTTATAAAAATTTGGGAATTTTTGGAATAATTTAACTATTTTATTAAAACGTCCGAAAACAGCCGGTTTTGAGTGTTAATGCTGAATTGATATAAATTGTGACTTGCGTGTCTAAATGTCGAGTGTGCTATCCGTGAATGATCTAACATGGTATATATGTTATGTGCATTATCGTATGTTTAATTTTGAGTGGGGAATGGATGGGAAACTTAGAGGGGCATAAACCGTTAAAACGATGCATGTTGTGTGATAGATACGTGTAGGAACTTTGTGTTCTATTTGAAAGCCACTAAATGACTAACTGGTAAATTATATTAGGACGTGATTGACCGACCTTGACTGTTAGCTATATTGAGAATCTAACAGAGCAAACCAAGGTGAGTTCACACACTTTCTAAGGCATGGGATTCCCGGTGGTTTGGGAATGGGTTAAAGAATTTAAAACTGAATCTACATATTCTCCTTGGGTAGGATATGTACGGCCATCCTCCTTGGGTAGGATGCCAATATTATTCCTGCGTATTATCCTTGGGTAGAACTACATACGTTCGTCCTCCTTGGGTAGGACAACAACCTTAAAACTTACTAGACAAAACTCTATCATAAGTCCCTCATTTTTATATCGACTTAATCGCCGAGGCCAATGGCGAGCGGGTCATTAGTTAATAGCGCTATTAGGTTTAACAAACCTCACACCGTGCCAGTCGGACGGGCGTGTACTAATGGACTATGGCAAACCATCAGTGATGATAGACACTGATGTAGGGCACAACTTACTTGCGTAGTAATCGATCTGATACGGTCTAGTGGTTCACATGGGGAAGCCCCCACTAATCATGAACAGGGTATGGGTAATAAAGAATGAACTGGTTAAACTTTCTTTCAACTACGGGGTAACCCCCACGGCAATTACGCCAACGAAAGACAAACCACGTTTTCGGAAAACAACTTAAAACTAAACAAGCAAACGTGAACTCACTCAACTTTGTTGTTGACTCGTTGTTACATGCCTTACAGGTCGCTAAATGCATGGAGCTTGCATATGGAGGTGGTCGTTGTGGGATGCGAACTGACATGTCCCGCATTTAATAAATAAACTTTATGAACTATTTAAATCTACGTTTTGGACTTTAAACTTTTGAACTATGGACTATGTTTTGAACTTATGTTTTATGCTTCCGCTGTTTAGCTAAAATCGGTTTACTTCCTTTTGGTCACCAATCGTATTGTGTTTGGTTTTAATTACTTGATTATGTTGTTCGATATGATTGGTGGCTCGATCCAGGTCACGTCACGCCTCCAAGCGGTGGTACTCCGCATGGTGGATTTTGGGGGTGTGACATACTAGATCGATCAAGTTAGTGTTTTCGTTATCGCGGTTAGTGTTTAACCCTTTGCATGATTTAAATTGATTCTTATCACTGCATGATTCATCGATAATATATAATGCTTGGTCTTATGTTTGGAATCCCTTTTGATTGGTTATTATAATATGTATGAATAATAACGAAACTCGTAAACGCTATTCGAATTATGTGATGATAAAGTGTTGAATCTGCGAATGTTTAGGGTTCTTGATGTTGTAGTTTTGAATAGGATGTTGTTTTATGGGATAGATTGGTTGATGTTGTGAATTCGTGAATTTGTGTTCATGTAATAGTCATTGTATGATAAAGATCGATTGAGATTAACGAATGATTCTGCTCTGATTGATTGAACATCGAATGATTTCTGTATGATGATGATTGATAATAGAGTGTAACGCTGTGGATAATGGTTAGGGTTTCTGGGTAATGATTCGTTACACGACGTAACTAACGTGTAGGCGAAATGCAAATCACGGCGAAACAGGGAGTGTTTCGCCAAGAGCAAATATGAAGAAACGGAGGGTGTTTCGCCGAAGATGATCACGACGAAAGGGATGGGTTTCGTCGAAAGGGATTTATGACAAAACGGTGTGTTTCGTTGAGTTGTTAAACTGCACAGTAACTTAGTTTAATTCTGTTAAGGGTTAACTGAGTTAGTTAACTGCTGTTAATGATATGTAGGACTTGCATGAACTTGTGTAACTGGTAAATGCTATGTGCTATGTTGTTACTTGTATAAACGTGGTGATCTTGACTGTTAGTTAAACTTTGTGAATACAAACTGATTATGTGAACTCGCTCAACTTTGTTGTTGACTCTCTGTTACATGCCTTGCAGGACGTTAGGTACTCATGGAGCTTGCACAGGGAGGCGCAGTCATTGTGGGACATGGACAGTGGATGCCATGTTAAAAACAGATGACATTTTGAACTTGATACTTATGTTTGGGTTTTTACATTTATGCTTCCGCTAAACACTTAACTATGTTTTGATTTGAACACCTTTTATATTGATGGGTTGAACTTTATTTATTACTTGCAATGTTCAATATGATTGGTGGCTTGATCCTGGTCAGTCACGTCTCTAAGCGGCGATACTCCGTGTGTGGATTTTGGGGGTGTGACACAAAGTTTTTCGAAACAAAACTCAAGTCAGCTCTAGTATCAAAGAGTACAAACGCAGAATGGTTATTGATCAAAAACATACCAGTGACAACAGCAGGATCGTCACGTGCTTTCCCAGCATTTAACTCAAATGCTCTACCTCTGACATTCTGAGCTCCTGCCTTAGGACGATCCTTCTTGATATAACCTTGTTCTCCACACTGAAAACATCCTTCGAGTCTTGATCCTTCCACAGTACTCTTGGGATAGCATTCACGGGTGTTATGCCCAATTCATCCGCATCGGTTGCATTTCTTCTGCCCATCCTCACGAGTCTTCCTCTCAGATCCGCCTCAGCTATCTCTGGTGCCATCCTTTCTAGTACCACTAGTGCTTGCTGCATATGCCTTCTTAGAACTGCGCTTCCTATTGCGCTTCTCTTCAGTTTCCTTCCTCGAGCTTTCGGACTTGCGCTACTTCGTAACTTCTGTCTTGGACTCAGAACGCCCCGAACGTTCAGATTTCACATCTACTTTGGCCTTGCCCGACGACTTCCTGGTTTCCTCCTTTTTATCAAGACTGCTTTTGCAAGCGGCGTCATCGGCTGATGATTTTGCCAATGTAGTAGCCTCTAAATAGGTGGCAGGTTTTGTGGATGTAACCATACTACAAATTCGTGGTGACAATCCCTAGATATATATCTCTACCTTTACATATTCAGGAGTAACCATTCGTGGAACTAACCTTGCCAAGTCGTTAAAACGAGAAGTGTAAGCTCTGACATCCAGACCTTCCATGGTTAGATTCCAGAAGTCTGTCTCGATTTTCTGAATTTCACTATGCGAGCAGTATTCCTTCAAGAGCATCTCCTTAAGTTCATTCTAGGTCAGACCGTAGGCAGCGTCTTCTCCCAAAATTTGAACTTGCGAGTTCCACCAGGACAACGCTTCATCAAGAAAAGAGCAAGAAGCATATCTCACTCGTTGATTAGCAGCACAACCACTGATTGCCATGACAGATCCCATCTTCTCAATCCATCGAGTGATATCTAAGGGTCCTTTAGTACCAGTAAATGATCGTGAGTTACAGCCATGAAATGTTTTATACGTACATCCGTGTACTGTTCAAAAATGTTAATAGAAATCAGGAATTCGTTCTAATGATAATATAACACATGAACTACTAAAACTTTCCGATCACATTTTACCTGGAGGATTTCCATTATGTACCCCACCAAAACCTTGCCCACGAGCACCACATCCCTGACCATTGTTAGCGTTAAGCTGTTCCTGGCCGTAGTAACGTGTTGGGCTATGAGTTGAGCCAACTCTTCCGGTGTGGTAGGCAATCCGGTACCCTGTCTTGCTTTTGGTCGCATTTCGTCGTTTCTATTATCATAACAATAGTATCCACATAAGAAAACATTAAATGTTAATGGATCAAACATGGCGCATGTAAAATATCCACATTTTAATGAGAAAATTTAAACCAAAAGTACATCATTGGTAATTGTTAAAAAATCATTTAAACTCATTTTTAGTACAAGGACTGTTCTCGGCATGCCTACATCGACATCCATAAACAAGTTCATATAAATTTCCCAATTAATATCCAAAGATGAAACTGGCACGCAGGCCGCAAACACGAAGAACATAAAAAAGAAATGTCTAATAGTACAATCCAATGAAACAAACAAATAAATGATTAGTCATCCACGCCTCAGACCAAGAGACTCTAACATCTCATGGACAAGCTTCCCCAAATCCACAACCCTCCAGTGCATCTCATCTCTTACGGTGTGATCTATAAGCCTCAACTCCTCGTGCTCGTCCATCTGTTCCTCGAGGTACTTCGCCTTTCCTTTGGCTATGTCTAGGTCCTTGCGCAACGCGGCGAGCTGTGGATCACATTGGCAATATCGATCTATTCTATCTCCAGCGGGCCTAATCCTCTTCCTACGACGATAATAAACTAATTGCGGCGTAGAAGAAGTGCGTGACTCTAGAACAGGCAAAGAAGACTCAGACAAAACAAGCTGTTGGTGCATGCGTCTGTCGACTTCGTCTTGTATCGAGTCTTGTAAAGAACTAGTTAGATCATGGCACGGAAAACGAGAAAGTGAGAATTAGAAGTGATTCCGCTTGAAATGACATCTAGAACATTTCAAGTGAAATCAAAATTATTCTAATTTCGCTTGAGTTTTACTTGCTGATTTCGCTTGAATTTATCATGTTAATTCCGCTTGAGACGTGTTAAAGCGGAAGCTCCATGTCTATATATAGGGCATTTCAAGCGAAATCATGTAAGAATTTTCTGGTTTTGCAACGAAGTGCTGCCGAAGTGTCGTCTCGCTGTATTTCATTGTGAAATCAATATAACGATAGTTTAAAGTGATATTCTTGCTGAATTGACCTCAATACGTCTGTTTCCGCCTTTTGTATTGAGTAAAACTCTTCTGATCGACTCGTTCGGGTCTGAAAACGATTCCACAAGTGGTATCAGAGCTCAGGAGGAAGAGTTCATACCAATTCAGCTGCGAATTCTGTTTTCTACACCTTCTTTTTCAAAATTCAAAATTTTTCACGGTTAAAATTGGCTAAATTTCTCACAGTATATGCGCAATAGTGTATTAACAAAGCCTTGAAAGTTTCAGGCCTAAAATCGATCTAAAACTAATAAATTTTGTTATTCCGCTTCAAAATCAGCGAGAGAATGACGACATCAGCAGCATTTCAAGCGAAATTAGTTTGTTGATTCCGCTTGAAAACCATATTCCGCTTGAAAGTTCTGTTGATTCCGCTTGAAAACCATATTCCGCTTGAAACCGGTATTCCGCTTGGAATTTGTCCTGATTTCGCTTGAATCTGGTATCTCGCTTGAACTTACTTGGTGATTCCGCTTCAAGGTGCTATTTCGCTTGAAAGTGTATTTAGCTTGAAAGTTGATTTCGCTTGAACAGAACAATTTTGTAAACTTTGATAAACCGAAACATGGACAAGGAATTCTACAACGCTTTTGTTACCCCGATCACAGTTGCTCAGCAGACGATGTTGGAAAACGAAACGGGAACTATGCAAAAACCGCCCAAACTCATGAACATCGAGGAGTATAAGAGTTGGGAAGAACGTTTTGAGAACTGGGTGCAAGCAAACTATCTAGATGCTTGGGAATGTATTGAAACGAAATACGTTAGACCAACAAATGATGATGATTAGGTGATTGCTATCAAAGATCTTGGTGCCGAGGAGAAAAAGAAATACAAAAATGAAAAGATGATGATTAGCTTACTGCAACAGACAATCAAAGAGGATATCGTGGTTTTGCTGCAACACACTGGGAGTGCATATTCGATTTGGAAAGCATTGCGATCTAAGTTTGTTGGAAGCCAAGAGATGATCAAAAACAAGAAATCACTTCTGAAAAAAGAGTTTGATTTATTCCGTGGTTTGAAAAATGAAAGCACAAAGCGGATAATTGAAAGATACTGCAATTTATTGGTAAACATGAAGAGGGCTAGCATTATCAAAGAGAATGAAGAGTTGATTGAGAAACTGGCTGATGCATTACCACATGAGACTTGGGGTACATACTTGATGATGCTAAGAAACAAAAAAGGTTTCAACAAGCTAACACTGAGCAAGTTCATTGAGAAGCTTGAAGCACAAGAAATAGAACAAATAAAGATTTCAAGAATGAAAGTGTTTGATGGTGAACAAGACATCAGTTTGTACTACAAAGCAGGATTGAATGAAAAGACAAACATGTCACCGAAAGTTGAAACTGCATTCAACGCAAAGAATTCATCAAGAAGTTCGTCTAAAGGATCAAGCAGCAAAACGAGTTTCTCATCATTTCCTTCATTTGATCCAAATTTAGCAACAACAAAGAATGGAAGGAAATTACAGTGCAATATTGTTTTAAATCTTGAGGATGATCAAGATTATACTGAAGAAGTTGCATAAAGCCACATGTCTTTGTTGGGGACTGCTCTAGAATCTTATGGAAGTTTTGTTGCAGGTCGAATTGGGATCCAATGCTGACTACGGAGGATTACGATCAGATCGATGCTGAAGAGATGGAGCTAATGGACATAAAATGGTGTTTGGCGAGTGTGTTGAGGAAAGTTAAGAAATTCAAGCAGATCACAGGAAGAGATGATCTCCGAGAGGCTAATGTTTCTACTTTAGGTTTTGACAAATCTAAAGTCACTTGTTTTCGTTGCAGGGAAAAAGGACACTTCAAGAGGGAGTGCATTAATCGCGAAGCAAGTGGAGCTCAAAATCCTTTCAACAACAATGATTACTACCAGAAGGCCATCTACCATCAAGTTGCTCATCAACCGAATCAACAACAGGCACAAACGGCACATGGAAGGAATGTGATCGAAGAGTCTTCAAAAAGAGCTTGTCTGGTGAATCAAGATGAGAAGAAGTCATCAACAGGGTTCAACTTGGATAAATTTATTCCATCTGATGCTAAAGCATGTGTGATTGATCAAGACGATGAAAAATTACCTGAAGGGTTTAGCTGGGAGAATTTCAATTGGGATGATTATGATCCTAACAAAGCTCCAGTTCACACAGCTTTTGTTGCTCGAATAGAAGAAGATAGTGATGATGATACTTAATATTATGCTAAAAGAATGAGAGATCATTTGAAAATGATGGCTGAAAGTGACAGTGAAGATGAGAAAGCTAAGCAGAAAAAGAAAAAGATCAAAACACCGGTCAGCAGTGATGATGAAGATGTTCCGGTGGTCAAAAGAAAAGTGAAAGAAGTTCCAAAGTTCAAGATTAGTGAAGATGTTGATGCAAGGGATATTCCTGTGAATTGTGAAACCTGTGAGATCATGAAGAAGAAAAAGAGTGAGTTGATCAACAACATGAACAGGTTGAAGGAATCTTACGATGTGTTGAACAAAGCAATGAACATGTACAATGACACAAGTGAAGAACAGGCAACAGCAATGAAGACACTTCAAGGAGCGTTTATGATCAAACAAAAAGTTGTGAACAACTAAATCGAGAAGTGTGCTGTTTTAGAACAAAAACTGGAGGCTCAAAGAATTGAAACTGAAAGAGTTAATCGGTTGTTGAAAAGTTACTCATGTACTTCTTATGTCCTTGACAGGATTTATCCAACTGTTGAAGGCATGAAGGCATGAAGGCATTTGAGGATGATGAAGTAACTGAAGAACATAAGGTTTCTGAAGAAAAGACTCCTGAGAAGAAGACTGAAAAGAAGAATGACACAAAGAAAAAGACTGACAAAAAGAATTTTGGTAAGAAACAAGGTGTCAGTTACAACAAGTGTCCACCCCCGCTGGAAAATGGATATTTGCCTAGAAATCCAAATTCTGAAAGAGTCCAAAAGGCAACAAACTTACGGTGGGAGTCGGAGTCATCAGTAAATTTGCCAGAAAGTATTGATGTGACGTTTACATCGTCTGACACTGATCAACAATCTCAATTGATGAAGAAAGTGGTGGATCATGTGTTAGATAACGATGAAACTGAGGAGTCAAAGTCGGAGTCTATGTCGGAGTCAAAGTCTGAGTCCAGCACTCCGGGTCAAACAGAAAAACAGGGCAAAAGAATTTATAGTAAAGATTTCCTGTTATCAAAATCTAATTTGAATGATGAAACATTTAAAGTGGTATATACTTTGAATGATTCGGACGAATTATATTCTGATGAGGAATTTCCAATAAGAGGTGTCAAAACAGAAATGATCAAAAAGGTTTTCAAACTAACAGAAATCAATATTTCTGAAATAAAAGATGAAAATCTTACAAGAAAACCAAGACCTTACACCTTAAGAGTTCAACAACGTCTAAACAAGAAAAAGGGTTACAATTCTGGTTCTGTTTGTTAAAAGAAACCAAATCATAACGGTAACTTCAAAAAGAAAGGGTTAGGTTTTACTCGAACAGAAAAATGAAAAATATGTTTGAGATTTTAAAAGGGTTACAATTCTGGTTCTGGTTGTTAAAAGAAACCAAATCATAACGGTAACTTCAAAAAGAAAGGGTTAGGTTTTACTCGAACAGAAAAATGAAAAATATGTTTGAGATTTTAAATCAAAGATGACATTTGTTTCAGGTACATCTTCTGAAGAAGAGAAAGAAAAGATATTCAGAAAGCAGTCAAACAGAGAGTTCCTTGTAAAGAAGCAAGAAGAAATGCAGACTGTGGATCAGAAGAAGAAAACTAGAACCTGTTTCAAGTGTGGAAAAGTGGTCATATTGCCACGAAGTGTTCACAGGCAATTCAAACCAAACATGGAGTTTCTAAACTGAAAGAGAAAGTGATTGAGTTTGAACCACCAATTGATAGAACCAAACTATTCAAAAATTCAACATTTGAAATAGGTGAATGTTCAAACAGGTTTTACAAGAAAAGAGCTAAATCTGACAACCAGAAATGGGTTGTTAAGAAGCTTGGTAATAGTTCTAGCAATGATTCTGATAGGTCAAAATCAGAGGAGCTATCTTCTGGTGATGAATCTGATTCCACAAAATCAGAGGAGCCACAGGTTGAGGAAAATGGTGAAGAATCAGTTCCGACTGTGGATGATGAGAATTTTCCACCACTTCGGGCTGAAAATTTTAAGAAGAAAATTGGTAAAATTGAGATTTCAAACCAATTTTATTCTGACAATAAGGTTTTTGATGTTGAAAAGGTCTTTAAACCCAAAGTAAAACACATCTTTGGAAAAATGATTGACCGAAAAGTCAAAGGGGTTAAAGAGTTCTATGAGAAAAAGATGGGAGGTAAGAAACCGAGTGTTGGTAGCTCGGTAACACCCAAGGATGGTCAGGCTTGGGTGGATATACTCTTTGAATAGAAAAACCTGACTTGCCGGAGCTCCCAAGTTGGTAATCGCGGAGCATGAATCGGCATCTTTCTTGAGAAATTCACAAAAAGTGATTTCGTCTTACAAGTGGTACAGAGGTTGGATTGTGCATACTTGAAAGTGGTAAATCAGGGACATTAACTTGTACCTGATTTCCTACAAGTGGTTAAAAATGAACAATGTGATGAGTTTACCCCGAACCTACAAATTGTAAAATCAACTAAACTTATTTTCTGGAAAAACCCTTTTGATTAAAATAAACTTAAGTGTTTTGAAATCTTAATGTGAAAATAGTTTGTTGAGAGGGGGAGTTCTGATTGTTTATGCCGAGTGAATGGAGGATTGAAGCAATTCACAACAGTTGTCAATTTATTTGTACAGTTTGTTTTTCATTTTTTTCTTCAGTGTGTTTGCATTTTAGGGGGAGTAAAAATTTCAGAAAATCCAAAAACATTAGAAAATTTGAAAAAGCCAAAAACATGATAAAATTCAAATAAAAAATGAGTTTTGTTGAAAAAAGAGGAAATGATAGTACATCAGTGGACTATCACAACTTGCTAAAGAAATGAAAAGTAAAAAATGCGATAAACAATCTCACTGCAGATGTGCCAGTAGATTTTTGCACATTCAGTAAATTGTTTTCGAGATATAATCCTAAATTTCAAACTTGCTTATATCGTGGGGAACATTTCTTGGATATATGGGTAACAACCCTCAAAATCCCATGTATTCCGTACAATTTATTAATGATAATTAAAGTGCTTGACGACTGTGTGGAATTACTTAATTGCACTCTGATTATTGTGTTATACTTACCTGTACTTGTCAACATACTAATAGTGTACAGAAAAGTCATTAAATAGTCCGTTATGCTTTCCTGTGTATTGAAAATCAAAAACGTTACAAAAATATATATGTATGACACTTTACGGATTAATTAAGCATTTTAACGGAACAGTATCAAACCGAACAACCGGACTTTACCCGGAACATAAAAATATTGCCAATAACATTGTTTATACTTTTCTGAGCTAGTTAGGGTCCCCGAACACCCTAACACCCCTTATATTAATTAACACACTAAACATGCTAACTAAATAACATTAGATTGCAACTAGATCCTAACTATGGCATTACACCTCAACCATACCCCCCTCCCCCTCCTACGGTTTTGTGGTGTGGGGAACACCCCACAATTGTTTGAGTACTTTATTAAAGAATGTTTGATATCTAGGTGACATAATATATGGTGGATAATAAGAAAGTTGGTTTATAAATTTGCACACTAGAACTTCCACCTTCATTTCATCCAACATCCAACACCAAACTTCTCTCTTCCTCTCCTTCCCCACCTTCGGCATCCAACACCCTCCACCATATCACCACCATCAACTCTCATTCAAGTCATTCTCCATACAACCAAAGGTGCAAGAGGCCCAACAAGCAAGCTTGATGCACTCGGAAGTTGAAGGACCTTCTCTATTCGCTTTTAACCACCACTTTTCTACACTCGCACTCCCCTAGCCTTGAGCTAGTGGTAAGAACTTAGATCCGTTCATTCTTCATGTTATTTAAGTGGTTAATAGTTGTTTGATGATGAAAATCTATGAAACACTAAAGAACTTGCACTAAAGTCTTGAACATGTGGAATAAAAGATATGAGTGTAAATCATGTAGATCTTGTGTTGTTATGATTCTTGTTGATTTTCTAATGATTTTGCTGGTTAATATTGATGTTTGATGTTGTCGTGATCACTAAACGAACACAAATTAGAGAATTGAAAGCTGAAACAGAAAGCTGTTTGGTTTTTACAGCCAATTTCAGTTGGCTGTAAAAGGACCATAACTTAAAGAAAAATGTACTTTCTAAAGTCTAGATTTATGTACTATGAAATACGGTTCTAATGGCACCGGAATCGTAATTTTTGGACTTCGTTTACTATTTTTAAAGACCCGATTTGTAACAGTAGCTAGAGCTGCATTTTACTGCAGAAAATAGGCGATATGTTTTCAGTCATTACATGAGTTCTGTGTCAAATCAGCCCACGAAATCTGTACAGTAGATGGATACTGATGTCATAGTAATTGTCCAACTAGAATTTCATCAATCCGACTTACAATGAATTTTTAATGAATTATTCCGTAGACTGCAGCCAGAAAAAGATAAATCTGAGTGCAGTCTGGAAATTTATTTTTATTAAAATATTGTTGATGAATTGGGTCGCGAGATTTTTACATAATAATATTTGGGTCGTTTAGCATCTTCTGTAAAAATTTGGGAATTTTTGAAATAAGATAACTATTTTATTAAAATGCTTGAAAACAGCCCAGTTTCGGATAATTAAGTTGAAACGACATAAGTAGTGATTTGCGTGTCTAAATGTCGAATATGTTATCTGTGAATGACCTAACATGTTATATGTGTTATGTGCAATATCGTATGTTTGTTTATGAGTGGGGAATGGATGGGGAACTTATATGGGCATAAACCATTAAAGTGATGCATGTTATGTGATAGATACGTGTAGGAACTTTGTGCTCTATTTGAAACCACTAAATGACTAACTGGTAATCATATTAGGACGTGATTGACCGACCTTGACTGTTAGATATATTTGAGAGTCTAACCGAGCAAACCGAGGTGAGTTCACACCCTTACTAAGGCATGGGATTCCTGGTGATTCGGAATGGGATTAAATAACTACTTATACTATCAACACTACTAGACTACTTACTACCGTCCTCGGATTGGGAAGGGCACTTACGTAAAACCTACGTAACACATACTTACTACTGTCCTCGGATTGGGAAGGGCACTTACGTAAAACCTGCGTAACACATACTTACTACTGTCCTCGGATTGGGAAGGGCACTTACGTAAAACCTACGTAAACTCATACTCACCACTGTCCTCGGATTGGGAAGGACACTTATGGATACGCCTAGTCTAGTAACATACCTATTGGGAAGCCCCCCCCCCCACTAAATATCGTAAAGGTTTGGGAATCAAGGATAATGGGTAATACATGGTTATGAAATGAACTTACGATTTCTGATACGAACTCATTAACTGAACAACCAACTATGAACTCGCTCAACTTTGTTGTTGATCTGTTGTTACATGCCTTGCAGGTCGATAGGTACTTATGGAGCTTGCGCGAGGAGGAGGTTGTTGTGGAATAGGGACTGTTATGTCCCGTGCCTAATAAATAAACTTTATGAACTTTATGAACTTATGGAACTTATGTTCGGTCGTTAAACTTATGAACTTATGATTTGGATTTATGTTTCCGCTGTTAACATAAAGTCGGTTACTTATCTTTTTGTATTGCGATTGGCTTTATTAACTTAAATTACGTTGTTTAATATGATTGGTGGCTCGATCCTGGTCACGTCACGCCACCAAGCGGTGGTACTCAGGCGGTGGATTTTGGGGGTGTGACAGACTGGTATCAGAGCCATTGGTTATAGTGAACTTGGTTTTAAAAAGGGAAAAGCCTTTTTATAAAACCAGACTATAACCTGAACAGTGCTCAACGATCCACAATGACGCTTCGCTCCACGTGCAAGACTCGACACAATAGGTGGTATGATTTATGTTATATTGTCGGTTAGATAGTTTACACTGTGCATTAGTTAATGTGATAATTGCTACTTGAACCTTGTGTGCTTACTCTCTCCTGTCGTCCCACACTTACGCACTTTCGCGACACTTTCCTCACTTACTTTGCTTCGCAATGAAGATCATGAACGGACGCGGAGGACGTATCAACCTAACTCAAGCCCAGCTGACGACTTTGATCAACGAACGAGTTGCTGAGGCACTCGCAGCTGTTCCTGCAGGAGGTATAATCTGCCATATAACCCATCTTAGGATGTTTAGATCCTACCTTCGCAAACCAACCCTCGTGCTTAACCTTGTCTTTTATTCTCGCACCACAGGTCAACCTGCACAGCATCCTGTGTGCACATTCAAAACATTCATGGATTGCTGACCTAGTACTTTTAGCGGCACAGAAGGAGTTGTAGGTCTTCTTCACTGGTTCGAGAAGCTGGAGTCGAATGTGTGAATGCCCTAATGATCTTAGGGTGAAGTATGCTACTGGAACACTCGAAGGTGTTGCGTTAACCTGGTGGAAGGCACAGGTTCAACTGCTTGGATTGGCGATTGCTAATGCCACCCCGTGGAATGGTTTCAAAGAGCTGATTAAAGAAGAGTACTGCAGTCTTGACGACATCCACAAGCTGGAGGTGGAATTTTTCAATCTGAAGATGACGGGGTCTGAGATCGAGGCATACACGAAAAGGTCAAATGAGCTAGCCATCCTGTGTCCCACTATGGTTGATCCCCCTGTCAAGCGTATCGAGTTGTACCTTAGGGGCTTGGTGCCAGAAATTCAAAGCCATGTAACTTCTGTTAATCTTGACACCATTCAGCAAGTCGTCAAGTTGGCTCATCGTCTCACAGACCAGGCAGTGGAACAGAACAGGCTACATAAGCGTATAAGTGCTACTGTTACTGCTACTTCTGCTATTCCCAGTGACAACAAACGAAAATGGGATGGAGCCAACAACAAGGGTTCGACTACAGTTCAGTCCCAAGCGCAGCAGCGAAAGATTGATGGCTACCAGAGCCCTGGTCAGCACTCTTCTGGTAGTCAAGGGCAGGGGGGATATCGAGGAAACCACCCAAAGTGCAACAAATGCAACAGACACCACAGTGGTCAGTGCAACAAGGGACGCTGTCAGAGGTGTCTCAAGATGGGTCATGAAGCCAAGGATTGCAGGAGCCTACGGCCTACGAATCACAATCGTCAATAGCAACAGCAAGCACCGCAGAATCAGCAACAGCAATAAGGCAACAAGGCAACAAGGGATGCTTTCAGTGTGGTGCTGAGGATCACTTCAAGAGACACTGCCCGCAGTTAAATCAGAATCAGAATCACAACCAAGGAAATGGGAACAATAATGGGGGCAACAACGGAGGTAACAATAATGGTAATGGCGCCCAATGTCGTGTGTTCGTGATTGGTCAGGGTGAAGCAAGGAACGATCCCAACGTTGTGATAGGTAAGTTTCTTCTGGATGACATCTTTGTTACTGTGTTATTTGATTCGGGTGCCAATACTAGTTATGTGTCCTTAAAAGTTAGCCAAATGCTTAAGCACACCCCAACACTTTTGAACACCAAACACACGGTAGAAATAGCAAACGGTAAAAGTCTTGAAGCCACACACATAGTTAAGGGCTGTAACCTCGTCCTATCTGGTCAGACCTTCTCCATCGATCTTATTCCTATCGTTCTGGGTAGCTTCGACGTCATCATTGGGATGGATTGGTTATCTCAACACCAAGCGGAGATTATTTGCAAGGAGAAAATCGTCCGTATCCCTCGTTCTGATAAAGAACCCCTCGTGATTCATGGCGACAAGAGTGGTGCTGTTGTAGGCATCATCTCTTTCCTTAAAGCCCAGAAGTGTTTGCGAAAGGGCCACACCGCTATTCTAGCCCTCGTTTTTGATTCATCTGTGGAAGAAAGGAAGATAGAAGACATTCCTATTATGCGTGACTTTCCCAAGGTATTTCCTGAGAAATTACCTGGTCTTCCGCCCCATCGCCAAGTTGAGTTTCAAATCGAACTAGCTCCTGGAGCCGCACCAGTAGCTCGAGCACCGTATCGTCTAGCTCCATCTGAACTCGAAGAACTGTCTACGCAACTACAAGAACTCTTGGAAAAAGGATTCATACGTCCTAGCTCTTCGCCTTGGGGAGCTCCAGTGTTATTCGAAAAAAAGAAAGACGGTACCTTCAGAATGTGTATTGACTATCACGAACTTAACAAGGTGACCGTGAAGAATCGTTATACCCTCCCGTGCGTTGATGACTTATTCGACCAGTTGCAAGGGTCGAGTTATTACTCTAAGATTGATTTGAGATCGGGCTACCATCAGTTGAGAGTCCAAAAGGAAGACATCTCCAAAACAGCATTCAGAACTCGTTACGGCCATTTTGAGTTTCTGGTTATGCCTTTCGGATTAACAAATGCACCTGCGGTCTTCATGGATCTCATGAACCGAGTGTGTAAGCCTTACCTAGATAAATTTGTCATAGTCTTCATCGACGACATCCTGATCTATTCTAAGAGTTAAGAGGAACACGAGCAACACCTGAGGCTTATTCTGGAACTACTTCGTAAAGAGCAGCTGTATGCCAAGTTTTCGAATTGTGACTTCTGGCTTAGCGAAGTCCATTTTCTCGGCCATGTGGTAAACAAGGATGGGATTCATGTTGATCCATCCAAGGTTGACTCGATCAAGAACTGGCCTGCACCCCGCACACCAACAGAAATCCGCCAATTCTTGGGTTTGGCAGGATATTACAGAAGGTTTATCAAGGATTTCTCCAAGATTGCACAACCTCTCACTTCACTGACTCAGAAAGGTGTCACCTATCGTTGGGGTGATGCACAGGAGTCCGCATTTCAGTACTTAAAGGAGAGACTTTGTAGCGCACCTATCCTCTCATTGCCTGAAGGCACAGATGATTTTGTAGTTTACTGCGACGCTTCCATCCAAGGACTTGGTTGCGTGTTGATGCAACGTGACAAGGTCATTGCCTACGCATCACGCCAACTTAAGGTTCACGAAAGGAACTACACTACTCACGATCTGGAACTGGGAGCAGTTGTGTTCGCGCTTAAAATATGGAGACATTACCTGTACGGTACCAAGTGCAATATTTACACCGATCACAGGAGTCTCGAGCATATCTTCAAGCAAAAGGAATTGAATATGCGACAACGCCGATGGGTCTATACCCAGGCGTGTATGTGTGTTACAGCTTACCATCCAATCTAACCTTCCCGCTCAGATTCGCGAGGCTCAGGTCGAAGCATTGAAAGCAGAGAATATCAGGGCTGAGTCCTTACGAGGATCGAGGCAACGGCTAGAACAGAAGGAAAACGGCGCCTACTATGTAAACGGACGCATCTGGGTTCCACTTTATGGAGACCTACGCGAGCTTGTGATGGATGAAGCACACAAGTCTCGTTATTCAGTACATCCTGGTTCGGATAAGATGTACCATGACCTCAAGACTACATACTGGTGGCCTGGTATGAAAGCCAGCATAGCAACCTACGTCAGTAAATGCTTGACTTGTGCTAGGGTCAAGGTCGAATACCAAAAACCATCAGGCCCATTCCAACAACCAGAGATACCTAAATGGAAATGGGAGCAAATTTCCATGGATTTCATTACTAGCCTGCCCAGATCTCATCGCGGAAATGATACCATTTGGGTGATCGTGGATCGACTGACCAAATCTGCACATTTTCTGGCTATCAAGGAAACAGATAAGTTTTCTACCCTAGTAGACATCTACCTAAAGGAAGTGGTATCAAGGCACGGAGTGCCAACCTCCATGATCTTCGATCGTGACGCGCGTTTTACCTCTGAGCTGTGGCAAGCTATGCACAAGTCTTTTGGCTCACGTTTAGATATGAGCAACGCTTATCATCCACAGACGGATGGGCAATCTGAACGCACCATCCAAACTCTTGAAGACATGCTTAGGGCATGTGTAATCGATTTTGGTAACAGCTGGGAAAAGCATCTCCCGTTAGTGGAGTTTTCAAATAACAACAGCTACCACACCAGCATTCAGGCCGCTCAGTTCGAGGCATTATATGGATGGAAGTGCCGATCACCTCTTTGCTGGGTAGAAGTTGGTGACTGTCAAATCACCGGCCCAGAACTTGTGGTAGATACAACCGAGAAGATTGCTCAGATACGACAACGCATGGCGGCAGCTCGTGACCGTCAGAAAAGCTATGCCGATAAGCGAAGGAAACCACTCGAGTTCCAGGTTGGGGATCGAGTGCTACTTAAAGTCTCACCTTGGAAGGGTGTAGTTCGTTTTGGCAAACGAGGCAAACTCAATCGGCGATACGTTGGACCCTTTGAAAGCATTGAGAAAATTGGAAAGGTCGCCTACAGGTTGGATCTACCTAAAGAACTCAGCGGAGTTCACAATGTTTTCCATGTGTCGAATCTGAAGAAGTGTCTGTCAGATGAGACCCTCATAGTTCCCCTCAAGGAACTAACTATCGACGACCAGCTGCGATTCGTCAAGGAACCAGTAGAGATTACGGATCGAGATGTTAAGATTCTCAAGCACACCAGGATACCTCTCGTCCGAGTTCGTTGGAATTCCCGTCGTGGCCCAGAGTATACCTGGGAACGAGAAGACCAAATGAAACTCAAGTATCCCCAGCTGTTTAAGAAAAGTGCAACCACTACTGAGGCTGAAGCTACTGCAGAATTTCGGGACGAAATTCCAAATCAACGGGGGGATGATGTGACACCCCAGGAAAACCAGGAAACCAACGCAACACAACTAGCTTCCTCAGTAACCACGAGCTAAATTTCGGGACGAAATTTTCTTAACAGGGGGAGAATGTGACAACCCTCAAAATCCCATGTATTCCGTACAATTTATTGATGATAATTAAAGTGCTTGACGACTGTGTGGAATTACTTAACTGCTCTCTGATTACTGTGTTATACTTACCTGTACTTGTCAACATACTAATAGTGTACAGAAAAGTCATTAAATCATCCGTTATGCTTTCCTGAGTATTGAAAATCAAAAACGTTACAAAAATATATATGTATGACGCTTTACGGATTAATTAAGCACTTTAACGGTACAGTATCAAACCGAACAACCGGACTTTACCCGGAACATAAAAATATTGCCAATAACATTGTTTATACTTTTCTGAGCTAGTTAGGGTCCCCGAACACCCTAACACCCCTTATATTAATTAACACACTAAACATGCTAACTAAACAACATTAGATTGCAACTAGATCCTAACTATGGCATTACACCCCAACCATACCCCCCTCCCCCTCCTTCTACGGTTTTGTGGTGTGGGGAACACCCCACAATTGTTTGAGTATTTTATTAAAGAATGTTTGATATCTAGGTGACATAATATATGGTGGATAATAAGAAAGTTGGTTTATAAATTTGCACACTAGAACTTCCACCTTCATTTCATCCAACATCCAACACCAAACTTCTCTCTTCCTCTCCTTCCCCACCTTCGGCAGTCAACACCATCCACCATATCACCACCATCAACTCTCATTCAAGTCATTCTCCATACAACCAAAGGTGCAAGAGGTCCAACAAGCAAGCTTGGTGCACTCAGAAGTTGAAGGACCTTCTCTATTCGCTTTTAACCACCACTTTTCTACACTCGAACTCCCCTAGCCTTGAGCTAGTGGTAAGAACTTAGATCCATTCATTCTTCATGTTATTTAAGGGGTTAATAGTTGTTTGATGATGAAAATCTATGAAACACTAAAGAACTTGCACTAAAATCTTGAACATGTGGAATAAAAGATGGATAAAAAAAAAGATATGAGTGTAAATCATGTAGATCTTGTGTTGTTATGATTCTTGTTGATTTTCTGATGATTTTGCTGGTTAACATTGATGTTTGATGTTGTCGTGATCACTAAACATGTTAACGGAATTAATCGAACACAAATTAGAGAATTGATAGCTGAAACAGAAAGTTGTTTGGTTTTTACAGCCAACTTCAGTTGGCTGTAACAGGACCATAACTTAATGAAAAAATATACTTTCTGAAGTCTAGATTTATGTACTACGAAATACGGTTCTAATGGCACCAGAATTGTAATTTTTGGACTTCTTTTACTATTTTTAAAGACCCGATTTGTAACAGCAGCTAGAGCTGCTTTTTTACTGCAGAAAATGGGCGATATGTTTTCAGACATAACTTGAGTTCTGTGTCGAATCTGCTCATCAAATCAGTACAGTAGATGGACACTGATGTCGTAGTAATTGTCCCACTGGAATTTCGTCAATCCAACTTACAATGAATTTTTAATGAATTATTCCGTTGACTGTAGCCAGAAAAAATATAAATCTGAGTGCAGTCCGGAAAATGATTTTTATTAAAATATTGGTCATGAATTGGGTCCCGAGATTTTTATACAATATCATTTGGGTCGTTTAGCATCTTCTGTAAAAAGTTGGAAATTTTTGAAATAAGATAACTGTTTTATTAAAATGCTCGAAAACAGCCAAGTTTCGGATAATTAAGTTGAAACCACATAAGAAGTTATTTGCGTGTCTAAATGTCGAATATGTTATCTGTGAATGACCTAACATGTTATATGTGTTATGTGCAATATCGTATGTTTGTTTATGAGTGGGGAATGGATGGGGAACTTATATGGGCATAAACCGTTAAAGTGATGCATGTTATGTGATAGATACGTGTAGGAACTTTGTGCTCTATTTGAAACCACTAAATGACTAACTGGTAATCATATTAGGACGTGATTGACCGACCTTGACTGTTAGCTATATTTGAGAGTCTAACCGAGCAAACCGAGGTGAGTTCACACCCTTACTAAGGCATGGGATTCCTGGTGATTGGGAATGGGATTAAATAACTACTTATACTATCAACACTACTAGACTACTTACTACTGTCCTCATATTGGGAAGGGCACTTACGTAAAACCTACGTAACACATACTTACTACTGTCCTCGGATTGGGAAGGGCACTTACGTAAAACCTACGTAATACATACTTACTACTGTCCTCGGATTGGGAAGGGCACTTACGTAAAACCTATGTAACACATACTTACTACTGTCCTCGGATTGGGAAGGGCACTTACGTAAAACCTACGTAAACTCATACTCACCACTATCCTCAGATTGGGAAGGACACTTATGGATACGCCTAGTCTAGTAACATACATAATGGGAAGCCCCCCCCACTAAATATCGTAAAGGTTTGGGAATCAAGGATAATGGGTAATACATGGTTATGAAACGAACTTACGATTTCTGACACGAACTCATTAACTGAACAACCAACTGTGAACTCGCTCAACTTTGTTGTTGATTTGTTGTTACATGCCTTGCAGGTCGATAGGTACTTATGGAGCTTGCGCGAGGAGGAGGTTGTTGTGGAATAGGGACTGTTATGTCCCGTCCCTAATAAATAAACTTTATGAACTTATGGAATTTATGTTCGGTCGTTAAACTTATGAACTTATGATTTGGATTTATGTTTTATGCTTCCGCTGTTAACCTAAAGTCGGTTAGTTATCTTTTGGTCACCAATTGTATTGCGATTGGCTTTATTAACTTAAATTACGTTGTTCAATATGATTGGTGGCTCGATCCTGGTCACGTCACGCCTCCAAGCGGTGGTACTCAGGCGGTGGATTTTGGGGGTGTGACAGTGTTCAAGCGGAATCTCCATGTCTATATATAGGGCATTTCAAGCGAAATCATGTAAGAATTTTCCGGTTTTGCAATGAAGTGCTGCCGAAGTGTCGTCTCGCTGTATTTCATTGTGAAATCAATATAACGACAGTTTAAAGTGATATTCTTGCTGAATTGACCTCAATACGTCTGTTTCCGCCTTTCGTATTGAGTAAAACTCTGCTGATCGACTCGTTCGGGTCTGAAAACGATCCTACACAAGCGGAGGGATCTCAGTAGCAGGCTCAATCACAGCAGCAGGTGGGACGACTGATGGCTCTAAGGGTCAAGCTGCAACGATAGTGACGTCCACCACTGGTGCGATACTAGAAGATCCTTCGATAGTAGAGACACTCCTAATCACGTCATCGATAACTGGTAAAGAGCCAGATGATCGTCTCGTCTCATGAATTAAGAAAGGTACATCATCATCATCTATCCACTCGTTGCTAGTGAAGGAGCATCGGGGGTCTCCCTGGCTGGCAAAAGCAGCAGGGTTGACGTGGAAAGATGAGGTAAGCTCGGTAGTATCAACCATCTGTGGAGTCGTGATAGGTGTCCTTGGCGGCGTAGATCTGGGTGAAGTCACGAAATCTTGCTCGTAATTTGAGACGTAGATCTCGACGACCTCGTGTTCGTGCGACATCTGTGACACAAATAAAATCGTATAAGTAAGTGCGTAATCAACATAAACAGTAACAATTAAAGTCAAATAAATAGAAAATCACATATGCACATAAAACACATAATGGTTCTCATACATGGTGTCGCAGCCCCCGATCCCAATTTCCCGGGAACGGGCGGCCGTGAGCCAGTTTCAGTGGTATCACGTTATTTTCTAATTTGGCAGCGGAAATTTTCATCAGGACCGTAGTTAGGAGAGATATTTTATCAGAGTAAATACCACATTTCCATATCATTAAATACATGGGTGAAACCCAAGTTTTCAGTACACATATCTTCATAGGGATACACTGATGTGTGTTGGTGTGTATATAATTTAGATATATAATTAAGCCCTTTTTACACCTTTAGCCAAGTTTTAAATTTATAAAACACGATATTCACTAACACTAAACACACATATGGGCAAGTGCACCCATCGTGGACGTAGTATAGTGTTGGTAAGATACCGAGGTCGTCCAAGGACACAAGAGCTTTTAATACCGGTTTATCCTCAACGTCTAATCAAATCAAAAAGTGAGAAAAATGTTGTTAAACTAAGAAAATAAAATCTAACTAAATGCTGAAAAATAAAATAAAGTAAAAACAGATAGACAAGATGAATCACTTGGATCCGACTCGTGTATTAGTATAACCTTTGATTATTTTTGCACTTTTGCACTTGTTTAAGAGATTATCTTAGTTATTGTAGTAGGCCCCTCTTTTGAAGGCGACGTTACCCTCAACCCAGTAGTTTGAGTCAGCAAGGATACAATCCTAAAGGGTCGGATTATTGGAAGATAATGAATTAAGTTATTAATGCAATTTATGGTAGGCCCCGCTTTTGGCGGTGACGTTACCCTCGGCTAAGTAGTCTGAGTCAGCAGGGATACAGTCCTAAATAGTTGGGTTATATTATTAATAGTAGTTAACTTATGAGGGGGTCAAAGAGTTTGGATCCCCGCCATCCAATACCTATGGGCATTGAAGGAGATCCTACTAAATTTGACCCAGGTCCCAAGCAGGACCTCTAAACGCTGAACAAGGGCAAGACCCTTACCAAACCGTTCCCTTAACCCCCGACCAGGTAGCCAACATACCTCCATATAGACCGTTGAGATATGAATGGTGAAAATCTTTTATTTTATATAGACAGTAAAATAATGCCAAGACACCACGGACAAACGATAAGGAAAGATCACCTTCAACATAAGCAACTAGTTATTAAAGTCATTAATACAAAACCAAATAAATAGTGCAAAAGATTAAAAATAAAAAGTATTATACTAAACACTTGTCTTCACCAAGTGATGCAAGAGACTTAGGCAAACATGGCCTTGATTGTCAAGAACTCTTACGATCAATCTTGGATCCCGAGACGACTCACACACTCTATGATGGACAATGGATGATGGTGGTGGATGATGGTGTTATGGTGGTGGTGGGTGGTGGATGAAGTGTGAGAGAGGTGGTGTGCCAAGGGATGAGATAGAATGAAACAAGCACCCCTATTTATAGGCTGAACAGAAGGCTGGGCACGGCCCCGTGTCCGCTGGACACGCCCCCGTGCCCGTCTGACACTCTCTCTCCTCATTAATTGTAATTCGCAATTACAATTAATGCGCCTGCTGTACTTTCACCACGCCCCCGTGCTCACTGGACACGGCCCCGTGGTGGGCAATGGAAGCTTCTACAAGTTTGTCTTTTATGCTGCTTCTTGGGCACGGCCCCGTGCTGGCTGAGCACGGGGCGTGTTCAGGCTTTTGTTTTCTCTTCTTTGCTTTGGAGGATGCCGTTGAGGGTCCGGGCAGTCTACTTTTATTCCTTTTCTTGTATTTATGCTAGAATTAGTTGTCTTTTTGCTTCTTTTGTGAATTTGAGCTCATTTCATCCTGAAAATACAAAAGGAAGACAAAAACACTCTTTTTCCAACATTAGTACTTAAAAAGGGTTAGTTTTATGCCTTAATTGATGTGATTTATATGTTGCATTTTACACACATCAAATACCCCCACACTTGAACTTTTGCTTATCCTCAAGCAAAACTCTTTAAATGTGGCTTACACTCCCAAATGGAATAGGTAGAAGAGAAAGTTTTTGGCTGGTCATAGAGTGTCGGGAATCCAAGATCTTTTTAGGTTTTATTTTTATTTATTCACAATTTTATTCGTTATGATTTATTGAGAACATTTCATAGGATAAATTACTTATTTGGGCATAACATGCCTTTTTTAAAATTCTATTTATAAACAAGCTCACATACCTCACGGGATAAATCACTCAACACTCAGCCGTAGGTGTATTTTTAGTGAATCACTCGAGAGCGGCATGGAACTCACACCTTCCATAGGCTTGCCAAGCAATCAATCCTCCTCCTTTTTAACTTTTTACCTTTGCAAATATCAAGAGGACTTTTTGGGTGAAGGGTTAGGCTTGGGTTAAAGGTGGGTGGTTGGGTTAGTGGTTAGTAAAAGGGCGAAAAGAGTAAAAAGCGTCGGTTTTCGAAAAAAAAAAATTTTTTCAGTGACTTTTTATTTTGAAGTATTCCTCCAAACAAGCTTTTGTTTGTATAGCTTTGTTTGTTTTTAACTTCATCCATTTTTTTTAGTCACATAAAAGAACGAACTTGCGAAAAACCGAGCTTGATACTAAAATAAAGGGTGAAAAATAAAAAGGGGTTTTTTTTTTTTTTAGTGGGTGAAAAGGGTTTTAGGGTAATGAAATGAAAGGTTTAGGCTCAAAGGGGTTAACTAGGGGGATTTTGGGTAAGTGGTAAAAAAAATTGAAAAATAATGGTGTAGAAAGAAAAATGGTTAGTCCTAATGCCTCCATCATTTACTTACTTTGGTTTAAGTTGGTAAGGACCGGGAATGAATCGTCGTGGCAAGTTCTAGAGTTGTAAGAACCAAGCGGCTATTCACACAAGAAATGAAAAATGAGCATTTAGTCTAAAGATGTAAATTTGTATGCTCAATAAAGGCTCAAAACTCACTTTTGTGGGAATGGGTTTTTAATGTGATCAAGTATATATAATTATATTTTAACTAGACTTGTTATGCCGTTTCGTAATTTTCTTATGTTGGCTCTTGTTATCACGACGCTTTCGGTTGTAAATTTTATAAAAATATAACCTTATTGATCTTGTGATTCCTAACTTAAACTTTAGACAAGTAAAAATGAAAGGATTTTTGAAAAAATTTGGGGTGTTTAGCGGTTCCAATAGAGTTTTGTGTAAGGCTTGTTGTTAGGACTTGCAAAATTTCAAAGTGTTAGCTTCCCCCCCCCACACTTAAATTACACATTGTCCTCAGTGTGTCCCAAAAATAAATTTTTAGGTTGATTGGATGTGTGGTGTAGTGTTAAAAAGCAAAGATTTATGTTACTGGCAGTCTGGACACGGCCCCGTGTCCACTGGACACGACCCCGTGGCGAACTGCCAGTATTGAAAACTTACAGAAGATGAACACGGGGGCGTGTGGGTTAGACACGGCCCCGTGTCTGGCAAATAATTGCAGGTCAGTAACCAAACAGCAGGTCTGGGAGATGAACACGGGGGCGTGTCGGCTGGACACGTCCCCGTGTGGATAGTCTGTGAGCCTGATAAACAGGTTTCGTCTTCCGGTTTCTCCATTTTGGGCCTGTAAGTGCTAAGGTTTAGCACTCTAACCCTTGCATTGTACCTGTTTCATCACTTAATACCACACCAAGCAAACATAAAACATCCTAGATTACCATAGTTAATTGTCTCCAAACATAAAGTAGAAAAATAAAACAGAAATAAAAAGTAGTCAAGGAAAGTAGATTGTTCAACAAGTGGCACGCAGGCCATAAATTGTTCGGTAGAAAAGGGTACTTAAACCTGTGGGCTCATGATCAACCCGCCCCTTATCTCTTCAAACGTCCATGTCTTCATCGCTATCATC
This sequence comes from Helianthus annuus, assembly GCF_002127325.2. Lineage (NCBI taxonomy): Eukaryota > Viridiplantae > Streptophyta > Magnoliopsida > Asterales > Asteraceae > Helianthus > Helianthus annuus. The sequence goes on along the minus strand of NC_035434.2, from coordinate 57,302,146 downwards.
ACCTCCATCCCCATGCCCCGCCATGTACTCCCGGATGCTACCGATATCATCTTGTATATCGTTGATGTTGCGCTCAATAGCTCCAACCCGGTGGTATGTGTTGTTGGCGAGGTTGTAGGTGTTCCTGGTACACATGAGGTTTCATGTAAGCTTTGAAAGTTAGGAAAACCGCCTCCTTGTGAGGAGGATTGACCCGGATCACCATGGGGTTGGTACTGGTAGTGGGGAGGTGGTGCGTGGAGAACTAGGGCCTCTTGTGGGTTCCATGCATAGCCTTGTGTCCTTTGGAAGCTCACCGTCCCGTCTTCCGCCTCATAAAGTAAGTTCATGGCTCGGCAAATGTGGTAGTCAACTCGTCCTGACCATGGACTCCTTTCAAAGGACCTTGGAATTCTCGTGAAATGCTTGAAAAGACGGTACACCCATCCCCCGAAGAAGATAGGTGTTGGAGCGTGAGCAAGGCGATTTAGGTGCATGTTTCGTAACAAGAGATATGGAACATCGAGAGGCTTCTGGTTGTGGATGCAGTGAAGGACAACCAAATCTTTCAACCCTACAACGCCACTACTGTCGTGGCGCTAGTTTAGCGAGTAGGTGAGGAGCCTGTGAATGTAGCGGTAAAGCGGGTCCCTCAGTTTGGTACTCTTGGTGCTACTAGGGTTGTAGATTCCTTCACCGATCTGAGCCCATGCGGCTTGACGTTCATTCCAACTCTCGTAATCCCCCGGTATTCTCCTCATTTCCCGATTCCTCTTCACCGTATAGCCCTATTATAGATCCAAACTGTGCCATGGAGATCGAGTACCTTGTCCCTCCACACCGAAATGCAACCCCTTCATTGTCAAACGGGTCACACCTTGAGGTGAAATTGAAAGTACTGTAGAACTCCATGGTGCATTGATGTACCGACCGAAGCCGAGTGTTCAATGCAACCGCTAGTGGCCCTGTCACGATGTTGTTGAATCGGTCTACCTGGTTCACCATGGTTAACAGGTCCGTGCATGCTCGCCTAGGATACTCCTCGGGTCTTGTTTGGAGTGTCTCATATCGTGCCCTAGCGTCGAGTTCGCTTGCGTTGAACCTTGTGAACTTTGACATCTGAAAGAATACACCAAAGTTAGTACGAAACAAGGATATTTGGAGCGAAACTGCAAACAGTGGGCTGGACACGGCCCCGTGTTCAGTGGACACGGCCCCGTGTCCAGGCGTCTGTAACCCAAAAAGTTCATTTTTCGTCCCAGTTTCGAAAACCTGAAAATTTTTAGCCCAATAGCAGCGGTTTCCCCCGAAAATGAAACCCTAAGTGTCGTTTTTCCCAAAACAAACCATTTACCCTTCCAATTTTGTCTTTTTCGGTTCACAAACAAGGGTTTAGGGTTTTTGTGGGAAATCGAACGAATCTATCAACAATACCTATTTATTTACTTTCCACTACACTAATCTAAACTACTACTAACAGATTGCATCAAAAATTTGAAGTTCGATCCGGATGAACACGAAGAACCCTAGATTTTTCCCCAATTTTTGATGTTTTAACTACATGCAAGTAACTAATCTAACTACTAAAGATGATAGAATCATACCTTGATGTTGTTAAACGTGGTAGTGACGTCGGAAATATGCGGAAAATCGCCTGGAACCAGAGCGTTTTCGGCGAAACGGGGCGTGTGGAATGAGGTAACTGTTGTGAAAAGAGGGTTTCATCCCGACAGTCGCCTCGACACGGCCCCATGTCCAGCGGACACGGCCTCGTGCCGAGCAAGGTTTTTTTAAAATTTTTTTTTTCGTGCTCGTGTGCATGCCCCTTTTTCCGAAAATAGTTAGAAGACTTACCGGTTTTTGACGTACACTTTCCTGTTCGTAACATGTCGGGTACGAGTTTATTCGTTAACCGTTTGAAGTGAGATCTCCTCTTCCTCATCCTCAATGGATCCTCGGTAGAGTTTTAGCCGTTGGCCATTGACTTTAAATGGTATCCCATTTCGAGTTTTAATTTCTACTGCACCGTGCGGAAAAACATGGGTGACGGAAAAAGGTCCTGACCATCTAGATTTTAGCTTACCAGGAAATAATCGAAGTCGTGAATTAAACAATAGAACCTGAATTCCTACCCGAAATTCATTAGACTTAATATATTTATGATGTAAATTTTTCATTCTTTCCTTATAAATTTCAGAGTTAGAATATGCATAATTCCTTAGTTCGTCTAATTCATTTATTGTAACACCCCGAAAACGGGTTTGGTAATCAATCTCTGTTCATACTAAAAGACGGGTAAAGTACCGTTAGCAGTAAAAATAACCCGTTAACTATTTGGATTTAAATAAGAAATCCTAATAATTAAATACAAGCGAATCAAATAATTTAAGAATTAAGTTTATAAGAGCCCGAGTCAACGGTACTTAAAATACAACGGGTTTTTAACTCCCGGAACCCACTAAGTTAACTAGGTAAGATTAACCTAGTTAGTAATGGGTAATTAAATAATAAACTATGAGTTATAGTTTCATTTATGAATATCAAAACTTGAGGGACCAAAACCGTGAAAAAGGAAACAAGTTTTATTTAATAAAAAAAAAATATAATAACACACCACACACACTAAGTGTGTGGATCGATCTCCAGGAGCGACCAGGAGGGTGAAAACCCTAGAACTCAACAAATCTTGCAAATTGAAGGTTCAATTCAAGTCCAAATCGAATTCTAAACATAGATTCCTGATCCTCATCACAAGGGGATTACAAGGTATGTAAAATTTTGAGAAATCTTTCAACTTGAAATTCTCATGAATTTTGAATAATCTGAGATTCTAGTTGCATGTGTATGTTATGATGATTTAGGAACTACTATAGTGTTTAGGGACAAACCCTAGACAAACACAAGCTGAAATCATGTGAATTTTTAGTGAAAATTATGATCACCATTGTAGGTGATTAGTGAGTTATGTGAAATTTGATGAACACTAGGAAATAGATTGTTAATCTAGTGTAAATTGACAATTTTGAAGTGAATTCAGAAATTGTAGAAGTTAACCACTTTGTAAGACGGTTGATTCATGTGAAATTTGGGCTAAGAGATAAGCTAGAGACATGATAAATAAACATGTAAAATTCTGCCCTTAAGGTGTTTGATGAAATGCCTCAAAGAAGGCTCGAAACTAGAATTTTTGTAGTTAAAACACTTAATTGTGATGTTTTGGCCATTATACAAAATGTGATTAAAAAGAGTTCTAAATATGATGAACGTGGTTAGGACTTTGGTTAAAACGGTGGAGCTGAAGGCTTTACGGCAGCCCCCCTACTGATTTACGGTAGGGGCATGTCACACCAGGGGCCACCGTAACTTACGGTGCCACCGTAAGTTAAGGTGGAGGCCAGTTGGAAATCCATGTTTTGAGATCAAAAGTTTAACGTTGGGATTCTTTTTCCATCCATTATTATTACTGGATTTGTTTAGACTTATTACAATTCCCATATGACTAAAGCATTTCATGTTGATGAAATGTAGGTTCTTTTTGGATGCCGGAAGACGATCAAGCTCATCGAAGGACCGAACACGATAAAGATACATGCTTCCGCACATTTCCTCGTCGTAAATTTTTAAACGACAGATTCGATCACTTATGTTGAATAACTTATGATTTGTAAAAGTTTTTAATAAACTCGTATTTTCATAGTATGTGTAAACTTAATTACACATCAAATTGTTAGTATTTAAAAAAAACGTTAAATAGTAACCAGAGTGTTACAAGTTGGTATCAGAGCCCTGGTTTAAGAGATTCGAGTATGGTGGGGAGGAACCATGCTTGGACTTAAACCTTATGCTCTTGACAAAGAATAGTGTTCGGTTCGAGGCTTGATCGCAAATCCGGTAAGTGCATGTATGCTAATGGTTTAGCGTATTAAAGTGTTGTAGACAACACATAGGGTTACCGTGTAATACACGTTACCCCAAATAAATGATTGATATAGTTGACAAAAATACGCGCGTTGACATGTATAGTAGAAAAAGCCTTGTATTATAATACAAGCGATTATTGAAGTTGATATTACTAACTTTTGTGAATATCTTGATTGAAGGACACTTGCATTTAAAGATGACAAGAGTTGAACAAATTAAGGATATGATAGAGGAACGGTCCGAAGTATGACGATAGGAGCATGCTCACTAAGGACTAAATCGCGTAACGACCGTGAACAAGGTTAATGGCAAGAAACGCCCGTCGGGGCAAGCATTACCAGGTGCGTGTTTTTAAATATAATCGCACAATTAGCAATATGCAACAAACATGTAGAGAATGATCGTTCCATAGGTAAATTAGAAACTTGGAAAAACCTGAACAGAAATACATATCCAGGATATAATTTCCAAGAAAGCCGAATTGAGGCGTTACTTACATAGGGCGTGATGTGAAAACTATAAAAAGATCATGTATGTCATGTGTTAAATCGCTTACTCTGGCCAAGTAAGTAGTGGCATATGATACCATGAGTTTCTTATAGCGGACACATTTACATCCGATGTAGTAAGGGCGGAGTGAATGGGACTAATTAAAAGTACCCAAATGAATCAGATAAGCAAAATGTTTGATAATAAGGTAAATGCACAACCGAGTGACGGAAGCGTATTACATCAGGATAATGAGCCCGAATGAAGGGACAAAGAAGCATGTAAAAATGATTTAGACAAGTATTGGGAGGGAGTGTACTTACACTCGAACCCAGAAAACACAAGCATGAAAAGTGATTTAGACAAGTATTGGGAGGGGGTGTACTTACACTCGAACCCAAAAAATACAAGCATGAAAAGTGATGTAGACATGTATTGGGAGGGGGTGTACATACACTCGAACCCGGAAAAATATAAACATGTAAAACAAGGTAGACATGTATTGGGAGGGGGTGTACTTACACTCGAACCCGGAAAATATAAACATGTAAAACAAAGTTGACATGTATTGGGAGGGGGTGTACTTACACTCGAACCCGGAAAATGCGAATATGTCTCTAAACGAGTCGTTTTTGTAAAACGTCAAACTTAAGGACAAAGTCGGAATATAAAAATGAAGCGAAGTCTTGATGCATACCGGGAGGGTTGCAATAATAACGACTTCGGTGAAACACCCGGTTGATGGGTAAGAATTAAACACATGCGTAAACCAAGAGACGTGAACGCGGGTTGAAAAATCAAAGTAACTTGGATTACCAGTAGGACTATAAAATCTCGTATATAGAAATTGTGAGTAAATATGTTCAACTATTCGAAGTCGAATGGGTTGAATAAAGAATAAAGTTGATGGTTTATTAAGTGATGGATTTCACATTAATAGGTCAAACATGTTGAATACAGTATAACGCCGAATGGCACAAATGAGCCCTAGCCAGATAAAGGTAGAGTTAAATGCAAGAGAATAATGAGCCCGGTAATGGGATATAATCAAATAAGAATAAATTAGGGACTGCCAATATCCTGGTATAGATAATTGACAAAAGTTAAAAAGAAGATCCTAAAACTAAAACTTCGGTTTTAGTAAGAAATAATGTTTTTACAAACATAAATTCTGATAGGAATTTAAATAGTAAGCATGAAAGATACGAGTCTTGACGCTGATAGGCGCAAGGCGAAATATTCGAAAAGTGATCTTTTCGAAAATGAAAGGTTGATAAAAATTAAACGTGACGTGAGACGATCACGGTCAATAAATGCAATGTGAAGTGGAATCACATTATAACCAAGTGAGCGAAAAAAAAAAGAGTAACTGGACTAATAAGTCTAGTTAGTGAGACCGGTTAAGGTCATTTAAGTAATTTGGTTGCTTGTAAGCGGTGGATTCGGTATAACTGGACTGAATAAATGAATTTTGAAAACAAAAGAAATTGTTGCTAAAAGTGAAAGATTTCACTTAAGACCTTTAAACGGGTCAAAGTAACGGATTCGTAAGGAATTCGATAGTATATGAAAGCGATGGATATCGCTAAGTTAACTAAACTAGTGGAAATAACGAGATTACGTTATTGTAAGTTGCACTAAGTCATATGAGTTACGTAGACAATTAGTGACCAAAAGATGTTACCATGCTTATCTGGTAATACTAATAATTGGTTAAAAGTATAAGTAATGTTTAAATGATATCTATGATCAAATACATTGAGTTTAAACTCAATGAATTATGCAAGAAAAGGTTTCGAGGACGAAACCTCTTTAAGGGGGGTAGACTTGTAACACCCCGAAAACGGGTTTGGTAATCAATCTCTGTTCATACTAAAAGACGGGTAAAGTACCGTTAGCAGTAAAAATAACCCGTTAACTATTTGGATTTAAATAAGAAATCCTAATAATTAAATACAAGCGAATCAAATAATTTAAGAATTAAGTTTATAAGAGCCCGAGTCAACGGGACTTAAAATACAACGGGTTTTTAACTCCCGGAACCCACTAAGTTAACTAGGTAAGATTAACATAGTTAGTAATGGGTAATTAAATAATAAACTATGAGTTATAGTTTCATTTATGAATATCTAAACTTGAGGGACCAAAACCGTGAAAAAGGAAACAAGTTTTATTTAATAAAAAAAAATATAATAACACACCACACACACTAAGTGTGTGGATCGATCTCCAGGAGCGACCAGGAGGGTGAAAACCCTGGAACTCAACAAATCTTGCAAATTGAAGGTTCAATTCAAGTCCAAATCGAATTCTAAACATAGATTCCTGATCCTCATCACAAGGGGATTACAAGGTATGTAAAATTTTGAGAAATCTTTCAACTTGAAATTCTCATGAATTTTGAATAATCTGAGATTCTAGTTGCATGTGTATGTTATGATGATTTAGGAACTACTATAGTGTTTAGGGACAAACCCTAGACAAACACAAGCTGAAATCATGTGAATTTTTAGTGAAAATTATGATCACCATTGTAGGTGATTAGTGAGTTATGTGAAATTTGATGAACACTAGGAAATAGATTGTTAATCTAGTGTAAATTGACAATTTTGAAGTGAATTCAGAAATTGTAGAAGTTAACCACTTTGTAAGACGGTTGATTCATGTGAAATTTGGGCTAAGAGATAAGCTAGAGACAGGATAAATAAACATGTAAAATTCTGCCCTTAAGGTGTTTGATGAAATGCCTCAAAGAAGGCTCGAAACTAGAATTTTTGTAGTTAAAACACTTAATTGTGATGTTTTGGCCATTATACAAAATGTGATTAAAAAGAGTTCTAAATATGATGAACGTGGTTAGGACTTTGGTTAAAACGGTGGAGCTGAAGGCTTTACGGCAGCCCCCTACTGATTTACGGTAGGGGCATGTCACACCAGGGGCCACCGTAACTTACGGTGCCACCGTAAGTTAAGGTGGAGGCCAGTTGGAAATCCATGTTTTGAGATCAAAAGTTTAACGTTGGGATTCTTTTTCCTTCCATTATTATTACCGGATTTGTTTAGACTTATTACAATTCCCATATGACTAAAGCATTTCATGTTGATGAAATGTAGGTTCTTTTTGGATGCCGGAAGACGATCAAGCTCATCGAAGGACCGAACACGATAAAGATACATGCTTCCGCACATTTCCTCGTCGTAAATTTTCAAACGACAGATTCGATCACTTATGTTGAATAACTTATGATTTGTAAAAGTTTTTAATAAACTCGTATTTTCATAGTATGTGTAAACTTAATTACACATCAAATTGTTAGTATTTAAAAAAAAAACGTTAAATAGTAACTAGAGTGTTACATTTATTTGACAAAATCGATTCTTACCGGCAGTTTCTAAATCTAAGTTCACATTTTTTATTTCCCAGTAGGCTTTGTGAGCTATTTCTACTGGCAAGTGACAACTTTTTCCATAGACGAGCTTATATGGGGTTGTGCCTATAGTGGTTTTATAAGCGGTTCGAAAGGCCCATAAAGCATCGTCTAATTTGTCGGCCCATTCCTTTTTATTTAGTCCTACGGTTTTTTCAAGTATTCGTTTTAAACCTCGATTAGTCACTTCGGCTTGCCCATTTGTTTGAGGGTGATATGCTGTTGAGACCCGGTGATAGACCCCATACCTTGTTAATATTTTTTCGAGTTGATGATTGCAAAAATGGGTACCTCTATCACTTATCAAAGCTTTTGGTGTCCCGAAGCGAGAAAACAATTTTTTCAGAAATTTTACCACTACTCTTCCATCATTTGTTGGGAGAGCCTCGGCCTCCGCCCATTTAGACAAGTAATCGACTGCCACAAGTATATATTTGTTTCCTTTTGACGGCGGGAAAGGTCCCATGAAATCGAGTCCCCACACATCAAAGATTTCACAAACGAGAATGCCATTTTGAGGCATTTCATTTTTGGAAGAAATATTACCTGATCTTTGGCAAGCATCACATGTCTTTACAAGGTTTTGTGCATCCTTGTAAATGGTTGGCCAATAAAATGTCACACCCCGACCACGTAGAACATACAAAACGTGGCGGAAACGTCGGGGAGTGTTGTAACAGAATCATTGTTTCATAACACATGGAAATTTAAATATTGTTTTATTGATTAAATGAACTCGTTGTTCTATTACAATCACATAAGTACAACTATGATCTTCCCAGTTTTAAAGTTGCTAAGGCACGAGTCCATCCTAAATGTAGCATGCATCAACAATTATCTCAAGACAGCACCTGAAACATGTGTAAAAATAGGTACGTCAGCATAAAAATGCCTGTGAGATACATAGGTTTTGTGAAAACGGAGTTCATGACTTGAGCTTGAGAAAATGTTTAGTCATGAACCTCGTATTTTTGCTTTGTCTTGTAAATCATTTGAAAAACGATAGGATCAGATGATATGTATAAATAAGAGAATAATGTATGGTTAACTGAATAACTAAAGTTTGTTTGAAAAACAATGTTTTAATAAAACGTTTATGGTATATATAAAATATACCTTGGTTTCAAGAAAGTTGAATAAGTAATATATTAAAATATATTTCAGTTCCAATATTGTTAACCCAAGTGTACTAAATAACGCCACGGTATGTAATGCAATGAAAACACTTATATATAAGAAGTACCAGCGGCATATCTACCATGTTTTCATCACATTACACTCGTTCTGTTATCTAAACACTAACCAAAACCAAATCGTTTGATAGATAGTATATTAAATATACTTTAGTTGTTCAAAATAATAGTTATCAGTAGTATATTACAGATATACCTTGGATTTATAAATAACACATTAAACTATGCTTTAGTTTTGTAAGTAACATATCAGAATATGCTTTGGATGTGATAAATAACATATTAAACTATGTTTTAGTTATGTAAGTAACATATCACAATATGCTTTGGATGATTACAAAATATATGTTGGTTCTGTACAATACCACACATGAGAGTATATCAAACTATACTTTTTGGGAGTATATCAAAATATACTTTAAAGGTGCGATTTAAGAATTCATTCAGACCTGGTGCATCAAACTACACCTTTGAGACTATAGGGATACCACAAAGGAAATCCCTATTTGGATGGAGAAACGAATAGGTTTCAGACATTCCATGACAACAGGAATGGGGTGTCTAGTCCTATAGCGCTATATCATACTACCAATCGGTCTGGTGAACAAAATAAGTACTATTCCAACAATTACTTTTGTAATTTTTGAGAAATCAGTGTTTAAACCATAGATAGTCATTTAGTTTGTCAAAAGATAACTACTATCATGTATAATCAATTATACTTTGAAATCATGAAAATAACAGATAGGTACACATGCTTCACCCCAAAACAGTTCAGAAAACAGTAAAAGAGGGGAACTATGTACTCACCTGAGATTGCTTTGGAGTTCTTGTATAATAACCAGATAATGCTAAAGATCACGGGATATCAAACGGCACCTAATAGGTAGCTATGTTAATATACCGGACCAAATCGGAAGGATCGGATAGTACGCGGGTTCGTAAACCAAACGAGTATGGAGACTCGTGTAGTATGGTTTAACAAAGCCTACATACTAAAATGAAACTTAACCTAAGTGCTTACGGTCCATTACGACCCGTTTAGGTAGCTTATGCTACCTTACGCGTCGTTTGCGTAGAACGCGTTCGAAACGCCTAACATTGCGACCACACGGTATAACCTCGGAAGGTTATAGCTATGGTCACCTAATGTGTTTGGTCGGGTCCTAATGACCGACCAAATGGGTCGGGTTCGAAAGTATAAGCGATGGTTTAAATCGCTTACCTTACGACCCTATATAAGCACTAAACTAAAAGTGACGAGCTAAGCATGTTAGAACATGCTTAACTAAGTTTAGAAACAGGTTTGGCATCAAAACAAACGGCTTTGATGCCCACGAGTAGTTTGGTTACAAAATACGCAAGAATGCGCATTTTGGCCGAAACTACGACTCGTCACTGAGCCTAGATAACGTGGTGATCAGTAGGTATGGTCACTATGGACCATAACCATCGTGATCACGCTCACGTTATGAAGTTCCATGAACTTCGCATCGACCATAGGCTGGTCAATGCAGAAAGTCAACAAAACGTTGACTTTCGGACTCGAAAAGCGAATAAAAGAGCGAAAGAAGACTTACGGAGGGTCCCCGAGTGCTAATCAAGATCCAATAGCTCAGGTATGAAGCAAAAGCATCAACTTAGAGCATTTAGATCTGATTTGTGGGTTTTTACACAAAAGGGGGGGGGTATTTATAGGAAAAGTGGAACCGTTAGGATCGTTTTATCGAATATCGTGCTTTGATCTCGTGCGTACATGTGTCTAGTGGATAAGTTCAGAGAACTTGGCCTTTGGCCCTTCATTGGGTGAAGAGGCATTGCCCTTTGATCGAACGAAAGGCCAGATTCTGCATTTATTGCAAAATCTTTCTGTCAGACATGTTCACGCGCCCCGCGTAAGGATTTGGCAAATCCTTACGCGCCCCGCCTAAGGTTCCCAGACCAGAATTTTCAATTTTGGTCCCTGCACTTCAGAAACACGTATTTTGGCCCATTTTTGGCACGTTTAAGCCCCGTTAACCTCATTTCAAGGCTCTAAGATGAAGTTAAAGTGTAGGGGACTTGAAATATGCTCAAAAATATTCCGGATGTCGGTTCGTTTGGCCGTACGATCGCGATGTTCGCTTAATTACGACGGAATGCGCATAAGCGTGAAAGACGATCCAAATGACGCGACGAATGGATTTTTCTCATGCCAAACACTAAGGCATAATATAAGGATGCTTACATAAATTTTTGGATGTCCGGATGTATTCAGAACGTGAGTTATGCGCGAAAGTGCAAACTTATGCACTTTTTGACACTTTTAGTCCCTGAATGATCCAAAAGTTTGTTTTAGCATACCAAACCCCTCAAAGCCTATTTCTAAGCTATGTAAAGGATATATATGGTATGTTTAACTTATGGACATGTTCCGGAATGTTCGTTACAGTTCAAATTGGCATACTTTCGCAGTTTGTCAAATTTAGTCCCTGTAAGCGAATTAACTTGTTTTTGCCATACCAAAGCCTTCAAAACTTATTTCTAAGTTATGTAAAGGTTATTTAAGGTATGTTAAGTGTATGATGGTCTCCCGGAGTATTTGTCGCATTAAACTGAGTATGTTTATGCACCAGTTTGCGTATAATTCTCCAGAAAGCGTTGTAGAGTATGAAATTGAACAAGAATTGATATGTGCAAAGCATACACATATTTATACAAATCCCAAGTATGAAATACAATATTTCCTTGGTTTGGCATTTGTTTGATGGTTGAAGTGACACAGGTGTCACAGTCTCCCCTACTTTAGGAAATTTCGTCCCGAAATTTAATTCAAGAGGAAATTCGTGAGGACAGCTGTGAAGGTTTCGCCTTATAATAGATCCATTGAACCCTTAGGTAAAACTCTGGGCCATGTTAGGATTCTTAGCGAATTTGTTAACCCTCAGAGTGAGTTCCTTGAAATAGTAAAACATGAAATTTTGAACTACTGATTGACGAACGTTTCTTATGAAGGCTTATCATAGGAAAACTTGGTGTGTGATTGAGATCAGAATTGGGGGAGTGTGAGAATAAATGACATTGCTCGAGGTCCGAGACTTCTCCCGTATCATTATTCTTGTCACTAGGTCTTAACACATGATGAAACTTCCTGTGGTTCCTGTGCACTGAATTCCATAATTATGTAGGCCTCCATAATTACGTAATTCCTTGCACAGTCCGCACAGTCCATTTCATAATCCGTAGGAAAATTACTTGAATAAATACGAAGCGATTTGACTAGACCACCAAAGGATCCTTTTAATTCGATCAACGAACGATCTTTTAACTAGATCAACACATGATCTTCTTAACTAGACCGTCGTACGATCTCTTTAAATAGACCGCTTAAGGGATCATTCTTATATCATCACATGATATTTCTAATCAGATTTTCAAAATCAATCTGTTTAAGCAGACCTTTCAAGAGATCCAATTATAGAATAATACTTTATAACCCGAGGGACTTAACTACACTGTTGAAATCCATTAAGGGTTTAAGATAGTATCTTTGGATATCCCATTATGAATCTCTCGTATGAAGATATGAAAGATTCTATGAGGATTTGGATGGATCACATACAACCACAAAACATGTAAGAAAATACATAAGCACAAATTTAGTTAACTTGATTCTTTATTTTGTTATCCTTAGGTATGGATATTAAGGCACACTAGGAATCCAACCTATGGATTTCATTTGGCACTTTAACGATTTATGAAGATCTATCTATAAAGATAGAGGGATTCTCAATAAGTGTTTGACTTTGTTTCTTAAAAGAAACGAGAGTTTAAGGTTCTTGGGGAGATCACAAGTGATCATAATACGACAGAACCATACGAGTAGTTTGTTTTTGGGTTGACATCATAAAGTTGCATCAAGCATTCACACAAACGCATAAATTTTGCAGAAATAAAAACAACAAATCTTTATTTATGTAACAACGGATTTGTCTTGAAGTGTCAAAAGATAGCAACTAAGGAAATACAAAACACTAATTGTTCACTGCTGCATCATTGTTCATGTTTGCCTCATTGATGTTGAACACTCGTCCACGCGCTGGAGGTATGTTAACAAGCCTTGGGCAATTGTTCCTGTAGTGGGTAAGGTCACCACAGTTATAACATGACCCTGGAGGGAACCGTGCTTGAATAGCAGCAGGGTTTGCAGCAGCTTGATTTGCATAACGACAAACATTGATCAAGTGTCCCAACCGCCCACAGTGGGTACATTTGTGACACTGCTCTTGCTCTAGATGATGACGGTTGCATTTGTTGCACAACGATGCAGTACCAACATAGTTTTGTCTTTTACGAGGTTGTGTTGGCTGGTTTGGTGCAACTTGTTTGTCTTGAGCAGTTACAGCGTAGCTTTGAGAGGCTTTGCGCTTTTTCTTCTTGGGCACCTCAGCACTTTCTTCCTTTGTTTCCACATGAGCAGTCTTGTCAGATGGTCTTAAGTCGCCCTTCCGAAATAGCTTGTGCTTCCTGATTTGGGATTCAGTCAGAGTGGCAGCCAATTCAATGGCTTGTCTGACAGTAGTAGGGTTGCTGCCAGTAACGATGTCCTGAACTACGTCAGGAAGCCCATCAATGTATTTCTCAATCGCCTTATCCAGAGGCGTAACCATAGTAGGGCATAACAAGCTCAATTCCTCATAGCGATCAGTATAGGCTCGATGTTCCCCACTGTCTTGCTTTAAATCATCAAATTCCCTTTCTAGAGCCCTAAGCTCATGACGAGGACAGAACTCCTTCATCATAAGAGCCCTAAGCTCGGCCCAAGTCTGTGCTAATGCAACCTCTGCACCGCGGTCTCTCATAACCCCGTTCCACCATGTAAGAGCCCTCTTCTGAAACACACTCGAAGAAAACTCGACCTTGCGATTTTCAGGACACTGAACGTGACGGAAAGTATTCTCAATGCTCTCGAACCATTGAAGAAGACCAGTTGCTCCCTCAGAACCATTGAACTTGAGCGGTTTAGCTGAGTTAAAAATCTTGAAATTGCATGGAACATTGTTGTTGTTGATGGCTTGAGTTATTTGAGCATAAAGAATTGGGAAGGCAGCAGCCATTTGTTGCGCGATGATTTCCGCCAGTTCGGCATTCGCCATCTGATTGTCGCGTCGAGGAGGCATTCTAAAAGAGGAAACATGAGAGGAAACGAGTGGGAGAATTAGACGAAAAGAATGAGATGAAACAAATCTGATGAAAGCAAGGATAGTGGCCGTCTGTCTGTTACTACAAAGCAACAAACGACCTGGTGATTAATCAAAGCAAATAGGTCATAAATAATGTATCGCGAAGACATGCTCGCCTATAAGTGGACACTCACCCCAAGAGTTCCCAGGTAAGAGTGACTGGTCCGATTATGTGGATTTGTACGAACACTCTAGCCTTAGACAGAAAACTCAGGGTACAGGCACCCACCCTTCCAGTTTGCATGTGTTCACAATATTTAGACCAACTTTGACGAGAGTTTTGAAAATTCAAAGGGGTTCAAAACCTTATAACAGAGGGTTCAAAACCTAGTAATCAATCATCCTAGAACAGATGATTAGTTTTCAAAGCGGTTTTGAAATTTATGTTCTTGTTGCGGTCGTCGCCTAAGGATAGGTGACGGTGTTGTTTTATGACTAAACGCAAGTAAACTCGCGTTAGGGTCCTAGGAAGGTTATAGACTAGGTCAAAGCATTACTAATAACCTAATTCCCTATAACCATGAGCTCTGATACCAACTTTTCTGTCACACCCCGACCACGTAGAACATACAAAACGTGGCGGAAACGTCGGGGAGTGTTGTAACAGAATCATTGTTTCATAACACATGGAAATTTAAATATTGTTTTATTGATTAAATGAACTCGTTGTTCTATTACAATCACATAAGTACAACTATGATCTTCCCAGTTTTAAAGTTGCTAAGGCACGAGTCCATCCTAAATGTAGCATGCATCAACAATTATCTCAAGACAGCACCTGAAACATGTGTAAAAATAGGTACGTCAGCATAAAAATGCCTGTGAGATACATAGGTTTTGTGAAAACGGAGTTCATGACTTGAGCTTGAGAAAATGTTTAGTCATGAACCTCGTATTTTTGCTTTGTCTTGTAAATCATTTGAAAAACGATAGGATCAGATGATATGTATAAATAAGAGAATAATGTATGGTTAACTGAATAACTATGTAAAATGAGTTTGTATAAGTTAAGTTTGTTTGAAAAACAATGTTTTAATAAAACGTTTATGGTATATATAAAATATACCTTGGTTTCAAGAAAGTTGAATAAGTAATATATTAAAATATATTTCAGTTCCAATATTGTTAACCCAAGTGTACTAAATAACGCCACGGTATGTAATGCAATGAAAACACTTATATATAAGAAGTACCAGCGGCATATCTACCATGTTTTCATCACATTACACTCGTTCTGTTATCTAAACACTAACCAAAACCAAATCGTTTGATAGATAGTATATTAAATATACTTTAGTTGTTCAAAATAATAGTTATCAGTAGTATATTACAGGTATACCTTGGATTTATAAATAACACATTAAACTATGCTTTAGTTTTGTAAGTAACATATCAGAATATGCTTTGGATGTGATAAATAACATATTAAACTATGTTTTAGTTATGTAAGTAACATATCACAATATGCTTTGGATGATTACAAAATATATGTTGGTTCTGTACAATACCACACATGAGAGTATATCAAACTATACTTTTTGGGAGTATATCAAAATATACTTTAAAGGTGCGATTTAAGAATTCATTCAGACCTGGTGCATCAAACTACACCTTTGAGACTATAGGGATACCACAAAGGAAATCCCTATTTGGATGGAGAAACGAATAGGTTTCAGACATTCCATGACAACAGGAATGGGGTGTCTAGTCCTATAGCGCTATATCATACTACCAATCGGTCTGGTGAACAAAATAAGTACTATTCCAACAATTACTTTTGTAATTTTTGAGAAATCAGTGTTTAAACCATAGATAGTCATTTAGTTTGTCAAAAGATAACTACTATCATGTATAATCAATTATACTTTGAAATCATGAAAATAACAGATAGGTACACATGCTTCACCCCAAAACAGTTCAGAAAACAGTAAAAGAGGGGAACTATGTACTCACCTGAGATTGCTTTGGAGTTCTTGTATAATAACCAGATAATGCTAAAGATCACGGGATATCAAACGGCACCTAATAGGTAGCTATGTTAATATACCGGACCAAATAGGAAGGATCGGATAGTACGCGGGTTCGTAAACCAAACGAGTATGGAGACTCGTGTAGTATGGTTTAACAAAGCCTACATACTAAAATGAAACTTAACCTAAGTGCTTACGGTCCATTACGACCCGTTTAGGTAGCTTATGCTACCTTACGCGTCGTTTGCGTAGAACGCGTTCGAAACGCCTAACATTGCGACCACACGGTATAACCTCGGAAGGTTATAGCTATGGTCACCTAATGTGTTTGGTCGGGTCCTAATGACCGACCAAATGGGTCGGGTTCGAAAGTATAAGCGATGGTTTAAATCGCTTACCTTACGACCCTATATAAGCACTAAACTAAAAGTGACGAGCTAAGCATGTTAGAACATGCTTAACTAAGTTTAGAAACAGGTTTGGCATCAAAACAAACGGCTTTGATGCCCACGAGTAGTTTGGTTACAAAATACGCAAGAATGCGCATTTTGGCCGAAACTACGACTCGTCACTGAGCCTAGATAACGTGGTGATCAGTAGGTATGGTCACTATGGACCATAACCATCGTGATCACGCTCACGTTATGAAGTTCCATGAACTTCGCATCGACCATAGGCTGGTCAATGCAGAAAGTCAACAAAACGTTGACTTTCGGACTCGAAAAGCGAATAAAAGAGCGAAAGAAGACTTACGGAGGGTCCCCGAGTGCTAATCAAGATCCAATAGCTCAGGTATGAAGCAAAAGCATCAACTTAGAGCATTTAGATCTGATTTGTGGGTTTTTACACAAAAGGGGGGGGGGTATTTATAGGAAAAGTGGAACCGTTAGGATCGTTTTATCGAATATCGTGCTTTGATCTCGTGCGTACATGTGTCTAGTGGATAAGTTCAGAGAACTTGGCCTTTGGCCCTTCATTGGGTGAAGAGGCATTGCCCTTTGATCGAACGAAAGGCCAGATTCTGCATTTATTGCAAAATCTTTCTGTCAGACATGTTCACGCGCCCCGCGTAAGGATTTGGCAAATCCTTACGCGCCCCGCCTAAGGTTCCCAGACCAGAATTTTCAATTTTGGTCCCTGCACTTCAGAAACACGTATTTTGGCCCATTTTTGGCACGTTTAAGCCCCGTTAACCTCATTTCAAGGCTCTAAGATGAAGTTAAAGTGTAGGGGACTTGAAATATGCTCAAAAATATTCCGGATGTCGGTTCGTTTGGCCGTACGATCGCGATGTTCGCTTAATTACGACGGAATGCGCATAAGCGTGAAAGACGATCCAAATGACGCGACGAATGGATTTTTCTCATGCCAAACACTAAGGCATAATATAAGGATGCTTACATAAATTTTTGGATGTCCGGATGTATTCAGAACGTGAGTTATGCGCGAAAGTGCAAACTTATGCACTTTTTGACACTTTTAGTCCCTGAATGATCCAAAAGTTTGTTTTAGCATACCAAACCCCTCAAAGCCTATTTCTAAGCTATGTAAAGGATATATATGGTATGTTTAACTTATGGACATGTTCCGGAATGTTCGTTACAGTTCAAATTGGCATACTTTCGCAGTTTGTCAAATTTAGTCCCTGTAAGCGAATTAACTTGTTTTTGCCATACCAAAGCCTTCAAAACTTATTTCTAAGTTATGTAAAGGTTATTTAAGGTATGTTAAGTGTATGATGGTCTCCCGGAGTATTTGTCGCATTAAACTGAGTATGTTTATGCACCAGTTTGCGTATAATTCTCCAGAAAGCGTTGTAGAGTATGAAATTGAACAAGAATTGATATGTGCAAAGCATACACATATTTATACAAATCCCAAGTATGAAATACAATATTTCCTTGGTTTGGCATTTGTTTGATGGTTGAAGTGACACAGGTGTCACATAAAACCTTAATCAAATACCTTTCGTGCGGTACTTGCGGCACCATGATGTCCTCCGTATGGACCTTCATGACAATGACGGAGAATTCTTCGTGCTTCATTACCATGGACACACCTTCGGATGAGCTGGTCGGCACACATTTTGAAAAGATAGGGGTCTTCCCAAAAGTAATGCTTTACATGAGCAAAGAATTTCTTTCTTTGATGATGTGGCCATCCTTTGGTGACTATACCGCTAGCTAGGTAATTAGCATAGTCGGCATACCATGGCTCTTGTCTACACTCCATCATCTCCAAGGATTCTGTCGGAAATTTCTCATTGATTTGCTCGTCCCTGGTCGTTTCCAAAGCTGGGTCTTCTAGGCGTGAGAGATGATCTGCAGCAGTGTTTTCTGCTCCTCTTTTGTCCTTGATTTCGATGTCGAATTCTTGGAGGAGTAGAATCCATCTGATCAAACGGGGTTTTGCGTCTTGTTTCTTGAAAAGGTACCTGATGGCTACATGGTCTGTATAGACTACAGTTTTAGAAAGAACAAGGTAAGAACGGAATTTATCAAAAGCAAACACCACTGCTAGTAATTCTTTTTCTGTAGTTGTATAATTTTCTTGTGCATCATTAAGCGTTTTACTAGCATAATAGATTGGGTGAAAATGCTTTTCTTTTCTTTGTCCCAAGACTGCTCCAACAGCGAAGTCACTTGCATCACACATGATTTCGAAAGGAAATTTCCAATCGGGTGCTATCATGATGGGTGCATTGACTAGCATTTCTTTGAGGGTTAGAAATGCTTGATTGCATTCCTTGTCAAAGATGAAGGGTGCATCTTTTTCAAGTAATTTTGTTAGAGGTCTTGAAATTTTTGAAAAGTCCTTGATAAACCTTCTATAAAATCCGGCATGCCCTAAGAAACTTCTGATTGCTCTTACGGAGGATGGTGGAGGTAATCGAGAAATTGTTTCTATTTTTGCTCGATCAACTTCCATTCCTTCGCTTGAGATTTTGTGACCGAGTACTATTCTCTCTGTTACCATGAAATGGCATTTTTCCCAGTTAAGGGCGAGGTTAGTTTCCTCACATCGGGATAGCATTCGTTCAAGATTATCGAGGCATTGGTCATATGAATCTCCAAAGATGGAAAAGTCGTCCATGAAGACTTCCATTGTCTTTTCTATCATATCATGGAAAATGGCCACCATACAACGTTGGAATGTTGCGGGCGCATTACATAGACCGAATGGCATGCGTCGATATGCGAAAGTTCCGTAGGGACATGTGAAAGTTGTTTTCTCTTGGTCTTCTGGTGCTATCGGTATTTGAAAGTAACCTGAAAAACCATCTAAGAAACAATAAAATTTATGACCGGATAGTCGTTCTAACATTTGATCAATGAAGGGTAAAGGAAAGTGGTCTTTCCTTGTTGCTTCATGTAATCGCCTATAATCTATACAAACTCTCCATCCTGTGACGGTTCTCGTTGGTATTAATTCATTTTTCTCATTAGTTATTACCGTCATACCTCCTTTCTTTGGGACTACTTGGACGGGACTTACCCACGGACTATCGGAGATAGGGTAGATTAGTCCGGCGTCAAGCAGCTTGATTACTTCATTTTTAACCACTTCTTGAACATTGGGATTTACTCTTCGTTGTGGTTGAATTACTGTTTTGTAGTCATCATTCATTAAAATTTTGTGCGTGCACATGGAAGGGCTTATTCCTTTAATATCTACAAGCTTCCAGGCGATCGCGTTTTTGTGTTTTTTAAGCAGATTAACTAATTTCTCTTTTTCTATGTTACTTAATTTGGAAGAAATAATTACAGGTAAACTACCATCTTTGCCTAGGAAAGCATATTCCAATCCTTTAGGAAGTTCTTTGAGCTCAATGGGCGGGTCTTTAGAAGATACCTTATTTTGTGGCTCATCTAGATTAAGAACCTTAAAGGTTTGTTCTATGGCAATCTCTTCCTCGACAAAGTGGTCATCTTCTTTAGTTGTATCGGGTGGTTCAGCTTCATCTTCATCTTCAATTAGGGGGTCATTATTGCCAAATGGATATTTCATTGAACGCTCAAGATCTATGCTCCTTTTGAATGCCCCTAATTGAAGAGGTAGATTGTTGAATTTTCGGTTTTTCAATGCTTTATGAGTTTGTACAAAAGGTTTTTCCAAGACTAGAGGGGCGTCATCGAGGATGACGAAGTCGGGTGGGATTACCAATTGATTTGTGTGAACCAAAACATCTTCAACTACACCGATTGATCTTATCACTTTTCGATCGGATAGAAAAATGGGTATTTGAAGTGGAGTAAAATCACTAATACTTAATTTTTCAAAAATGTAGTTAGGCATTATGTTAACACAAAGATCTTTATCAATGGTGATATTACTAATAAATGAATTTTGAAAGAAACATGGAACCGGTGTAATGCTAATTTCAAAAGGGTCTTCTTTTATTAGCGAAGTTTGATCATGGGTTAACTTAACACTTACTAATATTATCTTTGATTTTAGCACTAGTGTTTAACTCTTTTAAAAACTTTGCATGAGGGGTTACTAAACAATGATTTTCGAAAGTAGGTGACAAGAGGTTAATTTCTTCAAAATTAGACTCTTCATGAATTTTAACATTATCGGACTTACCTTCTTCATTGTTTAACTCATGTGTCGGTTTTTCACTTTCTTGTTCTTCCATTTTTACATTTTCAACTATCTCTACGTTATTATTACTATTTAACTCTTCTCTTGCACGGGACTCCTCTTCCCTTGCGCGAGATTCTTTCATGTAACGTTCGATAGTTTTGATATGTTCTAATATCCTATTGGTCACTTCGGTGAGAGAAAGCGAATTTGGATCCTCAAAGCTTGAATTCGGTTGTTCGATCCTTGGCTCCTCATAGTACTCATATGAAGTAGATGGTTCACACCATTGTTCTTCATTGTAAGTATATGATGGATAAGGGTCGAAACTTTGTTCTTCATAGTACTCATATGAGGTGGGTTGTTCACGCCATGGTTCCTCATAATGAGAGTATGAAGGTGGTGGCTCATATCTTGAATCTTCAAAGTATGAGTATGAAGGCTCATACCTTGGTTCATCAAAATATGAGTATGAGGGAAGAGGTTCATACCGTTGGTCTTCATAGGATGTGTATGAAGTTGATGGTTCGTACCTGGGTTCCTCATAATAGTTGTATGAATTGGATGGTTGATATGAAGTATTATTTTGAACCGAGCGTGCGTTACGACAATTAGTGCAATAATTACCCCTATAATCATCCTCATCATAGGTGTAGTTGTAGCCTCTTGAGTATTGATCCATAGGAATCACTCAACAGACCACAACTGAGCCTCGGGACCAGAAAACAAAAATAAGGACGGAAACAGAAGCTGGACACGGCCCCGTGTTGGGTGAACACGGCCCCGTGTTCAGGGTCTGTATCTGGGCGTTTTAATTAAAGTTACTGGTCGCGTTGAGCACGGGGGCGTGTTCAACGAGCACGGCCCGGTGGTCAGACTCTGTATCTGGGTATCTAACTAAAAATATGCAGCACGGGGGCGTGTTCAATGAGCACGGCCCCGTGTTCAGGCTACTGTAAATGCAAACTAAACTAAAATGCAGAAAAATGTGCTCGCGTTTTAAAAAGGTTTTGAAAAACTGATTAGGCCGTCGATTTTAAGCTTTCTTAAAATCCTTGTGTCCCCAGCAGCGGCGCCAAAAACTTGATGTGTGTTGGTGTGTATATAATTTAGATATATAATTAAGCCCTTTTTACACCTTTAGCCATGTTTTAAATTTATAAAACACGATATTCACTAACACTAAACACATATATGGGCAAGTGCACCCATCGTGGACGTAGTATAGTGTTGGTAAGATACCGAGGTCGTCCAAGGACACAAGAGCTTTTAATACCGGTTTATCCTCAACGTCTAATCAAATCAAAAAGTGAGAAAAATGTTGTTAAACTAAGAAAATAAAATCTAACTAAATGCTGAAAAATAAAATAAAATAAAAACAGATAGACAAGATGAATCACTTGGATCCGACTCGTGTATTAGTATAACCTTTGATTATTTTCGCACTTTTGCACTTGTTTAAGAGATTATCTTAGTTATTGTAGTAGGCCCCTCTTTTGAAGGCGACGTTACCCTCAACCCAGTAGTTTGAGTCAGCAAGGATACAATCCTAAAGGGTCGGATTATTGGAAGATAATGAATTAAGTTATTAATGCAAATTATGGTAGGCCCCGTTTTTGGCGGTGACGTTACCCTCGGCTAAGTAGTTTGAGTCAGCAGGGATACAGTCCTAAATAGCCGGGTTATAGTATTAATAGTAGTTAACTTATGAGGGGGTCAAAGAGTTTGGATCTCCGCCATCCAATACCTATGGGCATTGAAGGAGATCCTACTAAATTTGACCCAGGTCCCAAGCAGGACCTCTAAACGCTGAACAAGGGCAAGACCCTTACCAAACCGTTCCCTTAACCCCCGACCAGGTAGCCAACATACCTCCATATAGACCGTGGAGATATGAATGGTGAAAATCTTTTATTTTATATAGACAGTAAAATAATGCCAAGACACCACGGACAAACGATAAGGAAAGATCACCTTCAACATAAGCAACTAGTTATTAAAGTCATTAATACAAAACCAAATAAATAGTGCAAAAGATTAAAAATAAAAAGTATTATACTAAACACTTGTCTTCACCAAGTGATGTAAGAGACTTAGGCAAACATGGCCTTGATTGTCAAGAACTCTTACTGTGACAACTCGAGTTTTCGATATTGACTTGTATTGTACACATTGTGATATGATGTAATGTATCGTGAGTACTGCATGTTTATGTGTTAATAATATTATGTGAACCTGTTAGTACACACTGGAACTAGTTAAGTATTGTATAACCTTCACAACCTGACTAAACAGAATTGCATAGTCATAACATACTCGACGAAACAAAAGCTTGTTTCGCCAAACACTCTTCGACGAAACAGGAGTGTGATTCGTCAACCATAGCTCGACGAAACAGGATGTGTTTCGCCGGCCCAGCTTCGCCAAGGCCCAGTTCGGGCCCAGTACGGTAAATTGTACATATTAACGTGAACAGACTTCAGTTGTATACTTTTTGGCAAATAAGAAAAACCCTAGGAGCTCTATCCACTGTGTGACGGCAACATCCATCCTTCATCATCATCTTCCCTATTGAATCCTTATTTGTTCATCTTGAATCGGTTAGTGTAAACTCTATTGTATGCATATCTTTAATTGAGGTCTTATGTGTTTGAATTAGGGTCAGTTAACTATATGAAATCAGAATTATGATGTTGAAATATATATGATGAGATCCTTGAATGCGTTGGTTGATGTTGATGTGATGTGGTATATTATCGGTGATATCGTGATTAAAAGAAACATGGTTACCGAATCCGTATGTCTCGATCTAGGCTACACATGACTATCTCGTGACCTAGGGTTCATGCTATATGATTGGTTATGATGATACGCTTTGTTTAGATTAACGATGTTCTTTGTGAATGATAATGACTGCGTAATGATATGTGATTGATGATGATAGTGTGATCGTATGATATTGATGTGTAACGGCTGAAGATGATTAGGGTTTCTGGGTTGATACTGTAACTGATCGGCATGATTGACGTAATTACTAATTGACGTAACTGCTGTCGACGTAACTGACTTGTTTGACGAAACAGAAATATTGACGAAACAGAATCTTGTTTCATCAAGGGGTAGTTGACGAAACAGAGAGGGTGTTTCGCCAAGGGAAGTCGACGAGACAGAATCAGTTTCGCCAAAGGGTGGTTGACGAAACAGGGTATGTTTCGTCAATCTGTGTTTCGCCGACTTGAATAATTTGCACAGTAATCTGACTTAACTCTGTTAGAAGTTAACTGAGATATTTAACTGCTGTTAAGTGATACACATGACTTATATGAGCTTGAATGTGTACAATGTGCTACTTGGTGATTATCGATGCATTGTCCTTTGTGATTACCCATACGTGCCAACTTCATGAATATCAACTGATCAAATACATGTGAATAATTAGGACTTGACTGACTAAGTGTGAGCGAGTAGTTAATCTTACCGAGCAAACCAAGGTGAGTTCACTGCATTCCTCAAGCATGCGTCTCGGTGGTTTGGGACAACTAGTAAACGTTTGGAAAGGGAATCTTGGGTAAACAATGTAATTGGGTCTTGGTTATTGTACATGGGATCGATCACTACCAATGCTTGGTTAGGGGCATTGGGGGCTGGACACACTCCAGGTTATTGAGGGACACACTTCCCGGATACATATGGGCACACTCCCTAAGGTATCTCAACAAGTTATGAACCGCATCAAATCATAACGTTGAACTGACTTAACATATACCCGGTAACAAAACACGTTAACTAAACTTTGAACTCACCAGCGTCGTCTGACACACTTGTCTGCATGCTTACAGGTCGTTAGAATACAAGACATGGACTTGCTATCTGGGAGTGCTGGAGTGGTCATGGATCGAGGCTATTGGATTACTTATATTTGATACATTGGTTTTGAGTATTATTATGAAACAATTGCTAAACGATTTATTACATGCTTCCGCTATACAACTCTTTGGGAATTAATATTATGTTTGACATTTTCTATTGGTAATTAACGACATGTTTATTTAAATAATTATCATTGGTTCAATGTGATTGGTGGCTCAGACTCTGATGCGTAACACGCCTCGCGGAGTTCCCACAGGTGGTATTTTGGGGGTGTTACAGTTTGGTATCAGAGCCACTGGTTATAGTGAACTAGGTTTTAAAACGTTTTATAAAACCAGACTATAACCGAATACCTTCGAAGAATCGATCATGACACTCAGCTCCAGATCGCAAGGTTCGTCTTCTGTTTAGTTTACGCATTACTTCTTTAGTAGTCACACACTCATAACTTGCATGAAACGATACACTTGATGCTATGGTAGTGTGACACTACTCTTCAACTTATGTGAATAGTAAATCTGTAATACCATTCGTTGTGTTGTGTGAACGGGGGAAACTTCGAGCGCAAGCTAAGAGGCATTGAGATAAGCATGCAAATTGCCTTATTATTATGGGTGCACACTTAATAATAACGTGGGGTGCATGCAAGTCCTAGTGAGGCTTATCAAGCGTGAGAAGGGTTCTGCCTTATTATGTGTGAACTTGGTAGTGCATAGATATCAACATGATACTTGATTTCCATCTCGTTTTGATTTCCTGAATTGGTTCATCTCTATATATATAAACATGAGTGGACGAGGACACGGACGTGGCAACATCAACATGACTCAGGCTGAGTTGACTGACTTAACAACACCCGTGTTGCTGAGGCTTTAGCAGCCTATCAAGCTGGTACGGAATGTACCAAAGTACTTTTTCCTCTTATACCGCGTACACGTCTTTTCACTCCTATAATGTGTTTCCTTTCGTCATTTAGGTCAGCAAGTGCAACCTCAACCCAACCAGCCTGTGTGTACGTTCAAAATGTTCATGGACTGTAAGCCACAGACCTTCACCGGGACTGAAGGGGTTGTGGGACTCTTGAGATGGTTCGAGAAAGCAGAGTCTGTGTTTGCTATTTGTAACTGTCCCGCTGGGGACAGGGTGAAATATGCTGCGGGTACCTTAGAGGATGGTGCCCTAACGTGGTGGAATGCCCAAGTGCAGTTGTTAGGCATTGAGGCAGCGAATGCCACAACTTGGGATGACTTTAAAGAACTGATCAGGGAGGAGTATTGTCCTCGGGATGAGGTCCAGAAGTTGGAGAACGAGTACTATGACTTGAAGATGGTTGGATCTGAAGTCGAAGCGTATGTGAAGCGATCGTATGAATTGGCCGACATGTGCCCGAACTTGTCCCGGCCTATGTCTCGGAGGATTGAGTTATTCATCAAGGGGCTGCCTCCGCGTGTGAAGAGTTTGGTCACTGCAGCCCATCTCAATGATTTGACACAAATTGTCCGTTTGACCCACAAGATTGTGGATCAAGAGGTAGAGAGTAACTCGTTACCACCGCGTGTTTCAACCACTACTGCTGTTGCACCCACTGCCACTGCGTCCGCTAATGATAACAAGCAGAAGTGGAACGATTACGACAAAGCATCTAGTGCGGGTCAGACTCAGAAAAGGCCAGACAACAATAGCAATCGCAGCATCAACCAGTCGTCTTCTGTCAATCAAGGCCAGGGAAGTGGCCAAAGTCAGGGTTCGTATGCAGGGAGGAAGCCACGATGTAACAAATGTGGCTATCATCATTTCGGGCAGTGTGGACGGACATGTAACAGGTGCGGTAAGGCGGGCCACGAGGCCAAGGATTGTAGGGCCCCACAGCCCAGGCATCAGCAGCAACAGAACCAGCAGAACCAGAGACAGCAGGGACAACCACCCCAGCAGAATCAGGGCTTCAGAAAGGGGTGTTATCAGTGCGGGGATGAGGGTCACTTTAAGCGGGATTGCCCTCAGCTAAACCAGAATGCCAACGACAACAACCGCCCGAATAATAACAATGCTGAGAACAACCACAACAATGGCAACAATGGGGGTAATGGTGCTCGGGGCAGAGTGTTTCAGGTTTGGGCTGGGGATGCTAGGAATGACGGCAATGTTGTCACCGGTACGTTTCCTGTAAACAATCATATTGCTTCTGTGTTATTTGATTCTGGTGCCGATTGGAGTTATGTGTCCCTAGAGTTTAGTCAACGATTGGGGATAACCCCAACACCTTTAGAAGTTAAGCAAGTAGTAGAACTAGCAGATGGTAAGACGATAGAAGCCTCGAATGTCCTTTTCGGGTGCAAACTAGATCTCGTGGGTCAAGTGTTTGATATTGATCTCCTTCCCGTTACGCTCGGTAGTTTCGATATAGTGGTAGGCATGGATTGGCTGTCTAAGCACCAAGAGGAAATTTTGTGTAAGGAGAAGGTCGTGCGTATTCCTCTCCCCAATGGGGAGTCATTATCGGTTCAAGGGCATCGTAGTGGGACGATGGTTGGTATTATCTCGGCTATGCATGCGCAGAAGTATCTACAAAAGGGGTATCCTGCAATGTTAGCTTTAGTTACTAACGCTCAGTCCGAGGAAAGAAGGATCGAGGATCTGCCAGTGGTACGGGATTTCGCTGATGTGTTCCCAGAGGAGTTACCAGGGCTACCTCCTCACCGTCAAGTAGAATTTCAGGTTGATCTGGCGCCAGGAGCGGCCCCAATTGCTCGAGCTCCATACCGGTTAGCACCTGGGGAGCTACAGGAACTGTCTAATCAGCTGCAGGAATTATTGGATAGAGGTTTCATACGACCCAGTTCTTCGCCTTGGGGAGCTCCAGTTCTGTTTGTAAAGAAGAAAGACGGATCATTCCGTATGTGTATCGATTACCGAGAGCTCAACAAAGTAACCATTAAGAACCGTTATCCATTGCCACACATCGACGACTTGTTTGACCAGCTACAAAGGTCAACTTTCTACTCGAAGATCGACTTAAGATCGGGTTATCATCAGGTGCGAGTTAGAGAGGAAGATGTTCCCAAGACTGCTTTTCGAACGCGCTACGGACACTACGAGTGTTTGGTTATGCCGTTTGGATTGACAAATGCACCAGCGGTTTTCATGGATCTCATGAACCGCGTATGTAAGCCATATCTTGACGAGTTTGTTATAGTGTTTATCGACGACATCTTGGTTTATTCAAAGAACAAGGAGGATCACGAGCGTCACCTACGTCTCATCCTGGAACTTTTGAGAAGGGAACAGCTGTATGCAAAGTTTTCTAAGTGCGATTTTTGGATTCGAGAAGTGCATTTCCTTGGCCACGTCGTTAACGAAAAAGGGATACATGTAGATCCTGCAAAAGTAGATGCAGTTAAGAATTGGGCGGCACCAAAGACTCCTTCTGAGGTGCGCCAATTTCTTGGTCTCGCTGGATACTATCGAAGGTTTATTAGAGATTTCTCGAAAATCGCGCAACCTCTCACTTCGCTGACACAGAAGAACACGGTGTACTCTTGGGGAACGAAGCAGGAAGAGGCTTTCCAGTTGTTAAAACAGAAACTTTGCAGTGCACCAATCTTGTCTTTACCAGAGGGTACCGAAGATTTTGTGGTCTACTGTGATGCATCGATTCAAGGTCTCGGCTGTGTGTTAATGCAACCCGAGAAGGTGATAGCCTATGCCTCGCGACAGTTGAAGATTCAGGAGAAAAACTACACGACACACGACTTGGAGTTAGGAGCGGTGGTATTTGCGTTGAAGATCTGGAGGCACTATCTGTACGGTACCAAATGCACCATCTACACCGACCATAGGAGTCTTCAGCATATCTTCGACCAGAAAGAATTGAATATGCGGCAACGGCGATGGGTTGAATTATTGAATGATTATGAATGTGCCATTAAGTATCATCCGGGCAAGGCGAACGTCGTAGCTGACGCCCTCAGTAGAAAGATTAATGCACCTAGGCGTGTACGAGCATTGCAACTCACGATCCAATCCAATCTTCCTTCCCAGATACGAAACGCTCAGTTAGAAGCGTTGAAATCAGAGAACGTTCGAGCTGAAGCTTTACGCGGCTCAAGGCAACGACTAGAGAAAAAGGGAGACGGTGCTTACTACTTAACCGGACGCATCTGGGTTCCACTCTATGGTAACTTACGAGAACTTGTAATGGATGAGGCACATAAATCACGTTACTCCGTACATCCTGGATCAGATAAGATGTACCACGACTTGAAAACTACATACTGGTGGCCTAGCATGAAAGCTCATATAGCAGCTTATGTCAGCAAATGTCTGACTTGTGCGAAAGTCAAAGCGGAACATCAAAAGCCCTCGGGTCTACTGCAGCAACCGGAGATACCCACATGGAAGTGGGAACAGATCGCCATGGATTTCGTGACAGGACTACCAAGAACTCAGGCTGGTAACGATACCATTTGGGTGATTGTTGATCGCCTCACGAAGTCAGCACATTTCCTGGCAATCATGGAAACAGACAAGTTTTCGCAGCTAGCAGCGGTTTATCTTAAAGAAGTCGTCTCTAGACATGGGGTACCAACTTCTATCATCTCAGATCGGGATCCACGTTTCACGTCTGATCTTTGGCAAGCCATGCATAAGTCGTTCGGTTCACGACTCGACATGAGTACCGCTTACCACCCGCAGACGGATGGTCAAAGCGAGCGCACCATCCAGACACTTGAAGACATGCTGCGGGCATGCGTACTCGACTTTGGGAAAGGATGGGAGAAGCACTTACCGTTGATAGAATTCCCCTACAACAACAGCTACCATACAAGTATTAAGGCAGCTCCGTTCGAAGCACTATACGGACGAAAATGCCGTTCACCTCTCTGTTGGCTTGAGGTGGGTGATAGTCAGATCACAGGCCCTGAACTTGTGCTTGAGACATCAGAAAACATTGTACAGATCCGAAACCGTATGGCCGCATCTCGCGACCGTCAGAAAAGCTACGCTGACAAGCGTAGTAAACCTCTGGAATTTGAAGTTAATGATCGCGTTATGTTAAAGGTCTCACCCTGGAAGGGTGTGGTGCGTTTTGGGAAACACGACAAACTAAACCCTCGTTACATAGGACCGTTCAAAATTTTGGAACGAATTGGAAAGGTGGCCTACAGGTTGGAATTACCTGCTGAGTTGGGTAATGTTCACGATGTGTTTCACGTGTCGCAATTAAAGAAGTGTTTGGCTGACGAAACACTAGTTGTACCATTTCAAGAGCTGAAAATAGATGACAAGTTGCAGTTTGTCGAAGAACCAATTGAGATTATGGATCGGGAAGTTAAAGTTCGTAAGCACAGCCGTATACCCATTGTGAGAGTTCGTTGGAACTCAAGACGTCGTCCGGAGTTCACGTGGGAACGCGAGGACCAGATGGAACGTAAGTATCCACATTTGTTTCCCAAAGACAAGACCAAGCCTGGCAATGCTAGATCTCATGTAACTAGTGAATTTCGGGACGAAATTCCCATTCAAGTTGGGGATGATGTGACACCCGCGGAAAATGCACAGTCATCCTGATTAGCATCGCAACCTGATTAGCATCGCATCGTGTTGCGGATGGCTTATCAAATTTCGGGACGAAATTTCTTTCAAGTTGGGGATGATGTGACAACTCGAGTTTTTGATATTGACTTGTATTGTACACATTGTGATATGATGTAATGTATCGTGAGTACTGCATGTTTATGTGTTAATAATATTATGTGAACCTGTTAGTACACACTGGAACTAGTTAAGTATTGTATAACCTTCACAACCTGACTAAACAGAATTGCATAGTCATAACATACTCGACGAAACAAAAGCTTGTTTCGCCAAACACTCTTCGACGAAACAGGAGTGTGATTCGTCAACCATAGCTCGACGAAACAGGATGTGTTTCGCCGGCCCAGTTTCGCCAAGGCCCAGTTCGGGCCCAGTACGGTAAATTGTACATATTAACGTGAGCAGACTTCAGTTGTATACTTTTTGGCAAATAAGAAAAACCCTAGGAGCTCTATCCACTGTGTGACGGCAACATCCATCCTTCATCATCATCTTCCCTATTGAATCCTTATTTGTTCATCTTGAATCGGTTAGTGTAAACTCTATTGTATGCATATCTTTAATTGAGGTCTTATGTGTTCGAATTAGGGTCAGTTAACTATATGAAATCAGAATTATGATGTTGAAATATATATGATGAGATTCTTGAATGCGTTGGTTGATGTTGATGTGATGTGGTATATTATCGGTGATATCGTGATTAAAAGAAACATGGTTACCGAATCCGTATGTCTCGATCTAGGCTACACATGACTATCTCGTGACCTAGGGTTCATGCTAGATGATTGGTTATAATGATACGCTTTGTTTAGATTAACGATGTTCTTTGTGAATGATAATGCCTGCGTAATGATATGTGATTGAGGATGATAGTGTGATCGTATGATATTGATGTGTAACGGCTGAAGATGATTAGGGTTTCTGGGTTGATACTGTAACTGATTGGCATGATTGACGTAATTACTAATTGACATAACTGATGTCGACGTAACTGACTTGTTTGACGAAACAGAAATATTGACGAAACAGAATCTTGTTTCGTCAAGGGGTAGTTGACGAAACAGAGAGGGTGTTTAACCAAGGGAAGTCGACGAGACAGAATCAGTTTCGCCAAAGGGTGGTTGACGAAACAGGGTATGTTTCGTCAATCTGTGTTTCGCCGACTTGAATAATTTGCACAGTAATCTGACTTAACTCTGTTAGAAGTTAACTGAGATATTTAACTGCTGTTAAGTGATACACATGACTTATATGAGCTTGAATGTGTACAATGTGCTACTTGGTGATTATCGATGCATTGTCCTTTGTGATTACACATACGTGCCAACTTCATGAATATCAACTGATCAAATACATGTGAATAATTAGGACTTGACTGACTAAGTGTGAGCGAGTAGTTAATCTTACCGAGCAAACCAAGGTGAGTTCACTGCATTCCTCAAGCATGCGTCTCGGTGGTTTGGGACAACTAGTAAACGTTTGGAAAGGGAATCTTGGGTAAACAATGTAATTGGGTCTTGGTTATTGTACATGGGATCGATCACTACCAATGCTTGGTTAGGGGCATTGGGGGCTGGACACACTCCAGGTTATTGAGGGACACACTTCCCGGATACATATGGGCACACTCCCTAAGGTATCTCAACAAGTTATGAACCGCATCAAATCATAACGTTGAACTGACTTAACATATACCCGGTAACAAAACACGTTAACTAAACTTTGAACTCACCAGCGTCGTCTGACACACTTGTCTGCATGCTTACAGGTCGTTAGAATACAAGACATGGACTTGTTATCTGGGAGTGCTGGAGTGGTCATGGATCGAGGCTATTGGATTACTTATATTTGATACATTGGTTTTGAGTATTATTATGAAACAATTGCTAAACGATTTATTACATGCTTCCGCTATACAACTCTTTGGGAATTAATATTATGTTTGACATTTTCTATTGGTAATTAACGACATGTTTATTTAAATAATTATCATTGGTTCAATGTGATTGGTGGCTCAGACTCTGATGCGTAACACGCCTCGCGGAGTTCCCGCAGGTGGTATTTTGGGGGTGTTACACTTACGATCAATCTTGGATCCCGAGACGACTCACACACTCTATGATGGACAATGGATGATGGTGGTGGATGATGGTGTTATGGTGGTGGTGGGTGGTGGATGAAGTGTGAGAGAGGTGGTGTGCCAAGGGATGAGATACAATGAAACCAAGCACCCCTATTTATAGGCTGAACAGAAGGCTGGGCACGGCCCCGTGTCCGCTGGACACGCCCCCGTGCCCGTCTGACACTCTCTCTCCTCATTAATTGTAATTCGCAATTACAATTAATGCGCCTGCTGTACTTTCACCACGCCACCGTGCTCACTGGACACGGCCCCGTGGTGGGCAATGGAAGCTTCTACAAGTTTGTCTTTTATGCTGCTTCTTGGGCACGGCCCCTTGCTGGCTGAGCACGGGGCGTGTTCAGGCTTCTGTTTTCTCTTCTTTGCTTTGGAGGATGCCGTTGAGGGTCCGGGCAGTCTACTTTTATTCCTTTTCTTGTATTTATGCTAGAATTAGTTGTCTTTTTGCTTCTTTTGTGAATTTGAGCTCATTTCATCCTGAAAATACAAAAGGAAGACAAAAACACTCTTTTTCCAACATTAGTACTTAAAAAGGGTTAGTTTTATGCCTTAATTGATGTGATTTATATGTTGCATTTTACACACATCAACACCCTATTTTATTTATGAAAAACATCTATTTCTTTTTAGGTAACTTTATTGCCACTTTTCCAAGCCTTCAGTGCTGTCCAGCTGGCTTTTATTTGGCTTTCACATTTTGTTACCTGAAACGCGTTTTAAAAACATTTTTGTCAGTGGGAAATACTGGTGAGTGAATCCCAGTTTAATCAAATTTAAATAAAAACCAATTTTACAGTATTGAGGGCACATACGCAATTACATTTGTTTCCAAGACATAACAATTAACATCCGTGGTACTGTCATACTCAACTTGTGGAAATGTTACCACGCCAGTAACAAATTTTGTATACAAAACCCCAACATAGCCACGATAATTGTATTCTTACAAATACTCAATAACTGCTTAATATATAATTAATTGTGTGAGGTTTTGTAAAAACATTTAACAAAAAGTGGATTACTCACATTGCTGTTTTAGGGTTTTCAAAAAGGATTTCCTGAGAATAATCTATAAATTACATAAATGCACGTGTGTTAGTATAATAACCCATTTTAACATTAGTAATACCCTCCCCGAGACGGCATTCCAACTACTACGTCGGGCAGAACCACGACAACCGTTACGGAATCCTAGATCAATCGGGCAGAGTATCTAATACGTCTCCAAAGGTTATGATACTTACATCGTAGCAGAACCTCGCTATTTAGGGGGGGT
Source organism: Helianthus annuus (assembly GCF_002127325.2). Classification (NCBI taxonomy): domain Eukaryota; kingdom Viridiplantae; phylum Streptophyta; class Magnoliopsida; order Asterales; family Asteraceae; genus Helianthus; species Helianthus annuus. The sequence goes on along the minus strand of NC_035434.2, from coordinate 57,268,479 downwards.
ATTGACCCGAGTATAATGCCCACTATTCAGAAATTGAGATTGAGAAAGAACTTTGAACGAATTCGAATGAAATCCGATGGCCTGCTTATATAGTTGCTTAGTCTGGTCCTCTCGGTGCCTGCGTAACACAAGCACAGGGCCTACGCGGCCCGCGTTGACTCCAGGTCAAAGCGTAGCTGGGCTGGGTCAGCTTATAGACTCGTCGGGTGTTGGGCCACGTGGCCACACCAGGCTTTGCCACCTTTTGAGACTCTCGCGGCCCGTGTTAACTAACGGGGATCTTACGCGGCCCGCCTAAACTTAAAGATCAACGGAATCAGGTTTTAACCTTTATACCGCCCGCATAAAGGTTGGGTTTGGTTCTACGCGGCCCGCCTCAACTTAAATTTTCTTGTTTTTAATTTATTTTTAATGTTATATTGTATTTCGGGCTTGGTTTTCACATACGGGTATATTTTGGGACATATTCGGATATTTTAAAATATATTAGGGTGTCGGAAAAATAATCGAGGGTGTCAGTTTATTTAGGATTGTAACATCCTCCCCACCTTGTTTTAGAGCTCGTCCTCGAGGTCTACTGGAACAAGTGTGGATGTTTTCTTTGCATTTCTGATTCAAGCTCCCATGTGTACTCGGGTCCTCTTTTGGAGTCCCACTTTACTTTGACCAGAACTAATCTCTTATGCTTGAGATTCTTAATTTTCCTGTCTTCAATCTGTAGAGGCCTTTCTATAAATTTGAGTTGTTCATTTATCACTATATCCTTAAGAGGTATCATCAGTGATTCATTGGCTAAGCATTTCTTGAGATTAGATACATGAAATACATCATATATTCCTGCCATTTCCTCTGGCAGTTGTAGCTGATAAGCTACAGGTCCTATTCTTCTAATAATCTCAAAAGGTCCAACATACCTGGGACTTAGCTTCCCTCGTTTGATGAATCTTACCACTCCTTTCCAAAGAGAGACTTTTAACAATACCTTGTCACTTATCTTGAATTCTAATGGCTTATTTCTGTTATCAGCGTAGCTCTTCTGTCGATCACATGCTGCTTTCAGTCGTTCCTCGACTTGAATGATTTTATCGGTTGTTTCCTGTACTATATTAGGTCCAGATAAATGTTTTTCCCCAGTTTCTGCCCAACAGACTGGGGTTCTGCACTTTCGTCCATAAAGTGCTTCGAATGGTGTAGCATTAATACTTGTGTGATAACTGTTATTATAATAAAATTCTATTAAAGGTAAGTGATCGTCCCAATTACCTCCGAAATCAATTACACAAGCTCTAAACATGTCCTCATTGTCTGAATTGTCCTTTCGCTTTGTCCGTCCGTTTGAGGATGGTAAGTTGTGCTTAGATTCAACTTGGTTCCCTTTGCTTTTTGGAAACTTGACCAAAAATGAGAGGTAAAACGGCTATCCCTAGCAGAAACAATTGATAAAGGAATTCCATGTAATGAAACAATTTCATTTACATACAACTTGGCTAATTGTTCCATGCTGAAAGTTTCCTTCATTGGTAGGACATGAGCTGACTTAGTTAGCCTATCTACAATCACCCAGATTGTATCATTACCTTTTCTTTTTTTTGGGTAATTTGGTAACAAAATCCATTGTTATCAATTCCCATTTCCAAACTCGCATTTCTAATTGTTGCAGCAATCCTGAGGGTTTCTGGTGTTCAACCTTGACTTGTGAACAGGTCAAACACTTAGAAACGTAAGCTGCTATATCCTTTTTCATTCCTATCCACCAGAAATTTTTCCTTAAATCTTGATACATCTTATCACTTCCTGGATACATCGTATACTTAGACTTATGGGCTTCTTCTAATATACGATGACGTAGGTTTCCTAATTTAGGTATCCATATTCTCTTTTTATGGAATCTCCAAATTCCATCCGTTCCTTGTTCTAATTCTTTAATCATTCCTTTTAATTTTTCAGTATCATACTTGATTACTGATTCTTGTGCTTTTCTGATCTGATCATTTAAATCTACTTGTAGATTTAATTTAAGAGAACGTACCCTTTTTGGCTTTTCATGATACTTTCTACTTAAAGCATCAGCCACTACATTGGCTTTCCCTGCATGATACTGGATATCACAATCATAATCACTAAGAATCTCCATCCAGCGTCTTTGTCTCATATTCAACTCTTTTTCCCCAAAACATACCTTAAACTCTTATGATCTGTGAATATGGTAAACTTACTACCATAAAGGTAATGTCTCCAAATCTTAAGGGCAAAAATTATGGCTCCTAATTCTAGATCATGGGTTGTATAATTCTCTTCGTGATTCTTAAGTTGTCTAGATGCGTAAGCTATAACCTTTTGACGTTGCATTAACAAGCATCCATAACCTAACTTAGAAGCGTCACAATAGACTACAAATTCTTCAGTTCCTTCTGGTAACGCTAGTATGGGTGCATGGGTTAATCTTTGCTTAAGGATTCTAAAGGCTTCTTCTTGTTTTGGTCCCCATTCAAACTTAATGGATTTACAAGTTAACTTCGTTAAGGGAATGGCTATTCTAGAAAAATCTCGAATGAATCTTCTATAATAACCGGCCAATCCTAAGAAACTTCTAACCTCGGTTGGAGACTCAGGGGCTTTCCATTTGGTAATTGCTTCGATCTTTGTTGGATCCACATGAATTCCTTCATGATCGACTAAGTGTCCAAGAAATTGCACCTGCTCTAACCAAAACTCGCACTTGGAAAACTTAGCGTAAAACTTTTCCTTTCTTAATAAACTTAAAAGTAAGTGCAAATGCTTTGCATGATCCTCTTTACTTTTAGAGTAATTGAGAATATCATTAATAAAAACAATTATGAATTTATCCAAATATGGCTTACATATTCGGTTCATCATGTCCATAAATGCAGCTGGGGCATTGGTTAAACCAAATGGCATGATAGTAAATTCATAATGACCATACCTTGTTCTGAATGCAGTCTTAGGAATGTCCTCTTCCTGTACCTTTAATTGATGATATCCCGATCTTAAATCGATTTTGGAGAAAAATCGAGCTCCTTGCAGGTGATCGAACAGATCATCGATCCTCGGTAATTTATACCGATTCTTAATCGTGACCTTATTCAATTCACGGTAGTCAATGCACATACGCATTGATCCGTCTTTCATTTTGACAAACAATATTGGTGCTCCCCATGGCGATGAGCTTGGCTGAATGAATCCTTTCTCCAATAATTCGTCCAACTGTTTCTTCAGTTCCTTCATTTCGGCGGGTGCCAAACGGTAAGGTGCTTTGCCAATCGGTGCCGTTCCTGGTAGTAGATGGATTCTGAATTCAACTTCCCTGTCTGACGGTAGTCCTGGCAATTCTTCTGGAAATACATCGGTAAACTGGGAAACTACTGGAATGTCTCTTAGTTCCTTTCCTTTAGTGTCACACACCGACCACGTGGGACAACAAAAGGTGACGGAAACGTCGGGGAGTGTTGTAACAGAATCATTGTTTCGTAACACATGGAAATTGAAATATTGTTTTATTAAATAAAAGAGTTATAATGTCATGACAACCAAAGAAATATAACATAAATAACTAGTCTTGCATCTTTTATTGTCACTAAGGCCCAAGTCCGCCTAAGTGTATCTTGATAAATCCTATGCATCATATCCTGAAACACATGTGAAAATAGGTACGTCAGCATAAAAATGCCTGTGAGATACATAGGTTTTGTGAAATAGAATTCATGACTTATGTTTGCGAAAATGTTTAGTCATGAACCTTGTAATTTGCTTTGTCTTGTAAATCATTTGAAAAGCAATAAGATCAGATGATATGTATAAATAAGAGAATAATATATGGTTAAATGAATAATCAAGTAAAATGAGTTTGTATAAAATAAGTTGTTTTGTAAAACAATGTCTTGTGAAAAGTATGGTATTTGTATAAAATGTTATATGTCTAAATTGAAATGGTTCAAATAACGCTACGATATGTAATACCATACAAGCACTTATATATAGGAAGTGCCAGCGGCGTATCCACCATGCTTGTATCATATTACACACGCCTCGTTACTTAAATCACATACTCAAACCAAACCATCAAAGTAAAATGTTTATGTATAATCAAATGTTAAAATGTTTATGTCTAATGTTTATGTTTAATGCAAGTTATGTAATGTGTATATCAATGTCAAAATGTTTATGTCTAATGTAAATCATGAATTGTGTATATAAATGTCAAAATGTTTATGTATGGTAAGTGAAATATATCAACTAAACCATATATAAAATGCACAAAAATAAGGTATTGAAGTAAGACATGGTTTAAATCAAAGTTATGTTTTGTGGAATAAATGCATGCTATACTGATATAAACATCTACGTGGTATTGTGAAAATGCATACATCCAAGCCTTGTGACTGTGGCGATAAACCCCTAAACGAATTTAAAGGTCTATCTTGTTGTTATGTTTATCTAATTCGGTAATTCCTTCCAATCCAAACAAACCCGAGATTTCAGGAATGGGAGTTGTCAAGTCCTATGGTACCATTACCTACTAACGAGGGGCATGATCGGTGTTAATGAATGTACATTGTCTTATTTAAACAAACCAAATGTCATACCAAAATGTAAGCATGTGATGAATAAATGTACTAAGTATGCACACAATGGGCATACATAGCATAAAATTTAATGTAAAATGATGTACTAAGTATGCACACAATGGGCATACATAGCATAAAATGTAATGTAAAATGATGTACTAAGTATGCACACAATGGGCATACATAGCATAAAATGTAATGTAAAACGATGTACTGAGTATGCACACAATGGGCATACATAGCATAAAAACAATGAAATCATGTACTATAAGTGTACTATTGAACATAACAAGCATATGATATGAAAGCATGAAAGGCACGAAAGTAACAAGTAGGCACATGTGTTTCACCCCAAAATGTTTGGAAAACAGTAAAAGAGGGGTCTATGTACTCACTTGAGTTTGCTTAGAAGTCCTTGAGTAACAACCAAACAGTACTAGAGATCACGGATATCAAACGACACCTAATATAGGTAACTATGTTAATATACCGGACCTAAGTCGGAAGATTTGATAGATGAGGGTTCGTAGACCAAACGAGTATGGGAACTCATGTAATATGGTTTAACAAAGCCCACATACTAAAATGAAACCTAACCTAAGTGCTTACGACCCATTACGACCCGTTTAGGTAGCTTATGCTACTTAAATGTGTCGTTCGCGTAAAACGCGTTCGGAACGCCTAACTAGTCCTATGATAAATAAAGTATGCCTTAACATGTCTAATATTGGTACCAAATCAGTTTAGATGTCAAAAGTTATGTTACATATGCTTAATATGAATTTTGGCGTAAAAAGGGCATTTTGGTAATTAACCTAAGGCATATAAACTACCTATCATACAACTACTTAAACAATGTGACCATAAGGTTTAACCTCGGAAGGTTATTCCCTATACAACTATGGTCACCTAATGTGTTTGTTTGGATCCTATTGATCGACCAAATGGGTCGGGTTCGAAGTATAAGCGATTGTTTAGATCGCTTACCTTACGACCCTATATAAGCACTAAACTAAGAGTGACGAGCTAAGCATGTTAAAACATGCTTACCTAAGTTTAGAAAATAGGTTTGGTATCAAAACAAACGGTTTTGATACCTATGAGTAGTTTGGTTACAAAATACGCAAGAATGCGCATTTTGGCCGAAACTATGACTCGTCACTGAGCCTAGATAACGTGGTAATCAGTAGGTATAGTCACTAGGGACTATAACCATTGTGATCACGCTCACGTTATGAAGTTCAAACGAACTGCGTGTTGACCATAAACTGGTCAACGCAGAAAGTCAAACATAGCTTGACTTTAGGACACGAAAAGCGATAAAAGAACGAAAGAACACTTACGAAGGGTCCCCGAAAGCTAATCTTGATCTAGGAGCTCAGGTATGAAGCAATGGCCTCAGCTTAGAGCATTTAGATCAGATTTGTGGGTTTTAAACAAGAATTAGGGGGTATTTATAGGATATGCAAGACCGTTAGGATCGTTTATCGATTTACATGCTCGAATCTCATCCGTACAAGTGTCGAAATGTTATGGTAACTCATTTTGACCCCAACCCCAGAGATTGCCAAGAGGCATTGCCCTTTGGAGTGCTGAAAGGCTATTAACAGCAGTTAAAACGTTTTGCTGCATATGGCCCCTCCTTACGAACCGTATGGGTGATGGCTTACGGTCCGTAAGCCATCAACTTTGGCAGATTTACAATTTTGGTCCCTGTAGCTTGTTTCGTTGCGTAACGGCACTTCTAACACCCGTCAAACCCAATTTCAAGCCCCACAATCATGTTAAGACATAGGGAACATGAAATATGCTTGAAAATATCTCGGATGTCGGTTCGTTTGGCCGTACGGTTACGATGTTCGCTTAATTACGACGGAATGCGCATAAGCGCGAAAAACGATCCAAATTGCACGACGAGTGGATTTTTCTCATGCCAAACACTAAAATAAAATATTTTATTGCTTACATAAATTTTTGGATGTCCGGATGTATTCAGAACGTAAGTTATGCGCGAAAGTGCAAACTTATGCACTTTTTGACACTTTTAGTCCCTGAATGATCCAAAAGTTTATTTTAGCATACCGAACCCCTCAAAGCCTATTTCTAAGCTATGTAAAGGATATTTATGGTATGTTTAACTTATGGTCATGTTCTGGAATGTCTGTTACAGTTCAAATTGGCATACTTTTGCAGTTTGTCAAATTTAGTCCCTATAGGCGAATTAACTTGTTTTTGTCATACAAAGCCTTCAAAACTTATTTCTAAGTTATGTAAAGGTTATTTAAGGTATGTTAAGTCTTTTTCACTATTCCGGAGTGTCTGTTGCATTAAACTGGTTATATTTACGCATCAGTGCGCGTATAACCTTCCAGAAAGCGATTTAGAGCCCAAAATCAAACAAGAATTGATATGTGCAAATGATACGCATATTTGTACAAATCCCAAGTATGAAATACAATATTTCATTGGTTTGGTATTTGTTTGGTGGTCGCAATGACCCAGGTGTCACGGTCTCCCCTACTTTAGGAAATTTCGTTCCGAAATTTATTCAGAGGAAACTTGTGAGAGCTTGAAACATGAAGTTGAAAAGATCAAACAACACTGGTTAGCATCCTGAACTTCTAGTAACTTTACAATAACATCATGCTTGTAATGTGAGAGGGATACTTATATAAAAGTATATAAAGCGTCATTGGTGCGTCCACCGTACCTCTATTACATTGTTCACATTTCGTTATGGTTGTCACTATCGGTTCTTACACATAATAAGTTTTACTGTGGTTTCTGTGCACTGAACTTCGTAATTATGTATGCATCCATAATCACGTAATTCCTTGCATAGTCAAGTAGTGCATCTTAAAATGTTTAGGGGAAGAAAAACAATGAACGAGCTTGTGAGGATTGTGACTAGACCACCATAGGGTCCCTTTTATTAAATCAATAAATGATTTTAATAGACAACCAAGGGTCTTTTCAGCTTATATCATCACATGTCATTCTTAACCAGAGTTTTGAATCAATCTTTTTTACTAGACCACTAAAAGGGTCTCTTATGAATCATGGAGTGGTACTATATAATCCAAGGGTCTTAACTATTACATAGAAGCCCATTAAGGATTTAAGGTAGCACCTTTTTGAATATCCTACTACGAATCCCTCATATGAAGATATGAAAGATTTTACGAGGATTTGGATAACGAATATCTACAGTATATAAAAACACAAAATGCATAACAGAAAACACAAGATGCATAAACACATAGTCATATAACCACAAAGATTGTTTATCTAGATCTTTAATTTGTTAATTTGTTTTGCTAACAGAGCGTATGTATTTAAAGCACACCAGGTATCCAATCAGTGGATTTTGATTGGTGCTTTAAATATTTCTAAGAATCTAACTATAAAGATAGAAAGATCTTAAAGAGAAAATTCGATTTCGATTCTAAGGAACCGAAATGTTCGAATTAAGGTACACAAGGAATCCAATTAAGGACTCTGATTTGTATGATAATCATCCACAAGGGTCTATTTGTGGAGATAAAAAGATCCCATATGGATTTTAGAAGTTGAAGATGTTTCGAAACCTTGCACTGGACGTGTTTAAGTCAAAACGTGAAGTAAAATGCTTATGAGGTTGAGATGCTCAATATGCCAAGGCAACATATGAAGCGGAATTTGAAAGTTAAGTCAATGTATAAGGATAAATATTTTTGAAAACTATGCATGGGGTTCTTAAAAAGAATGTGTTCAATGTTTTTGAAACCTTATGCATAATACTTTTGAAATCATAAAGTAGGTGTACTAGGTAAGTATATTTATAAAAATGTTTTAAAATCATGCGAGATGAATTTTGAAATTATGTATAAGGTTTTTTTTTTGAAAATATGAATAATGCTTTTGAAATCGTGCACTTGATATATTACTTAAAATTGTTTTCAAACTATGTGAAATATTTTGAAATCATGAGGGTTGTTTTTGAAAACATAGACAAAGCTTTGTGCATTTGTGATGTTAAGTAAATACACTATATTAAAAATGTTTTCGAACTATATATAGAATGTTTTGAAATCATATAGGTTGTTTTGAAAACTTATGTTATGCATGTTGAAGAAATCAGAACGTAATGGGTATGAGATTTGAAAATATCCTTGGTTATCTAACCAAGGATTCAAAGGCATAGAAGCACGATTACACATAATGTCACTTTATTTCCTGTACTTCGTTTCTTAGAATAAAACGAGTACTTAGAATTTACCAAGGAAATCATGAGTAAACGCAAAAATGGGAAAAATCTTCACAAAAGTAGTTTGCAAGGAACATAGTTCCTTAATGTAGGCATCATAGGGGAATGCCATACATACATGTAACTATACTTGTATATCAGAATTGCGAACAACAACTTGTATTTATGAACGGGACAGATTGTTTCACATTACAAGTAAATAGGAGAAACAAAAGCATAAGACAACAGCATCTTCTAAACAGCCAACTGCTCATCCGCGGGTTGGATTTGCCTTAGCAAACTTCGGGCATTTATTCATGAAATGACCCCTCTTGCCACAGTTGTAGCATGATCCAGGCGGGAAGCGAGCTTGAGCAGGGTTAGCTTGTGGTTGATTTGGACCGCCTCGGTTTGGGTTACATCGACAAGCACTTGCCAGGTGACCAACTCGCCCACATGATACACACCGACGACATTGTAAGTGAGCTTGGTGATGCCCATTACATTTGTCGCATATTGGTGTCGTTCCCTTGTATTGCTTCTTAACAGGTGGTGTTGCCACCCGGATGGGTCCGGATTGATTTGGTACAGCTGTAGTTGAGCAAACCCTTGTTGTATGACCTTTAAGTCCACAAATTTGGCATTTGCGTCCCTTCATAATAGCGTGATGATGAAGGCTACATTGGTTGCACAAGGGTGCAGTTCCATTGTATGGCTTCCTAGCATGGGGTTGAGCTGGTTGGTTGGGGATGGCTTGACCATTGTGAGCAACCACAGCGAAGTTCTGAGAAGCCTTTCGCTTCTTTGACCTCTTAGGGGATCCAGTTTGTTCATCCATGGTCTTTGATTCCTTGATTGGTTTCTTGGCTGGTGGTGCAGGCTTGACTTCTGTTTCCTTTGGTGGCCCTTGAGTGGCTTCATTGTTGAGACGAGACATGGCAATGCCTAATTCAACAGTCTTCAGAATTACTTCGCCTATCCGCTGGGCAAATTTGGCAGTCTGCTCGGATATCTGCGCATCGTTGTGATGAAGAGACATTCTGGAGGAAATGAAGGATATAGGAGGAAACAAATGAAATGTTATCGGTAAATAAAACAAAATGTCAACGCATAGAAATCGCGATCATTTGTTTGTTACCTAAGGAAAACAAATGAGACGGTGACTCATCAAAGTAAGCGGGTCATATTAATGTATCGCGAAGACATGCTTTAGCCTATAAGTGGACAATCACACCAAGAGTTCCCAGGTAAGAGTGACTGGTCCGATTATGTGGATTTGTACGAACACTCTAGCCTTAGACAGAAAACTCAGAATACAGGCATCCACTCTTCCAGATTGCACGTGTTCACACTATAAGACCCAAACTTTGACGAGGTTTTGAAAATTCAAAGGGGTTCAAAACCATATAACAGAGGGTTCAAAACCTAGTAATCAATCATCCTAGAACAGATGATTAGTTTTCAAAGCGGTTTTGAAATTTATGTTGTTGTTGCGGTTGTCACTTAAGAATAGGTGACGGTGTTGTTTTATGTCTAAACGCAAGTAAACTCGTGTTAGGGTCCTAGGAAGGTTATAGACTAGGTCGAAGCATTACAAATAACCTAATTCCCTATAACCATGAGCTCTGATACCAACTTTTCTGTCACACCCCGACCATGTGGGACAACCAAAGGTGGCGGAAACGTCGGGGAGTGTTGTAACAGAATCATTGTTTCGTAACACATGGAAATTGAAATATTTTTTTATTGAATAAAAGAGTTATAATGTCATGACAACCAAAGAAATATAACATAAATAACTAGTCTTGCATCTTTTATTGTCACTAAGGCCCAAGTCCGCCTAAGTGTATCTTGATAAATCCTATGCATCATATCCTGAAACACATGTGAAAATAGGTACGTCAGCATAAAAAATGCCTGTGAGATACATAGGTTTTGTGAAATAGAATTCATGACTTATGTTTGCGAAAATGTTTAGTCATGAACCTTGTAATTTGCTTTGTCTTGTAAATCATTTGAAAAGCAATAAGATCAGATGATATGTATAAATAAGAGAATAATATATGGTTAAATGAATAACCAAGTAAAATGGGTTTGTATAAGATAAGTTATTTTGTAAAACAATGTCTTGTGAAAAGTATGTTATTTGTATAAAATGTTATATGTCTAAATTGAAATGATTCAAATAACGCTACGATATGTAATACCATACAAGCACTTATATATAGGAAGTGCCAGCGGCGTATCCACCATGCTTGTATCATATTACACACGCCTCGTTACTTAAATCACATACTCAAAACAAACCATCAAAGTAAAATGTTTATGTATAATCAAATGTTAAAATGTTTATGTCTAATGTTTATGTTTAATGCAAGTCATGTAATGTGTATATCAATGTCAAAATGTTTATGTCTAATGTAAATCATGAATTGTGTATATAAATGTCAAAATGTTTATGTATGGTAAGTGAAATATATCAACTAAACCATATATAAAATGCACAAAAATAAGGTATTGAAGTAAGACATGGTTTAAATCAAAGTTATGTTTTGTGGAATAAATGCATGTTATACTGATATAAACATCTATGTGGTATTGTGAAAATGCATACATCCAAGCCTTGTAACTGTGGCGATAAACCCCTAAACGAATTTAAAGGTCTATCTTGTTGTTATGTTTATCGAATTCGGTCATTCCTTCCAATCCAAACAAACCCGAGATTTCAGGAATGGGAGTTGTCAAGTCCTATGGTACCATTACTTACTAACGAGCAGCATGATCGGTGTTAATGAATGTACTTTGTCTTATTTAAACAAACCAAATGTCATACCAAAATGTAAGCATGTGATGAATAAATGTACTAAGTATGCACACAATGGGCATACATAGCATAAAATTTAATGTAAAATGATGTACTAAGTATGCACACAATGGGCATACATAGCATAAAATGTAATGTAAAATGATGTACTAAGTATGCACACAATGGGCATACATAGCATAAAATGTAATGTAAAACGATGTACTGAGTATGCACACAATGGACACACATAGCATAAAAACAATGAAATCATGTACTATAAGTGTACTATTGAACATAACAAGCATATGATATGAAAGCATGAAAGGCATGAAAGTAACAAGTAGGCACATGTGTTTCACCCCAAAATGTTTGGAAAACAGTAAAAGAGGGGTCTATGTACTCACTTGAGATTGCTTAGAAGTCCTTGAGTAACAACCAAACATTGCTAGAGATCACGGATATCAAACGGCACCTAATATAGGTAACTATGTTAATATACCGGACCTAAGTCGGAGGATTTGATAGAATGAGGGTTCGTAAACCAAACGAGTATGGGAACTCATGTAATATGGTTTAACAAAGCCCACATACTAAAATGAAACCTAACCTAAGTGCTTACGACCCATTACGACCCGTTTATGTAGCTTATGCTACGTAAACGTGTCGTTCGCGTAAAACGCGTTCGGAACGCCTAACTAATCCTATGATAAGTAAAGTGTGCCTTAACATGTCTAATATTGTTACCAAATCAGTTTAGATGTCAAAAGTTATGTTACATATGCTTAATATGAATTTTGGCGTAAAAAGGGCATTTTGGTAATTTACCTAAGGCATATAAACTACCTATCATACAACTACTTAAATGATGTGACCATAAGGTATAACCTCGGAAGGTTATTCCCTATACAACTATGGTCACCTAATGTGTTTGGTCGGATCCTAATGATCTACCAAATGGGTCCGGTTCGAAAGTATAAGCGATTGTTTAGATCGCTTACCTTACGACCCTATATAAGCACTAAACTAAGAGAGACGAGCTAAGCATGTTAAAACATGCTTAACTAAGTTTAGAAAACAGGTTTGGTATCAAAACAAACGGTTTTGATACCTATGAGTAGTTTGGTTACAAAATACGCAAGAATGCGCATTTTGGCTGAAACGACGACTCGTCACTGAGCCTAGATAACGTGGTAATCAGTAAGTATAGTCACTAGGGACTATAACCATCGTGATCACACTTACGTTATGAAGTTCAAACGAACTTCGTGTTGATCATAAACTGGTCAACACAGAAAGTCAAACATAGCTTGACTTTAGGACACGAAAAGCGATAAAGGAACGAAAGAACACTTACGAAGGGTCCTCGAAAGCTAATCTTGATCCAGGATCTCAGGTATGAAGCAATGGCCTCAGCTTAGAGCTTTTAGATCAGATTTGTGGGTTTTAAACAAGAATGGGGGGGGTATTTATAGGATATGCTAGACCGTTAGGATCGTTTATCGATTTACGTGCTCGAATCTCATCCGTACAAGTGTCGAAATGTTATGGTAACTCATTTTGACCCCAACCCCAGAGATTGGCAAGAGGCATTGCCCTTTGGAGTGCTGAAAGGCTGTTAACAGCAGTTAAAACGTTTTGCTGCATCTGGCCCCTGCTTACGGACCGTATGGGTGATGGCTTACGGTCCGTAAGCCATCAACTATGGCAGATTTACAATTTTGGTCCCTGTAGCTTGTTTCGTTGCGTAACGGAACTTCTAACACCCGTCAAACCCAATTTCAAGCCCCACAATCATGTTAAGACATAGGGAACATTAAATATGCTTGAAAATATCTCGGATGTCGGTTCATTTGGCCGTACGGTTACGATGTTCGCTTAATTACGACGGAATGCGCATAAGCGCGAAAAACGATCCAAATTGCGCGACGAATGGATTTTTCTCATGCCAAACACTAAAATAAAATATTTTAGTGCTTACGTAAATTTTTGGATGTCTGGATGTATTCAGAACGTAAGTTATGCGCGAAAGTGCAAACTTATGCACTTTTTGACACTTTTAGTCCCTGAATGATCCAAAAGTTAATTTAGCATACCGAACCCCTCAAAGCCTATTTCTAAGCTATGTAAAGGATATTTATGGTATGTTTAACTTATGGTCATGTTCCGGAATGTCTGTTACAGTTCAAATTGGCATACTTTCGCAGTTTGTCAAATTTAGTCCCTGTAGGCGAATTAACTTGTTTTTGTCATACCAAAGCCTTCAAAACTTATTTCTAAGTTATGTAAAGGTTATTTAAGGTATGTTAAGTATTTTTCACTATTCCAGAGTGTCCGTTGCATTAAACTCGTTATATTTACGCATCAGTACGCGTATAACCTTCTAGAAAGCGATTTAGAGCCCAAAATCGAACAAGAATTGATATGTGCAAATGATACGCATATTTGTACAAATCCCAAGTATGAAATAAAATATTTCATTGGTTTGGTATTTGTTTGGTGGTCGCAGTGACCCAGGTGTCACATTTAGTCTTAGTGATTATAGAAATCAGATACACTATAGATCCTAACTTGCAGTTTTCATCACATAAATGAATTTAGTGGATCTAGATGGTTTATCTCCTTTAATTGGGATCTTTTCACCCCTTGGTGAATTTATTTGGATTGACTTTTGATCACATAAAATACTGGCTTTATTGGCTATTAACCAATCCATTCCTAACACAACATCAAATCCTCCCAGATTCATTGGGTAAAGGTTTGCAATAAACTTTTGATTAAAAATTTCTATTCTTGCTCCCTGCAAGATTTCAGAAATCCTAACGGTTTCTCCATTTGCTGTCTCTACTAAACATTCTTGTGGTAGTTTAGTTAATGATTGATTAAGAAGTTTGCAAAATGAAGTATTGATAAAACTTTGGTTTGCACCAGAGTCAAATAATACTTTAGCAAAAATATCATTAACTAAAAACGTACCAGCTATGACATCCGGGATTATCTTGGCTTCATCTGCAGTTAGAACAAATGCTCTAGCATTTTTAGTGTTCTTGTTGTTTGTAGCTGGAGCCAATTTCGGACAATTTGGTCTGATGTGACCTTTTTCTCCACAATTGAAGCACAATCCATTACTGGATTTCTTCTTGCAATCTTCTTCCTTGTGTCCTGGGGCCTTGCAGAAAATGCAGTGAGTGGAGCATCTTCCTGAATGCTTCTTTCTACAAGTTTTGCAGTACGGTGTAGAGGTAGAACTTACATTCCTACGGTTAGAATTCCCAAAACGGAATTCTTGAGTAAGCCTTTGGGGTAGATTTCTCCTCTAGTCTTCTTCTCTAGTACGAATTAATTCATCTGTCAAGGTATTGGCTAGTTCTACAACTTCTTCTATAGTTTGGGGTCTAGCTGGCTTGATGTCACACCCCCAAAATCCACACGCGGAGTACCACCGCATGGAGGCGTGACATGACCAGGATCAAGCCACCAATCATATTGAACATATAAGTAAATAGTAAAAGTTATCCATCAATACGAAAGGTGTTTTCAAAACCAAACATAATCAAGTGTAGCGGAAGCAATAATGTAAAACCCAACATAAGTATTAAGTTGAAATGTTGTAAAAGTGTTTAACATAACATCCTCGATTCGTGCCCACAACGACCGCGCCTCCCATGCAAGCTCCATGAGTACCTATGGTCCTGCAAGGCATGTAACAGAGAGTCAACAACTAGTTGAGCGAGTTCACAGTAAGCAAGTTCGTAATAGTAATTTTGTTGCATCATCATGCGTCATTAACTAAGTCATTTGTATGTTCATTTAGTGGGGGCTTCCCATGTATGTATGTACTAGACTAGGGGCAACCATAAGTGTTCTTCCTAACCCAAGAACAGTAGTACGTACGAGGTTTACGTAGGTTTTACGTAAGTGTCCTTCTTACTCGAGGACAGTGGTACGCGGGGGTTTACGTAGGTTTTACGTAAGTGCTCTTCACAACCCGAGGCAGTAGTGAGTATTAGTTTACGTAGGTTTTACGTAAGTGTCCTTCGCAACCTGAGGACAGTGATAAGTACATGTATACGTAGGTTTTACGTAAGGGTCCTTCGCGATCGAGGACGATGGTAGATAGTCTAGTAACAGTGTAAGTCCAAGTGAATGTCCAATCCCATTCCTTTAATCCCATTCCCTACCCACCGGGAATCCCATGCCTTGGTAAGAGTGTGAACTCACCTTGGTTTGCTCGGCAGATACACAGAAAAGTCAATCAAGCTATTTGGTGATCAACCACGTCCTACCATGGTTACCATACAAGTCAGGTTCGTATTCAAGTAGTGCACGTATGTTTTCTACACATATTCCATCTAGTTGCATACAAGTATTGATCATGGCATACACGTATAGTCATGGCAGTTCAACCACTGTACGAGTTCAACAGTACAGTCACGTAAATAAACGAAGTCCAAGTATGCGGCCCAAATAGTTGGGCTCGTAATAGTGTGCAAGTCCAAAACAGTGTACACGTGTATATGGTCTCGATTTGAGACTAGAGATCCCGAGTCGAGACTGTGCGATCTCGAGTTGTAGCCTACGAGTTCTCGAGTCGCAACTGAGAAGGTCTCGGGTCATACGTACATCACTCGTGACTAGGTGGTCTCGAGTCGCAACCAAACTCGCAACCATGATCTCGAGTCATGCTGTTTGTGTGCTGGTGTGGTGTGGTCTCGAGTCGAGACAGTGAGTTCTCAACTCGCAATCTGTGTCGAGACCGGAAGATGTAACTGACTTCCTGGTTTCCTAAATTTGCAGCTCAATAATTCCGTAAAAACAGCAAACAACTTTGGCAGTTTCGCAAATCAGATTAAACAACATTCAATTCAGAAATCAAGTATATACATATCACCGTAATCATCATCAATTCAAGAACAATTTATCAATATCATACGGAACACACGATCGAATCACTTAACTAGCAGATTCTAGACTAACATGCACCCTAGTTCATGTGTACACCAAATCGTTCAAGATAGCAAATCACTTATCCGAATCATCATCATAAATCTGTTAACAAGTTTTCAATCCATTCGATTTATATGAACACTATCCAATACACATATAGGAGCCGATTACAAGAACATCAATATTAACAGTTTATAACACCATCAATTATGTTTCATCCCTTTATTCATCATGTAGAGCATATATATCACAATCATCAAGTATAATACAACCAACAATAAACACTAACTGGATTAAAGGATGAAACAAGAGTTAAATCTGAAAGCTTCGAGGGTCGCCGGTTTCGAGAGAGGAAGAGAGAAAGATGTAGGGTTTGTGTGTTTTGGTGATTTGTAAATTATGAAAATCAGAACCCCTAAATGGGTTAATGAACGTGCACAAGAGAAGTGGGCCGAACCCATCAACGGGTTGCCCTTGGTCTCGAGTCGGCCAAGTGGTTTGCGAGTGGAGTTGGACGGAGAGAAAGGTGTGTGGCCAGAAATAAAGTGTGCGGTCCATACATGATAACACGTAACATAATAAAACCCATAACATTCAATGCAATCACACACATCAACTAGTCACGTAATGCTCATACAAGTTTCAGTAAGCACAAAGATAGGTTCTGGAATACGAGTTGTCACACTTGACTACATGCCTAATCTCTCCAATTAATCCCCAGATATAACCGGAGATTAATACTGGTTCAGGTGATGCAAGGGTTGGTACTATTCTAGCATATTCAAAGAATGTGGTAGTGTACCCCTTACTATCTACTCCGGTCATTCTAAGGTTCAAAAACTTATTTGCTATCTGTTCCTTTTCATTGGGAGGGCAGAATTTCCTTTCTACCATATTTTTAAATTCCTCCCATTCCATGTTATAAACTCTATCGCTTCCCCTTGACTGGAGGATAGTGTTCCACCATTCTAGGGCTGAGTTCTTAAACAGATTAGAAGCAAACATTATCTTATCTTCTTCAGCACACTTGCTTATTTTTAAAACAGCCTTAGTCTTCTCTATCCAGCGTAGAGCTACAATGGGTCCTTCATTGCCCGAGAATTCTATTGGTTTGCAAGACCAGAATTCTTTGTAAGAACAACCATATGGCATGGTTCTTCTTCTTTTGGGAATGGGCACCTGAAGTACGGGTCCATTGTTTACGCTGTGTTCCGGTTCAACTGGTCGCTTACTGCTATGCTTGCTTTTATTTTCGGCTTCCTTAACATTTTGAATAATAAATGGCGTCGCATCTATAATTCCTTGTGCCACTATATGTTGAAGGGCACTATTATCCACTTGATTTCCATTGTTATTGTTGTTCGGATTCTCGTTATTCAGATTATCATTATTCGAGTGGTTATCATTCAGGTTTTCTCGATTCACTTCGTTGTCCATCTGAATTTTAAACATTTACTACATATTAATATCACCAATAATATTTGAATATAACCAATCACATGTCACACACTTTTGGTCAAAAAGCGTCGAGCATTACGAATTTTACTCTATTCATATACTATGCATCTATTACACACTAGTACTGAAATTAATATTACAATACCAACTGTAATTTAAAACTACACTACTAGTAATAGGCATCCGTAGTTTTTTTTTCAAACACATACACACATATTTTATTATTATATTATATTATTATTATATTATTTCTACCATTTCCACCATCGATTCAAGGATATGGATTCATCCAAAAATCTATATTGCGTTCATCGTATTTCCATACGAGACGCTCTCCCACCTGTCGCATTCTCTCACTGCTTTCTAAAATTTCCTCACCAAAAGTCCTAAGTTCTTGTACGTTATCTGCACTCATTGGGGGTGCAGGTTCTAGGACTGGGTTCGGAATCTGGGGTGCGGGTTCCTGGTACGGGGCCTTGTATGGGTAAGGATTCTCTAAAATCTCCCTAATGAATGCATCGTTATCGTAATAGGGATCTTGAGGATCTAACCCTGGGTAGGCTCCTAGATTGGGCATGGGTAAATCTTCATGGATAGGGTAACGTTGCACATAGTCCCTAACGTCATCCCACCAGGGGTCGTAATTTGGGTCTAGGGGATTTGGTGCAGGCACCCTAGGTATTTCTTCCGGATTGAAATCATGCATTTCTACTTGGTTTTCAGGGTTTTATATCTCCATTGCTTGGTCAGGAATTGGTGGTTGTGGTTGGGGTGCTAACATTTGCTCCAGGTCTGGGTCAGCTGCAGTGGTTGCTTAAATATGGATATTAGCTATACCCCTATTCAACATATCCTGGGTATATGCGTCGGTTTCTCTTTTGGCTGCGGCTAGTGCTCTCTTGTCTTGTAATTTTTTCATACGTTTTCTACACTCATGTGCTCCCCTACTGAACCATCCCCTCTTTTTCTGAGGAAATGGCTCTTTAGATTGAGCCTTAAACACGAATATTCCTTCTTCCGTATCAGCAGAGTACCCTAAGAGGGCAGGCTGAGAAGAGGCACCTTCGCTGCTAGGCAAACCAGACAATTGACGATACGCGTCAGATGGTCCTTGGTCGCTCATACTGTAAATTAACAAATAGTCAGATAACACATAACAAGAACATACAATTGTGTATGCATTCCCGTTATTTATTTCCTAACACATTGAATTTTGATGTTAGTAGAACACTTCTGTGGCTGAATCAGTGGCATAGCTCTGATACCACCTTCTGTCGCAGCCCCCGATCTCAATTTCCCGGGAACGGGCGGCCGCGAGCCAGTTTCAGTGGTATCACGTTATTTTCTAATTTGGCAGCAGAAATTTTCATCAGGACCGTAGTTAGGAAATATTTTATCAGAGTAAAATACCACATTTCCATATCATTAAATACATGGGTGAAACCCAAGTTTTAAGTACACATATCTTCATAGGGATACACCCTATTTTATTTAAGAAACACATCTATTTCTTTTTAAGTAACTTTACTGCCACTTTTCCAAGCCTTCAGTGTTGTCCAGCTGGCTTCTATTTGGCTTTCACATTTTGTTACCTGAAACGCGTTTTAAAAACATTTTGTCAGTGGGAAATACTGGTGAGTGAATCCCAGTTTAATCAAGTTTAAATAAAAACCAATTTTACAGTATTGAGGGCACATCCGCAATTACATTTGTTTCCAAGATATAAAAATTAACATCCGTGGTACTGTTATACTCAACTTGTGGAAATGTTACCACGCCAGTAACAAATTTTGTATACCAAACCCCAACATACCCACGATAATTGTATTCTTACAAATACTCAATAACTGCTTAATATAATAACTGCTTAATATATAATGAATTGTGTGAGGTTTTGTAAAAACATTTAACAAAAAGATGATTACTCACATTACTGTTTTAGGGTTTTCAGTAAGGATTTCCTGAGAATAATCTATAAATTACACAAATGCACGTGTGTTAGTATAATAACCCATTTTAACATTAGTAATACCCTCCCCGAGACGGCATTCCACCGACTACGTCGGGCAGAACCACGACAGCCGTTACGGAACCCTAGATCAATCGGCCAGAGTATCTAATACGTCCCCAGGGGTTATGATACTTACATCGTAGTAGAACCTCGCTATTTAGGGGGTATTAGACCCGAGTATAATGCCCACTATTCAGAAATTGAGATTGAGAAAGAACTTTGAACGAATTCGAATGAAATCCGATGGCCTGCTTATATAGTTGCTGAGTCTGGTCCTCTCGCGGCCCGCGTAACACAAGCGCAGGGCCTACACGGCCCGCGTTGACTCTTGGTCAAAGCGTAGCTGGGCTGGGTCAACTTATAGACTCGTCGGGTGTTGGGCCACGTGGCCACACCGGGCTTTGCCACCTTTTGAGACTCTCGCGGCCCGCGTTAACTAACGAGGATCTTACGCGGCCCGCCTAAACTTAAAAATCAACGAAATCATGTTTTAACCTTTATACCGTCCGCGTAAAGGTTTGGGGTGGGTTCTACGCGGCCCGCCTCAACTTAAATTTTCTTGTTTTTAATTTATTTTTAATATTATATTGTATTTCGGGCTCGGTTTTCACATACGTGTATATTTTGGGACATATTGGGATATTTTAAAATATATTAGGGTGTCGGAAAAATAATCGAGGGTGTCAGTTTATTTAGGATTGTTACACATGGTCAAATATTTCCTATGTTTATTTAAAATCTTGGCTTCGAGAATTTTGGACTTTATATCTCAAAATTCTTCGGTTGAAGTCTAGTGTTTTTCACGAAAACATCTAGTTCGCTAACAACCAATGGCTCTGATACCAACTTCTGTCACACCCCAAAAACGTCGCAACAGAATATTTAAACGTAGTGGAGACGGAAGTTGGTGCCCATTTATACCTTGTCGGAAGATGCACTCTTTTGTTGGACATTTTGACATATTTTAAAACATAATATTAAACATTACATTTTTAAAAGTCACGACATAACCACATAAGTTTAGTTGTTTTGATCCTTGCGGATCTTATTACAAACGTCTAAGTTAGTTTAAAAGATGTCAAACATATTTAAAAGAAACGACATGCATCATCAAACACAAGATACGCCATGATTTCCCGAAGCCGAACTCAAGTACCTGTAGAACACGTTAAAATCAAGTGTCAACACAAAGGAAGGTGAGTTCACTTATTCGTTTACTAACAAATTTTATTCCAAAGAAAACTTTCTGATTAGGTGTTTATTTGAAAATATCCATGTAATTTTAGAAAGTCCATTTTACTCCTTTGATAAAATCCATGGGCCTTCCATCGGGTCATTACTCTGACAATAGTATTACTGCCTAGGTTTTGTATATTAAATTATAGCGTCAATTTTCAGACTCGTATGTTAGCTAGACGATACGAACTATATATTAACCATGCAGGGATAATCAAAACTAGACAATAAACAAAATATTAATCCGTCGTTCGACATTGACACGGGGCGACCAGTCATGACGGGGTTGTCAACCCGATAGATCTACCAACAATTCCTCGCGTGCAATACTTAAACTATGATGTCTGCCTCACATACAATATATATATCCTACTAATGTGACAATTTAATACACGATGTTGTACGAATCCCCTGAAATCCCCGACGAAATGTAAGCCTATGATGATACTTACTCTCTTGAGACCAAGCAATATTCGTACCAACTACATGGTTGTTTTCCCCCAAACACCGTGCATAATCCCGTTTCCACCCAAAACATATTTATTCTTCAAAATCATTTCATCCCGAAATATATATACATATAATTTCCCAAAAATCAACATATTTATAATGAAAATATATAATTTATATCAAGAGCTATGTTTTATTTCAAAAACATTATTAAACCCTTTTATTGGCGTCTTCTACCCCCAAAATATATATAAAGCAGTAAAAAGAGGGGTTTAGTGACACTCACCTTTGGGTGCGTATTTTAATACCGCAATCCTAGAAATTGATTATATACGTCCAAATATGGGAACAATTCTAAATCAAGATAACATTTAATCACAAAAATCCTAAGTTTCTCCGTTTCTTAGAATTATCACATAACTTTGAGATTTTCTCGAAAAGTTGTCCTTTTTTATTATGTTGGCGTGTTAATATATATATATATACTAGTCGTTTACCCGCGCAATGCGGCGGGAAACATATTATTTAGGTTGGTGAGTTTAGGGTTATGTACGGGGATGTAGTTTCTGATGTGGTATGCGATGAAGATGGTGGCAGTGTAGCAGAACGTGAGGGTCGGTTTTTGGGTGGTGTGGGAGGGGGGGGGTTGGTTTCGTGATGGCGTTTGGTGGTTATTGTGTGACGGTCGGTTACCGGCTTCAGGAGAAACCAAAGAAAATTGTGTGATTCTAGTTTTGTTATGAGGGATTTTTAAGATGTGGGTAAATCAACGGTTTGGATGATGAAACGTATCATCAGTAACAATGAAGCCTTCGGCAGTGGCGAAGCTTGATGTTTTCGACAGGGGGCAACTATGTAAATAACATGTAAAAAAAGAAAACACTGACATCTGCGTGATGCGGCGGGAGTGGCAATTTACAATAGGATACTCGTTTACTGTTAGTTTATGAGTCGTCTCGTGATATTACGGTATTAGTGTGGTACCAACAGTTAGTATAGAAATCCAAAAAAAAATAAACAAATAGCATGGAAAAGTTTAAAATATATGAATCTCGTGTCAATGTGGTCAAACTTTTGCTACTATGGGGCTAGCCTAACTTAGGGAGCGAATTAATTTGGATTTATCGATATAAAGAAGAGTTATATGTAGTAAAAATATGGTCAATGCTAATATTATTGGTAGTATCAGTGTGATCTATATATGTAATGGGCCTTATAAAAAGTCAGGACGTCTATTAGGTTTCTTATATACCCGTTAAATATGCGGGTTAAACAATATAAATTATGTAACTCATAACCTTATATATATAAGAAAAATAAATATAAATGAAGGCTTTGTTTGATTTCTTCAACACAGGGATAGTAGAAAATGATGTGTATCTTTGTAACTTAACTCACTCTCGGCATCTTATTCCCATCAATATCTTTATATTCTTTCTTTAATAATTAATTTATTTCTTTATTTTGTTTAACTATTATTTTAATTTAAAATTGATTTCTAATAAATTTATATAATTATTGGATTATCTAATTATTATACTCAGTCACGGGTTAATTGATTTTATGATTATCTTTATTTTGCGTATCAAACAAATAAAATTGGCCCATGATTACAACGCAAATGAAGAACTAATCTCGTAATCTAAGAATGCATAAAATGTATATCTAAACAGATGGGTTGATATGAAAAGGGTATTAAATGGCTAAATTGTCATTGTCAAAAGTATACAAATGACAAAACTGAGTTTTCTATAACGGTAAGATAAAATATATAATCACCAAAACACGAGGTCATACAAACACCACCAGTAAGAAACTGCGGAATATAAAATTTAAACTCTGATGGAAAAATCCCCTAATAAATCTAAAACACCCAATTTTAATTCAATATACACCAAGATTAAACATCACAGGCCAATATATAAGAAAGCAATCAAACCACCACATCATACTTCGCTGCTATCAAGACTTCGAATATGTTGAAATTTATGAATCTAAGACAACTAAAAAAGAGCATCCATGCACTATTATGCCAACAAACAACAACTGCAAAAGCCAAAAAGGGCCATTACTGCATTACATATACTAACACAAGTTAAAGCTGTTAATTATAATATAAAAAAAAACTTGAGGCTGGACAAGCAAGTTGTATCAAGATAGTGGTAAATTTTCACCGACATGTCCGAGTCTTTATCTTCATCAAGGCTATTATGCCAATTTCTTTAGTGTGACGATTCAAAACTGAGATCCATCATATGACCAGAAACATTAGTATTAGTAACCATTTATTCATTTGCTGAATTTTATCTATTACTACCTAAGAAGACTCTTGAAAAGATAAATAGTTCAAAGCTTCATTAATTAACGTGCACTCCTAGCAAACTTTTCTACAATGTTTCTTTCTATCTACAGATATGTTGGTTAAATTATAAAGGAAAAGTTAATTTGCCAGCATTTAGAATGAAGATTATACACAATTATATGAACAGTGGTGAAATTGTGACCTAAATGAATGAACTGTTTGTTTTCAACCAAATGTTGCTTGTGGCTTGCAGAATTATTGAATTAAAGACCACACAAAAGTGACATGGGCTGAATCTATTAGAAAAACTAACACAATTATAAGATATATTCTTAGATACCTACTTATATCTTAAACATTAAATTTACAGACGTAGCCAAACATAGTAGATAGATAAGATAACCGAAAACACACATACATATTCGTTCATCGATGGATGATGTTGAGTCCGGCTAAGTTCATTCGATAGCTCCCCTAGTCCCCTTCATAACAGAAAAATAACATTAAAGTTGTTTGTTAACGTCCCACGCTGGCTACGGCGTTGCGGCTGCGCTGGCTGCGCCGTTGAGGCTGCCCTGGCTGCGCCATTGCAACTGCGCTCGCTGCGCCGATGTTATATTATATGAAAGCAGCTTAGTACAATAAGTTAAAGACTGAATCTTTTTCACAGAACGAAAATATGTGGTTCACAAAGAACGACTTCACAGTTGACTTTCCTAAGTCAAAGAAGCTACATTTGATCTTCAAATTTTGACAAAAACATTTATGATTATAGAAAAAAAAAACAAAGCGGTAGCAAACTTGCAAAATACGCAATACAACTATGGACGAATTGTACCCAAAAAAACCAAAATCATCAACCAGATTTTCGTTTAGAAAGTACCATGTTGATAACTGTATAGCCGAAACACCTCACCACTATCAGCTCTCCCTAACACCACTCTCAAATCTCCAGCATTCGCAACGTAAATCAACCCGTTACAAATAACACCCACCAAATAACACGTCCCCACAGACGCTATTTGCGGGCATATCCGCCATTGTTCTCTTACAATTACGAAATTTATACCTTCGATGAACACGGATAACCCGAAATCCGTTGCTTTCAACATTGCATTTTCATCCTCGGTAGAAAGCAAGAAATTTTCTGGCTTGTGATCCCTATGCATCACAACCATGCCTCCTTTACTAAATATTAAAAAAAAAACCTAATCTCTAATAAAGAATAAATGAAGTGTGGTCCCATTTGGCACCCACAAGTCACAATTTCCAGCTTGCTTAAACATTTTCTTTTCAAGTCTTGACATAAATGATTTTGATATATCACCCCCATGAAAACAAAAACATGTTACATTTTGGTCTGGCCCAGTTCTGAAAAAGCTAACTCCCCTTTTAAGTTTTACCCTTTAGCTGGTTTTTCAAAATCCATTTGTCTAACCTAATCTCCTAATAGGGAAAAATGATGATATAGACCTCCAATAATGATTAAAAAAACAACAGCTAATGAGGTGATTCTGGAAAAAAAAAATGGTAACAGGTGAGAACGGGTAAATTTTAGTGTGGGTCGAAACGGGTTGGATTGACTTCCAACCCACCACCTTGTCCAATCTTCTAGACTTTTTGTAAACACATAATAAGTTGAAGATCAACCCATTCTCTCTTTTGTTATATGTTTCAATTAGACCAGTTTGAGATAGAACAAATGAATAATACCTTCTCCAATTAATGCTTCTAATAAAAGATTTTAGTGAAACAATTGTAAGAACGCCATAATGCAGCATGAGAACTGACCATTAACTCCATCCATTTTCTCTATTAAGTCAGGGGTATTTCCGTTTTTTTTGTTAACTTAAAGGACAATTTGGTCTTTTTCACTTTATGTACAAGCATTTAGCATAACGTACATATATTCAAAAGCTCGAAATGCCCTTTAAGTTAACAAAAAAAGACGAAAATACCTCCGACTTAACGGAGAAAAATGGATGGAGTTAATGAGCCGGATAAAAATGGCAAGATTTCAAACCCTTTGGATCCATATGCGAAAAAACAAACCTTTGGATGAATGTCGCAAAACTGGCCAAACCTCAGGGATGAAAATGCATTTTACTCGAGAGAGAGAATTATTTACCTTATTGAAAACTTCAGACACAGGGCCATCATTTGCAGACGCACCGAGTTCTTGTTTAACCTTTTCGAGTCCCTTCAAAATGGCTTGCATTTCTTTTGCTAAAGACTTCAATTGTATCTGCAATTTAAGCCTTTAGTTCATCGTCTTCTTTACCAACAATAAAAAAGTGATTATATTTCAAGAAAACAAGCGAATGCAAACCTTCGTTGCAGACTCAAGACTAACAAGATCCACATGAAAATCTAAAAGGTCTGGTGACTTAGAGGCAAGAACCTGTAAAATGATGATATAATAAGAAATTAAAGCTGTATAAATGGAAATCATTATGCATAAGCAACTTGTACCTTGCAGAGATAATGCATTAAAGTCATCTTGCTGTTAGAAGCTCGTGTATCAGTGAGTTTCAATAGGCTGTCCAACTTGAAACCAACTGCAGAACCTGCAAATTCAGTTATAATTTATTAAACGAAACAATATATATGATATCATCCAATCTCCTATACGATTAACTAACCTCCAGTTCTTCAAGAGATAAACAAAGAGATTCACAATTAGACTCTTGTGCCTCTTCAGAATCTGGGGTTGCGTGAAATGACCTAAAACATCTCTCTCCACAACTGCAATTGACGACAAAGTCATCAAAAAACCATCAGTTAAAAATCATTTAAATTTTTTCTTAAGAAAATGAAGACGTGAAGTAAAAAAGTTGTACCATGTAAAGCTTGCCACCATTATCACATATCGCACAAACAGAATCGAAATGATCATTATCATCATCTGACTCGCTATCTTCGTTGGTGTTGTCATCATCTTGAGTTTCACAGTTTGTATCATCAACTATAAAGCTAGGTTATGTAACATCCTACGATATATTTTCAAGAATGTCAAAAGATTGAAAGAAATCAGTGAGGAAAAACGGAGACAAACCAGAAGCCGTATTATACCTCATCAAAAGCGTTCGTTTTTCCAGCGGATCTTCACAAATAGCCCTGCACAAGCCTTCCACAACTCCTTATACAGCGGATCTTCACAAATTTAACAGCTTTTTAAAACAAATTTAAACAAAAAGATGATAAAACATTTTTACTTGTTCATCGGTAAAGATTTTTGGATGAACTGAACTTACCAGGTGGTCATGGTCAGAACCCTAGCCGCTGCCTGCTGTTGATGCCGGAGCCACCCATTTTCATCGAGTCTCCACACACGCAGCTCCCGTACACCGTTGTCACATTCACTGCCGCCGCCAGAGAAGATACCTCAGCCAAGTGGAATCATGAGATCTGTCAAATAAACCCTCAGACGTGAGATATAAAACCCTAGATCTGTTGATTCAAAGTAGAGTTTACCTCAGACATGAACTCGAAAGAAAAACCCTAGATCTGCAAGTTTAAAGCAGATACAAACATCGGATTCAAAAACTAAAGGGCATGATCTAAAAAAATCAAAGGAGGTTGTCGGACTTACCTCGGGTTGTTGGAACTTGCCTCGACCTCTTCCGTGACACCACCATAGTCATCTCTGGAAGCAGAGAAGGGAAGAAATTGGGTGATTTGCCATCGAGAAATTGGGTGCTTTTAAGGTTCATGTTAACAGAAAAATGAGAATTGGGATGGTTTTGAGAGGGGGAGATAACGGAAGGAAGAGACTGATCACTGATGTGAAATGAAAAGACTGGATGTATGGGGAAGAGTGGATGAGCGGGGATTCAAATTTTGAACAAAAAAGTGGCCGCCCAAAATTCCATCAGCATGTGTTGAAAAGAAGTTTTCAACACATTTGTGCTTAACAGGTTGTACAATGGGCTTCAAAGACTTGTAAAGTGGCAAATGACCATTTCTATCCTTCCTATATGCTTTATAAAGTAGTATAGATATCTTTATGATTTTGAATTTTGAACGGTTTTATTGGTGACCATTATTGTGTAAATTCGTTAACTCTCTTGTTTATACGTAATATATCTATGATTTGCGCGTCATAACATATATACATAAACGTTCATATAATCTAACACCGAAACACGCGAAACATTACTAACTTAACTATTTTGTCATTTTTAAAGCAAATATACATAAAACATCTCATATATACTAAATTTCCTGGTCGACAAACAAGTTACACACATTTAACGCAAATTTACCATTTCTACCGCACAAAACGTACATGCATACATGCATAGTCTAATTTTCCTATTATCGAATTAGCACTTAACATATAATCACATTTACATGTTCAAATCACTTAATACATTTTATCTCATAAGATTCACTCAAAATTCACCCATACTCATGTTATTAAAAAATGCATATTTTAGCGATTCGGTAACGTTTTCTGGCATCAGAAGTCACGTATGACCAACCAAACACCAACTAAACTTAAAATTAGTTAAAATACTTATTTTTAAACTAAAAATTTCAGTTTATTTTCTGATCTAATTCAGTTTTACAGAAATCACCCGAAAAGCCGATTTTTGACCCTTTTAACGCATAGTTTTGCGTTAAACGTTACCGTAACCATCCCAACTCGAAACGACTTGATATTTTAACACAATACATGTTATTTACTGATTAAAATAGTTGTTATAATCAGATTAGTGCAGTTTTTATATAAGTCACATAAATCATGCGATTTCACGTATTTTACAACTTTTTGTGCACCAAGTACCACATGCAAAGCTAGTAAACATTATGACAAAGTTATATTTCATTAAACACTTCAAAATATCTTTATTTTAGTGTTTATATTCTGATCAAAATGGATTCTTTATCATATCATGTTCAAATCATCTTTTTAAGTTGATATATCATCATGCATATTTACATTTATGCATCTAATGCACTTCTACAAATTTTATCATCATCATTCATGTTCCAATCTTATTCTAGACACATTAACATCATGTTTTTAAAATATAACACATATCATTTTAAAACATTCTTGTATGACAATTAACGCTTACTTTAATCATCTTATTTTTCAAGAATTCAAATAATCAAGAAATCTTTCATCAAAATTTCAATATATAATATACACATATACACACACTATTCTCGGCCATATATACATACATGCATACACCCATTTTTATTTTATTCAAAACTCATTTGTTTGAAATTTTCAAGTTTATGTTTAGATTTCAAGAATCAAGAGAAACTTTTACTATCTTCTTTATCGATGTGAATCAAGAACAATGTTTAAAGAAATATTTTATACCTTCAAATTTTCAAAGTGGGTTTTTGAGAAAAGATGGTGATATGAGACTTGTTCTTGCTTAAATCAACTTGAAATCACCTCTAAACCTCCTTATGAGCTTCAAATCACCTTGATTAACCCTTGAAGTGTTTGGGGGGTTTCGGCCAAGATGTTTGAAGAGAGAGGGAGAGAGTGAAGTTTTTGAAATGAGTTCTTGGAATTATGAGAATGTATGGAAGCATGGTAAAGTTTTAATCATCACTCATCATTTCCTATGGTGGACAAGTGTCCTAAATGCAAGAAACGAGGGCATTTTGGCAGCCCAAATTGCCACCACCTATGGCCCCTCTCACTAAACATATACATACATACATATATTATATGCACACTTGTTCAAAAACAGGTATTTTACTGATTACCGGGTATTTTATCTAGCGTTTTAATCCCGTTTTAGTGCGCTTTAAATTATTTTTATCATTCTATAAAACTAATAACTTAAAATTATTACTCAAATAATTACCAGTTGCCTTGACTGGCCGCGTTGACGGTATTTTGTTTAATTCGTGCAGTATCGCGCGGTACGCGCTTAAACTCGAAAATAGGGTTTCTCAATGTTTTAAATTATTTTTACACACGGATATGATTAAAATTATTATTCAAATCATAACAGACTATTTTTAGGATTTTAACACTGATCGGGTGGTCACCGACGTTCGTTTCGCATTTTAAACATTACACGATAAGCGTTAGTTTTATCGTTGCCAACATAATTTTTATACACATCTACATTTATCAACACATCAAATATCATATATTAACATCACATTTAGTCAAAAATAGTCATATTAAATGTCTTCTACACAAATTATGATTGTCCGGTACAGCCTGAGAGGCCGGGTGTAACAAATCAATTCTCTAATTATTTCTGGTTACACAAATTCCACACACAGTCATCTACTCTCTGATCTTTCAGTTCATCAAGAACAACTGTAGATCGAATCTAAGGTAATGCTTTATTTTATACATTATTATCTTTGTTCCTTTGATTTCATGCAAACCCTAGACATCCAAACAATCATTTGTGGTTAATTGATTATGCATGATAAATGTGTGATTGTTATATGTGAATGTGTAAACTGTTTATTAGATATTGTTGATGCTACTGACATGCTAGAACTGTTAATCTATTGATTTGATTCGTAACATTGTAGAGATTAGAGTTTGATCGCAAAACTGCAGTGCAACTGTTACATTGATATTTGCTTATTTCGTGTTTCTGTACGATTAGGGTTAGTTCGACTTTGTGAAGTCACAAAGTCCGGGTATTTGAAGTATTATGTTGTCCGAGTTTCTTAAGAAACCCGGGTTTAAATGGAAGTCCGGGTGTATGTGTATTTATACATGTAATCCGAGTTTATTTATATAATATGGACCGAGGTCCTTTATATGTTTTCGAATTTATGTCAGTGTAAAATTTGTTCCAAGTTTATTTGTTACAAGAGGTGATCCGAGTTTAATTTATGCATGATATGCTTGTATAGGGGTCCGAGTTTAGGTAGGGGTGTATGGTTTGACTTATACATGATATGGTTAGGTATATTTGGCATAAAAGTTCCAATTTTATTAAGCATATTCCGAGTTTGGGTATATTAGATTATCCACGTTTAATATCATTTTAAGGGTCAGAGTTTAACAATTGATCATGGGGTCCGAATGACTTGGTGGTCTGAATATATGTATGTACATGGTCTGAATTTATGTGGTGATATATGTTGAGCCCGAATTTAAGTGTATAAACATGTTCTGAGTTTCGTTTATAAGGTTCTGAACTTAATAACAAACAATATAACTTACACTCCAAATTTTTGTATGTTTATTTCAGATATGTGATGTCCGAGCTTTAGATATGATAGCCCGGATATATATATATATGAGGTTGCTAGCAAGTATATGCCGAGTGTATATATGTTTTGCTCCGAATTTACATAGTCGTTCCGAGTTACGAAGTTTGAGATGTCCGTGTTTATTAAAATCACACTACTTGTCATCAATCACATGTCACCAACTAGAGAATCTATATATTGTGTGTTACCATATGATAAACTTGTTAATCTCATCACATAAACACTTAGGGTATTGCAAACCCTACTCGTATACTTACTTACACGATATTGTACATTAGGTCGCGTGTAATGGACCTAACACATTATTAACACTAGAAGTACGTTAAAACGTACCGAGCAAACTAAGGTGAGTTCACTACTCTTTCACAAGCATGTGTCCCGGGGGACAAACTATTATTCCTATGAGGAATACTTATAAATGTTATAGTTTATTTATGATGTCGTTAATAAACTCAACACTCTATCACGAAAGTCCCTATTTACTACCGAGCTAGTTGCCTAGGAGGCAATGGGGTATTAGTTGATATCTCTATTAGGTTTGACAAACCTCACACCGTGCTGGGAGTCGGGCGTGAACTAAGGGCCTTAAACACTTTGATCAATGATGATAGACATTGATGAGCGCAAAACAAACATAACAGTCATATCGGTACCGAGTTTATTAGTTCTTGACATGTCTTTAAGCTATATGTATACATGATTTACGTTGAAAAAAACTATGAACTCGCCAACTTTTTTTTTGACACACTTTTCTAGATACTTACAGGTCGTTAGATACATCAATGGTTTGGAACTTGCAGTTTGAGGAGCTAGATATGTCATAGGCCGTGATGCTTAATGAAACATTTAATGTTATGCTTATGTTTTCTAAACAATATGATTTTGGTTGATTGAATAATTACTTATGCTTCCGCTGAACACATACATTGTTTTGAAACATTGAATCCGAAATACACTAATTATGTTGAAGATGATGTCTATGTTTCACATTGTTTACTATAGCTCGACATGATTTGTGGCTAGATTCTGGTACGTCACACTTCTCATGGTGGAATTCCGTAGGTGGTAATTTAGGGGTGTGACATTCGTACATAGTAAATTCTACTCTTATTCACGTGCGTATTCATCATCCTACTTATTTAGCAAAATGGTGTTAACTAAGCGTCATTACCGGAACAATTCTAAGTAACACATGCCTTAAAACCTTTGTGACACTTCGGATTTTCCCGGGAAACCTTTTGATGTAACTTACGTGTATATGTGTGTTTAAATGAGAAATTATGAATTGCTTGTTATTACGTGTTGGGTGTATATGTGTACGTATAGATATATATATATATATATATATATATATATATATATATATATATATATATATATATATATATATATATATATATATATATATATGTGCGTGTTATATATAGGAGCCGAAACCCGACTCGAGACCATGCCCGGTCTCGAGTGAACAATAGCACTTGGGCCGGTTAAGGCCTTGTAGCCGAAAAACCCAACCCGGAACCCCCCTAGCCCAACTCGGTACATTATATAAACCAACCCTCCCCTCCCTTAACCATTTTTACTAATCTCACAACACTCTCACACTCTCCTCTCATCTCTCTCACTAAAACCCTAAAACCCTCAAAGAATCACCTTCTTCTCCTTTCCTTCTCCTTCTCGGATCCGACCAACAAGAGCACCCTTTGGATTAGCTTGGAATCATCACTCGAAGGCTCCAATCCATCAGCAACTTGAACACCTTTGTGTCACTCTTGAACCGGTTAGTGATGATGATGTTGTTTATATTTGCTTGTTACTAAATGATGCTTGATTATTGTTGTTATTGTTGTTCTTGCTAGACAAAATAGAGTGTTTTTCCGGTTGTTATGATGTTTGGTTAGATCGGTTATATGTTTCGGACTAAGTGCTAGCTATGTGATTCATGTTACTAATAAGAGGATATGTTATATTGTTTAGGTTGAATGGTCTTCTTTGTTTATTGTCCGATTGATATTAAGGGCTCGGGTCGGGGACTTTATGCATGATTTTGGGTTATAAATGATGAATGTGGTTTTGAATATTGTTTGAACATTGTTTGAATGAATGAAGAACATGTATGTAGATGTTATGAACATTCAAATATTATGGTTTTTGATCCGAATTGTGCAAATTTTAGACAAACAAACATGTTTAGTGGGTACAGTACATAATTCTCATGAAAATGAAATCCTATTGGCTAGTACTGTTTTGCAGGTTCTAGAAACTGTTTTATGTGCACGTAATCACGGTTGCGAGTCGCAACCTTTGGTTGCTACTCGAAACCACAACAGGATTTGTCGAGACCTCCCGGTTGCGAGTCGTAATCAACGCGTATCGATCCGATTGCGAGTCGTAACCACAACTGCTTTGTCGGAACTGCCGGTTGCGAGTCGGAATCTCTGATTTCGAGTCGTAACCAAAGCGTGACGAACCGAGACCTCGGTTGCGAGTCGCAACCTCGGTTGCGAGTCACCCTTGTCTCGACTGGGCTGTTATTGGGCCAAAGAACTGTTGGATTATCTGTTAACTGGACTGCTTGAGTATCTGTTACTGTTTAGGCCCAATAACCCCACTGTTGTATGTTGGACTTTCTGTTGACTGGGCTGCATATATACCTGCTACTGTGGTTGTTTGCATTTATGTTAAGTGTGTTTTATACGTGTTTACTTGTACCCAACTTGACCCATACTTGGTAACCATGCTAGGACGTGGTGACCAACATACTTAACCAAGTAACGTATCATACCGAGCAACCCAAGGTGAGTTCACAACTTAAAAGCATGCGTCCCGGTGGTTTGGGACACGAGACTAGAACAACCCTATCCCCTTGTAAAAGGGATACCATTTACATTCCTTCCCTAGTTACTGGGAACAAACGTACTTTATCTTCCCTTGTATTGGGAAACCTTTTTAGTTAATTACTGTTTATACGGAATGCAACCAACGGCACTAAACGCAACTCTATCACTCAAGTCCCTACTACATAATACCGATTAGTCGCCGGTGCCAGGCGAACGGGTTATTAGTTGATAGCGCTATTTAGGTCTTACCAGCCTCACACCGTGCCATGGTATGGGATCGGTCGTGAACTAATGTACTCAGGCATCCGTCAATGATGATAGAACATTGACATCGGGGCATCCTGCGGAAACGCAAACGGTTACCTAGTGTTCGGTATTGGAAAAACAGTTTAGTCGCTAATTTTTGGGGTAGCTCCCCATGGCATGTATAAACGGATAAATTAACTGGTGAAACGAGTTTTTGGTAATTAAAACTGGACAACTAGTGAACTCACTCAGCATTTTTGTTGACCCCTTTACTGCATGCTTTGCAGGTGGCCAGTGACTGGAGCAGCTACTTGGGATGTGTAGTGGTCGTCTGCCCGTGTGTTGGGCATTTATCATGACTTACCTTATGAACACTGTTTGAAACTATTTAATTATGCTTCCGCTACTTGTTACTGTTTAAACTTGAAACCTTAAACTCTGAACTTGATATTTGCTAATCTTATGGTTAGTAAGTATTACTTTCGTTATCAATTTAGTTATTCAGTATAATTGGTGGCTGGATCCTGGTCAGTCACGCCCTCGAAGCGGGTGTTAACCGCAGGTGGATTTTGTGGGTGTGACAACCTTCCTTATAACCTAACTAAGTTAAATTGGGAGATTAGAATCGCCAAAAGACTGAAATATGAAGTTGAGGGGCTGAAAATGCCAAAAACCAAACATTTTCTTGTAAATGGTCCTTGCGAATTGTATGGGAAATAACTTGCAGTCCACAAGGGGCATCAGACAACAAAAACATCGCTATACAACAACCTCTCCACCATTTTTGACATCTATTTCGAATTCTTGCCACATTAAACCTACTCTTGACACCTCTAGGATACGTGTCCACCTCTTATGTTTCTTACTTGGCTATAAATAACACCCTTATGTCTCACACCTTCTCAATCCAATCACATTTCACTCTTATGTCTTGTGTAAGCTTCTTTCCCTTCTTCTTTGACAAGCTTCTCTTGGTTTTTTGAAGTTATCCTAAGTAGTAGTTAGTTCCTTTCCTTTAACTCTTTCAATAGCAATTAGATTCATAGGTTAAAAATACTAAAAACGACCAACGAGATTATATAAGTGTTCTTCCCATTTTGGACCGATCCTGTGTTGTAACTTTGGATGACCATAACTTATCAAAACTTAACCAAATCAAGTAAACTCTTTTATCATTACTTAATGCATCCATATACGACTTCAACGATATATAATACGCTTATAAACACTTTTTTTTGGACCCCCAACCATTTAAAACCAAACCGAAGCGCAAAACTGAACGACCTATAAGGATCCACGGGTTTGACCATTTTCCGAGTTCCAAACAAAAACATTTTTCAACAAAAAGTTATAGAACATATTCAGATTTCATAGGCTGGAAAATATTGTAATTTTTCGACATTGTTTACTAATTTTAAAACGTAAAACAAAAACAATACATAAAGGTGTTAAAATTTTATTTTCTAAAAACTAAACGATTTACAATTTACCAAGCTTTCTTTTAACCAATACCATCTACTAACATCGTCATAACAGAATTACAATCCTTATTATTAGGGTTAACTTGTAACCTTTGAGAACGCGCTAACTAATCGTCAATCATCAAAGTGAGTACATAGTCCCCTTTGTCATTTTAAACTTTTAGGGTGATTCAAAAGTTAAAACTATTTGCGTAATGCAATTCGGCTACGTTATGGCATATGTGATTACTATCTGCTCTTTGTGTGTAAAACTTATGTCGTAAACCAATGTCTATAACCAAGTACATTCATTAACAATGATCAAGCTAACCTGTAGTATATTATAGAGCTATAGGTGTGACGACCCATTCCTGCTTCAAGTGTGTGTGTGGTGTTTTGGAAAACCCATTGCGGATTGATAGAAACCGAGCTATGTATTCTAGAATAAACCCTTGGGGTTTATCCTACTTGTCAACTATGGTTTGAATGTACTTCTTTTAATTGGAAATCTTCTGTGTGCATTTCTACACAATCAGATAAACCCTTGGATTACCATGCCAAACCACATCTTGTTAACACAAATTGCTTATTTATACATATCGTCATACGAATTGTATGATAACTTTTGCTACATGTTTTTGCCACTAAAATATATGTTACTCACCTGCTCTTTGTAGTTGACTCATATTTTTCACATATGTTTCAGGTGTAATCCGTGATATTATTCAAGTTGGCTTCACATAGGAACATACTATCGTCTTAGCTGCTTTAATAAAAATAAATACTATGTGATGTTCTGAAACAAGTTGTTTTGTGCCATTTGAAAAAAAAAAAAATTTTGATAATTAATATACTGCAACTTTAATTATTGTCATGTGTTTTGAAAAATCTACCTTACGTGACGCCCTGACATTTCTAGCGTCGGTTAGGGTGTTAAAAAAATTCCTACAAAACTCACATAGAAAAACCATGATTTCATACAAGACTCTCACAATCATAACCATTTAACATGCATTCTCATCTATAGTCTTCCGACCTCATAATGACATTCATCAATTACAACTAAAAATCTAGTTTCTTCCACGACCTCATAATATCATTCATCAATTACAACTAAAAATCTAGTTTCTTCCACACCATACTCAATCCATCTAATGGAATTAATCGATAAAACCGAACCGAAAAAACAGAACCAAATAAAAAACCGGTGAGGTCGGTTAATGGTTTTTTAAAAACCGAATGTAGCGGATTAATTATGGTTATCAATGTGGACACACATACCACAAACACATACACACATATATCTTGAAGTTTCTATTTTGTAGAAACTTTAATTCAAACCTCCAATTTCAGACAATCTTGTTTGTCACTTAATAACAATTGTCATAAATTCCATTCCATTCCTTACTTATTACTTATAATTCAACTAAATTAAATAGTTTAGTTATTTTCTTTGTGGTTGTAACACAAGAAAACATGCTAGTGAGTGAAAAATTCGAGTTTTGGGTTATTATACTATATTATCTAATTCAAATATCCACTTTACTAGAGATCAATGTTGTGCAACTTAGAAGCACTTAATCACAACTATTTAACAAAATAGGAAAAATAACAAAGGTTCAATGTTTCACATATCTGTTTTAGTAATAAAATCATATATTATTCAAATGCTATAATGTGTACGTCTGAAAAATGGACCATTTTCATTATTAGCATGTAACATAATCATTTTAGTGTATGTGACATATCATAGAGGATTTGCATGAAAAGCATGTTACATGTTTTACTCTGTGGCATGTCATAGAAGGACCACATTTGCATCAAGAACTTCAAACTTGTACGATATCATTGTGTTAAAAGAAGTGTGCCTCCATAAACTATTTATGACATTGTTTTTCTAAGATAGTTGTGGCTTATTTGTCATGTTTTTTTCACTTTTGTTCATTAATATTAAACTAGGACATTAAGATACCTATATTTTGCCCATGGCTTTATTGCCTAGTGACATTTTAGGGGTAGGATAAAGTTTTGTGATCAATAGGTCCTGGGTTCGATTCACACAAGTGGGTTTTCCCATATTTATTTGGTTTCCTCCTGAATTGGTGTATAGGCATTATGCCTAGTGGAGATGGATATGATCGGGTGGTTCCGTTGATGGCATGATGATACTCCAGTGGTCCGTCAGTGATCCAAATTTGTCGTTCAAAAAAAAAAATACCTATATTTATGTTGGTAGGTATAAATTATGACATCTAGTAGTAATTAGTAATGCATGTATTACAATGCTTATGTCCTTAAAAGTTACACAACAAAAGAATATGGATTTGTAAGAATATCAAATGCTTCGGATACTTAAAGATGATGTAAGATCCTATGCAAACTATCTCATAGGTTTATCCTATATTTTTATAATAATAATAATAAGTTTTAAAAACATTAATTTTATAAAACATGTTGAATCTGCCTTATTTTTTAAAATTAATTATATGGATCATATTTCAAAATTGTTTCTTGATAGTGACTTCTTAATCTCATTTCACTTTTGTTCGTTGATAATGAATTAGAACACTAATATAAATATATGTATGTAGATAGGTATAAATTATCACATCTAGCATTGATTAGTTTAGTTATATATTGATTAAAATATTTATGTTGTTAAAAATCACATAATAAAAGAACTTAGACTCGTAGGAATATTTGACACGACACTTTGGAAACTTAAAAATGATGTAAGACGTAATGCAAACTATCCCATATGTTTACCCTATAATGTTTTATAACAATGATAGGTTTTAAAAACATTAAATTAATACACTTGGCTGAATTTGACCAACTTGTAAAAATTTACTACATATACAATACTAGTTGAGAGAATAGTGCCAGATAGCTTGTCTGTCTGATACTTCGCTATTGAACCAACACATTTTTAATTTAATTTTATTTCTATCTTAAAATTACGGTTTCGTCCATTTTTTAAAATTAAGTTTTTGCCCCTAAATCAAAATAAAATTATAATTTTGCCCTGGCTAAAAATTTACGCTTTTGCCCTCAGTTTAAAAACCCATTTCTAATTCTATTCCCAGTTTGAATTTACGGTTTCGTTCTCCGTCTAAAATAACGCTTTTGCCCCCCGTTCAAAATAAAATTAAGTTTTCACCACAACTCAAAATTATGATTTTGCCACCAGTTTAAAATTACGATTTCGCCCCCAGTTCAAAATATTTTTACGATTTTGCCCTCTATTCAAAATTATGATTTTGTTCCCATTTCAAAAATTACGATTTCTCCCCCAGTTAAAAATTATGATCTTGCCATAGTTTTACTTTTTTTTCGCAAAACTATAGTACTGTTTAATTTTGCTTGGTTGACTCAATGTAATTTTTATTGTGTCAAACAGTTGTCTAACACTCGCTAATTGGTCCTCACAAATTAGTATTTTACCCCAGCTCAAAATTACAGACCTGTTATTGTTTTAATTTTTTTAACAAAACTATGGTAGTGTTTTCGTTTAATTGGTTGTCTCGATGTATTTTTTTAGATCGTGTTTTAAGTAGTATGTACAAGTAACCTAAATACATGCATACATGTTATGAAACTAAGAAATATTTGATTTAACGCCCCGCAACGCGGACGGGCATAGGTGTAATTTTTATTCGTCCAGGCGCCTGGTACATGCTCATTTGTCCTGAATATTACAATTTTGCTCCCGGTTTAAAATTGTACTTTTTCCATCGTTTTAGTTTTTTATAGTAAAAGTATGGTAGTGTTTTTGTTTAAATTTGTTGACTCCATGTAATTTTTTTTGAGATCGTGTTATGAGTAGTATGTACAAGTAACTGAAACACAGACATACATGTTATGAGAGAGAAATATTCGGCTTATTGCCCCGCAACGCGAGCGGGACAAACACTAGTTCTATTCTATATCCTACATTTATAAAGAGGGTTAACGGTAACTATTTTTTTATTATTACTTTAAAATGGTAGAGCTAATAAAGGACTGCCACCTGTATTTCACTAACACCATACAATCCATCAAGCCCAAACCGAACTCAGCCCACTCTTTCCCTAATGTAAATTTAAGTTGAGGGGAAAATCGTAACGTGGCTGTGAGAGAAAAACCTAATGGCAAAACTGTAAATTTAAACGAGGCAAAATCGTAAATTTGATCCGAAGGCAAAATTGAAATTTTTAGCTAGGAGCAAAATTGTAAATTTATTTTTAAGTCGGGGTAAAAGTATAACTTTGAACTGACGGCAAAATCGTAATTGTAAGGGAAAAAACTAATGGTAAAACTGTAAATTTAAACGGGGCAAATTCGTAATCTTGAACCCAGCGTAAAATTAAATTTTTTAGCTGAGAGCAAAAGCGTAAATTTATTTTAAAGTGGGGGTAAAAACATAATTTTAAACAGATGTCAAAATCGTAATTTTAAAGCGGGATAAAATCGTAAATTTGTTGAGTCAATAGGAAGTGCCCGGCAGCTGCCTGGCACTATTCCCCCACCGCCCATTTCACCCAATAGGTGAAAAGCAAACTTCAAAATATTCTATTCTATATCCTACATTTATAAAGAGGGTTAACAGTAACTATTTTTTTATTATTACTTTGAAATGGGAGAGCCAATCTGCCACCTATATTCTACTAACATTCTTTATTTTCTTTTTATTTTTTTCACACCATAAAATGTATATATAGATGTCACACCCCGACCACGTAAAACAACAAATCGTGGCGGAAACATCGGGGAGTGTTGTAACAGAATCATTGTTTCACAACCATGGATCAAATAGTTTTGTTTTATTGAATTATTGAACTCAATGTTTTGATACAATTTAGATAAATACAAATAATTGTTTCTCAGTTTTAAAGTCACTAAGGCACAAGTCCATCCTATGTGTAGCATGCATCAACAATCATCACAAAGCAGTACCTGAAACATATATGAAAATAGGTACGTCAGCATAAAAATGCCTGTGAGTAACATAGGATTTTATGAATTAGATTCATGGCTTTGGATAAAGGAGGAAAAGGTTTTATGTTTTCAAAATAGCCATGAATCCAATGTAAAAAGTTTTGTTTCTGAAAACGTGTCGTTTTGTAAAAGGGTTTATAGTATATACAAAATATACTTTGGTTTTGGAAAGTTTGTATAAATAGTATAACAAAGTATACTTTAGTTTTGAAATAGTTAATAGGTAGTATATCGAAATATACTTTAGTAATTAAAATATTAGATTAGGTAGTATATCTGAAGTATACTTTAGTTTAAGGATAAAAGTATTGGTAGTATATCAAATTATACTTTGGTTTATGAAATAACAAAGTAGGTAGTATATCAAACTATACTTTAGTAAACAGTAGCATATCAAACTATGCTTTAGATAGTATATCAAAATATACTTTGGTTTAAAATAACAAGATTGGTAGTATATCAAACTATACTTTGGTAAACAGTAGCATATCAAACTATGCTTTTGGTAATTAACAAAGTAGTATGTTAAAACATATGTTGGATTTTGTATTTAGTATATCAAAATATACTTTGGTAGATCACATTTGAGAGCACATCAAACTGTACTTTTGTAGTATATCAACATATACAAAGAGAGTGTGATTTGGTATTCAACCAAGCCTTAGTGTATCAAACTACACTTTGGAGACTATAGAAATACCACGAAGGCAATTTCTATTTGGTTAAAATTTGGTTTCTGACATTCCATACAACAGGAATGGGGTGTCTAGTCCTATAGCGCTATATCATACTACCAATCAGCTGGGTGAATGTATAAAAATGGTACAATCCAACAATTTGTTTATTAAG
Source organism: Helianthus annuus (assembly GCF_002127325.2). NCBI lineage: Eukaryota > Viridiplantae > Streptophyta > Magnoliopsida > Asterales > Asteraceae > Helianthus > Helianthus annuus. The sequence continues at coordinate 57,226,868 of NC_035434.2, read as the reverse complement.
TTTTGGAAAATCAGTGTTTAAACCATAGGAAATCGTTTAATTTGTCAAAAGAATGTGTACTAAACATGTATAATCATGTAGTTTAAAATCAGGAAAATAACAGATAGGCATATATGTTTCACCCCAAAACATTTGAAAACAGTAAAAGAGGGGACTATGTACTCACTTGAGATTGCAAGTATCCTTGATTAAGTGTCCTAACAAAGCTCGGGAAATCAAGGAATCAAGTGGCACCTAGTATGGATCACTATGTTAAACAATCGGATCCTAAATCGGGAGATAGGATAGAATGAAATCTATAAATCAAATGAGTATTGCAACTCATATGGTATGATTTAATAGAGCTAGCATTCTGATTTGGAAGTTTACCTAAGTGCTTTTGACCCGTTTCGACCCATTATGGTAGTATAAGCCACTATAATGCGTCGTTTGCGTAAAACTAGGTTCGGATGGTTAACTATGTGCTATGTCAAGTCTTACATGCCCAATTATCCCTAAACATGTTACTAATTCAGATTATATGTCAAAAATATGTTCACATAATCAAAATACGGATTTTAGCTTCAAAAGGGCATTTTGGTCATTTCCTATGGGCATACAAGCTAACTAGCATACGACTAACCAATCCTATGTGATCTTAAGGTATAACCTCAGTGGTTATTCCCTATACAACTATGATCACTAACTAAACTTGGTCGGATCCTAAAGATCGACCAAACGGGTCGGGTTCGGAAGTATAAGCGGTTGTTTAGACCGCTTACCTTACGACCCTAAACAAGCACAAACTAATAGTGTCGAGTTAGACATGTCAAAACATGTTTAACCTACTGATTTGGTATCAAAACAAAGTGTTTTGATACCCTAAAGTAGTTCCGTTGCAAAATGCGTGCTAAAACGCATTATGACCGAAACTTTGACTCGACACTACAACTAGTTAACGTGGTAATCAGCGGCTATAATCACGAAGGATTATAACTATCGTGATTACAATCACGTTTCAAAGTTCAAATGAACTTTGACTTGACCAATTGATGGTCAAAACCGAAAGTCAAACTGTTGGCCAAACTGTTTGACTTTCTGCTTAAACATAAAGAACAAGCATGAAAGAAGACTTACAAAGGGTCCTAGCTATCTTTTCTACAAAGAATAAAGTTCCAAGCAGATTAGAAAGCTCCCAAATCAGATTAAAGAGGTGAAGAGAAGGAAATGAGCAAAGAATGAGGAAGTTGGCCAAGCTATTTATAGTTGTTGATGATGAACAAGATCATTACAAGTGGTTTGATTAGCCATTAAGCAATGAATCACAACCATACATGTGTTAGGGACAGCTGGTATTACTTGGAGAGCACATAACTTGCTCAACACACCAAGAATTTACCAAAACAGCCCCCGAATTTGCAAACTGTTGCTGAAAACAGACTTTCTACCCAGATGTGATGCTCGCGTAGCGCGACGGCATAGGCAGGAGGTGCTCGCGCTACGCTACCATGTATCAGGTTCAGCAAAGTTTCAAAAATGACAGAAATGGTCCCTGCACGTGTTTAAAGCCTTTTTCGATGCGTTTAAACCCCGTTAACCTCATTTCAAGGCTCTAAAATGAAGTTAAAGCATAGGGGACTCAAAACATGCTCAAAAATATCTCGGATGTCGGTTCGTTTGGTCGTACAATCGCGTTGTTCGGTTAATTACGACGGAAGTCGTAACGAACGCAAAATCGATCCAAATTAAGCGACGAATGGAATTTTTGCATGGCGATCACTAAAATAAAAATATATTAGTGTGTACAAAAATTTTGGATGTCCAGATGTGGTCAGAACGTAAGATATGCGCGAAAATGCAAACTTACGCCGTTTTTGACACTTTTAGTCCCTGAAAGATCACATAAGCATGTTTTCGCACACCGAACCACTCAAAGCTTGTTTCTAAGCTATGATTAGGTTATATATGGTAGTTTAACTTATGATCAAGTTCCGGACTATTCGTTACCTTACGAATCGGTATAGTTTCGCAGTTTGACGCAAATAGTCCCTGCGATTGAATAAACTTGTTTTTGCCATACCAAACCTTCCAAAACTTATTTCTAAGTTATGTAAAGGTCATTTAAGGTATGTTAAGCCTATTTCACTATTCCGGAGTGTTTGTCGCGCTAAACTGATTACGTTTACGCACCAGTGCGCATATAACTTTCCAGAAAGCGATTTAAAGCTCAGAATTGAACAAGAATTGATATGTGCAAAGGATACACATATTTATACAAATCCCAGCTATGAAACACAATGTTTCATAGGTTTGGCATTTGTTTGGTGTTCATGGTGACACAGGTGTCACAATCTCCCCTACTTTAGGAAATTTCGTCCCGAAATTTAATTCTAGAGGAAACTTGTGAAGACAACTGTGATCGTTTCGCTTTCAAATGAATCCTTCGTTTCCCAAGTAGAATTCTGGGTCACGTTTGGATTCTTAGCGAATCTGTTAACTGCCAGAATGTTGCAGTAACAAACACATGGGGTTTCGAACGACGGATAGGAGGATGTTTCCTATGAAGACTATTATAGGAAACTTGTGTGTGCTCGAAATCAAAGTCGGAGATTCCAAAATAGAATGACATTGGTCGAGGTCCAGGACTTCTAGTAATTTAAATAACGCTACTTTCGCAATGTAATAAGGAACACTTATATATAGGAAGTACCAGCGGCGTATCCACCATGCCCTTTTTACATTGTTCCCGTCTCGTTATTCTTATCACTATAGGTCTTAACACATGACAAAACTTGTTGTGGTTTCTGTGCACTAAATTCCATAATTACGTAATTCCTTGCACAGTCCGCACAGTTCATCTCATAATGTGTAGGGTAAAATCAATCGAATAACCATGAAATGACTTGACTAGACCACCAAAGGATCTTTTTAACTAGATCAATGAACGATCCTTTTAACCAGATCAACACATGATCTTCCTTAACTAGTCCGTTGTATGATCTCTTTAAATAGACCACTTAAGGGATCTTTATAACTCGGAACCAAATAATCGTTTTGAATCAGCACTTTGGAATCCAAGGTTCTTACTATTTGCATAGAAACCCCTTAAGGATTTAAGACAGTACTTTGAGTATCCTTCTGATAATCTAACATACGGAAGATTCCACCAGGACTTAGATAACGAGCTTTGGAGTTACACATAAACATAAAATCACCAAATTGTGTATTCGTTAATTTAGTTATTAGCTCGTTTGTGAATTTGAAGTACACTAGAAATCCAATCACGGACTTCAATTAGTACTTTAAAATATCCTCAAGAATCTAACTATGAAGATAGGAAGATCTTATAAGGATTTGGAATTTGTTTCTGTCGTTTTATAACATTCGTATTAGGATATATAAAGAATCCAATTAAGGACTTACGATAGCACCGTTATCAAATCAAAGATTTGAAATGGTACTTCAAGTATCTGATTAAGGATTGCACCTGTACTTTGTTTCTTAAAAGAAACTAGTACTTAGGATTTTTGGGAAGATCACAAATGATCATAGAATGAAAGAACCACAAGAGTAGTTTGTTCTGGAAAGAACATGGTTCTTTGGTGTCGGTATTGTAGGGGTATGTCGACACATACACACAATCGTATCAGTTTTGGAAATAAAATTGGAATAACCATTTTATTTATAATAACTGAATTGTCTCAAATGTCAAAAGATAACAAACGAAGGAAATACAAAAGTCTAATTGTTCACTGCTGCATTGTCATTTGCATTTGCCTCGTTTATGTTGAATACTTGTCCACGTGCTGGATTTGTATTAACAAGTCTTGGGCAATTGTTCCGGTAGTGAGTAAGATCACCACAGTTATAGCACGATCCAGGTGGAAACCGTGCTTGAACAACGGCAGGATTTGCAGCATTTTGGTTTTGGATAACATGGCGACATGTATTGACCAAGTGTCCCAAACGCCCACAGTGGGTACACTTGAGACACGGTGTTTGATTCACATGATGACGGTTGCATTTGTTGCACAAGGATGCAGTACCAATATAGTTCTTCCTAGCACGAGGCTGTGCTGGCTGATTTGGTGCAACCTGATCATTCTGAGCAACTACTGCGAAGTTTTGTGAAGCCTTACGCTTCTTCGACTTCTTAGAGGACTCGGTCTGTTTATCCTTTGGTTTATCTTGTGCTGTCTTGTCAGATGGTCTTGGATCGCCTTTTCGGAAAAGCTTACCCTTCCTGATTTGAGATTCAGTCAGGGTAGCAGATAGTTCAATGGCTTGTCTGACGGTAGTAGGGTTGCTACCAGTAACAATATCCTGAACTGGGTCAGGAAGACCATCGATGTATCTTTCAATCGCCTTATCCAAGGGCGTAACCATGGTAGGACATAACAGACTCAATTCCTCGTAACGATCAGTGTAGGCTCGATGTTCACCACTGTCTTGTTTGAGATCATCGAATTCCCGTTCCAAAGCCCTAAGCTCATGACGAGGACAGAATTCCTTCATCATTAGAGCCCGAAGCTCTTCCCAGGTTTGTGCCATTGCTACATCGGCACCTCGATCCCTCATTATGCCATTCCACCATGTGAGTGCTCTTTTCTGGAATACACTCGACGCAAACTCAACTTTTCGCTCGTTTGGGCATTGTACATGACGAAACGTGCTTTCGAGTCTCTCGAACCACTGTAGGAGCCCCGTGGCCCCTTCAGACCCAGTAAATGTAAGTGGCTTAGCTGAGTTGAATGTCTTAAAGGTACACTGAACATTGTTATTGTTATTGTTTGCCTGATTTATCTGGGCGATAAGGTTCGGGAGTACAGCAGCGAATTGCTGAGCGATTAAGGCTGCCAAGGCGGCATCCTGAGCTTGATCACGTCGAGGAGGCATATTCTAAAAGGGCAAAGAAACATGAGGGAAAAACGAGTGAGATGTCATTGGATATTCAAAACTGGATGTTAAGAATATCGACAAGGCATAAGGATTGTGACCATTTGTTCGTTACTTAAAACAAACAAACGACACTGTGACAAATCAAAGTAAATGGGTCAACATAATGTATCACTGAAGACATGCTCGCCTATAAGTGAACACTCACCCCAAGAGTTCCCAGGTAAGAGTGACTGGTCCGATACTGCGGATTTGTACAAACACTCTAGCCTTAGACAGAAAACTCAGGGTACATGCATTCACTCTTCCAGTTTGCATGTGTTCACATTATTTAGACCCAAACTTTGACGGGATTTTGAAAACTCAAAAGGCACAAAGCTATAGATGAATCAAACTGGAAGGGTTCAAAATCTTATAACAAGGGGTTCAAAACCTAGTAATTAATCATCCAAGGATAGATGATTAATTTTCGAAGCGGATTCGTTATTGTGTTCTCGTTGTGGTTATCACCTAAGGATAGGTGAAGTGTATTGTTTTAAGACTAAACACAAGATAACTTGTGTTAGGGTCCTAGGAAGGTTATAGTCTAGGTCAAAGCATTACTAATAACCTAATTCCCTATAACCATTGGCTCTGATACCAACTTTTCTGTCACACCCTGACCACGTAAAACAACAAATCGTGGCGGAAACGTCGGGGAGTGTTGTAACAGAATCATTGTTTCACAACCATGGATCAAATAGTTTTGTTTTATTGAATTATTGAACTCAATGTTTTGATACAATTTAGATAAATACAAATAATTGTTTCTCAGTTTTAAAGTCATTAAGGCACAAGTCCATCCTATGTGTAGCATGCATCAACAATCATCACAAAGCAGTACCTGAAACATATATGAAAATAGGTACGTCAGCATAAAAATGCCTGTGAGTAACATAGGATTTTATGAATTAGATTCATGGCTTTGGATAAAGGAGGAAAAGGTTTTATGTTTTCAAAATAGCCATGAATCCAATGTAAAAAGTTTTGTTTCTGAAAACGTGTCGTTTTGTAAAAGGGTTTATAGTATATACAAAATATACTTTGGTTTTGGAAAGTTTGTATAAATAGTATAACAAAGTATACTTTAGTTTTGAAATAGTTAATAGGTAGTATATCGAAATATACTTTAGTAATTAAAATATTAGATTAGGTAGTATATCTCAAGTATACTTTAGTTTAAGGATAAAAGTATTGGTAGTATATCAAATTATACTTTGGTTTATGAAATAACAAAGTAGGTAGTATATCAAACTATACTTTAGTAAACAGTAGCATATCAAACTATGCTTTGGATAGTATATCAAAATATACTTTGGTTTAAAATAACAAGATTGGTAGTATATCAAACTATACTTTGGTAAACAGTAGCATATCAAACTATGCTTTTGGTAATTAACAAAGTAGTATGTTAAAACATATGTTGGATTTTGTATTTAGTATATCAAAATATACTTTGGTAGATCACATTTGAGAGCACATCAAACTGTACTTTTGTAGTATATCAACATATACAAAGAGAGTGTGATTTGGTATTCAACCAAGCCTTAGTGTATCAAACTACACTTTGGAGACTATAGAAATACCACGAAGGCAATTTCTATTTGGTTAAAATTTGGTTTCTGACATTCCATACAACAGGAATGGGGTGTCTAGTCCTATAGCGCTATATCATACTACCAATCGGCTGGGTGAATGTATAAAAATGGTACAATCCAACAATTTGTTTATTAAGTTTTGGAAAATCAGTGTTTAAACCATAGGAAATCGTTTAATTTGTCAAAAGAATGTGTACTAAACATGTATAATCATGTAGTTTAAAATCAGGAAAATAACAGATAGGCATATATGTTTCACCCCAAAACATTTGAAAACAGTAAAAGAGGGGACTATGTACTCACTTGAGATTGCAAGTATCCTTGATTAAGTGTCCTAACAAAGCTCGGGAAATCAAGGAATCAAGTGGCACCTAGTATGGATCACTATGTTAAACAATCGGATCCTAAATCGGGAGATAGGATAGAATGAAATCTATAAATCAAATGAGTATTGCAACTCATATGGTATGATTTAATAGAGCTAGCATTCTGATTTGGAAGTTTACCTAAGTGCTTTTGACCCGTTTCGAACCATTATGGTAGTATAAGCCACTATAATGCATCGTTTGCGTAAAACTAGGTTCGGATGGTTAACTATGTGCTATGTCAAGTCTTACATGCCCAATTATCCCTAAACATGTTACTAATTCAGATTATATGTCAAAAATATGTTCACATAATCAAAATACGGATTTTAGCTTCAAAAGGGCATTTTGGTCATTTCCTATGGGCATACAAGCTAACTAGCATACGACTAACCAATCCTATGTGATCTTAAGGTATAACCTCAGTGGTTATTCCCTATACAACTATGATCACTAACTAAGCTTGGTCGGATCCTAAAGATCGACCAAACGGGTCGGGTTCGGAAGTATAAGCGGTTGTTTAGACCGCTTACCTTACGACCCTAAACAAGCACAAACTAATAGTGTCGAGTTAGACATGTCAAAACATGTTTAACCTACTGATTTGGTATCAAAACAAAGTGTTTTGATACCCTAAAGTAGTTCCGTTGCAAAATGCGTGCTAAAACGCATTTTGACCGAAACTTTGACTCGACACTACAACTAGTTAACGTGGTAATCAGCGGCTATAATCACGAAGGATTATAACTATCGTGATTACAATCACGTTTCAAAGTTCAATTGAACTTTGACTTGACCAATTGATGGTCAAAACCGAAAGTCAAACTGTTGGCCAAACTGTTTGACTTTCTGCTTAAACATAAAGAACAAGCATGAAAGAAGACTTACAAAGGGTCCTAGCTATCTTTTCTACAAAGAATAAAGTTCCAAGCAGATTAGAAAGCTCCCAAATCAGATTAGAGAGGTGAAGAGAAGGAAATGAGCAAAGAATGAGGAAGTTGGCCAAGCTATTTATAGTTGTTGATGATGAACAAGATCATTACAAGTGGTTTGATTAGCCATTAAGCAATGAATCACAACCATACATGTGTTAGGGACAGCTGGTATTACTTGGAGAGCACATAACTTGCTCAACACACCAAGAATTTACCAAAACAGCCCCTGAATTTGCAAACTGTTGCTGAAAACAGACTTTCTACCCAGATGTGATGCTCGCGTAGCGCGACGGCATAGGCAGGAGGTGCTCGCGCTACGCTACCATGTATCAGGTTCAACAAAGTTTCAAAAATGACAGAAATGGTCCCTGCACGTGTTTAAAGCCTTTTTCGATGCGTTTAAACCCCGTTAACCTCATTTCAAGGCTCTAAAATGAAGTTAAAGCATAGGGGACTCAAAACATGCTCAAAAATATCTCGGATGTCGGTTCGTTTGGTCGTACAATCGCGTTGTTCGGTTAATTACGACGGAAGTCGTAACGAACGCAAAATCGATCCAAATTAAGCGACGAATGGAATTTTTGCATGGCGATCACTAAAATAAAAATATTTTAGTGTGTACAAAAATTTTGGATGTCCAGATGTGGTCAGAACGTAAGATATGCGCGAAAATGCAAACTTACGCCGTTTTTGACACTTTTAGTCGCTGAAAGATCACATAAGCATGTTTTCGCACACCGAACCACTCAAAGCTTGTTTCTAAGCTATGATTAGGTTATATATGGTATGTTTAACTTATGATCAAGTTCCGGACTATTCGTTACCTTACGAATCGGTATAGTTTCGAAGTTTGACGCAAATAGTCCCTACGATTGAATAAACTTGTTTTTGCCATACCAAACCTTCCAAAACTTATTTCTAAGTTATGTAAAGGTCATTTAAGGTATGTTAAGCCTATTTCACTATTCCGGAGTGTTTGTCGCGCTAAACTGATTACGTTTACGCACCAGTGCGCATATAACTTTCCAGAAAGCGATTTAAAGCTCGGAATTGAACAAGAATTGATATGTGCAAAGGATACACATATTTATACAAATCCCAGGTATGAAACACAATGTTTCATAGGTTTGGCATTTGTTTGGTGTTCATGGTGACACAGGTGTCACAGTAGAGGAATAAGAGCATCGGGTGTGGGGGTCGTCAGCCCCGACGCACACCGCCCCCTAGAGGGTCGTCGCGACCCTCCCGTCTTCTCCAAGACGTCTCTGACGAAGCAAAGTGGTGGGCCCCCTCTTCCTTGTTAATTAGAAGGAGCATGTTTCAAAAATAGTTTATTGAGAATGACTTTCTTTCCTAAAAATCAACGTAAGATGTAAGACTTTTATTTTTATATATTTTTGTTTGTTTACAATTTTTGTTATTCACCAACAGTTTTTACAGGAATTTCTGTCTTGTTTGTTTGATATTCCATAAACTAGACAATTAAAACTTGAGTTTACTACAATTCTTTGTGTTCTTTTTGTTTTCCAAAAGTAACTATTCAAGTGTAAAAGTTTAAAGTTGCCATTTCACTATTTATATCTTTTCTTTCATTTTCAGTGGTCCACCTCATCTACTCTATCCATTTATGTTGTCAACCTTTTTTAATGAAATGACAAAACTACACATGAAAAACTAACATAGTCTATGATCTTTTTCCTTGTCATTCCATGTTTTATATGCCAACCACAATTCCATTCACCTGCTTAACTCTTGTGAACACAGCTCCGATTACCCAAACTCCGAAGAACGCAAATTCAATTTATAAATCGGTATCCCATATTTATCAGTATAATTGGAGAGTAAATTTGGATAAATTGCAATTGTATTGATTGTATTCAAAACTACGGTTACAAGAGAGTATTTATATACAAGATACAATTCTATTATCAAAAAATGTGAATCTATGTCTTGAGAGCGGCTAGTTAAAGATGTATGCGATCTAATCTGTTGTGGGTATAAATTGTAATGCAACCTTCCTTGAGTAACTTTTTCTTTGCAAAAATGAAAGTCGACTTCAACATAATTTGTTCAAGCATGAAACAGATAATTAGCAGCAAGATATGTTGCAATGAGGTTGTCACTCCAAAGAGTAGAAGCAGATTTGGTGTTTACTCCAAGTTCTTGTAGAAGAGCTTGTAACTAGGTCAATTTAGCAATTGTGTCAGCTAGAGCTTGGTATTCTGACTTTGGGGATGATCTACATACAATTTGAAACCATATTGATAGCGTATCCTCTCATGGACCATATAGATAGTGTATCCTTTTGTGGACCGACAATCATCAGGGCAGCCAATGCAGAAAGCATTAGGGAAGGCTCGCAGGGTGGAGGAAGCATGCTAATGAATATCGGTGAAGGCTTGATGTTGGGAACTAAAATTGGGTTGGATAAGAAATCCATGGTCAATTATGCCCTTTAAGTAGTACTAAAGGATTCGTTAGCAGCAGAACAATGATTTTCAGAAGGAACATGCATGTATTGGCAGATTTTGTGTTGTAACTTAAAAATCTTAAAAACGACCAACGGGATCATATAAGTGTTCTTCCCGTTTTGGACAGATTTTCTTTTGTAACTTTGGATTACATAATTTAGTGGAAACCTAACCAAAACAAGTAAACTATTTCTTTAGTACTTAATACATTAACATACGGTTTTAATGATATATAATACGCTTAATAACACTTCTGTTTGGACCCCCAACCATTTAAAACCAAACTGAAGAGCGAAACTGAACGATCTATAAGGATCCACGGTTTTGACCAGTTTTCGGGTTCCAAACATAAACTTTTTCTAAATGAAAGTTGTAGAACATATTCTGATTACGTAGATTAGAATTTTTTTTTAATTTTTCAACATTGTTTACAATTTTTAAAACCTAAAATAAAAGTTAAAATTTTATTTTCTAAAAACTAAATGATTTACAATTTACCAAGGGTTCTTTTAACCAATACCATATACAAACACCATCATAAGAAAAGCTTAATTACTATCCTTATAATAAGGGTTTACTTGTAACCTTTGAGAATGCGCTAACTAATCGTCAATCATCAAAGTGAGTACATGTTGGGATTGAACCCTATCAGAGGAACAAATAATTAAAGCCAAAACTGGATCAGAGCAGTGGATCCAGAATAAGCAGATGTTTACATACAAGTCTCTCCCCTTGAAAGTGATTACAACAACTGATGACCTCCTATCTGCTGATCTTGCAAAGTGCTGACCTACAACTGCTGCTCAAGTAAAAGATCTGATGGAAGACTAAAATCCTGCTGATTCAATCTACTGCTTTGAGTCAAGCACTGCTGATCCGGACAAGTACTGCTAGGTTCACAGCAGTAGAAGGTTGCAGCAGCTGTTCTAAAGTCTGTTTTGTAATAGAATGTATTAGCAGTAGTTAACATAAGCAGTGTCTGTATAGATCAGAGGTTAGAGTTTGTTAGGAGGTTAGATGTCACTTTCATGGTGACGTCAGCTAAGATGCTCAGTAGTTTGCAAGTGCCTATAAATAGTTCAGTACTTTGTACTGTTCTATCAGCTCTTTTGCATCATTCGTCTTCTTTGCACGAACAAACAACTGAGCTCTGGCTGAGGGGGAGTTTGCATTCATTCATCAATCATTGTAATCGTTGTTGAAATAAATTCAATATTTCTGTTCATTGTGTAAAGATGTTTGATCAAAGTATTACTCTCGTTTGATTGTATGCAAAGTTTGTTTTCATCTTAATTCCGCTGCACACTCATCCACTTTCATCTTAATTTCAAACACAAAATACAATCAAAATCAAACTCAGATCCAACAATTGGTATCAGAGCTAGAACAGTCAAATTTGATTTAACAATCATTTTGACGTAAATAGTTCAGCTCAAAACAGTTGATACTTATCGTTTGTTCGTCGTTGAAAAACAGAGTAAGAATTAATCACCATTAAAGTTGATTTCTCAGTATCTGTAAAACAACAAGAATGACGTCACAATCTCAGGACGATAAAAACAACATCGGCTCGCTTTTTAAACCACCTATGCTAAAAAGAAATGAGTACAACATCTGGCAGAGGAGGATGGGTCACATCCTCGCTCAACAAAGCACAGGTTGTTGGAGGTTTGTCGTCTTTGGTCCCCATGCTCCTACAGTGCCAAGCGCTGAAGATGCTAAAGCATCTGTTCCAAAACCTATTGAAAAGTATACCGAAACCGATTTTCATAGGATTAAACTAGATGCTAAAGCATTTAGCATCATAGCATCAGCGCTGCCCAATGAAATATATGCTGGACTGTTACATTGTAACAATGCCAAAGAATTGTGGGACGCGCTTAAGGAACAGTTTGGGGGTACCGAAGAAGTCATAGAAAACAATAGGGAAATCCTGAACCAATAGTATGAAACATTTTGTCATGTTAAAGGTGAATCACTGACGCAACAATTTGAGCGTTTCAGTTGTCTCATCAGTGAACTAAGGCTTGTTAAAACCACTTTTACAAACTCAACTCAAAATAGCAGGTTCCTCAGGTCACTGCCAGAAAAACGGGACACCATAGCTTTTGTCACCCGAAATTCACCTGAGTTCAAGGATCTGACCTTGACCCAACTCCATGGTCGACTCCTGACCTACGAAAGGGAGTTGAACCAGAAAAGGAAGTTGCAAGAGTCAGGAAAAACCGTTGATGATTATACATTCGGTAACACTGCTCTTTTGGGTCAAGAAGAATCTGGGAGTAGTGGTAAGGATCAGGGTTATGATCACTTCATTGACATAACTACTGGTTCAAATTTTAACAACCCTGATCCTCACACTACAAGTTATGCATTCACTGCAAACGAAAACCAGATGTCTAAGTGTTAGAACTAGCAAATTTTATAAAAGAACAGGGCGAAAATTCCCAGGGTTGCATGGGAATCTAAGGGTTGGGTTGGATAAATCGAAAATCAAGTGCTACAAGTGTAATAGGTTAGGACACTTTGCTAGGGAATGTAGGAGTCAAACTGCTGGCCCCATAATCACTCATCCTAGTTCAAACCCTAGACCTCAAAATCAAAACACTATGCACTATGCCCAATATGCCCCAGCAGCTCAAGTGAACACTGCTCACTATGCTGTTGCCTCTGTGCCAGTACATTACAAACAGCTGCTCCACAGATCCAATATGTTCAAACCCCTGTCCCTCAGGCACAAGTGCAACCTGCACCTCAAACCACTGCTCCAGCAGCAGTACAACCAGATCAACAAAGCTTTTTCACTCAAGGGTTTGTTGACTGGAGTAGTATGCCTAAAGACCTTAGTGATGAAAATTTTGCACTCTATGCTTCCAATGTTTCTTCTCATGATGAATTTTGTTTGATGGCATTAGAGTCAATACAGGAGGGTGTTGAATCTGAAGAGGAACAGCTGGTTTCTAAAACAGTGGATGAGGTGATTGAAGCAGTGGTTACTACTGTGGCTAATGAAGTACTGTTGGGAGAAAGTTCAGGCACCCTGATTGAACCACTGACAGATCCATGGTCAGAAGAAGAAAAGGCAGGTGAGAAAGAAGAGAGAGTCGAAGATGAGGAAAATCCTCAATGTGATTGTGCAATGATGGCTGCTGCCAGGGTATCACCTCAAGTTCTTGAAAAACTGTGTTCTGACAATTGCATTATTGCTTTTGCTAACATCAAAGAGGTGAATGAAAACCTTCGTGATAAAATCTTATCTGATGAAGTCAAATTTGAAAGATCTCTAAAACAACTTAAAAACAAGTTGGCTGAAAAAGAGAAAGAGATTAGCAGCATGAAAGAAGAGCAAAGCATAACCAAAACCCAACTCCAAACTTTGGTAGAAAAATACCAAGGTTGCAAAAAGGAGTTAGAATCCACCCAGATCACATGTGAGAGATGGGTGGAATCATGCAAAGGGTATGAGGTTATGCTTGAGAAACAGATAAAAAGCAATGTGAAATTTGGGGTTGGCTATAGAAAACATGATGATGAAAACATTTCTTTTGGAAAATCTGTCTCAACTACTGATGGGACTGCTGAGTTCATTCCCACAAACAAGAATGGCCAAGAAGTGAAGATCACTGACAAACTTGGTAACAAAATCACACTTGACAGACCAATGGGTCCCTCTGCTTTTGAGGAGATTGAAAATCATCAGTTTAAACCAAAATGGTCTGATGAGTGTGATATTCTTGAAAATTTCAAGCCAATGGACTTTACATCAACTGATGGTGTTAAAGCTCCAAAAGCTAAAGTCATACCTCTCAAGGACATCCCAGCAGTGGTTAAAACCTCTGCTGCAAAGGAGTCTGAAAAGAGAAATAAGAAAGAAAAAATTGATAACTTGTTTTGTGAATTTTGTGAGAAAAGGAATCATCTAACAAAAGACTGCTTCCACTTAAAAGCTTATGATTTAAACAAAACAAGTGTCATTACTCCGGCTGAAAGTTGCAGTGTTTGTGGTAAAACAAACCATAAAACTCAAGCATGTGTGTATCTCAAAAACTTTGATGTGAAGAAGAATGAGTACATTGCTAAAACATCCTTGAGTTCATCAGCATCATCACCATCTGTCAAATTCACCAAGAAACAACCACTGTTTGTGCCAGTTCAAACAGCTGAACCAAACATCTGTCAAAAGAGATGTTCAGGTTACTGATGCACCTCCTGCCAATCAGTTCAGAAAAGGCAAGGAAAAACAGTCTTACTAAAGGATTTCACACGTTTATGAGGTCTACAAAAATCCCTCTAAACCCAGAGTGAACAGGCATCCTTTTGGTTATCAGCAGGTGATTGGTTAAGACCCCCAACAGTGGTTAGCTAGAAACAGTACTAAAATTGTCCAAACCCCTGACTTAACCACTGTCCAGCACACTGCATCCATACCAGACACTGTTGAGACTCCATCCAAAGCCTTGTTGGCTTTGGAGTCCTTAATGAACTAATTCTTTTACTTCATGTGCAGGGAGCTTCTGCATGCTTTGATAGTCTTTAGTATGTAGATAGTGGAGGCTCCAGGCACATGACAGGATGTAAAACCCTCCTCAAAGACTTTAAAATCCATGGAGGGGGTGATATATCCTTTGGGAATAATTGTAAAGGGAAAGTTCTGGGGTCTGGTACAGTGCAATCTGGAAATGTAAAATTTGAAAATGTCAATCTAATAGACAATCTGAAATTCAACCTTCTGAGTGTATCTCAAATGAGTGACAAAGGGTTTGGGTTATTCTTCACAAAAGATTGTTGTAGGATTGTTGGACCAGACATGGTAAAAAAGATTGAAGCAATAATCAAAACTGGTCAAACTAAACTTGTTGCTCAAAGAAGTGGCAATGTTTATGTTGTTGATATGTCAAAAGAGTGTCCCAGAGCTGATGCCTGTCTGTTCTCAGCTGCCTCTAACAAAGAGACAGAACTTTGGCACAGAAGGCTGGGGCACACAAATCTTAAGACAATCACAGAAATTTCAAAAAATGGTTTGGTGAGAGGCCTACCACAAAAATTGTTTTCTTGTTCTGAACATTGCATTTCCTGTTTAAAAGGAAAACAACATAAATGTTCTTATAAGTCCATTGAAGAGTCCAAAACAACCCAGTGTTTGCAAATGCTGCACATGGATTTGTTTGGCCCAGTTCAAGTCATGAGCCTTAAAAGGAAAAGATATTGTTTGGTTATTGTTGATGACTTTTCTAGGTTTACATGGACTTTCTTTTTCAAAAGATGAGACTGCAAGCATTTTGCAAGACTTTGTGACACAGGTTGAAAAGCAATTTGACCTTCCAGTGAAAAGCTTCAGGAGTGACAATGGCACAGAATTTAAAAATAAGGAGTTGGATGCCTTCTGTGTGAAGAAAGGGATTGTAAGGCAGTACAGCATCCCTAGAACACCAGAGCAAAATGGGGTTGTTGAAAGAAAAAACAGAACTCTGATTGAGGCTGCCAGAACTATGCTTGCAGATTCAGGTTTGCCATTAACTTTCTGGGCAGAGGCAGTAAACACTGCTTGCTATGTCCAGAACAGAGTTTATAAACCCCATGCACAAAAAGACTGCTTATGAAATTCTGTATAAAATCAAACCACTGATCTCATACTTCAAGGCATTTGGCTGTCCATGCTTTATTTTGAACTTAAAAGATTCCATTTCAAAATTTGCAGCCAAAATTGATTGTGGTTATCATCTGGGATACTCAGCCACTGCCAAGGCCTACAAAGTGTTCAATACACGGACCAAGGCAGTGGAAGAGACTTTGAATGTAAAGTTTAATGAACTTTCTTCAATGAAAATCCCAGCAAATCCTGCTGATCTGTTTGATCTTGAAAAGTTTACTTTTGAAAATACTGCTGTCAAGACTAACAGTGCAGGTCCAACAGAGGATACAACAAAAGACTATGGGTATGAAATCATCATCCCTCAAAGGTCTGCCACAAAGGGAAAAGCATCAGTTGTTCAAAACATCTGTCAAAGCTCAACCACTGCTACATCAACAGTTGTTGACCAAAGTAGCCCATTCACCACTGCTTCCACATCCTCAAACACTGCTGACAAAAGTCCTCAAACAGTGGATAAAAGTCAGCAGTTGTCCACTTCATTACCTCCTATTCCACCACCTTTTGAAGCCACTGCTGGGTCATCAAAGTCACCAGCAGTGGTTAGCTCAGATGATACACATCTACAGCCTTCACCAACAAATGCCATCATACCATACCAAGGAGATTTAATCTTCTTGAGATCTCATCCACTTGATCAAATCATTGGCAACATCAATGAAAGGGTGCTCACAAGAAGCCAAACCCAAAACATTTGTCTTTTTGCTGGTTTTCTATCATTCCATCAGCCAGTCAAGTACCAAGAGGCACTAAAAGACAACAGCTGGGTAGAAGCCATGCAAAAGGAGCTCCAACCGTTTAAAAGACAACAAGTATGGGAGCTTGTACCACTGCCAGGAGAGGTTAGTCCCATTGGCACAAAGTGGGTCTTCAAGAACAAAACAGATGAAAGGGGCATTGTTGTCAAGAACAAAGCCAGGCTTGTGGTTCAAGGTTACAGACAGGAAGAGGGGATTGATTATGATGAAACATTCGCCCCTGTTGCAAGATTGGAAGCTATTAGACTGTTCCTGGCCTTTGCTGTCAACCACATTATGAAGGTGTTTCAGATGGATATCAAAAGTGCTTTCCTCTATGGTACATTGCATGAAGAGGTATATGTATGTCAACCTCCAGGTTTTGAGGATCCATTTTATCCTGATCATGTCTACAAGCTAAACAAAGCCTTGTATGGCCTGAAACAAGCACCAAGGGCCTGGTATGAAACTCTTTCCAACTTTCTACTCTCAAATGGTTTCAAAAGAGGTACCATTGATAAAACACTGTTTCTTAAATGGAGAGGGAAAGATTTAATGATTGTCCAAATTTATGTGGATGACATTATTTTTGGAAGCACATGTACCAAAATGTGTGAAGAGTTTAGAGAGCTCATGATAGCTGAGTTTGAAATGGGTGCAATGGGTGAGCTGCAATGCTTTCTTGGTCTCCAAGTACAGCAATTGCAAAATGGAACTTTCATTCATCAAAGCAAATATGCTAAAGAACTTTTAACCAAATTTGATATGAATGATTGTAAACCATGCAGCACACCCATGGCAACAAATAAGCTGGTCATGTCTGATGAAAAGGATGAGCTGATTGACCAAACACTTTATAGAAGCATGATTGGGTCTTTATTGTACCTAACTGCATCTAGACCAGACATCATGTTTGCAACATGTGTCTGTGCAAGAAGTTAATCAGCTCCCAGAAAATCAAATCTCATTGCTGTAAAAAGGATTCTCAGATACATAAAAGGTGCTCCCACACTTGGTCTCTGGTATCCAGCTAATGGGAATATCAAGCTTTCAGGTTTTTCAGACAGTGACTTTGCTGGATGTCACACCACAAGGAAGTCCACTTCAGGAGGGTGCCAGTTTCTAGGTGATTGCTTAGTTTCTTGGCAAAGCAAAAAGCAAGCAGCAGTTTCAACATCCACTGCTGAGGCTGAATACATTGCTGCTGCAAGCTGTACAGCCCAACTCCTGTGGCTTCAAAATTAGTTACTGGATTTTGGTATCACTGCCTTAAAGACACCACTCATGTTGGACAGCCAGGCAGCAGAAAATATCATAAAAAATCCAGTTTCCCACTCTACCACAAAGCACATCGACATCAGACATCACTTTGTGAGGGATTACTATGAAAAAGGTTTGATTTCTCTGCATCATGTCCCAACTAAAGACCAGCTGGCAGATGTGCTCACAAAAGCACTTGATACAGCCACTTTTGAAAGCTTGGTCTCTAGGATTGGGATGCTAAACATGGAATAACAAGCAACATCTTGTTTTTCTATGAATAAAAGCAACAAAATGTTTTAAGAAAATCAAAAATCCATCCTTAAAAATAGCTAAAAATGAAAATTTCATCAAAATCCTTAAAAGTTTGCCATAAGCACTGATTGTTCAAAAGTCTGCTCTACTTCAAAAAGCCTGCCCACTGCTGAAAGGCAACCTCGGTTCTCTCGTTTCTTGATAACCTCTGTTGTTCAAAAGCAGTGTCTTATCCACTGATATGCTATCCACTGATAGTGAAAATCATCCACTGCTTCCTTACCACTGCCTTCATCAGTTGCTTTCATCAAAGTACTGTCCTTCATTTTTCACCAGGGGTTGGCACGTGGGCAGTACATAGCTGTCAGACCTTTTGTAACGGCTGCCACGTCAGCATTCACTCTCTTCCCTATAAAATCCCCCACTCACCATCAAAACAGGGTTTTACTGTCGAATTGAATTCTTGGAAATTCTCTTCTCAAAGCAGTTTTTCTTCTCATTTCTCACAAATTTCTTCGATCATTCGTTTCAAAAATGACAAAATCGAAGCCATCTGCAAAACCCTCATCCAAATCATCATCGAAAACAGCCTCTCAAAAGGCAACTTCCACTGAAATTCCATTCAAATCATCTCACAATCTCCTGGGTCTTCTCACAAAACCAGGAACCACCAATCTTTTCGATTCCATTATTTCCATCATAGCAAAATCAAAGTATAAAACTTTGTTCACCGCCGATGCACCAATCTATTTGGCGACCCAAAGGGAGTTTTGGAAGAATGCAACCCTTGAAAAACAAGGAGACATTGCAACCACCATACACTCTTCTATAAAGGGTAAAAAGGTCCAAATCATGCCACAATCCATCTCCGAAGTCTTTCAACTCGATGATCAGGCAGGTAAAACTTCCTTCACTAAAAACGAGTTGCACATTGACTTTATTGAACGAGGGTATGAAGCCACAATGATGAAGAAACTTACCTTAGAAAAAGGTTATTTTCCTCCTGCAACCAGATTCCTATTTCATACCCTCCTACTATGTGTTTCAAACAAAACCACTTCTTTTAATGAGATCCCTATAAATATTCAAAATCTGGGATATGCAATTCTTCAAGAAGAAAATTTTAACTATTCTCGAGAAATCTTTAAAGATTTGGTTAATAATGTTGAAACCAAATCATTCTTACTGTTTCCAAGGTTTTTAAGTTAATATTTTGCAAAGAAATTCAGTAAGGATGATTTAGCTTTAATAAACCAAGGTGAGATAACTGTAATAAACTGCCTAACATCTGAAACTTTTTCACGAATGTTAGCACCTTGCAAAACACAAGCAGGGGTGCCTGAGCAGAATTTAGCAGCTACCACTGCTCCTCAGGTATCTGCTGCTGAGCCTACTGCTCTAGGTGATCAAAGCAGCAGACCAACTGTTTTGAAACCCACACCTACCAATCCCAAAAGGCTATACAAAAAGAAAAATCAAAAACCCCCCAAACCAATCAAAACGGCATCTCTGGAGGATGAGATACCAGAGTTAATGCCTGTGACAACACAAATGTCACAAGAAACCATTGCTGCTTCTTCCTCACAGCAGTTGGTACAAATATCTCAACCCATAACCATAACTCCTCCTGCTTCTTCACAAAAAGAACAGGTTGTACACAAAGGGCCACCACATTATGATGCTCTGGATACACTCGTTTCCATCATCCACAGCTCAATGCCCTGGGCAAATCCGCTTTCTACACCCACCATCACATCCACAATTCCACCAAAAACACAACTTCTGTTGGATGCAATTGATTTGAACCAGGCATTACCCAGTCCTTCTCAATCACCTGTTAATGAGAATATACCTCAACAATTGACTGAGCCTGACGATCAGTCTTTGCTAACCCACCAACGCAACCTGAGGAGGTTACACCCATTGAGTTACACGTAACTCTTTGTGGTAATCCAAGTGAAGCAGCCACTACAACTGTTGAACCCACTAGTTTACAGTTGGACAATGGTTACATCAATAAGACTTCCTTGGAGGCAATTCCTTTTATAGCACCTCTGTCAACCACCAGTGGACTTATTTATCCTACTGGCAACATCAAAAGGTTGTCAAGTGTTGAAGGGAGAAGACCCCAGTACCGAGAAAAAGGGGCATCAGTGGTTGATGTTTAGAGTAAACTCCCTACCTCTACCACTGATAAAACCACTGTTAGTGGGAAATCAGATGATCCCATTAAATTGGGTGATGGTTTAAAGTACCAGAAATTGACGGCTCGTGTTGAAAAACTTGATAACTCTGTTGCAGAACTCAAAGATATGCTACAACAGTTGTTACCAGTACAAAAGGTACCATCCACTATTGTTCCATCTCCAGCACCTGCTCCACAACGGGCATCTGCTACCAAAGAGCTCTGGAATCTATTTCAACTTTATCTCCATCATCAAGCACAAATAGCAGATCAGCAACATGAAAAACATGTTCAACAGCTGCGAAATGCAATGGAGTCAAGGTTCAAAAACACCCAGGAAGATCTAAAGGCTCTCAAATCTCAGATCCTGCACACCACTGGCACTGCTCCTCCACCAGTTTTCTTCATTGATAAACTTCCCGAAGATAATGCCAAAAAGAGGGAGAAAATTCAGGAGTGGAGAAGGAAGGGAATAGAGGATGGTCTTTACCTTGCACCAGAAAATTCAAACATGACCAAAAAGATCCCTTTGCCAGATGGGAGCAAGAAAATTGATGTGACCACAAATGCACTTGAAGAAGCAGTTGCATGTGTAAAAAGGGATAGAGAGGCCAAAAAGAAAGCCAGGGTTGATTATCCGGATCAGGGTACTTCAGGGTCAAGAGATGATGAAAATCTTATTGATGAAAAGAAGAAGCCTACAAGAAGGATCAGGCTACCCAAATCCATTCCAACCAGACGTTCAAAGTCTGCTCCAAAACCACCACCTAAAACAGTTGTTGTAACTCCTGCTGTATCCACTACTGTTGGTACATCAGTGGTTTCAACATCTGCTCCCACTCAACACACACTACATCCACTGCCTTATCTCCATCACCACCAAAAACAAAATCACCTCCTGCCAAAAGGCAAAAGACAGCAGTTGTTATAACATCTGCTGTAAAGACAACAGTGGTTGGAACACCAGTTGTTTCATCAACTGTTAGTCTATCACAAACCACTGCTACTACAACCACCATTCCATCCAAAACATCATCAGTCTCTCCTCAAATAAAGAGGAGAAGGCTAATTCTTAAAGATGATGTCACTTCACCATCCCAAACTTCTTCAAAATCTTTAGCTCTTGTCACAATACCAAAACCAGTTCCTCTTTCTTCAGTTCCAATGCACAAGCCCTTACCTCCTGCAGGAGTTCAATTTCCTCTTGAACTAGAAGCTGTTAGAGAAGAAATAAAATCTTTTTATTATGAGGATGACCCTGCCAAAAGGAGTTTGCCATCAATAAAAGGATATCCCTGGCCTAAAAATGTTGATGAGTACTTGAAAATCAAGGCCAAGCAAGCAGAGGATATCTCAAAGAAAAACACTCAAGGGAAGTCTGACAAAGAAATTTCTAGAAACTATCAAAATCTGCTCACTCAAGTCAGCTCCCTTGAACGATTTGCAAAAAATGTCAGTCAACAAATTTCAGAAAGAGCAGCTGAAACTTTGAAGAAAGACTACATTGAAAGCATCATGGCTCACAAGAAGTACAAAGGAGAGAGATACATGTACAAAGAGTGGACTGTTCCTGAGCTTGAAAATGAAGCAGCAAGAATTCAAGACATGATAAAAAGGAAAGTCACTCACACTCCTCCTGACTGGGCAAAGTTTAGAAAGAATGTACCTGACAAACAGGTAGAACTGAAAAGAATGAGAGAAGAACTGGTTGCTGCTGAATATGGTAACAAAAGACAAATTGCAAGGTGGAAAGAAGATATGGTCAGGACAACCTACAAAAGGTTGGAGGAATTAAGAAAGAAAGATCCAAAAGTTCCTCAAAAACCTGACTATCCTGAAGCAGCAGTTTCAAAAAGACCATCAAAGCTACAAATCAGGAGAGCCACCGCTCCAACTGGTACTGCCTTTTACAAAAGAAGGATACAAAGCCAGTTAGGTGCTGAAACAGTTCAAGAAATTCTTACTGGAAATGCCGTTGTGAAAGAAGGCTTGTTGAGAAAGTTAAAAGAAGAATCTGAACTGGAAAACTCTGCTAACACTGCTCAGCCAGTGATGAATAGGCCAGCCTCACCAAATACTTCTACAAATAAGCATCTCCCAAGAAACCCACCAGGCTCAAAAATACAAAAGTGGGAAACTGACAACAGACCTGCGTATTGACTTTGCTCAGGTCTGGTGGAGAAGTGGAGAAAATATCAAGGGAACAAGCTTTTGGCCTGAGTCTTGAAGATTTGCAGGATCTCCTTGATCTTCCACTTAGCAGGGATGATGAAGACACAGATGCCCTTGACTTTGAACTACAATTTAAAGGTCAGATAAGGGAGCTATTAGTGAGGCAATAAAATATCCATAATAATGAAGAGTTTTGGCATTATCTGTTCCAGGGGGAGATTGTTGGGATTGAACCCTATCAGAGAAACAGATAATTAAAGCCAAAACTGGATCAGAGCAGTGGATCCAGAATAAGCAGATGTTTACATACAAGTCTCTCCCCTTGAAAGTGATTACAACAACTGATGACCTCCTATCTGCTGATCTTGCAAAGTGCTGACCTACAACTGCTGCTCAAGTAAAAGATCTGATGGAAGACTAAAGTCCTGCTGATTCAATCTACTGCTTTGAGTCAAGCACTGCTGATCCGGATAAGTACTGCTAGGTTCACAGCAGTAGAAGGTTGCAGCAGCTGTTCTAAAGTCTGTTTTGTAATAGAATGTATTAGCAATAGTTAACACAAGCAGTGTCTGTATAGATCAGAGGTTAGAGTTTGTTAGGAGGTTAGATGTCACTTTCATGGTGACGTCAGCTAAGATGTTCAGTAGTTTGCAAGTGCCTATAAATAGTTCAGTACTTTGTACTGTTCTATCAGCTCTTTTGCATCATTCGTCTTCTTTGCACGAATAAACAACTGAGCTCTGGCTGAGGGGGAGTTTGCATTCATTCATCAATCATTGTAATCGTTGTTGAAATAAATTCAATCTTTCGGTTCATTGTGTAAAGATGTTTGATCAAAGTATTACTCTCGTTTGATTGTATGCAAAGTTTGTTTTCATCTTAATTCCGCTGCACACTCATCCACTTTCATCTTAATTTCAAACACAAAATACAATCAAAATCAAACTCAGATCCAACAGTACATAGTCCCCCTTTTCATTTTAAACTTTTAGGGTCATTCATTGATGTGTGGTCGAAAACCGGTTTTTAATCATACTTAAGTTTATGTTTTTACATAACTTTTGGTTTCGAATAGCCTATTTTGATTAGAATTGTGTTTTGTAGGTTTAACAGAGTTTAAGGAGCTATTCGGGAGCTTTACGGAGCATCGGGGAACGGACGAGATCAACCGGGTACGCGAAATGGACAAAACAGAAAAGCACACATACACATCACGTCGCTGACGCCCTCCTGGGCCGTCGGCGACGCCATGCATCGACAGGAAATGAGCGTAGACAGCGCAATCGTTCGTCGGCAGAAAATGTGATTTTCTGAGGGCGTCAGCGATGTAGGGACTAGTCGTCGGCGACGCCACTCCCTGGTCTCCGACGCTGATTTCCCTTGTTTTGTGTTTTGAACGAACTAAAACTCATATTGTGATCTCTTCGAACCATCCACTTCGTATACATACCATGAGGAGCGTAGGTACGAGCCAACCACTTCATACACACACTATGAAGAACCAAGGTATGAACCTTCTCCCTCATACTCATATCTTGTAGAACCAAGGTATGAGCCTTCTCCATCATATACTCACTATGAGGACCAATGCTGGGAACCACCTACCTCATATGGGTATTATGAAGAAACAAGGTATGAACCTTCTCCATCATATACTCACTATGAGGAACAATGGTGTGAACCACCTACCTCCTATGAGTATTATGAAGGACCAAGGATCGAACTTCCGCACTCAATCTTTTGGGATACTTGTCCCGCTCACTTTGACGAACCACCAACTATCCTTCCCATAGCCGAAAGAATAATAGAACACCTCAAAACTATCAAACGCTACATAAAAGAATCCGGTGTGAGGGAAGAGGTAGTTTGCACTAAAGAGGTAATAGTAGAAAACGTAAAAATGGAAGAACAAGTAAGTGAAAAACCGACGCATAAACCAAACAACGAAAAAGGTAAGTCCAAAAACGCTAATCTTCAAAAAGAGTCTAATTTTCAAGAAATTAATCTCTTAACACCTTCTTTCGAAAAATTGTTTGGTACCTACTCATGCTAAGTTTATAAAAGAGTTAAACACTAACACTAAAATTGAGGAAACGGTAAACATTAAGTTAACAAATGATCAAACTACGCTAATAAAAGATGATCCATTTGAAATTAGTATTACACCGGTTCCATGTTTCTTTCAAAATTCCTTTATTAGTAACATTACAATCGATAAAGATCTTTATGTTAATATAATGCCAAACTACATTTTCAAAAAGTTAAGTATTAGTGATTTTTCTCCACTTCAAATACCCATTTTTCTTTCTAATCGGAAAATAATAAAATAAATGGGAGTAGTTGAGAATGTGTTAGTCCAAACAAATCAAACGGTAGTCCCAACCGACTTCGTCATTCTTGATGACGCTCCACTCGTGTTGGGACGACCTTTTGTGAAAACCCACAAAGCTTTGATTAGCCGGAAGAGCAACAACATACCCGTTCAATTAGGGGCTGACAAAAACTATGTTGATCTTGACCAATCAATGAAATATCCAATCGGCAATAATGACCCCCTAATTGAAGATGAAGATGAACCACCCGATACGGAAGATGAAATCGACCACTTTGTTGAAGAAGAGGTCACCATTGAACAAACCTTTTTGGTTCGTGACCAAAATGAGGAACCAAATAAGGAGTCTCCAAAAGAACCATCACTTGATCTCAAAGAACTCCCAAAAGGTTTGGAATATACTTTTCTCGATAAGGATGGTATGCTACCTGTAACTATTTCTTCAACTTCATAATCCATACAAACACCGCCAGAAGAAAGAGAAACGCGAGGAAAAACTTTTAAAGAAACAAGTTACAAATCTGAAAATTGAAAAAGAAAGAACGGGTGTTCTTACTTGGGGCGTCACAGTTGCCGGAGTCCAACCTGCTACCCAGGTTGCTCAAAACGGAATATTGGACACCTGAATCTTGTTCGAAAACCTCTGTTTAGGGGGGGCGCCGTTGTTCGCCGGAAAAACGTGTTGGAAAAAGCTACCGCCGCCGTCGCTCTCGGCGGCCCTGCCACATGACTGCTTCGTCGGTCCACCATCCGCGTTGGCCGGCTGCCGCGCTAGTCGTCGACTCCTCCATGTGGTTTGCCGGGTTGAAGACGAGTGGGAGAGAGGTAAATTAGGTGAGATCCGGCTGTGTTATGAAGGGGGATGAGTAGAAATGAGTGTTTTGCTACCCTTTTATAGTTAGGGTTTCTTTAGTGGGCTTGGGCGTAAGGCCCACAAGCTCGCTTGTGTTTCGCGTGGCCCAAACGCTCCTACGATGCCCGTTTTAACCCAATCGTCATAAAATTTCATAGAACAATCGTAAAACGGGTCAAACAACATTAGCGGTGACAATTAAGGCTTTGGGCTTCCCGGTTTAGGGAAATTAGGGTTTAGCAGCGAAGTTGTTAGTGTCAATATGGGGCAGTAATGACAAAGTATTAGTGATGAGATATTCCCAGCGACATGTTGCTAGTAATACTATTTGTGGCGAGTCTTAGGGTTTTTAGGGGTGGTAAATGTCGCCAATATTTGCCCCTGGCTCATTGAGGCGAGAAAATACAACAGAGTGAGAGATGGCAACAATGATAACTATGAGGGAACATATCATAAAAACAAAAGTGATTTTGCGAAATAAAAAGTGTTGGTCCCTCGGATGGGATCTTCTTGTTCGTAAACGTAGTTGAATCGTAAGTGATTGATGCGCGGAATTCATGTAATCACATAGCAGATATACAAAGACAATATTCTACTCTGAATCACCGTCTGATATTCTATTGAATGATGTGAAAGTGTACAGGAACCAGAAAGAACTCAGACTCACAAAATGTAGCTAGAAAGTGAAAGTGTCAAAAGGTTCTAAATAAACTGACCTAACAGCTATTTATAGGCAAGGACATAATAAGAGAGTGTTGGCCGATCGGCTGGGCTAGCCGATCGGCTTACAATGCTAACCAATCGAACAGCCTGTTCGATCGGCCGGGCTGTCCGATCGGCTGGGCTAGCCGATCGGCGGGCAGCATGAGCTCTTAACAAAAACTTCACCATATTCTTTCCTGCTTTACATACAAACATATAAAACATATACACAACTATACAAAATAAGACTACATGTTGATGGAAGCTACAGACGTTATTGCACTAACAGACTCCCCCTCAGATGTAGCTGTAGTTCCTTCCAACATACTCTTTATTTCCTCCTGTTGCGTCTTCTCTCTTTAGCCTTTTGTCTTCTCTGTTCAGCTCGTTCTTCTAACATTCTTCTTCTTTTATGCCTGCCCTTATTTATCCACCATTTTCGGTATTCTGGGTCGCCATCACGCTTTCGATCCCACTTTGGAATTTTATTTTCTTCAGATTCGATAGGCGTTTGATTAGTAGGCGACACATAACCAAGATTTCTCTTTCCCCTCTCTGCAGCTTTTCTAGCTATCTCTTCCAACATAGTCTTTATTTCCTCCTGTTGCGTCTTCTCTCTTTAGCCTTTTGTCTTCTCTGTTCTGCTCGTTCTTCTAACATTCTTCTTCTTTTATGCCTGCCCTCATTTATCCACCATTTTCGGTATTCTGGGTCGCCATCACGCTTTCGATCCCACTTTGGAATTTTATTTTCTTCAGATTCGATAGGCGTTTGATCAGTAGGCGGCACATAACCAAGATTCTTCTTTCCCCTCTCTGTAACTTTTCTAGCTATCTCTTTCGATCTTTGACTACGCTTGTAAGCCTTTAGGAACTCATCAACTTCAAGATCTCTCCATTTCGTCTTCCAATTTCTTCCTGAATTGATTTCTTTTGCGAAGCAAACATCTATCACTCCTTGATACTGCATAGCTATCTCTTTGTCTTTCTTATCATAGATTATCTTGTTGACAAACAGACAATCTATATCTTTCTTCGAATAATTTACCAGCCACATAGGATCCAAGATACTTATTCTTCGACCTTCTCCAGTGGTCTTGTCATACAAAGAAATAACTGCTTCAGCTGTAGAGGGATTGTATAGCCATGCTTGAAATAGATCGTAGAAATCTTGTTCAATGGCTCTGAGAGGCATATTTTTCAAACACCTTGGAGGCTTTACATCCAACGTAATGTCTTTCTCTCCGCTCTCCAAGTAAGTAACAATCTGCTTCAGAAATTGTGGTTTCCAATCTGGATAATTGTTCTTTGCTTGCAATTTGATGTAATCCCACAAATCCTGATCACGCTCTCGAACTTCTGGACCGTAGTATTATTGTTTAATATTCTTTGTTACCACCAACTCATCTACGTCCCACCAACGTAAAGTAGCTATATCAGCTAAGAATTCAAAGTACTACACACCCTGCTCCCTTCTGATTGCATAAACTTTCAAATCTTCCAAATAACCCCAAGATAGAATATCTCCCCAAGAAAGATCTTTGCTATGTGTGAAGTATTGAAGAGCCCTGAGATTCTTTCTTTCTTTTGGCATATTCTTGAACAATCTTTTTCTTTCTTCTGCTGTAATCTCTCTAGGAACTGGTTCAGGAATATCTGCTGTAGAAATTCTTTCTTCAATCTTTCTTCTTAGCTCATCTTCATTCTTATCTTGAAACATTTCAGTAAACGTAGGGAATGCAACATCTTCCCCTTCATAATGAAAATCTACCCTATCTTCCTCTGAATCAGACGCGCTTTCAACAATCACTTCATCATAATGACCAACTTCATGAGTGTATCTAGGCTCAAAATCTTTTGCAGGTGAATGAGGAATTTCATCTTCAATGTCGAATTTAAATTTTCCATCTTCCAAACCCAATTCCTCTAGCATTTCAGCCCGTGTTCTTCTGACCTCTACCTCTCCTTGTTGTTTACCAGATAAATAAATGACAATAGGGTTAGAAAGAAGTACCTGATCAACAGGTTGTTTTCTAGACGATGATGCTTCATATTCAACTTCATCCTCCTGCTCATTTAATTCATTATTCATCAACTCATCCACTCTTTCTTGAACATTTCGTTCTCTGATTAATAATTCCGAAGCACCTTCATCATTGTCGTCATCGTCTTTGTCATCTTTATCAGATTTGTCATCATCTTTATCATCTGATTTATCTTCATTTTCTTTATCTTCCTTATCTTCATCCTCCTCTTCTTCATCTCCAAACATTTCTATATCAAATTCTTCATCCACAATCTCACCACGAGCTATCCTTCCCTTCCTTTTTCGATCAAGGAACTTTAACAACTTTGCCACTTCTTTTGAATTGTATGGCACAGGGTAAGCATCACCAACTAACACAAATTTGTCAGTTGTATACTCCAGCAATAGTACTTCCCTTGCTCTTCTTCTTCTTTGAATAATTTCAACTTTTCGAAGAACATTTTCAACAATAATAGGCTCAATGGGCTCACCAACAATCAAATATTCTGGTTCATTAGGTTCTTCAGCTTCAGCTTCAACCATCTATTGATCATCTTCAACAACTTCTTGTTCTTGTTCCTCAACCACTTCAATTATTTCAACATCTGGTTGCGAAGAAGAACCTCCAACACCTGGTTGACTCGAAGATGCATCAACTACCTCAACCTCTTTAACTATTCCTTTGTTCTTTAGGTTTGCTTCTTCAGCCATTTGACGTTCACGTTCCAGTCTCCTTTCATTTGCTCTTATCACATCAATTTCGTCAAAAGCAGCATGAGTGTTCAACTTTAAGTGACTTTCAACTACAGCAACCAGCATCTGAAGTTGTTTATCTTTCATTACTTTATCAGCTTTCATAGCCTCCATCTCTAACTTCATTTCCTTCATTTCATTAGAAGAAGCTTCACTCATCTCATGGAG
Organism: Helianthus annuus; assembly: GCF_002127325.2. Lineage (NCBI taxonomy): Eukaryota > Viridiplantae > Streptophyta > Magnoliopsida > Asterales > Asteraceae > Helianthus > Helianthus annuus. The sequence goes on along the minus strand of NC_035434.2, from coordinate 57,197,493 downwards.
AAGCTGATTTAATGTTTGGTTCACATTCTCCAGATCCTTTATCTTGGCATTCAAAGAAGATATCTCATGTGTTAACGAATCAAACACTTTAGAATTACCCTTGACGTCATCCTTCATTTGGTTCATTCTTTTCTCCTTTTCAACCAATGCTGCAACTATTTTATTGTGAGCTTCCATCAAATCATCAATTTGACTTCTCAGCATATCACGTTCCTCCTCAGCTTTTCCTTTTTCTTTCTCCAACTTGTTAACTCTTTGAATTAGCTCTTTGACAGCATTATCATTGAACATATCGCTTTCTCCTAGAAGATCTTTTGAGAAAATACCAGTAGCAGGACCAATATTATCAAAATCAAAGTTGAAATCTTCTTCTTTCTGATGCGATGAACCAGGAATATTTTGTTGAACAGGTTTAGGACTGGCAGCTTTGAAGCCTGTGATCTCGACGTAATCATCATCAACTGTCTTCTTTTCTGTTTCAACATCTGGGACTTCTTTTGATTTCACCTCTGGTTCTTTTGGAATATCAACACTTGGAGGCTTTTCTTTCTGCACATGTTGAACTTTCTTTCCTTCTTTATCCTTTTGTGACTCAGCTCCTGATTTCTTTGATCTGACATTTCTGGGAATTACACCAACTGGAGCTGCTTTTCGTTTCTTTCTTTGCTTCTTTGACTTTTCAGGATCATACGGAGAATCTTCTTCATCTGATCCCTTTTGTTTCTTTGAAGGTCTTTTCTTCAATTGAGCTTTTCCTCTACCAAGAGTTTCAGGAATTAGTTCAGACTCAGATTGAGTAGCTTCAGAATCTCCATTACTTGAATAACTTTGATCTTTTGTTTCTGGTTCAACCCTTGTAACCTTTTCAGCATGAACATTTGTTCCTTGAGCTTGTTGTTCTGCAATCTCTTCGTTCTTTTTCAAATAACTTTCCAAAGTTTGCTTTAACAACTCAGCACCTTGTTCAATCACCACATATGGCTCTACAACTGTCTCATCCACTAGTTTCTGCTGCGGCTCTCCAGAAGACCCTATAAGACAAACATATACAACAAGATTAGTAATCATTTAAACAATATGTGATCTAATTGTCTTAATGCTCCCCCTTTCACTATACCCTTTTCTCTATCTTTAGGAATAACAACCGCAGGGGATGACTTAGGTGTCCTTTTCCTTTTTCCATCTCTAACGAACCACCACCTAGTCTTTTTCTCAACCAATTCATTCATCTTTAAGTCTTCATTGTCTGAATCACTGTTGTCATGCCTCCACTTATCGTTTTCAGGAGCAACATATTCTTTATCTTTTATTTTGCAAATCATCTGCTTGGTTTTCACATCCTTATCTTTTGTAATTCTTCCAATTGTGACCTTATTAACAATGCTCATCTCCATCACATCATCACTGTCTTTTGGAAGATCTTTGATTTTGTCATTTAAAATCACCATGATGAATCTAGGATACATGATGTAGTTGTCTCCTCTAGCTTGGCAATTTTCCTTCATATACTCAAAAATTACTTGAGAAATGTTGTACTTTTTGTTCAACACCAAGCTTGCTATGATGTTCATGATATAATCAGCAACCTCATCATAAGCACCCTTTCTATGACCCAATGAATGCACCATACAATGCATCAAGTACCTATATGCTTTGGAGAAGCTTCTTTTGTACATCTTTCCATTTATGTACCCCGTGAAACCCATTCTGCACCACAAACCTTTTACAAGACGTTCTGACATGATTGTCGGATCATCATCAGAATCTTGTAGATCAAGAACCCTTCTAACATCTGCAACACTGAATTCAATCTCAACATCTATATCTTTTCCATTTTTGTCCTTCTTTCTTAATACAGCATGAATCTTTTTATCTGTTTCATCAAACCTTGCTGTATCCCATAATGCTCTAACATGTGATTCATAAACCACAGTTTTATCAGACATCGCTTTAGCAATTCTGCTCTCTCTCAAGAATGTTGCCATCTTTTCTACAACAGTACCAGCTGTCGATTCAGTATCAAGTGTACAAGGTATATTATGACCCTTGTCCTTTTCTTTTCCTCGTCCCTGCAAGAATATTCAGAATAAATCACTTGAACAAGAATAAAGGCATAAGGATGAAAATTTTGAAAAAATTTTCTAACACTTGGAATTTCTGTGTGATAACACTACAGAATCGACTGGCCTGTTCGATCGAGGAGCATTGCTGTTCGATCGGCTGGAAATGAATAGAGTGACAATGCCTGTTCGATCGGCTGGGCTAGCCAATCGGCTGGCAATTTATGTCAAAGAAGTTCTTACAAATGGTGTCCGATCGGCTAGCAAATGCTCTTCGATCGGCTGGCAAACTTATGCACAGAAATCTAGGTGAAGAAAGAACGCTATCCTTTCAACAAGTAATGCTGCCCGGTCGGCTAGCATATGCTTTTCAATAGGTTAGCAATTCCTGTTCGATCGGCTGGTCCAGCCGATCGGCTGGCACATTGCTGTTCGATCGGCTGGTCTAGCCGATCGGCTGGCAATGGTGTCATGCTGTTCGATCGGCTAGCAATTGCTGTTCGATCGGCTGCTCTAGCCGATCGGCTGGCAATGCTATGATCAAACAATTTTCAACAAAGGTTTCTAACACACAGATTTCATAGCAAACATTTTGCACAAATTTCAAGGCATCAACAGTAAACTTATCCTAAACATCATAAACACATGATCTATATTGCTGCTCGATCGGCTGGTCTAGCCGATCGGCTAGCACATTGCTATTCGATCGGCTGGTCTAGCCGATCGGCTGGAAAATGTCACAGAATCGGCTAAGAACAAAACACTATCAGATGTATCAAAAATTTCATCATCAAAAACACAAATTAAGCACAGATCTAGAATCCTAAGGATGTCGCGATCAAAACCCTATGCTTATTTCTTTCTAAAACATCCTACACAGTGTCCAATTTCTCAAAATAAGTGCCGACTGCCGTAATCAACTAATCTCAGATCTAGCACATTCAAACAAGATTTTTCAAAAATTGAAACGGTAAACATGTAGATCTTGTCGTTGCGATCAAAACCATGTAATCAGATTTCATCATAAATTCCTAAATCTTTCTAAATCTAGGTTCAAAGGTCCGACTGATGAAGAACATGAAGAACAAAATGAATTTCAAAGATTTGAAGATGAATCACATACCTTTGCCATTGAAGATGATGAGCAAGCCAACAAATCAATGATATGATGCAAAGAGAATCCAATAAATTAGTGAAAAACAGTGAATCGGCTGAGAGAGTTCTTGTTCGATCGAAGTGCGTAATGGTTCTAATGAAGCAAGAACTACTATTTATAGGGTGGTAATGGAACGGCTAGGCTGTTCGATTGGCTGGTCCAGCCGATCGGCTGGCCTATTCGATCCAAGGCACTTTGACTTTCAAGCCAATTTGACTTTTTTACCTTTTTCACATTATCAGTGTTCGAGAAATCCACTTAAGTATCTAGGTCCAAGTTAATGACCCTAGGTACTTAATTTGTCTACCAAGTTCAACTTAATGACCTTGGTTGACCCGAAGCAAAGACAAAATGATGTTTTGATCAAACATTTTTCTGAAAATATACAAGTTTCAACTTAATGAACTTGCGTTTTGACCTTTAATATTCTTTGTTTGTATCAAGATTAGCTCCAAACTTGTTTTTCAGCTCAGAACAACTTCCTGCAACTTGCATCAGACTGTGAATCTGAAGATCAACCCTCCGCTTTGGTTTGTCAAAAAAATAAAGCAGAAATGCAAAATCTTTTTGAGTTTTCAATGCAGATTCTAAACTAGAAAAGTATAACTGAAACTGAAAGACAGAATGAAAGAAATCTATTTACAAACATATTTTGGTGAGCGTGTCAAGGAATCATATCAGCTACCGACATGTTACAAGTACCGTTAAGCTTAATTCATACTCAGAATTAAACAATTCACCTAGATTGTCGATATACTAATCCATTTTAAGTTTTCTCACAGATTTCAATTTATTCAGGATACGATTTAGATGTCTTATAAACTTAACTCATTGATATGTCCCACCTTTTGAATATACTCCCGTATCAAGTTCCCAGTATTCAGTCTTACAGGTGAGTATACCACAGATGATATTTGTAAGGGGTTAAATGCGAGGGCCGTGAGAGCTCAGGTCGATACTTCCGTATACGCAGAGAGATGACGGCTTCGACTTTTCGGTGTGTCCCCTTTAGAGGATCTTTTGATTTCAACAACAGCGACTATCAATTTTATTGTTTCATCAGCTTGCTGAGGGTGATGCTATGTTTCAAGCATTTTGCGGAAAGTATTATTCGGGGACTAGGTCAGAACTTCCATTCAGCAGAAGTCCCGGAATAATACCCCAGATATAACTGAGTATAAAGACCTAGTATCTCAGAATAAGGGACCTATCAAACGAGATTTCAGGGGTTACCTATATATCCAATTAGTGTTCCCCACAAAGTAAGTCTCGTTATGTATTTTTAAGTTTATATCCCGAACAAATCTATTGACTGTGTAAAAACCTGTCGACACATCATTAGTGAGACTGTTTAACCTTTTAAAACTTTTCAAATCTTTAGCATACCGTAACAGTCCAGCTGATGTACTATCATTTTCCCTTTCCACACAAGCTCTTTTTCATTTTTTATTGTTTTTGGATTTTGAAATTTTATCATGTTTTTGGCTTTTTGATTTTTTTAATGTTTTTGGATTTTCTAAAAGTATATAAGTATATACAAATATACCTATCTCCCCCTAAAGACCAAAACAGGTAAAAAATCGACAAACCATTGCAGAGTGATTATCAACATCATCTACAGTGGTATCCTCATCAACACCGATTCCATCCTTCACCGACAAGAGCATCATACCATTCAGTTTTAAAAGATATTTAAAACGTGTTCTATCAAATGCTTTGGTATGTAAATCAGCTTTTTGCTCGTCAGTGTGGATTTTCTCAATTCGTATCAACTTTTTCTCGAAACAATCGCGAATAAAGTGATGACGAATTTCTATATGTTTGGTTTTAGGGTGATGTACCGGATTTTTTGTTATATTTATTGCGGCCTCATTATCAACAAAAAGAGGAGTGTTAAGAAACTGCAAACCGTAGTCGCGCATCTGTTGCTGTATCCACAGGATCTGAGAACAGCAACTGCTGGCAGAAATGTACTCTGCTTCACATGTGGATAGCACCACAGACGTTTGTTTCTTACACTGCCAGGTAACCAAGCGAGGTCCAAAGAACTGGCATCCTGCAGTTGTTGATTTGGCATTGATTTTGTAGCATCCGAAATCCGAGTCGGAATACCCTTCGAGCGTAAAGTCGCCTATTCTAGGATACCACAACCCCAACGATGGAGTTCCCTTCAGGTAGCGTAATATCCTTTTCACAATGATCAAGTGCGAAGCTCTAGGGTTAGATTGAAATCTTGCTGCGAGGCACGTCGGATACATAATGTCGGGTCTTGAAGCAGTTAGATACATCAATGAACCAATCATGGAACGATAAAGTGTTTCATCTGCCCTATCTCCGGTGAGATCTGGGTGAATTCCATGATTTGTTGCTAATTGGGTTGCCGCAGGAGTAGAACCTGACATTCCGAATTCCTCTAGAATATCATGAACATACTTTGTCTAGTGTATGAAAATTCCCTCATGAAGTTGATCAACTTGGAGTTCCAAAAAGAATTTCATTTCCCCCATTGATGACATTTCGAACTTTTGCTTCATCACTTGTTCAAAGTCTTTGCACAAGTCCTCGTTCGTTGACCCAAAAATTATGTCATCCACATAAATTTGTACTATCAGCAGGTGACCGTCGACTATCTTTGTGAAGAGGGTGGCGTCTATAGTACCTCGGATGAAGTGATTGGCTAGCAAATGCTGAGATAATGTCTCATACCAGGCTCTCGGGGCCTGGTGTAAGCCATATAACGCTTTATCCAAGAGATACACTTTATTTTTGTGGTGTGGATCGACGAAGCCCGGTGGCTGTCCCACATACACTTCCTCCTTCACTTTGCCATAGAGAAAGGCCGACTTCACATCAAGCTGGTAGACTTTAAAGTTTTTCCGTGATGCAAATGCTAGGAAAATTCTGATTGCTTCTAGTCGTGCCACAGGAGCGTACACTTCGGTAAAATCAATTCCCTTCTGTTGACTGAAGCCCTGGACAACAAGTCGAGCTTTGTTTCTGACCACTACTCCTCTGTCGTCCCTCTTACACTTGAACACCCATTTGGTGCTTATTTTCCTATGACCTTCAGGTAAATCCACCAGTTTCCAAACACCTAATTTCTCAAACTGGTTCAGCTCTTCTTGTATCGCGTTGACCCAAGAATCTTCAGTAAGCGCCTCTTTGTACGTTCGAGGTTCAATCTGCGAGATAAAACAACATAGTGAAAATTCAGTTTGTAGAGGTGCTACTGATGAATAAAAACTTGTAAGCCCTTGGTCAATTTGATGTCTGGTGCGAACTCCTAATTGAAGCTCTCCGATGATCAGCTCCTCTGGATGATATGAAAGAGTTCTGGGCATTACTTCACTCGGAACATCTACATTGCCTTCCAGATTAGTGACATTTTGATTTACACCTTCTTCACTGATAGGATCTGCTTGATCTAAGATCTGGATTTGCTCCCCCTCAGATTCAGAATCCCCATGATCAAAAGTTGGACCGACATCAGATGTTGTATCATCATTTGTTGCCGGCTGATTCTCTGGAGTATCATCTTGTTCACCAGTATTACTAGGACCTGCTTCATCATCATTTGAAGTTTTCTGAGATTGCCTAGAATACTGTGCTGGAAATCTTTCTTCTGATGATTCATAGTTTCTAAGAATATCCAACTCATCAAATAAGTCTTCTTCATCTTCAGGTTCTTCCATTACATCAAAGGAATCCCACAACGTGTCGTAGTGGTAACGCCATGAATCTCCTGGGTTCTGAGGCGGCATCGTATTACCTTGACATTCAACATTAGCAGCTTCCATAATCCGCTTTTCACTTGGCACGAAAACACGACATAAAGGACTTGCATATCCAACAAATATACCCTCAATGCACTTCGGACCAAATTTTCCAAAAGGTTCTGTCACCGTACAGGGTGACCCGAACGGTTCAAGATACTTCAAGTTAGGCTTGCGGTTATTGATCAACTCAAAACATGTTTTGTTGAATTTCTTGACAGTGAGAACTCTGTTGAGAGTATAGCATGCGGCAGAAACAGCTTCAGTCAAAAGATTTATTGGAAGTTTTGAATCTGTGAGCATAGTTCTGGCTGTCTCGATTAGTGTCCGGTTTTTGCGTTCTGCTACTGCATTCTGCTGCGGAGTGTACGGAGCACTAAACTCATGCAGTATACCTCTTTCTTCACAAAATTCTTCCATATTGTTGTTTTTGAATTCAGTACCATTATCACTTCTAATTCTTCGGATACGCCTCTGGTACAAATTCTCAATCCTTTTGAATAACGCCATCAGACTGTCAAACGTTTCATCCTTTGTCTTCAAGAAAGATACCCAAGAAAATCTAGAATAATCATCAGTGACGACCAAACAATAGTAATCTCCTGTAATGCTTTTGACATTCACAGGACCAAATAAATCCATGTGAAGTCTTTCCAGTGGTCGTGAAACTGAATTGACTTGCTTTTTGGGGTGCGATTTTTCTTCTGTTTGCCTTTAATGCAACTTATACACTCCCCTTCTAGATGAAAACCTTTGATGTGAACTCCTGTAACCAGATCATTGTGGACTAAATGATTCATTTTTCTAAGATGTATATGCCCCATCTTTCGGTGCCACAATCTTGACTCCTTCTCAGTTGCTCTTGACACAAAACAGTGAGCCTGACCCGTTGTTGTCGTTGCTATGCTCATATCCAATACATATAGGTCGATAACTCTTGGTGCCCTCATGATGACCCACTACTCAGGGACAACAAATCCCGGTTTTAGAATCAAACATTCTTTGTCAGTGAAGTGAGTGGTATACTTTCTGTCACATATCTGAGAAATACTTAGTAGATTATTCTCCAGCTCAGCAATGTAATTGACTCTTTCAAACGTTACAATCCCATTGGATAACGTTCCTTCACCAACTATATGACCACCTTGATTTCCTGCGAATCCAACGTATCCTCCATTTATATTCCTCACATCATACAACAATGCTGTCTTCCCTGTCACATGTCTGGAAGCTCCACTATCCATGATCCATCTTGAAACAAGTTGTGGAAGATCCTGCACATAAACAACCATGATTAAAACATTTCAATAATGGATGCCGATACATGCTTCGCGATCAAGGAAGCTCCGGCGTTTCAAATTGTTTAGTCAAACATCGAGTCTACCCAGGCCTCATCAGCCTTAGGTGTAACTTTGACTCTCGCAATTTGAATTTTGAAATTTTCAGCTTTGAGAGGTGGAAAATTCGCATCATAATCAACCGTAATTGATTCTTCAGACTTTTTCACCTCAGAAATTGAAATTTTTTTCTCACTTTTTGGTTTCTAAACTTGTTGAGATAATGGACCCCTTTTCTTTTCAGAAACTGATTTTTCCTTTTCAAGCTTTTCATAAGGAACATTCATCTTTACCGATGTGGTAGAAGATGATTGTTTTTCCATTTCAGAAACCTTTGGTTTTGAACCACTTGCTCTCATTTCAGCAACTTTTGGCTTCCATATTTGTTGAGTTGTTGCGACCCGTTTGTAAAATTCATCATTTTTAATTACCACCTTCTTTACGGGTTCAGTTTTGACTTTGGTGTTGTCATTTTTCAAGCCCTTTTTCTCAACAACCAATGAAGCTTTTTCTTTCACATCATTTTTCTTCTTTTGATTTTCAACAACATCAGTCTTAGGCTTCAAGTTTATACACTTTCGTGCAATATGCCTAACTTGATTGCATCTGAAGCACGTTCGAGTGTCAACAACCCGACCTGTGCCTTCAGACTGAGGTTGTGAAGCTTTTTCCTCAAAGAACTCTTTGTTTGATTTTGAAAAGATTTCAGGTTCTTCATTAGAAAATGAACTCGAACTGTTCACAAACACTTTCTTTTCAATAGACTTCTTGTTTTGAACATTTTTCTTCTGATAAGACTTACCCCCTGATATCCACCCGACCAATAATTTCGATGGTTATTAGAAAAACGTGGAGGAATAACGGGTTTCTTGTAGTAAGCTTTATCTTTTTCAAAACTCATTTGTCTTTTTGTTTGGTTCAAACTCTTCACTTCTGTCAACTCAACTTCTTTGTAAACATTTTTCAATTTGTTGACATTTACATTCTCAATCGGAAACTCAGAATCCGAAAACAACTTATCTGAACCTGTAGGAACTTTTTCCGACCTGACGAGTCGTTCAGAAGAGCGCTTAGACTAATTCAGAGGCGGAATTCATTGAATTAGTCTTCGTAAAGCTTGATTTTCACTACTTAATGTCTCGTTTATTGATAATATGTCAAATATACAAGATTCGGAGACAAACGGGCAGGGCTTCGCCGTTACACCTTGAAAAACACACACTTGGATCGCTCGTCCGGACGTCCATTTATAGACCATCCGCCCGACTGAATAAGCGGTCCACAATATTGTCGTTCGAGCGGTCCAGACTAACTGCCGTTCGAGCGATCCAACCATTCGTCCATTCGAGCGGTCCTAACCCTAATGGACTAATGAGCGATCCAACAAGCCTAATTCTATACAATTTCATATTTTCTCGTATTTTGTGCACAATACGATCTGCCCTACCCTAAGACTCGAACTAAGATGTAGTCGACAGACAACTGCACCAACAGACTCCCCCTTGAATGTTGACGGAATCTTCAGTGAGAGTATTCAATCATTCACAGCTCTTCAATCTTGTTCGGTCTTCTTCAGGAACTCTGCCTGGAATCAAATCTTCTTCAGGAATTCCTTCCTGGAATCATATGCCTGGATCTTTCTCTGGCTCTAACTTTCGTCAGACTCCCCCTATCATCATGCTAGGATCTCTGTCTGGAAATCGTTATCACCATTGAAATCAACTCCTGGCTTTCTCTGTTTAAGCTCTTCTCTGGTTCTGATGTGTCTCCTGGCTATCTGTAGCAACAGGATCAGAAACATGCAAGACTCAGACACACTATCACAATACAACACAATTTGTGATTCAACTTAATTAATCAACTCATCGTATAAGAAAACTATGAAGATCAAATTGTTGGTTAACATTCAACTTAAACATCAAGTTAATGAACCAATTTTACACTTCAAATCTTCACAATTTCACACACTCTCTCCCAAACCATAAGTTCAACATGTTTAGCACTTGAACTGTTGAAAATCAGCTCTTCACACTCTGTTGTCGAAAATCTTTTTGCAGTTTTCAAATTACAAACAAAAATATAATATTTTTGGATTTTTGAATTTGATGAAAAACTGAAATGAAACACTATTTTTGAGAGATTGTGCAAGAGGATCATATCGGATTTTGAGACATATCACTAACACCGTTGATCTTGATTAATCGGCAAAAGTTAAGAAACAAATTCACTTCTGATTGTCAGTATTGTTGTCCACTTAAACCTCTACACAAGTTTTCAATTGATTCAAGATACGTATTTAATATCTTAGAATCTTAAACTTATTTGAGTGTCCCACCTCTTGAATATACTCCCGCATCCAGATCTCAATATTCTGATTTATAGGTAAGTATACTACGAATGATATCTGTATATAAATTAGGGGATGAATGCGAAGACTGAGGGATCTCAGGTCAGAACTTCCGTTCAGCAGAGAGATATCAGTTTCGACTTAGCAGTGTGTTCCCTTTAGAGGATCTTTTCAGCTACAACAGATGATTATCAATTTTATTGTCTAATCAACTGAGGGCTTTATGCTATGTTTCAAGCATTTTGGAGAAAGTATTAGCCAGGGACTAGGTCAGAACTACCGTTCAGCAGAAGTCCCGGAATAATACCCCAGACATCATAGAGTATAAAAACCTAATATTTCAGAAGAAGAAACCTTTCAAACGAGATTTTAGGGGTTACCTATATATCCAAGTAGTGTTCCCCACAAAATAAGCAAGTTTGAATTTAGGTTTATATCCCGAATACAATTTACTAACTGTGTGAAGTCTCCTGACACATCATTAGTAAAACTTGTTTAAAACATTTTTGACTTTACAAATCTCTAGCATGCTGTGATAGTCCACCGATGTACTATCATCTCCTCTTTTTGCAACAAAACTCATTTTCATTTTTCAATTTTTTTTTAAATTTTTCAAAATTTTATTACTCCCCCTTAAATCAAAATATGTTTCAATTTTGATTTTCTGAAGAAAAATTGAAAACAAACTATACAAGAAATATGACAACATTATGTGAATTACCTCAATTCACCATTCTTGTGCAAAAATAATCAGAACTCCCCCTCACAACAAACTATTTTCCCATAATGATTTCAAAACACTTAAGTTTGTTTTATTCAGAATGGTTTTTTCAGAAAATAAGTTTAGTTGTTTTTACCTTTTGTAAAATTGGGGCAAAATCATCACATTGTTTACCAATTTCATGAATGATAATTAAATCAAGTTCAAATTAATGACCTTGATTTAACCACTTGTACGAACAACTAGTTCTCATTCTGAACCATTTATAACAATCACAAACATACAACCACTTGTAGATTTAGCAATTAAGCTTTTCAAACCTGACGAGTCGTTCAGAAGAGCGCTTAGACTAATTCAGAGGCGGAATTCATTGAATTAGTCTTCGTAAAGCTTGATTTCACTATTTAATGTCTCGTTTATTAATAATATGTCAAATATACAAGATTCGGAGACAAACGAGCAGGGCTTCGCCGTTACACCTTGAAAAACACACACTTGGATCGCTCATCCGGACGTCTATTTATAGACCATCCGCCCGACCGAATAAGCGGTCCACAATATTGTCGTTCGAGCGCTCCAGACTAACTGCCGTTCGAGCGATCCAACCATTCGTCCATTCGAGCGGTCCTAACCCTAATGGACTAATGAGCGATCCAACAAGCCTAATTCTATACAATTTCATATTTTCTCGTATTTTGTGCACAATACGATCTGCCCTACCCTAAGACTCGAACTAAGATGTAGTCGACAGACAACTGCACCAACAGAACCCAACATCTTGTACATGACAAGATTTGGTTCTTCATTTAAGTTATTCTTGGACTTTTGTTTCGGAATGTATTTATCCAAGAAACATCCATCATCTTCATTTGAATCAGACTCTAAAACACTTTCTGCCATGCTTTTGACAATATCAGTCTGAACACTATCATCAGATGATGATGATGAGAATGTAACATCAATTGACTCTGGAAGTTTTATTTCATCTAAATTTTCATTATCATTAACCAGCCCAGACTTTTTCTCTGAGAAATTGTTTAAAACAGGTGGTGGAACTTGATGATATCCCACTCCAGTTCCATCCGAAAATACATCTTCGCCAGCTTTGTTTTTCCCGATGGGTTTGGGAACAATGTGCTGCAGAACAAGGCTTGCGGAGTTGTAACTGGTTAATTTTAATTGGATGCGTTCATTTTCGATTTTCGCTTCTTGGAATTGAAGCTTCAGATTAGCAATTTCATCCAATTATTTGTTTATTAATTCCTCTTTCACCCTTAAAACACCCGACAGTTGAACATTTTCTTTTTGTTGTTTTCCCATTTCGATCATCCGAATCTTTAACCGTTCGCTTAAGCTTCTCAAAATTTTCAGTGATGTGACGATTTTCAAGAATGAGTTTTTCATTTTCTTTCTTAGTTCTTTCTCTGTCACTTTTATCACTTTCAATTTTTTAAGTTAACTCTTTTGCACGATCGTTCGAAGCTTTTAGCAATTTATCCCGGTTTAAGATTGGTTTTCAACCTCTCTGACTCTTTTTGTCAGATCTTCAACCTTTTTGTTGTTGAGATAAGTGATAGTACTACAATCTTTGCAGTTTTTCTTGCAATTCTTGCAGTCACTTTCGCTTTTCTCTTTCTTACCTGATACTATATTCGTGTTAATCTGACTGACCTTGCCGTTTGACTCAGTTCCAGAACTAGAATCTACCTCCAGTTCTTTTGCAGCTAGAACTTTGCCTGCCATCTTCATCAGATTTTCGGCTGTGAGCTCCTGGATGTATCTATCAATCCATCATCGATCTTCTTTTCTGCCGATTTCACCTTTTCTTCTTTCTCTTCCACTTTCTTTTCACTTTCACCCCACCATTCTCTTTGTCTTGCTTCCTCTTCTTCAGCATATTGCTGAATGATTGCATCAACACTGACCGAATTTGGATCGATTGCAATATTACCTTGAGGATTAAGGTAACATTCTCTGTCTGGATCCCACCTTTTAGCCCTTTTTGCTTCTTTGTAAATGGTATAGATTCTGCTTACTTTTGTTTGGGCTTTCATTCTTCTGGTCACAAACTTTTCTTCTTCTGTTCTTGTATCTTTGAACGGAACAATCTTTCCTGCTGCGAATGCGTAACCAACTGCATCTTCTTCAGGCAATATCTCACTCCAGTCGTATCCCTCATCATCATGAATGACTGCTAGAGCTCTTGACTTTTCCTTATCTTTTTCTTCAATCTGCTTCAGCCTTGGAGGTTCCGATTTATTCTGATGGTAAATGGCTTTCTTATAGTAATCTTCTCGGAACGGATTAGCAGATTCATCAGCATACTCGTTTCTGCACTCTCGTTTAAAGTGACCTTTTTGTTTGCATTTGAAGCATGTCACTTTAGATTTATCAAAACCCAATTTGGTAGATGGACCACCAATTGTTTTCCTGCCAGTTATTTCCATGAAACACTGTGCTCGATGAAGAGCACTAGCCATAGCCCAACGAATATCAATTAGCTCCATTTCTTCAGGATCTATGTGATCGTAATCTTCCTTCGTCAGGTTGGTGTTACCTATCTTCCCAGCTACTAACCCTTCATATGACTCTAATACAGATGCTAAGAAAATCATCTGTTGTTTCGCTGATTCCTCACTGAAATTTTGACCATTTTTCAAATCAACAACAATATTACATTGAAAGACATTCTTTGGTGCAGTTTGCTGTTGGTTTGATGTGCTTGAAGATGGTCCTTGACTTGAAGTGTTGGAAGACTTTCCCCCATGAAAACCACTGTGTGTGGTCTCTTGATTCTTTGGTTGGGAACTTTCTGCAGTGAAGGCTGTTTTCGGAGATCCTGTCTTTTGAATCAGGCTCTTTGGATAATAAAGTTCCACATTTTGTTGATATAACGAGTGATTGACTTTATGTGTTTTCTTTATTTCGAGTTCATTACTGTCAAGTTTCTCTATCAGCAAATCAACTGTTAGAACATTTGGCTGGACTGTATTCTTGATCATCATTGCGAAATATTGCCAATCCATTTCGTCTGGCAAAGAATCAAATAACTTGTCTACAAGCTCTTCTTGAGTAAACACAATCCCATGCCTGGCCAACTCTAGCTTTAGATGCCCGAAACGTTCAATCATTTTTGGAACAGACCCATTTTTAAGACATCCGAACAGATCAAATTCCTATTTTAGCAGTCTCTTTTTGTTTTTAATGATTTCTGCAGTACCGACACATTTCTTTTGTAATTTTTCCCAAAAAATCCTTTGCGTTTGAATACTTAATCAGTGAGATTATATCTTCTCTTACTGATTGGTTAATCAAAGCTATACATTTTTGTTCAGCCACAAAGTATTCAATCTCTTCACTTTCTGACATGTTCTCAAAGTCTTCTCTTCCATTGTTAAAACCATTTTTTAAGCTTTTCCAACTGGGGTACGCGAAGGCTTTCAACCATTCCTCGAATCGTTTTGCCCACCGATTATAATCTTCAATTGCAAACAACTTTGGTGGCTTATTATAGTGTCACGACCCCCGACCCACCCTGGACGGAATCGGGTGCCGTGAGCAGTCCCGTGGTACCGGTGATTATTTTTGAAAAACATTGCAGCGGAATTTTCATCAGGACCGTGAGTTAGGAAAAATATCAGAGTTTAGAAAACACCGGATTTGATTTAAATAGATGGGATAATTCCCTATTTTAAAATGGTAGCTTTAATAAAGATAAATTTTATTTTATAAAACAATATTTCTTTAATAAGCCATTTCTTGATGCCTTTTAGTGCCGTATCCAGCCTTTATTCCAATCTATGGTAATTACCTGAAACATGTTTGAAAAAGGTTTTGTCAGCGGGAATGCTGAGTGAATTCATTCCATTTTTATACAAATATATGGTTATACCTTACAGTATTAAGGTTTTATATTTATTTGCATTTACCTTGCTCAATCAGTATTTTGTCACATAACAACAATTCCAATATAACAGCAATAATATCACTCATTGGTTTACTTTCATCTAATAGTGAATTAATCAAATAACTATACTTTACTGTTATTCAATTTATCTATCATTAGGCAATTCCTATGACTGGGTCATATCACTGTTGATCATTCTTTCAACTAGTGACTCTGACCATATCACTTGTTCATAACACTGTTGATCATTCTTTCAAATAAGGTCTTTGGTCATATCGATGTTGATCATTCTTTCAACTAGCGATTCTATTCATGGCACTGTTGATCATTCTTTCAACTAGTGCTTCTGGTCATTATCACTGTTGATCATTCTTTCAACTAGTGACTCTAATTATAACACTGTTGATCATTCTTTCAACTAGTGTTCCTGGACATTATCACTGTTGATCATTCTTTCAACTAGTGTCTTTGGATATATCACTGCTGATCATTCTTTCAGCTAGTGACTTTGGACATAATGATGTCTTATTACTTGGTCAAATATATTATTTCTAGCACCAAATCATGCAATCCAAAATAATGACATTTTATATAACTTATCAAAACATGTTAATTCACTAATTGTAATAATATGATATAATAACTTGACTACAAATAGAATACAGTATACTTGACTTTGTTATGGTATCTGCCATTTAGATTTATATATAATAATTATGGTTATGCTAACTTTCTGGGTCATAGCAATGAGAATCAAATAATGTATAATACCTCCCATACCAGTAGTTATTATAAAATATAATAACTTAATCACTGTAAGTATAACTGGTAACCATTTAGGATTTAAGAAAGCAATTTGCAATATAATTGTTTTACGAAAAGGTGATAAAACTGTGATAAAAGAGTATGGACTCACAAACGGTGAGAAAAGAGAAATGAACTCACAGTGCAGATTTCTACGGGCAAAGTTTAGTCTACAGATAAGCCTTGATGTATTGCTGATTCAATTTAAGCAGAGTCTAGTCTATTGATTAGCCTTTTTATCCTAAGTTTAATAACAAGCACACAATTCTGGGTTAATGATCAATACAACAGTTACGATAATTTACGAGATCAAATTCTCCCAATGAATGACCAAGTGCAATACTTCAACTCATTTATCAAAATGACAAACGACAAAGTATAGTACTTCAACTCGTATATCGAATTATCGACAACGACAAAGTACAATGCTTCGGCTCATTTATCGGATTACCGACAAACGATAAAGCATAGCCTAATGTGGGCGGCACTTAGGCATTCCTTGGATATATTGATCCCGGAAACTGAATCGTAATAGCGATTGAGTAATTACCCTGATTGCGGCAGCGATTCGAGGTTTGTGTGTGTTAATTGTGGTAAATAGAGCACAACTCCGTGCCTTAGACGAATTTCTTCGTCGTTCAACCGCAGAATTTCAAGTCCCAACCTCTCCTACTTATAGCTGAAAAATAGTCTCCCTCGCGTGTCACGACAGGGAAACCTGGTCCTGGCGCGTGGCGCGAGAGGTCACTTTTGATATGAGGTAGCCACGCGTCTCAGTAGCTTGGGTGAGTCAACGGTTCGAGAAAATTCGATTTCTATCGAAAACTGTTTAGATAATACTAACTAGGAATTACCCCCCCCCCCCCTGAGTTTTAGGGGCCCTGATCCTGATTCCGATTGTTCTGAAAATTTTAGGGGTCATGCAGTATCACTTGGGGGTCTCAATTAGGGTTTCCTATTGGACAAAATATAATAAGAAATAATAGTTTTGGTGAGAGTTGTTACATTCTCCCCATCTTAATAAAAATCTCGTCCTCGAGATTTGGGTTATGATATTTCTGTTAGATTTATGTCATAATTTAGTCACTAGATTCTTAAGGTAAATGACACAGAGTCAAATTTTGCGAATACTAGTTGTTTTAAAAATAGTTCAAGAAATCGATGACAACTGAATGAGATGAAATGATATAGTTTTGAATGGGACTAGGTTCAAGTCAACAGATATATGATCAAATAGATATCTGTTTATAGTTAGTGAAATGACTTTTTAGAATAGAATTCATGGTCAAAAGTAAACTTACTTTGATCGGCAACTGAAGAAGACTCAGAATCGATATGCTCAAAATAGAAGTATAAAAATGATTGTCAACTATCGATCCAAAAGGGAAAATGTGGTGACATTAAATTGCAAGGATACCTTGGAATATTTTAGTGTATCATTGTCTTAATATATAATTGTATTAAGACTATTTTCAAATGATGAGTCAAACGAAAGATATACGTGGGGTTTGAATGATTCGTATGATTAGGATTAGCCCAAGCTACAAGTTTATAACGACTCTGCAAGGTGTCGTAATGATTGGTATAATTTTAATAATTTACGGTGCTCGAACAATTTCACCGTATAATCAACTGAAAGTTTAAATGAAGAAAACTTGGATATTCAAAAATGGGAGTTTCAATTTATAATGAAAAAGACCAATTGAATTACTCTAAAATTTTCGATAAATTATGAAAGAAATGTTTAAGAAGTACATCGGAATATAATACGAATTTGTGTACTTTTATCTTAACACATAGTTGTATTAAGACTGGTTAAGAAAATTAAAATTCGTATATTAGGAGTGAATTTGAAAATAGCTTAAGCTACAAATTTATTATGTCGCCACAAGGTGTCATAGTGATTGAAATAGTAGCGGTGAATGATACGAGTTTCACCATGATGTAAATCAAAATGAAGTAAATCCGAATGTTTCAATAAATTATTTTGGATTGAAATTGAAATAATTGAAGAAAGTTTTTCGATCGAAGATGATAAGGCAATAAGGATTACGAAACGCTCGATAGATACACGGAAATATGAAATGAATTTGTGTATTATTATCTCAGCACACGATTGTGTTAAGATTGATTTAATAGAATAAATCAAAGCGGATTCAACATAAATGAATAATTAAACCTGTATGTAAGAGGTGCAATGAGATTAGCACAAGCTTCAAATTTGTGAAAACGTCACCACAAGGTGATCGTGACCAAATAAATGATTCAACGAAAGTGAAAACTAAACAAGTTTGTTATGAATCTGAAATAGAGGAAATATTTGACGGAATGTATTTATTTATGAACTTGTATTTGTACTAGGGTCAAATAATAACTTAACTTAGATATATATCAGTGACTACGTCTGGAATCATCTCTGCTTCTTGTGTAGTAAGTGCGTATACTAGCGTGTTCTTCTTAGCTCCGTCTGTTATTCTAGCCTTGTTGTCAGATGCTTTGGTTAGTTTCGGGCAATATGGTTTGATATGTCCGGTTTCCCCGCAATTGTAACAGATGTTAGTTTTTCTTCTGCACTCTTCCTCTATGTGCCCGGTCATCTTGCAGAAGTCACAGTAGGGTGTGTTCCTAAAACGACATCGTCCTGAATGCGTTTTGTTACTGTTTCTGCAGTTAGGTTGCTCCAATGACGGTTCAGTTTCTTTCTTCTTGAGTTCTTGGGAAATTTTCTGGGCTAATTCTTTCTTCTTGTTTTCTTCTCTTGTGCGGATTAGTCCATCTGTCAGCATGTTAGCTAGTTCAACTGCTTCCTCAATAGTCTGTGGTCTAACAGCTTTGACTATGTCTCGGATTTCGCTAACTAATCCCCAAATATAACGAGAAATTAGTACAGATTCTGGCGAAGCCAGAGTTGGTACCATTCTTGCATATTCGAAGAATGTTGTCGTATATTCACGACAATTCACATCTATCCTTTTATGATTTAGGAACTTGTTAGTTATTGTTTCCTTTTCATAAGGAGTACAAAATTTTCTTTCTACTACTTCCTTGAATTCTTCCCAGTTTATGGCATAAGCCATGGTCCTTCCTTTTGCCTGAAGAATAGTATTCCACCATTCTAAGGCTTCTTCCTTAAAGAGATTAGATGCATACATCACCTTATCTTCTTTAGCACATTTGCTGATCGTAAGAACAACCTCTGTCTTTTCCAACCATCGCAGAGCAGCCGTGGCACCTTCACTGCCTGCGAACTCGGTTGGTTTACAGGCTAGAAATTCTTTGTAGGTACACCCGAGAGTCATCGCCTTCTTCTTCTTGGGAAATGGGGTTTTGGTAATATCATTATTATCATTATTGACACTATGGTTAAAACTATCGTCACGGGTATGCTTACTGCTCATAGCTTTGGTGGGTTCTACGGGATTTTTAATAGCTTTAATTATTAAAGGTAAAGCATTAGCTATTCCTTGAGCTATTAGATTTTCTATAGCATTTTTATCCAAAGGATTTTCATTATTAGCATGAATTTCTGGATTATGTGATACTTCATTCGACATCTGGATTGCAAATATTTTCACTTATTAATATCACAAAATAATTAGAACAAAATAATACCTCCAGGATATTATATGTGTATATTGACATACACATATTCATGTATAACACATAAGTTAATTTGTATAAATTTTCTAACTTTATTGTTTAGGTATTAAAGAACACCTAATTAGCTTAAACAAGTGGTTTAACTTATACTAAGGCATCTTTTCTTATTCAACCTTTGAATATTATCAGATGTGCTACCAGTTAATAGCAATCTCCTAACTCTTTTATTTAAGTTTAAATATTATTATCACAACACTTATAGGATCAAAGTAGTGGCTTAGCTCTGATACCACCTTCTGTCACGACCCCCGACCCACCCTGGACGGAATCGGGTGCCGTGAGCAGTCCCGTGGTACCGGTGATTATTTTTGAAAAACATTGCAGCGGAATTTTCATCAGAACCGTGAGTTGGGAAAAATATCAGAGTTTAGAAAACACCGGATTTGATTTAAATAGATGGGATAATTCCCTATTTTAAAATGGTAGCTTTAATAAAGATAAATTTTATTTTATAAAACAATATTTCTTTAATAAGCCATTTCTTGATGCCTTTTAGTGCCGTATCCAGCCTTTATTCCAATCTATGGTAATTACCTGAAACATGTTTGAAAAAGGTTTTGTCAGCGGGAATGCTGAGTGAATTCATTCCATTTTTATACAAATATATGGTTATACCTTACAGTATTAAGGTTTTATATTTATTTGCATTTACCTTGCTCAATCAGTATTTTGTCACATAACAACAATTCCAATATAACAGCAATAATATCACTCATTGGTTTACTTTCATCTAATAGTGAATTAATCAAATAACTATACTTTACTGTTATTCAATTTATCTATCATTAGGCAATTCCTATGACTGGGTCATATCACTGTTGATCATTCTTTCAACTAGTGACTCTGACCATATCACTTGTTCATAACACTGTTGATCATTCTTTCAAATAAGGTCTTTGGTCATATCGATGTTGATCATTCTTTCAACTAGCGATTCTATTCATGGCACTGTTGATCATTCTTTCAACTAGTGCTTCTGGTCATTATCACTGTTGATCATTCTTTCAACTAGTGACTCTAATTATAACACTGTTGATCATTCTTTCAACTAGTGTTCCTGGACATTATCACTGTTGATCATTCTTTCAACTAGTGATTCTAATTATAACACTGTTGATCATTCTTTCAACTAGTGTCTTTGGACATATCACTGCTGATCATTCTTTCAGCTAGTGACTTTGGACATAATGATGTCTTATTACTTGGTCAAATATATTATTTCTAGCACCAAATCATGCAATCCAAAATAATGACATTTTATATAACTTATCAAAACATGTTAATTCACTAATTGTAATAATATGATATAATAACTTGACTACAAATAGAATACAGTATACTTGACTTTGTTATGGTATCTGCCATTTAGATTTATATATAATAATTATGGTTATGCTAACTTTCTGGGTCATAGCAATGAGAATCAAATAATGTATAATACCTCCCATACCAGTAGTTATTATAAAATATAATAACTTAATCACTGTAAGTATAACTGGTAACCATTTAGGATTTAAGAAAGCAATTTGCAATATAATTGTTTTACGAAAAGGTGATAAAACTGTGATAAAAGAGTATGGACTCACAAACGGTGAGAAAAGAGAAATGAACTCACAGTGCAGATTTCTACGGGCAAAGTTTAGTCTACAGATAAGCCTTGATGTATTGCTGATTCAATTTAAGCAGAGTCTAGTCTATTGATTAGCCTTTTTATCCTAAGTTTAATAACAAGCACACAATTCTGGGTTAATGATCAATACAACAGTTACGATAATTTACGAGATCAAATTCTCCCAATGAATGACCAAGTGCAATACTTCAACTCATTTATCAAAATGACAAACGACAAAGTATAGTACTTCAACTCGTATATCGAATTATCGACAACGACAAAGTACAATGCTTCGGCTCATTTATCGGATTACCGACAAACGATAAAGCATAGCCCAATGTGGGCGGCACTTAGGCATTCCTTGGATATATTGATCCCGAAAACTGAATCGTAATAGCGATTGAGTAATTACCCTGATTGCGGCAGCGATTCGAGGTTTGTGTGTGTTAATTGTGGTAAATAGAGCACAACTCCGTGCCTCAGACGAATTTCTTCGTCGTTCAACCGCAGAATTTCAAGTCCCAACCTCTCCTATTTATAGCTGAAAAATAGTCTCCCTCGCGTGTCACGACAGGGAAACCTGGTCCTGGCGCGTGGCACGAGAGGTCACTTTTGATATGAGGTAGCCACGCGTCTCAGTAGCTTGGGTGAGTCGACGGTTCGAGAAAATTCGATTTCTATCGAAAACTGTTTAGATAATACTAACTAGGAATTACCCCCCCCCCCCTGAGTTTTAGGGGCCCTGATCCTGATTCCGATTGTTCTGAAAATTTTAGGGGTCATGCAGTATCACTTGGGGGTCTCAATTAGGGTTTCCTATTGGACAAAATATAATAAGAAATAATAGTTTTGGTGAGAGTTGTTACATATAGGTTCCATAAGCGCTTTCCACACTAAGTGCATCTGACAACGTCTTTCTCGTACTTGGAGTATTTTCATTCGTTCGGTTTGTTGAATCATCTCCACTGTTACCAGCAAACGCATACATTTCACTGAACGGGTTCATGAATTCTTCCATTGTTAAGTACCTGAGATGTTTATCAAACACTTAGAAAAATTTTGAATTTTAAAGATGTAAACACAAGAACACTTGGATCGAATGGCTCGTTCGATCGATCAGCACACACACAATCGACTGGCTCGTTCGATCGAATGGCTCATTCGATCGGCTGACAGACGAAAATGTGTAAACAGTACAATTTCTGTTCGATCGAGTGGTGTATTCGATCGGCTAGCAACAATGCTGTCCGATCGATTTGCTTGTTCGATCGACTAACACTGATGATGTCAGCAACACTTGAAAATATCTGAACGGTTATGCAAACAGAATGATGCCGTCAGCAAGTATATGAATCGGCTAGGTCGTTCGACCGGCTGACATCAGCAAACATGAAAAGTTTTCCATAGATTTTGATCAATTTGAACAAGTTTTAGGTTGAATCTGATTGTGAAACTTTGTAGGATTGTAATTCTAATGATTGCGAATCGATCTATAGCAGTTTTGTCAAATTTTAACCGTAAAATCACTATGAATTTTAAGTTTTTCTGATTTTAAGATGTAAAGGTGAAAAATAAAACTAGATCTGAGAAGAGAATAGAAGAATCGGTCAAATTTCCGGTGAAATTTGAGTTGAATCGGTAGATATAACAAATTTCCGGCGAAATTTGTCTCTGAAACAGTAAACACGGCTTGAATTCCGGTGAATTCGTCTCTAACTCAACAAGAACGGCTTGAATTCCGGTGAATTCGTCTTTGAATGAATAAGAACAGCTCAAATTCCGGTGAATTTGTCTTTGTAGGTCTCGATTCAGCTTCCTATAGCTATGATACCACTTGTTGGTCCCTCGGATGAGATCTTCTTGTTCGTAAACGTAGTTGAATCGTAAGTGATTGATGCGCGGAATTCATGTAATCACATAGCAGATATACAAAGACAATATTCTACTCTGAATCACCGTCTGATATTCTATTGAATGATGTGAAAGTGTACAGGAACCAGAAAGAACTCAGACTCACAAAATGTAGCTAGAAAGTGAAAGTGTCAAAAGGTTCTAAATAAACTGACCTAACAGCTATTTATAGGCAAGGACAGAATAAGAGAGTGCTGGCTAGCCGATCGGCTGACAATGCTAACATATACACAACTATACAAAATAAGACTACATGTTGACGGAAGCTACAGACGTTATTGCACTAACAAAAAGTCTAAATAAAAACACCATTTTGTTGAACTTTTTTGGGTTACATAGTTTTGTTGACAATGTAATATTAAATAACTTAATCTCAAGAAAAAACACTAAAAAACCAAATCCCAAACAATAATTTCAAATAAAACATAACAGTTAGTATAACTTTTTGGGTTTCATAGTCTTGTTGACATGGTAATTATAAATAAATTAATTTGAAAAAAATATATAAATAACAATGGCACGTTTGTTTTTACTTATTCTGAAATTTTAGATTTTTAATGTTGTTTACACATAAAATACTCTATAAGAGACTTATTTTATTAGAAAATCAAATTTTATTTTTTTCTACCTACTATAATGTGTACACGTGAAAGCTGGACCATTTGCATTACAAGCATTCAACATATGCATTTAAGGATTTGTGAAATTTTTAGGAGGACCACATTTGTACCAAAAACTTTAAACTAAGATATAATTGTGTGAAAATGAACACACGTTGATTAACAAGTTGGGTCTAGTGTTTTTGTATGATAGATGTGCCCCATTTGTGACAATTAAACTCATTTCACTTTTGTTCTATAATATTAATGAAGAACACATGCTAACTTATTTTATTTATGTAAACTAGTAATCTAACCTCACGCGTTGCAGCGATAGTTAGTTTGTATTGGTTCGTTTTACCATAGTATCAATACAATATCGACACCCAATATAGCAACCAAAACATATAACGCAACATACGTAACTTTGTATAAGAAAAATGGAACCTAGATGTCGCTGATAACCTTTGTAGTTTAAAGTGTAGAAAATATTTAGAGATTGTAGTATAAATATGTTAAAAGACGAAAATATATTTTTATTAAAATTGTGAGGTCGTATAATAAACTTATTAATATTAAGAGGGTGTAAATGAAATTATAACGTAAAAGACAAAATTTATTACTACTATCATTATATAATTAGAAGCATAATTATACTTTATGCCTATAATATGTAAATCACTATTAACAAATATTGGTAAGTCTATGTACCGACATCCTAGCAACAAAAGAGATAATGCGACATACGTAACTTTGTATAAATGGTATCTAGATGTCGCTGATAACCTTTGTAGCTTATAGTGCATAGGGTATCGATAACTTTGTTAGTGCATATTATGTATGTCCGCCACTGTGAAAATAGACTAAATAGAGCGTCTGTTGAATATTGTATAGATGAGATACGAACACATGACTATGGAGAGAATGAGAGGTTCGTACGGATGTAACACATGCGTACGGATGTAACTCATTTGTGCGGATGCAATTGCATCCGCGTAGACAAGCTCATCCGCACGGAAGTGCTAGTCCGTCCCAACCTCATGTATATATATAGTGTCGTGTGTTCATTAGTTGTTAAGTTTTTGGAGATCCCAGAGGGGAAATGCTAGCTTGTAAACTATGTAAACTCTTTCGGTATGAATGGAATATTCGACTTATTACTAATCTAGCAAGATTTCTACAGAATTAGTTCTATCCTTTCCAAACTTCCGTCTTAACGCGCATGATCAAGAACTTTCAAATTTGATTAAAGTTTTGAGGCTGTAGTATAAATTTGTTAAAAGAGGAAAATATATTTTTATTAAAATTGAGGGGTCGTATAATAAACTTATTAATATTAAAAGGGTGTAAATGAAATTTTTAAGTAGAGGACAAAGTTTATTACTACTCTCATCATATAATTAGAACCATAGTTGTACTTTATGCTTGTAAAATTGTAAATCACTAATAACAAAAGTCGGTAATTGTATATTATTATATTATATAAAATTTTAAGTATGCATCCTTGCATCGAGCAATAAGTAACATAAGTATACATGATTACAATGCCGATATGGTTAAAAAGCACCTAGAAGGAGTACCTAATTAAAGCTTGGATTGGCAAGACAAATCAACTATGTCGGAATACCATATAGTTTGATAACAAAATTTGAACTTACAAGACATGATAAACTTCAAAAGGATGTATGATCTGATGCTAACTTACACTGCAATAAAGAATAACTGGCTTGAAGAATACCAAATTTATAGAACACATAAAATTTGAAATACCTTAAAAACTTATTAACATTAAACGTTTTCTTAAAATTGACTTTCTTTCTTAACCAAATGTTCTAAAAATGCATATCAATTGAGCCCTAAAATAGGTTCAGCAACCCGTAAGATCCTTAAGTTCATAGAATCCCATAATTAGGGGGTTGTAAATGTGATGTGTGTGGGAGGGATATTGGTAATCTGATATTATACCTAATAGTAAAGGTGTTTTTTTAAGTCAGTTATCATACCTATTGGATTGTCAATTACTCATCATCCATATTGAAGTGTGTAACCAATTGGGTATCACGTATAACGTTTGGATTCACAAATACATTACTTATTATATTAATAAGTAGAGTCAAGATCAAAGCAGTCTCCATACCTAGTTGCATCACACAGGGCAACAAAGCATCAAAAACCTTCCAGGGCTTGTTTTAAGTGTGCACAAAAGGGTCATGTGATCAAACATTGCAAGAAGGTTGAGGAAACTAGTTCATCCAATGCAAAAGGACATGGTTCAGATGGAGAAGTCAACAAAAAATGTTTATATGAATCAATATCTACAAAGAACAACTATGTAAATGATCAAAAGAAGCATTGCTCATCTAGATCTCCGTATGTGAAGTCAGTTTCACATAACTTAATGATCATGATTAAGAAAAAATCTCCAAACTGTTCTAATATTGGTGTTCCAAATCCAAGACCATTAAACAATAACCAGTTGTATGCTACACTATCATATTCCTCTAAAGTAAAAAAAAAATGTTTCAAAACCTAAGTCTTTTAAAATCAAAATTTCTAAAACAACACAAGTTTGGCGAATTAAACCAAATGTTGAAACATAAATTAATCAGACAAAAGTTTGGCATTTCAGGATGTTACTTTTTTTGATGCCGAGGGACAACCTAGAAGTAACATGACATGGGTTCCACTCTCCCTCCCTCCGTCTCTCTCTCTCTCTCTAATTGATATGATCTACTTATGAGTATAGGAACTTCTTAAAATGACTGTTAGAAACACCAATTATTAACAGTGGTTGTTCTACGAAAATATCTAAGGCGAAAATATCATAGGCTTAGTTATGGTATCTAACCTGGTTGCACAATTAACACCAATGTGACACACTAATTTTCTAGTTAACATATATTTTTGTATGCCTGGTGTTGAAGAAATTAATTTCTAAATATATGTTTTATAATTTTTAATTTTTTCTAAAAATGGTTGTATAAATATAAAATATCAGGGGGAGTATTTAAATACTTCTTGACCATTTCATGTGTTTATTGCAAAATGATCTTTATCTTATATGACATATAATAAGAGCTAACTTGATTATGTCTTGACATGCATAACATTTGATGAAAGATGCGGCTCCATGATTAAAGACATGTCAATAGATTTAGCATTTCAAACAATTAACTGCATCTTGATGGTAAAGATAAAAATGATATGATAACGTGGATGCCCACCTTGTTGCAGGATTGCATGAGTTGATTACGTACAAAAGGGGTGCAAGATTAGCTACTATAGATTTTCTCATAATGAAACACAAGGATGTGCCTATATATATATATATATATATATATATATATATATATATATATATAGGGGATGGTTCAAATGAAAACCACTTTTATTGTGAAAACTCGAAAACTAACTAAAAATAAAAACACACAATTTTTTTTTCAATTTTTTTTTTATAAAAATCGCTGGTTTTTATATATAAAAAAAACTTTTTTTCAAATAAGCAATAGTACTTTCCACCTATGCTCCTCACATTCACTGGACCAAATAAATCCATGTGAAGTAATTCGTAAGGGGCATCTATGGAATTTACTGTTTTAGACTTGTGAGGTTTCTTATGTTGTTTTCCCTTTTGACAAGGAAGACATTTGTCTTCCACTTGAAACCTCTGCATTGGAACCCCTTTCACTAGCTCATTTTTCACAAGGTAATTCATTTTTCGATAGTGAATATGGGCCATGCGTCTGTGCCACAACATTGATTCAGCTTCAGATGCTTTTGATAGTAAACACGCCACCACAGCAGTTGGATCCTTAGCACCCATGTCCATGACATAAGTGTCATTTCTCCTTGGCGCTCGCAACACTATCCAATCGTCCGGTATCTCCAAACCTGGTTTCAACACTAATGCTTCATTCTTGGTAAAATGGACCGAGTGACCCTTGTCGCAGACTTTTGACGAGCTCATCAGATTGTGTTTAAGCTGCTCCACATAGTTCACTTTGTCCAGTGTGATCTTCCCATTGGTCACCTTTCCTCGTCCAGTAATTCTACCACCTTTAGCACCCGCAAAATTCACATGTCCTCCATCATAATCTTCAAATTCAGTCAACAACCTCGCATCCCCCGTCATGTGCTGGAGCAGCCACTATCAACATAGCACAAGTTGATAATCCTCCTTAGCAGCTCCTGCACACACCAACCAAGAAATTAGTTAGATTGGGGGACCCCAAGCCTTAATGGTCTTGGGTCGTCCAAATTCACCAACCACTGGAACATCCATCCAATATCCATTACTCCTAACTGGAGTCTTGGATCGTAGACCTGTTGGAATTTGATTTTGATTTCCACTAGGTCTTTGGTCCTGAGGGTTCCTATGTGTGTTTGGACTATTTGACCTTTGAAAATTTTGATTTTGATTCCAAGAAGCATTATTGTTGTAATTTCTAAAGCCATTGTTATAAAAATTTCGACCACTATTATTTTGGTATCGATTTTGATATTGACCTTGACTTCTGAAATTATTTGTATATTGATTGTTCATTCTTGGTGAACTGCTTCTAGGTCTCTCAAATCTGCCTGGTGGAGATCTAGGCTGAAATCTTGGTTGATTTCTTTGAAAACGAGAAACTTGTGGAGTTCCTTTTTCAGCCTTATCCACACCAACAGCAACTTTCTCTGGTTGCTTAGGAGCAGATTTCTTTGGAGAGTTGGACTCTCTCTCTCCTGCTTATCACCACTTTTCTCTGGTGACTTCTCTCTCTTCCTCTCATCCGCTTATGCTTCATTCTTTTTGTTAGGACAGCAGCTAGCTACATGTCCTTTGGTGTGACATTTGAAGTACGACATCTTTTTTGAAGACTTCTTATCTCAGGCTTTGATGATGATGCTTTAGAAGAATTTGGTTGAGTTTGCTTAGTTTCAGAATTTTCTTTATTCTTGTTTTTAGAAAACTCTACATTAGATTCGTTTTCAATAACAGCTGTTTCGTTTTTCATGTCACTTCCATGAACAAAATTTATCTTTTTAGCAAAAGTCGAATTTTTATTCTTAGGTTGTGAAGTTTTCTTTTTCAAAACAGGTTTGCTGTTATTATCCTTCTTAGCATCGCCTCTCTCAGACTCATCTCCTTGACTTGGGGTGGAACTACTTGGTGCTGTTGACATAAAATTGGTTAGGTCATCTTCATCAGGTAGGAATGAATAATCATGACTAAGAGGAGGTGGGACTTCATTAAAGCCTTGGAATCCCACACTAGTCTTGTCATTACTCTTCTTTAACCCACCCATCATGTGTTTCATGACAAAAGTAGAATCCCTGAATTGTCCTAACTTCTTTTCAAGTTCAACAATTTTGAGTTGAGCGTCTGACAACTCTTTGTTTTTATCAGAAATCTCTTTTGTTTTCTCAGCCATCATGTCATGAGCTAAGTCTATGACTTGAAGTTTTTCATTTAGTTTGCAGGTTAAAGAATCAATTTCATTTTCATAACCTTTAATTTTCTTCAAGTATAGACATTCATTTCTTTTAGCGAAAAAATTTGATTCTTTAATGTTAGACATTTCGCTTACCAAACTTTGGTTGTGTGTGGACAACCTGTCAACCTCACCCTGTAGTTCACGGGATTTTAAACACACAGAATTAGTTTTTACCTCTCCTGTTTGTTTATCAAGGTTGGCCACTAGAGCCGCAAGCTGAGCTTCCATTCTCTTGTATTTAGCATCTTTTTCTTCAGCTTGATTCTCAACCTTCACCTCAGCATCAACTTTCACTTCAGCATCTCCCTCAATAGCTTTATCATCATCAATAGGCACTATCTTTGCCATGAATGCCTGAGTGGCATTCTCGTTGTCTTCTAGATGAATGCTCCAGTCATACGAACCTTCTCGTGCTGTAGAGATCAAAGCCTTTGAGCTAGAGTTGTTTGATGCATTTCTGTTGTTTGAACTCTGACTCGAATTTTCTTTCTTTTGTTTCCGACATTCCCTAGCAAAATGCCCATAACTTTGACAATTAAAGCACCTTACTTTGGTCTTGTCGAAACCAACACTCCTGCCAACAAACTTCCTTCCTGTCCTGTTCATGAGTCTCTTCACTCGCCTAGAAATCATGGCCATTTGCCATTGCAAATCCATCTCTTCAAGATCATCAGGGTCAATCTGATCGTAGTCTTCATCTAAAGTAGCAGGATCAGAAATCTTTCCCTGAATGTAGTTTTCATAAGAAGCAACAAACGAAGCAAGTAGAGCCAGATGCTCTTTAGCTGACTTCACACTCATTGGCATTGACTTAGCACTACTACTCTGCTTAGAAGCTGAAGTTTTCTTTGCTCCTGATGATCCTCCTGAAGCAACAACAAAACATACATCACCATCCTCATTCACCATAACCTTCTCATTTTCACATGATAGAAACGCAGTAGCAGAGTCGCTAGAAGCGTTGTGAGATGAAGAAGATGTAAGCCCATTGTAGACCGATGGATCTTGAACCTGATCATATCCAGTATCTTTCTTCTTCATGCTGAGCTCATAAGCTCTCAGCTTGCCAACAACCTCTTCAAGCTCTTTTGTCTCATAATCCGCTTCACCCTTGATCATAAGAGTGTAGATATCCCACTTGGTAGGCAAAGCATCTAGCAGCTTGTCATTCTTTTCTACGTCAGTATAGCAATCAATCTCATAATTTTCCATTTCTGACATCAGATGGTAGTAACGAGTGATGACGTCTTCAAGTGACTCATGCTTCATGTACTTGAAAACAGCAAACTGCTTCTTCAGTAGATCAATCTTGTTTTTCTTGACATCAGCATTTCCAGCGTATCTTTTCTCCAAAGCATCCCACATATCCTTTGAATTAGTGTACTTCTTGAACGTATGTTTGATGCTATCAGGTAACGACATTTTGATTGCAGCCAAGGCTCTCTTTTCAGCCTCATACATCTTTTTATCATTATCTTGCAAGTTCACATAGGCTGTTCTACGTGGTCTGCCCTCAAAGTCATGTGTAGGGTTCGTATACCCATCTTCGATACATATCCACATGCGCGTATCCTGATATTCAATGAAGGACTGAAAACGATCCTTCCATGTCAGATAATTTTCCACCTTCATCATCTTAGGTGGTTTGTTGGTAGTGCCAACCTCATGCTCCATTCTCAACAGCTCATTCAAACTAGACATGTTCTACATTTTTAACGTAACAGACTGATTAAACCGTACAGAATTTTTCCAAAAACAGTGGTTACCATATTACATCGTTAGAATCGTCTCGAAAAGACGAATCCAATGATATATAATGTCAAAAACCGAATTCGGGATTTTCCAGAGTTAGACGGTTTCAACGGTGCAGACGGTTTCTTCAAATGAGTTACGGTTCACTTTCTATTTGCAAAACACTGAAAATTTTCCTACGCTTGCCAACGGAAATTCCACCACTTTTAAATTTGTTGGTTTTAAATTCGCTGGTGAACCAGTTAATTTCGCTTGTCTGGTTGTTAATTTTGCTAGTCTATTTCGCTGAATGGTTAAGTTCGCTGGTCAAGTTCGCTGATCAAATTCGCCAAATTCGCTGGTCAATTTCGCTATTACGACGACCAGTAAATTCGCCAAAAACCGTGATAATTTCGCTGTGGAGAATTTAATGGTTACCAAAGTCGCCTTTGGATTTAAGTTCGCTGGTCACCGAGATATTGAGTCTCAAATTCGCTGATCAGTCTGCGAATTAGTTAAATTTGCTGATGCTGCAAATTCGCTGGTCCAGCAAATATGGAAACTTGATCTGTTCGAAATTCTGAAGATTCTCCAACACAATTCTGCACAATCAAACAAGCAAATCAGCAAAATTTTGACAAAAATTTGATGAACTTAATGAAGAACACGAAAACAGTCTTCGAATCTTCAAGAAATTCAGCCAAAATTTCTTCAAAACAATCAACCAAAAACCTTCTTGGAAACCCTAAAACCTGCAAAACAGCAATCAAACAAAACAGAAGATCAAAATAACCAACAAAAATCAAAAATCAGACTCAAACACACCAAAATTTTGAAAATTTTAAAAACCCTAATTTTCAGGTTTCATAAATTTCGAAAATTTCACTCCCTGTTTCTGCAGCAAACAATTCTGAACCGAGCCTTCAAGAGCCTAACGCTCTGATACCAATTGTAGGTCCCCTTGATGTGTATGGATCTTCACATAATTGTCTTTCTAATCAAGAGTGCGGAATCCTCTTGATCAGAATATAGCAGAAATAAGTAGAAGAACAGAAATCACTTTCAATCTGGATCTTTATTGATTATCTATCAAACTGATTACAATCAATCAAGATCCCTAACAACCCTAATTTCGTCCAAGACCTAGTCTCTCACGAAAATGCTCTCTCAAATACTGTTTTGGCTGATTCAACTGATTAACCTAAACCCTAATGTCTAACCTTGTTTATATAACACAAGGTTTACTAATTCGACTAGGGTTTCCTACATGGGCAAGGCCCAAATCGTCCCCCTACATCCAATTGGGTTTAGTTTAGCCCAAACTCTATTATTTCACTAATACAAAGCTAAACCCGCTAACTGTTTATCGGTTAACTAATTACAAGATATCCAAAGACCAAATCTAAGCTGTTGTCACAAATACGCACCAACAATTGGCTGCTGCTAAGGCCCGCTGTTGCTGAAGTTTTCTCATCCTTTTTCTACGCTCATGAGATCCTCTACTGAACCATCCTCTCTTCTTGGGAGGGAATGACTCTTCAGATTGTGCTTTGAATACGAAAATCCCTTCTTCGGTGTCAGCCAAATAACCCGAGGGGGTAGGCTGGGAAGAAGTTCCTTCGTCCTTAGGTGAACTAGATAGTTGACGGTAAGCCTCCGAAGTTCCCTGGTCACTCATGCTGTAAACTAACAAATTGTCAAATAACACAAAATAATAACAATATATGCACGTAGTTCCGTAGAAAATTTCCTAACATAACAAATAAAATTTTTGTGTCAGCAGAACACTTCTGTGGCTGAAATAAGTGGTTGTAGCTCTGATATCACCTTCTGTCGCAACCCCCGAGCCCTGCCTCGGGAGGCGGGCAGCCGCGGCCTACTCAGAGATGATGGTATTGGTGTTTATTGTAGGATCGTTTTCGGACCCGAACGAGTCGATCAGAAGAGTTTATCTCAGTTTCAGAGGCGGAAACTAAGAAACTGAGTTCAATTCAGCAAGTAATACACTTTAAATTGTCGTTTGATTGATAATAATGACGTTTACAACGAGTCGACACTTCGGCAGCACTTCGTGGCAAAACCGGAACAACACTTATCTGATTTCGCTCCAAGGACCCTATTTATAGGGGTTTGATTCCGCTTGAACATGTATTGTTCAGTTCAAGCGGAAATACAATGTAAACATTCAAGCAAAATCGGCATTTAACACTACGAGCGAAATCATTATGTATGTGATTTCGCTGGAAATGACTTCATACCATTTCAAGCGGAATCTCTACTATATCCACTATCTCGTTTTTCGTGCCCTGATCTAACTAGTACAATACAAGACTCGATACAAGACGAAGACGACAGACGGATGCACCAACAAACTCCCCCTCGGATGTTGACGGAGTCTTCAGTGTCGAGTTTTCGCATCTTCAGTCTTTATCAGTCTTTGGGCTTCTCTTTGAAGTATTTGATGCTGTAAGCATCCTCAATCTCTATCTTCTCTTCTCTTTCAATCTTCCCTCGGATGTTGACGTCTTCTCTATTCATCAGCACCAACATACACTCCCTCTCAAATGTTGAATTGCTAAATTTATTAGCAGCAACAATCTCAGGATCCGAACCTGGCTCTTTGTCATTCAGACTCCCCATCTCAATCAGCTGGGATCGCGTGGCTTTCACATGTTCAGAATCCATTCCAAGATCGTGACCTGGCTCTCCTCCAGCTCAGGTTATCTGCACAATCTCTATCTCAAACATAAGTTTTCTAATATAAACCTTTAACTCACTTAGACATCACTTGTAGAAATCATAAAATGATCTAACATATAGTCTCTGATGAGCTACTTGTAGGAATATAGTTTACGAAAATTTCTGATGAACACTTGAAAGATTTAAACTTTTAAACACACTCTCCCAAACCAACTGTCGTTATGTTTAGCACTTGGAATTTTGAAAGTCAGCTCTTCAACACCAGTTGCCGAAAATATTTTTGAATTTTTCAAAATTTATGCTAAAACACACTAAAATATTTTTGGGATTTTTGAATAATAAGAAATGCAGTAAAGAATTACAAACAATATTTTTGTGAGTTTGTGTAAGAGGATCATATCAGTTTCTGAGACATATCACCAACACCGTTAAGCTTCATTTCATCTAAGTTTTAAACAATTCACCTAGATTGTCAGTATACTGGTCCACTTTAAATTTCTCACAAAGTTTAACTGTTTCTAGATACGATATTAATGTTTTAAGCACTTAGACTTATTCACGTGTCCCATTACTTGAATATACTCCCGTATCCAGATCCCAATATTCAGTCTTACAGGTGAGTATACCACAAATGATATCTGTAAAGGGGTTAGATGCGAAACCGTGAGAGCTCAGGTCAGAACTTCCGTTCAGCAAAGAGATGACGGTTCGACTTTAGGTGTTTCCCCTTTAGAGGATCTTTTCTTCAACAGCAATGATTATCAATTTTATTGTTTCATCAATTTGCTGAGGGCGAGCTTATATTTCAAAGCATTTGCAGAAAGTATTATGCGGGGACTAGGTCAGAATTTCCATTCAGCAGAAGTCCCAGGATAATACCCCAGATATCACTGAGTATAAAGACCTAGTATCTCAGAAAGAGGGACCTTTCAAACATAATTTCGGGGGTTACCCATATATCCAAGAAAGTGTTACCCACGAAATAAGCAAGTTTGAAATTTTAGGTTTATATCTCGTCACAATCTACTAAATGTATAAAAACCTACTGGCATATCATCAGTGAGATTGTTTATTACATTTTTGACAATACATTTATTTAGCATGGGGTTGTGATAGTCCACTGATGTATTATCATTTCCTCTTTTATACACCAAAACTCATTTTTGATTTTATCATGTTTTTGTCTTTTTCAAATTTTCAAATATTTTTGGATTTTCTAAAATTTTTTACTCCCATAAAATGCAAACACATTAAGAAATTTGAAAAACAAATTGAGCTCTTGACCCACTTTGTAGAAACAAATGAAAATAAACTATACAAGTAAAATGACAACCGTTATCAAATCGCCTCAAATCGCCATCCACTTGGCATAAACAATCAGAACTCCCCCTATCAACAAACTATTTTCTCATTATGATTTCAAAACACCTAAGTTTGTTTTAATCAAAATGATTTTTCCAGAAAATAAGTTTATTTGATTTTACCACTTGTAGGGAACCATTTGTCGGTTCGGGGATGTGGTTCATCATTTTGTCTTTCATCCAAAAATATGAAGATTACATCAAGTTCAAATTAATGACCTTGATTAATCATCCTATAAGTACCAACCTCTGTACCACTTGTAAGTAACACACAAACAAACATAAAGAAAGATGCCGATTCATGTTCCACACTAACCAACCTAGGAACTCCGGCATAGTCCATCACCTGTAAAATTTAAACACATTCAAAATCTTTCACAAACTCAATCACAACAAGAATGATGCCGATTCCTGATCCACAATTACAAACTTAGGATCTCCGGCAAGTCAGGTTTTTCTATTCAAAGAAAATATCCACCCAAGCCTGACCAGCCTTGGGTGTTACCGAGTCATGATCACTCGGTTTCTTACCTTTCCTCTTCTTCTCATAGAACTCTTTAACCCCTTTGACCTTTTTGTCAATCATTATTCCAAAAATATGTTTTACAGTGGGGTTAAAGGCCTTGTCAACATCAAAAACCTTTTTGTCATCATAAAATTGGTTTGAAATTTCTACTATACCGATTTTCTTCTTAAAATTTTCAGCCCGAAGTGGTGGAAAATTATCATCATCCACAGTAGGAACTGATTTTTCATCATTTGTCTCAACCTGTGGCTCCTCTGACTTTGTGGAATCAGATTCATCGCCAGAAGATAGCTCCTCTGATTTTGACTTATCAGAATCATCGCTAGAGCTATTCCTAGTCTTCTTAACAACCCATTTCTGGTTGTCAGATTTAGCTCTCTTCTTGTAAAACCTATTTGAACATTCACCAATTTCAAATTTTGAGTTTTTGAATAATTTGGTTCGGTCAATTGGCGGTTCAAACTCAACCATTTTCTCTTTAAATTTGGAAACTCCCTGTTTGGTTTGAATTGCTTGCGAACAGTTCACCGCAAGATGTCCAATTCTTCCACATTTGAAACAGGTTCGAGTTTTCTTTCTCTGATTAGCATTCTTCATTTCTTCTTGCTTCTTGGCAAGGAACTCTCTTTTTGACTGTCTCCAAAATGCTTTCTTTTCTTCTTCTTCTGATGATGTTTCTAAAACAAATGTCATTTTTGATTTAAAATCACGAACGTAATTTTCATTTTTCTGTTTTTCTGTTGGAGTAAAACCAAGACCTTTCTTTTTGAAATTGCCATGGTTAGGTTTCTTTTGAAAACCAGAACCATAACCTTTTTTCTTGTTTTCTCTTTGCTTAACTCTTGAGGTGTATTTTTCAGGTTTATCAGTAAGATTTAAATCTTTTGTTTTACAAATGTTAATTTCTGTAAGTTTGAAAACCTTTTTATCATCTCAGTTTTGACACCTCTTATTGGAAATTCCTCATCAGAATATAATTTGTCCGAATCATTCAAAGTGTATGCAACTTTAAACGTTTCATCATCCAAATTCGATTTTGATAACAGAAATTCTTTATCATAAACTCTTTTGCCCTGTTTTTCTGTTTGACTTTGAGTGCAGAATTCAGACTTAGACTCCGACATTGACTCCAACTTTGACTCCTCAGTTTCATTGTTATCTAACACATGATCCACCACTTTCTTCATCAATTGAGATTGTTGATCAGTGTCAGACGATGTAAACGTGACATCAATATTTTCTGGCAAATTGACTGACGACTCCGACTCCTACTGTAAGTTTGTAGCCTTTTGGACTCTTTCAGAATTTGGATTTCTGGGCAAATATCCATTTTCCAGCGGGGGCAGACACTTGTTGTAACTGACACCTTGTTTCTTACCAGAGTTCTTTTTGTCAGTCTTTTTCTTTGTGTCTTTCTTCTTTTCAGGAATCTTTTCATCAGACACTTTTTCATCTTTCTTTTCTTTAGTTACTTCATCCTCTTCAAATGCCTTCATGCCTTCAACAGTTGGATAGATCCTGTCAATAACATAAGAAGTACATGAGTAACTTTTCAACAAGCGGTTTACTCTTTCAGTTTCAATTCTTTGTAACTCAAGCTTTTGTTCCAAAGCAGTACACTTCTCAATGTAATTGTTCACAACTTTTTGTTTAATCATGAATGCTCCTTGAAGTGTCTTCATTGTTGTAGCTTGCTCTTCACTTGTGTCATTGTACATATTCATCGCTTTGTTTAGCACATCATAAGATTTCTTCAATCTGTTCATATTGTGAATAAAGAACTGTTTTGTTTCTTTACAGCTTCACAATTTTCACAAATTATTGGACTCTTCTTTGCAACAGCTTCTTCATCAATCTCGAACTTTGGAACTTCTTTCACTTTCCTTCTCACCACCGGAACTGTTTCATCGTCACTGCTCACTGGTGTCTTTACCTTTTTCTTTTTCTTCTTGGCTTTCTCATCTTCACTATCACTTTCAGCCATCATCTTCGAATGATCTCTCATTTGTTTAGCATAGTACTTAGTACCGTCATCATCACTATCTTCTTCGATTCTTGCAACAAAAGCTGTGTGAGCTGGATCTTGATCAGGAATATAATCATCCCAAGTAAAATTCTCCCAGCTAAACCCTTCAGGTAATCTCTCATCATCTTGATCTATTACCAAAGCTTTACCATGTGCTGAAACATATTTTTCCCAATTAAATCCAGTTGACGGTTTCTGTTCATCTTGGTTAACCACACAAGCTCTCTTTGTTGAATCTTCAATTACATTCCTTCCATGTGCAGTTTGTGCTTGATATTGATGTTGTTGAGTTGGTTGTTGAGAAACTTGATGGTAGATGGCCTTCCGATAATAATCATTGTTGTTGTTGAAAGGATTCTGAGCTCCACTTGCTTCGCGATTGGTGCACTCTCTCTTGAAGTGTCCTTTCTCCCTGCAACGAAAACAAGTGACTTTAGATTTATCAAAACCCAAAGTAGAAATGTTAGCCTCACGAAGATCATTTCTTCTTGTGATCTGCTTAAATTTCCTAGCTCTCCTCAATACACTGGCCAAACACCATTTTATATCCATTAGCTCCATCTTTTCAGCATCTATTTGATCGTAATCCTCTTTTGTAAGCATTAGATTTCCGATCTTTCCGGCCACAAAACTGCTGTATGATTCTAAAACCATTCCCAACAAAGACATGTGATTCTTAGCAACTTCTTCTGAGTAATCTTGATCATTCTCAAGATTTAGTACAATGTTGCACTGAAGTTTTCTTCCATTCTTTGTTGCTGAAATGTTTGGATCGAATGATGGAAATGATGAGAAACTCGTTTTGCTATTTGATCCTGTTGATGAACTTCCTGATGAACATTTAGCATTGAATGCAGTTTCCACTTTTGGAGAAAAATTTGTGGTTTTCTCATTCACCCCTGCTTTGTAGCAAAGCCCGATGTCTTGTTCACCATCAAAATCTTTCATTCGAACAATCTTTCGTTGCTCCATCTCTTGAGCTTCCAACTTCTCAAAGTGAGCGTGTTAAATCCTTTCTTATTCCTGATCATCATTAAATATGTACCCCATGTTTCGTGTGGCAATGCATCAGCTAACTTCTCTATTAGTTCTTCATTGTCTTTGTTGATGCTTACCCTTTTCATGTTTACCAACAAATTATGATATCTTTCGATGATCTGCTTTGTGCTTTCATTCTTTAAACCACGAAACAAGTCAAATTCTTTCTTCAAAAGTGATTTCTTGTTTTTGATCATCTCTTGGCTACCAACAAACTTTGACCTTAATGCTTTCCAGATTGACTAAGAACTTCCATTGTGTTGCAATAAGACCATGATGTCTTCTTTCACAGCTTGTTGGAGCAGACTCATCATCATTTTCTCATTCTTATATTTCTTTTTGTCATCCACACCCATATCCTTGATAGCAATCTCCTCTTCATCATCATTTAACGGTCGAACATATTTTGTTTCAACACATTCCCAAGCATCTAGATAGTTAGCTTGTACCCAATTTTCAAACCGTCCTTCCCAACCCTTATACTCCTCAATGTTCTTGAGCTTAGGCGGTTTTTGCATAGTTCCCGTTTCGTTTTCTAGCATCGTGTTCTGTGCAATAGTTATCGGGGTAACCAGGGTAGCGAATGCGTTATAAAAATCCTCGTCCATGTTTCGGATATCAATAATTCTCAAAACAATCTGTTCAAGGGAAATATCAAATTCAAGTGGAATCCTCTTTGGAGCGGAATCAACAAATTCAAGTAATATCACTGATTCCGCTTGAATGTACACTATTTTCAAGCGAAATATCCCGTTTGAGCGAAATCACAACAACTTTTCGAGCAGAATCTCAGTTCGAGCGGAATCACCCGGAAACTTTCAAGCGGAACCTCACGTTCAGGCGGAATCACACCAATACTTCAAGCAAAAACAGAATTTCAAGCGGAATCAAGAACAATTCCAAGCGGAATCACTGTGACGTCATCATTCAATCGAGTGATTTCAAGCGGAATTACTAAAAACATATGTTTTAGATTGAATTTTAACTTGAAACTTTCAAGGCTTTGTTAAATGTCAATTCCGAGTACACTGTGTAAATTTGAGCCAATTTCAACCGTGAAAAGATGTTTAATTTGAAATAGAAGGTGTAGAAATCAGAAACCGTAGCTGAATTGGTAAGAACTCTTCCTCCTGAGCTCTGATACCACTTGTAGGATCGTTTTCGGACCCGAACGAGTCGATCAGAAGAGTTTATCTCAGTTTCAGAGGCGGAAACTAAGAAACTGAGTTCAATTCAGCAAGTAATACACTTTAAACTGTCGTTTGATTGATAATAATGACGTTTACAACGAGTCGACACTTCGGCAGCACTTCGTGGCAAAACCGGAACAACACTTATCTGATTTCGCTCCAAGGACCCTATTTATAGGGGTTTGATTCCGCTTGAACATGTACTGTTCAGTTCAAGCGGAAATACAATGTAAACATTCAAGCGAAATCAACATTTTACACTACGAGCGAAATCAGTATATATGTGATTTCGCTTGAAATGACTTCATACCATTTCAAGCGGAATCTCTACTATATCCACCATCTCCTTTTTCGTGCCCTGATCTAACTAGTACAATACAAGACTCAATACAAGACGAAGATGACACACGGATGCACCAACATTTATCATTATTTGGTAGCGGAAATTTCATCAGGACCGTAGTTAGGAAATATTTTATTAGAGTAAAACACCACATTTTATAATAATAAATATATTAAGATAAAACCTAAGTTTTATTACAAACAGGGATAAACCCTATTTTATTGAAATAATACATCTTCTTTATTTAGTTAACTTTTATAGCCACTTTTCCAAGCCTTCAGTGTTGTCCAACTGGTTTCTATTTGGATTTCACATTTTGTTACCTGAAACGCATTTAAAAACATTTTGACAATGGGAAATACTGGTGAGTGAATCCCAATTTAACCAAGATAGGTTTTATCAGTTTATAGTTATTGAGGGCGATCTCGCAATTACATTTGTTTATTCTTTTCTACTTTAATTATCACCCACGGTACTGTCAACCCGACTTGTGGTAATGTTACTACTTACAGTGTAGTAACAAATTTTGTTTACAAAACCCCAACATACCGATGATAGTTGTAGAATTACAAATACTCAATCACTGTGAAATATAGTTTAAAACATTGAGGCTTTGTAAAACAGTTTGCAAAAAGGAGGATTACTCACATTGTTATCTTAGGTAATTTCCTGTGGCTTCCTGGCTAAAATCTATAAATTTTAAATAATGCAGACGCGTTAGTATAATAACCCAAATTTACATTAGTTATACCCTCCCCGAGACAGAGCACCAACGACTACATCGGGCAGAGCCTCAACAGCCGTTACGGAGTGCTAGATCAATCGGGCAGCGTATCTAATACGTAACCTGGGGTTAAAATACTTACCGGGGGGGGGGGGGTATTATGCCCGGGAATTATAATTGCTATTCAGAAATTTAGAGAGAAAAGTGTGTGATGAACGATTTGCAAAGGAACGTCGAATTCCAATTTATAGGGCTGGAACAGGGGCCCTCGCACCCCGCGAAAGATGAAGCGAGGAGTTACACGGCCCGCGAGCAAGGGGTGTAGGCCCTAGCCTTGCTGATACGCTGAACTAGGTTTGACACGGGGCTGCCACGTGGCAGCTCAGGGTGCC
Organism: Helianthus annuus; assembly: GCF_002127325.2. Taxonomy (NCBI): domain Eukaryota; kingdom Viridiplantae; phylum Streptophyta; class Magnoliopsida; order Asterales; family Asteraceae; genus Helianthus; species Helianthus annuus. Next base: position 57,156,098 of record NC_035434.2, on the reverse strand, counting down.
GCCTCGTAGACGGGCGCTCACGGCCCGCGTAAGATGAAGAACAAGTCTTCGCAGCCCGCGAGAGACTATAAAAATTGAGCTAGGAATTCTCCTCCACATATCTTCGTATACGGGGTGTATTTAGGGTTAGTTTTCGTATACGGGGTGTATTTTAGGACGTATAGGGATGTTCTAAAATATTAGGAGTGTCGGAAATATTTTAGGAGGGTTATTATACCAAAGCACCTCTTTCCTCATGTCTACAAAAGATGCTGAGCTAGGAATTCTCCTCCACATATCTTCTAAATCACTCAAGCTAAAGAGAGTTTACAAAGTCTATTCCAGATTGTCCAATATGATGTATACGTTAAAGGGGAGATTGTCAGATTAATGTTTTGAAGGAGCAAAATGGCAAATATATATATATATATATATATATATATATATATATATATATATATATATATATATATCTATACTATATATAATAAGCATATCTCAAGGACTTCTTAAAGTAAATGGGCATTCCCTTAAAACACCCTTAATGCATAATGTACAAGTCTTTTAAACACAACAAACACATTTATAACCTCACTTTCCACATATACCCTTACTAACTCAAACAAAAACACACAAAATATGATCTACCGTCCATCATTTCACACGGATCATGATCCTACCGTCCATTAACTTCACACGGATCATGATCCGCACATTCAATTTTGAAAGCTGTACTATTCCTCTGCAGTTCGTCTACTCGCCAGATCTAGATCTGCACCACCAAATTCCTCTCCCATTTTCAAAATTTGAATTCCCAAATGAAAAGAGAGGAGAGGGAGACAGGGAGAACGAGAAATAGAGAGAGAGAGGCGATGGAGAAGGAGATATGACGCCATGAGAAACCCTAATTTACAAAATCGTTCAGATCTTGAAGGATTTCCGATACGAAACCTTTATTAGGGGGCTACAATCGAATGGACAAAAGGTTGAGAGGCATCGATTTTATCATAATCGAGAGAAGGATGAACGGGCAGTGACGAACTGGGTTTCGGTAGGAGTTTAAAGGGTAAGTTTTTATTGAGTTTTCTTTTGCTTTTTGGCTCGATTGAAGCCCTAATTTGTTGTTATTTTCTGCTTTGGCTTTGATTTCAATGATGGATGTTTGATTTGAGGATTTGGAAAGGCATAGCAAGTGTTTGACGAAATGTTATTTAGGAGATTTTGAATATTTTTTTTTCATGCAGGAGCTTCAAAATAGAGTTAGTGAGTGAACCGATTTTGTTTGTCTTCATTGTAATTTAAATATGAAGTTTTGTATTCTTCAACATATGAATATATACCGTTGCAGATCAAAAGAGGCTAAAATTACAGTCCATGGGGAAGTAGGAAGACGTGGCCAGATTGTGTGGTGATTTTTGATACTGAAAGGAAGAGTTTTGTGATTTAGGAAGCTACTAGGTTGCAGATTCCTATTGTAGGGTTAGTGTTGTCATTTTGTGTTAATGAATTATGGATTATGAATTATGATGAATGTTTGAATTTAAGTGTAGAGTTATGGATTTGAGTGTTTGATTATAGGCTGGTGGGCCAGAGTATGCCGCTGGAGACGTTTAAGAAGATTACGTATCCTGTTTCGACGAATGATTCGGTGCAGATTATGTATTTGTTTTTTAATTTGATTACGAAAACGATTCAATACGAGCAGAAGAAGCTCGCTGCGGCTGAAGGGAACGTGGTTAAGGAAGTCGACCTGAAAATTGGGTAAGAAGGTGTATAATGTTGGAATAATCAATTTTGATTGTTTTTTGGTCAAGTGATTCGAATCTGAATCAAGTCGGCCGGGTTGAGATTTAAACGGGTATTCAATCCGGTTTAAAACTTGGAATTAACTGTTTTACCTTTATTTGTTCCTTTTTTTTACAAATCAAGGATTTTGAAAAAAAAAACAAAAAATTGGTTTAAACCGCGAGAACCGAATGGTTAACCACCAAACAGGTAAAACCGGCTGGTCCGGCCGACCTACCCAACCAGCCAGTTTGGTTTGTGGCTTCTGGAAATTGTAGTAAGCAGTTTGGCCTATAATTTTCATCAAAGTTGATCGAACCAGACCATGAAGACCATAGTGTCTAATAATAAGATCTGGAAAGACAAAAGAAAGAAGTTGATGCAAGAAAACTGAAAATCTATTGGGAAAAAAAAACTATTGGCATATACACATCCCTTTATTTGTATTTTAAAGTTAAAAAGCTTTTTCTTGTAGCATTAGAGGGAGGTTTTTAAAAAATGTAGTTATTGTTATGCATTTTGTTTATACATCGGATTAATGAACCATGATTTGCGAATTTATGCACAGAGAACTACTGTGATGGTAGAATTCGTTGATGCAACTGATGCAACTGCTGCAACAGATCCTGTTGGCGCTCACGCGATTGCCCGGTCATTTCCTCACACTTATGGTCAACCTTTGTTTCATTTTTTCAGAGAAAAATCTAAACCAGTTAATGCCCGACAATTCTTTTCTAGATTCTGTACGCCTATTTTCTTGGAGGTACATTTAATTCAATGGTTTTCAATTTTTATTGCTTGTATTCTTGTTATAGTTTTATCAATTTATTTAAGATGCACAGAAGTTAATGAAGCCAATATTTTTAAACGTTAATCACTGAAGTAATTTTCCGAGACCAGACATTTTGTTGTTTTCAAGGTTAACAAGACTGGTTTCAGTACCCTTGGTTTAGAAAAGCGTGAAGCGCTCTGAGGCGTTTTACGTTTAGGCCCTAAATGGAGATAATTTGTTTGCATTATAACTCTTGTCCATGACTTTGAAAGTGAGTTTTCATGATTAATTTTCACATGTTGTAACATGTGTAGTTTGATGCATTGGTTGCTGCTCTTCTGTTTTCCGAAGGAGGTGGGAAGCTCAGCTGAAAAAAATTGAAGAACTTCAGGTATATTAGCCCACATAGAAAGTTTTAGTGTTTATATGTGTGGATTTTATTAAAAAAATATCACCATTGTGCATCCCATGAATAATCATCATACGCGTGACGTTAACAACCTAAAAGAACTAAAGAAGTTAAGAAGAATGATTATAGATTGTGATCTCACAGATAATGAATCTTTTTGTGTAGGCTGAAAATGATCTTGTTAGTCAAGAACTTCAAATGCAACTTGAGGCTGCAGGTAAATTTATTCTACGCTATCTTTTCTGCATGTTTGGTTCACTTGATTTGTTTCTTTTTTTCTTATTTTGCCAATGACTGTGGGGTGCTGATATTTAGGGTTGTTTCTTGGCTCATATTAGAGTTAAGCTTATACTTCAAAAAATCAAATAGCTCATCTTCGAGTCGAAAATTGTGTCAGTTTTGAAGTTTTTGACAACTAGATTAACTTTTCGAATAATTAATTAGTTATGGTGTGTTCAATGTAAATCGAATGTGGTAAAATAAATTAAGCGTAAATACTGAGGTGGCAAACGGGTGGGGTAGGATAATGTGTCAAAATACTTTAGAATTATAAAAGGACAGATATCTCAATCTCTCAAAGTGGGTAGGATAATGCATCAATACACCAGGTGTTTGATAGTCAAGCCATGCACATCTGATAACCTTGTCAAACATTTGTTTCTTTCTCTTCGCTGTAGGTGTCAAAATGGTTTGGTTGGGTTGGATTGGGATTTGCGACTGGTCAAAATAGCTGGACATTAAAATACGATTCTTGTGAAACTGGTGCTGTTAGTTTTAACTCATTTACCAAAATGGTCAGTTCAGGTTATATTTTTATTACTTAAGCGGGTCAAATGGGTAAAGCAGAGAAAACTAGCTTAAACTCAATGACAGTAAAATAAATGTAACTTTCTTTACAGTATTTTATATGCATAATAGTAGATAAAAGTAGATGTTTTTTTGTTCTAATGGGGTTGACATGCTATTGGTGATATCAGATAAGGAATTGAAACAAGTGCAAGAATTGTTCAACTTGAAGATAATGAAGCAGCAGATAATTGTCTCAACTTGAAGAAACCAGACTAAAGACACTAATGTAATGGATCATCTTTCATTTGTATCAGTATGATATTAATTTTAGATTCTAATCAGATCGTTGATCGTCATTGTTGCTCTGGGTGTTTTTAAGACATCAATTATATGGTCTTTTATAGTATGTTTTCGGCTTTTTAAGACATCAATTATATGGTCTTTTATAGTATGTTTTCAAGCATTCGTCTATGTCTTCACTGTCGTTTTCCAAAGTTCGTTGTATTGTTAAGGGAGATTATTGTAAATGAAAAGATTTTGGTACAAGTTGATATTAATATTTGATTTTGTATATTAAGATATGTTTTTCTAAGACTATTATATCGTACCAGATCAATATTAAACAAAGGCTACCTCAAACATTCATCTGTCATTTGATTTTCAGTTCTATATTTGACTTTGATTATAAGAAAAAGACTATTTTTTTTTTCAAACATTAAGGAATTCCATGGTTCCATTCCACACTTGCTCATCAAGACAATAAGTGGATCCCTCAATCAATTATTTTTATATATATTTTTTTATTCAAATCTTAGATAGTTAAAGGGTTAATTAGTTAAAGCTTAATGCCTATGTGTCATTGATGTGGAAGAACGTTATGCACTTTTTTAGTTAAACCACAATGGGTGGTCTTATTAGGTCTTATGATTGATTTCATAGAAAGATTGATAAACTAACAACTAAAAAAATCAGAAGTAAATTGCCAAAATCGTCCATGAGATTTGGGCATGTATGCCATTTTCATTCAAAACAACTAATTTACTTTATTTTTTCTATCAAACATTTACATGAAAATGACAAAATCCCAAATCTTAGGGACGGTTTTGGCAAAAAAAAAAAAGAAAAGTCAGGCGTTTGGATGAAAATGACAAAAAAATCCTAAAAGTGAAGGACTATTCGTACAAAAAAGTTGTTTTGGATGAAAATGACAAACATACCCAAACCTCAGGGACGATTTTGGCAATTTACTCAAAAATTAATAAAAGTATATCACCAAAGAATCGATAAACTAAAAGAAAAAACACTCTGCCAACATATCACGAATAAGAAAACTAAATTAAGTACTATACAATATATCACGAGACGACTGATAAAATAACGGTAAGCTAATGGATTGGTTTGATTAGTTTTGAGCTTATGGTTGTGCTTTTGTTGGCTTGGCGTAGTTCGGTTTGTTTACATCCTTTTAAAACTCTTTAAATCCCCATGACCGGTTTTGAAGTACCTTAACCGAAAATTTAGATTTTAGTGATGACCTAACTGAACTGAACCTTCTCATGCACACCCTTAGAATTACTAACAAGTGTTGTGTTTTCCGTTGCATCGTGAATTTGGTTTTGGTTATGTTTCAAAACCGAACTGCCCCGTACATAGCCCTAAACTCACCAACCTAACTGATATGTTTCCCGCCGCATCGCGCGGGTAAACGACTAGTATATATATATATATATATATATCTTCGAATAGAATTTGAAAAGCATTGGGTCTTAAAATTGAGTCTGATTCTTGCAAATTGAAGATCATATGATACATGACGTGATGGCTCCGAGGATGATAAAATAGTTTGATAACATTGAGCAAAGTGACAAAAGATCATCAACAAGGTAAGCTTTCCAGGAATTAGTCTAGGGGGAGTTTGTCGGGCCTTGAAGTTGAGATACATGCTTGCTAAATTAAAGAACACGTATACATGATGTAATGATTCTTAAGTGATGCATGTCATTGATAACATTAACCTAAGGGTGAGGTGTTGGGTCTTAAAATAATAATCTAATATTATTAACGATATAACCAAAAGTTCAGTGGTTGAAAATGTAGATTAAGTAAATCTTGAGGACCTTTCCAAAAGATGAACTTCTACCAGAGGTTTAAGGAGCTAACAATCATTATGAATAGAAGATCCAGGCTACTTTATATGTAGGCAACATTGTTGATTATGTGTATTAGCATGTGAAGTTTAAGTAGTATGCAATGGTCTAGTGTAGATTATTGGGACTTTTTAGACCATTGTATACCAAATCATGAAAGTGTAAGGACTACAAGTGTCAAGATTGGTAAATTGCAGATCAAGACTTAGTTAAATCGGGCGACACTAACTGGTGACACTCTTAGTGCCGGCAGGTATTTGATCATTATATACGTTTGTTATTTATCACTAGCAAAAATGTAAGCCCTAATATGTTTGTGTTGCTGTCACCACTAATGGGTTGATAGTGTAGCCGATGCGCATCTTGGTGACATCTTAGTGTCGCCAATGCACACCATGAAAGTAAAAGAATCATATCTCACAAACACTTGAAGACATTGTGGTGGTCAGCGACGCTCAACGAAGACAAGTGTTGGCAAGTGTGTCGGCGATACTGATCATCTATCGCCATAGCCATAGTTATTCAAGTATCGCTGGTTCAAAGTCGAGCGTGATGAAGTCTATGCGTAAGTCAACACGAGAAGACGTGGATGGGTGTGTGAAATTTCTAGTCGTAATGGAGAAGACTATTCCAGTTTTATAAATATATTATATTTAGACATAATATTTATCTATTAACACAAACAAGGTTAATGTTTTTGTGAATGTTTTGGTGATTTGTTTCTTTAAAGGCTAAAGGGTAATTAGCCTAATCTTGATTAGGCTATCGATTAGTGTGATTAGGGTTTTTGTGAAATTTCTAGTCGTAATGGAGAAGATTGTTCCAGTTTTATAAATATATTATATTTAGACATAATATTTATGTATTAACACAAACAAGGTTAATGTTTTTGTGAATGTTTTGGTGATTTGTTTCTTTAAAGGCTAAAGGGTAATTAGCCTAATCTTGATTAGGCTATCGATAGTTAGTGTGATTAGGGTTTTTGTTAACACACATTAGAGATTTAAGGGTATTCGTTGTCAACATTATTCACAAATTATCTGTTGGGGTTTTAAAGATTAATCAAGTGTGTTCATCCTGTTCTTAATCATGTTCTTTATATTTTTCATAGATTTTGATCTAAACATCAAACTAATTGAGGTTTTGGATCTAGATCTTGGTTATAAACATCACTAACACCGTTAGATCTGGGCTTTACGACTTATAGTTTGCATTAGAAATATATAGTTATGTTTTAACGTATAATGTATACTTTATTTTGTAGTTTGCGTTGGTATATCGCAAAAATCGTAAAACGGGTCAAACAACATTAGCTTCGACAATTAGGGCTTTGGCCTTCCAGGGTTAGGGAAATTAGGGTTTTAGCATTGACGTTATTAGTGGCGGTATGGGGCAGTAATGACAAAGTATTAGTGATGAGATATTCCCGGTGACATGTTGCCACTAATACTGTTAGTGGCGAGTCTTAGCGTTTTTAGCGGTCATAAATGTCGCTATTATTGGTCCAAATTCTTATAGTGACGGAAGTAAGGCTAAGTATTACCTTAAGACCATACCTATAAAAATTAACAGAACTAATCCATATACTAATACATGTTCTGAATATTTCGGCTTCAAATTTGCCCCTGCCCCTGGCTTATTGAGGCGAGAAAATACAACAGAGTGAGAGATGGCAACGATGACAACTATGAGGGAGCATATCATATAATTTTGCGAAACAAAAATTTTAAATAAAAAACACCATTTTGTTGAACTTTTGTTGGTTTCACAATTTTGTTAACAATGGAATATTAAATAACTTAATCTGAAGAAAAAACTTAAAAGACACAAATCACAAATAATAATTTCAAATAAAACATACCAATTAGTATAACTTTTTGGGTTTCATAGTCTTGTTGACATGGTAATTATAAATAAATTAATTCAAAAAAAAAAAAACAAAAATAACAATGGCACGTCTGTTTTTACTTATTGTAAAATATTACATTTTTAATGTTGTTTACACATAAAATACTATATAAGAGAATTATTTTATTAGAAAATCAAAGTTTATTTCTTCTACAGACTATTATTTGTACGTGTGAAAGATGGACCATTTGCATTGCAAGAATTCAACATATGCGTTTAAGGATTTGTAAAATTTTTTAGGAGGACCACATTTGTACCAAAAACTTTAAACTTGTAAGATATAATTGTGTGAAAATGAACACGCGTTGATTAACAATTTGCGGCTAGCATTTTTCTATGGTAGATGTGCCCCATTTGTGGCACTTAAACTCATTTCACGTTTGTTCTATAATATTAAAGATGAACATAGGCTAACTTATTTTTTTTTATGTAAACTTTAATCTAACCTCACGTGTTACAGTGATAGTTTGTTTGTATTTGTTCGTTTTACCACAGTATCAATACAATATCGACACCCAATATAGCAACCAAAAGATAACAAAACATAGGTAACTTTGTATGAGAAAAAAAATATAGCAACCAAAAGATATAACGCAACACACGTAACTTTGTATAAGAAAAAAATGAAACCTAGATGTCGCTAATAACCTTTGTAGTTTATAGTGCAGAGGATATAGATAACTTTATTACAGTTTCGAGGTTGTAGTATAAATATGTTAAAATACGAAAATGTATTTTTATTAAAATTGAGAGGTCGTATGATAAACTTCTTAATATTAAGAGGGTGTAAATGAAATTATAACATGAAAGACAAAATTTATTACTACTATCATCATATAATTAGAAGCATAATTGTACTTTATGCTTGTAATATGTAAATCATTATTAACAAATGTTGGTAATTGTAGCATCTGATATAGCAACAAAAAGAGATAACGCAACATACGTAACTTTGTATAAATGAAACCTAGATGTCGCTGATAACCTTTGTAGCTTATAATGCATAGGGTATCGATAACTTTGTTAGTGCATATTATGTATGTTAGTGCATATTATGTATGTCCGCTACATGACGTTGGAGAGGACGAGAGCGGTTCGTACGGATGTTACACATGCATACGGATGTAACTCATTCTTGTGGATGTAACCACAACCGCACGGACAAGCTCATCCGCATGGAAGTGATAGTCCGTCCCAACCTCATGTATACATATAGTGTGGTGTGTTCGTTAGTTGTTAAGTTTTCGGTGATCCCATAGGGAAATGTAAACTCTTTTGATATTAATGGAATCATTCGACTGATAACTAATCTAGCAAGATTTCTACCGAATTAGTTCTATCGTGTCTAAACTTCCGTCTAAACCCGCCCGATTCGGAACTTTAAAACTTGATTAAAGTTTAGAGGTTGTAGTATTAATTTGTTAAAAGAACAAAATATATTTTTATTAAAATTGAGGGGTCGTATAATAAACTTATTAATATTAAGAGTAATTAAACGAAATTATTAAGTAAAAGACAAGATTTATTACTACTCTCATCATATAATTAGAAGCATAGTTGTACTTTATGCTTGTAAAATTGTAAATCATTATTAACAAAAGTTGGTAGTTGTATGCTATTATATTATATAATAAGTATATATCTTTGCATCTAGCGGTAAGTAATGTAAGCAATGTGTGTATTACAATGCTTATTTAGTTAAAAAGCACCTACAAGAAGTACCCAATTAAAGCTTGGATTGGCAAGATAAACCAACTGTGTCAGAATACTATATAGTTTGATAACAAAATTTGAACTTACAAGACAAGATAAACTTCAAGAGGATGTATGACCTGATGCTAACTTATAATGCAATAAAAGAGTAACTGGCTTGAAGAATACCAAATTTATAGACACATAAAATTTGAAATACCTTAAAAACTAATTGACTTTAAACATTTTCTTAAAATTGACTTTCTTTCATAAGAAAAAGTTCCAAAAATACATATTAGTTGAGCCCTAAAATAGGTTCAACAGCCCATAACATCCTTAAGTTCATAAAATCACATAACTAGAGGGTTGTAAATGTGATGTGTGTGGGAGGGATATTGGTAATCTGAATCTCATACCTAAAAGTAAAGTTGTTTTTTATATCCGTTATCATACGTATTAGATGGCCGATTACTCATCATCCATATTGAAGTGTGTAACTATAACAAGGCTCAAAAACAACTTATAAGGAACCCTATTAGAGACCCCGAACATGATTGGCACGACCCGAAATGAAAAACTGGAAACAGGGACCCCCGGAGACACGTGGGGGGATCCCCTAAATCTTCCGCGACATGCAATAGCTAACCAGAATGTGTAACTTCAGACAAGGTCAACCTGCATGGCTAGATAGAGCATGTGTTGAATATTGTATAGATTAGTGTGAAAACGAACAAGGTTTGTTATGTAAATGTCACATTCGTGCTGGTGGACGATTCACACAAATTGACATCAAAGGCAGGTCCGCACAAATGAGCTGATTCGTCCTAGGTGCTCATCTGCAGATAAAGTCTATCTGTTATTACTGCTACGTGCAGATGGGCTATGTCTATAAATAGGGATGAGGTCTCCTCATCTGGACAAGACTTGGTTCCTAGAGGGGAAATGCTGTCCAATTGGTTTCGCGGGTATGTAACTTCAATCATTGAATAGAAACCAGTTGAAATAAACCTGTACTATGGATATTATGCTTCTACTCCTTTCTTATCAATAATATTCTACCGAACTGGTTATCTTGGGGCCAAAACTCCGTCAATGCTACCGGATCCTGGATTCTAAATTGGTATCAGAGCTACGGTACCGATTCTACCGATCTTATAGTTGATTGAATCACCTACGTTCATAAATTTTGGATTTTTTGGAGGTTTTGACGTTAAACATCAAATTGAAGGTAAATTCACGGATGGAATATGAAATTGAAGACATCATTAGATTCGTGATTGATTTTCGAACAATCCTGTTAAGTTTCATCATGAAATTCGCAGATATAAAGATTTTGGATTGAAAGATGAAATTGGGAATGTTCATAAAAAGGTCAGACATTTTCGAGTGGATGTGCAGGTTCGCACAGATCGGATATGTCAAGTTATACGAATGTGGATGCATACATTCGTACGGATCAACCTCTTGATTCGCACGAATCGGACATTCGGGTTAAAATGTCATTTGATTCAAAAACCAGTTCATTCGCACGGGTGGACCTTCTCCATTCGCACGAATGAGCAAATTCCTAAAAAAATAAAAAGAGGCATTTTTTATCGCAATGACAAGATGAGTCTCCAGAAAAAAATTGGTGATTGAATATTTTTTCGAGTTTTTAATGACCAAGCTGGGTTGTTCGGGGACACCGTCTGGCGCTTCAATGAACAAATATGATGATGCAATCACAGATTGTGGAAATTAATGGGGTAGTCATGATACTAGTTGTTGGTGCACTACATCTGTCGACTTCGTCTTGTATCGAGTCTTAGTCTTAGAATGTTAGATGAGGGCGCATTGTACGAGGTTCCGCTTGAACGTACATGCCGTACAAGTGAAACCTTATGAGAGGTTCCGCTTGAACGTACATGTCCGTACAAGTGAAACCTTATGACAGGTTCCGCTTGAACGTACATGTCCGTACAAGTGAAACCTCCAACACTATAAATACCTCTTAAGTGAAATCATTTGTAACACTTCTGAGATTCCATACCGAGGTGCTGCCGGTGTGAGATTTGAATGTACACGCTGTTATATCAATCAATAAAGTGATTTAAGTGAAGATCTAGTTGTTTCTACGTCAGGTACTTGTTTTCCGCACCTGTATCTGATCAAAACTCCTCTGTTAGACTCGTTCGGTTAGAATTCGATCCTACAAGTGGTATCAGAGCGTCAGGAGGAGGAGGTCTACAAAGATTTGCTGGATTTCTTCATAAATTCTTACTTCTACACCTTCTTTCTTCATCAGAACGAGATTTTACGGTCGGAATCCGCTCAAAATTTCACAGATTGTGTGTTACTGATCATTGTCAAATCCCTGAAAGTTTGAGCTTAAAATTCACACTAAAAATGGTCCAAAATAATCTCCGAATTGGTTTCGCTTATACATGCATTCACAATTTACATGGTTTCGCTTGTATGACAGTGTGTAGTCTCGCTTTTATGACACATATTTCTTGAGGTTTCGCTTCAAAGTCACTAGGTTTCGCTTCATAACCCCTGGTTTCGCTTGTCTGTTAACATAGTTTCGCTCCTATGAGCATGATAAACATGGTTTCGCTTGATTGACAAGAAGTTTCGCTTATCTGGACATCCTAAGTGACACCTTTCGCTTATAAGTCAAACAGGCTCCGCTTATTTGTCCTCAATAAAGTTTCGTTTATCTTTATCTGACATCAACATTAAGTTCAAATCAAAGGTCCAATTACAATCGTATATTGTTGATTGTTGTCAGTTAGTGGAATTGATGGCCCAATGAGATTTTGTTGTAAATTGGTTTGTCGGCTCAATTAAAAGGTTATCTGCATAAAAAGCCCAAGACATCACGTGATTCAAAGTGTGTGGCCCAAAGTAGTCACGTGAAAGTTATTGTTGTCGGCTTATTCATATAAATTGTTTTGCGGTCCAATAATGACAACCCATGTGATAAACATTGTCGGCCCAATCCCATGTCAAGCTTTTGCGGCCCAATCAGTGATTGGCAGTTAGTGAGAGTTGTTTAAAAAAAAAAGAGGTTATCGGCCCAATCAAAGCATCAGCAGCCAAGTCGTTGTTTCATATTTTTGCGGCCCAATAGATTTGTAAAATGATTATGCTTGTCGGTTTAGTGGTTATATAGGTCCAATCAAAGTTGTCGAATAAATGTATGAAAGGCCCAATGATAAGTTGCGGCCCAATCATAGTATAATCACACTTAATGTTGTCGGCCTAGTGGTTTTATTTGGTCCAATCAGTATTTGAGCTTTGGGATTATCGATTCAATAGAAATAAGCATTTGGTATTGTCAGTAGTGCATGTGATTCTATCTACATTATTCAGAGATTTAATCATTTGCATGTTACTTGGATTTTATCAGCACATGTGACCACAATTGTATTTGTCAAGACTTTGTAAAAAAAAGGGGTTTAAATATTTGCATTGGGACTACACAACACGTGAAGCTCATTTATCAGCTCACTATATTCTCGGCCCAAGTTCAAATTTTTTTTTTATCAAACTCAAAGCATAACAGTTCACAAAAGGTAGTTCCAGTCCATTTGAATTCAAACTTGTTCCAGTTCGTCAGTGTGTTCAGGTCGCGTGAAAAGGTCTGATTCGTTTGAAAGAAATCATTTCGCTTGGAAGTTTGTTCCAGTTCGTACGGTTTGGAGTTCACAATTTTCAAAGGTTTATCACATTGTCCGAAAGTCCATTAGTTCGCACGAAGTGAGTCTGGTCGTTTGATTTTGATTTGAGTCATAGCAGTCCTCACGGTTTGTCAATTTAAACCTCAGTCCGCACAGAATATTCATCAGTTCGAGTGATTCAGTTCGAATAGAGTATCAGTTTGATTCAGTTACTTTGATAAGTGTTTTAAACTGATTGTGTTTTGTTTGTTTGTGTTACGTCAGGTAATACAGGTGTGAAACATGGATACTGAGTTTTACAACGCGTTTGCTACAACCCCTGCTAGTCCGTCTGACATTACAAAGACCATGACAATGGAGAATGAAACCGGAACAATGCAAAAACCTCTGAAACTTATGGGAATTGAAGATTATCATAGATGGAAGAAACGATTTGAAAATTGGGTTCAGGCGAGTCATCTGAAATCTTGGGAGAGCATAGAAACTGAATATGAGAGGCCAAAGAATTCAGTGGGTGTCGATAAAATCATTTCAGAATTCACGGAGCAAGAAAGAGATAGTTATAAAGCAGAAAAGATGATGATCAATTTGTTACAACAAGCTGTTAAAGAGGATATATTTGTGTTACTTCAACATGATGAAAATGCTTATTCTATCTGGGAAGCTCTTAAAAAGAAGTTTGAGGGAAGTACTGAAATGCTATAAAGTAAAGCAGCTTTGTTAAAAAAGGAGTTTGAGCTGTTTACGTGTATGCCTGGTGAGACGACCAAGACTCTTATTGAGAGATATTGTCATCTTGTTCGCACCATGTCACAGTTAAAGATTACAAAAACTCCAGCTGAATGGGTTGAAAAGCTTGCGGATGCATTACCGCAAAAGGAATGGGGCACATATCTGATGATATTGAAGAATTCCGGACAGTTTAGCAGGCTATCTATTGCACAGTTTATCGAGAAGCTGGAGGCACAGGATTTGGAGCAGCAGAAAATTGCTAGAATGAACAGTTATACTCATCAACAAGATATTAAATTGTACTATAAAGGAAATGTTCAAACTGCTGAAGCAAGTCCAAAGATACAAACTGCATTTAGTGTTGGAAATCAACCTACACCAAGCAGTCAAGGATCAGTCAACTCTAGTGGTTTTTCAACGGTGAATCCTCCAAGTGTTCAAAGTACATCTGCTGGAAATGGACATTCGATTCAGTGTAATGTAGCTCTACATCTTCAAAATGGTCAAAATTATTCTGAAGAAGTTGCAAAGCATCATATGGGATTATTGGTCACTGCATTAGAGTCTTATGAAGGGTTGATTGCCGGAAGAATTGGTAATCCGATGCTCACAAAGGAAGATTATGACCAAATTGATGCAGAGGAGCTAGAACTGATGGATATTAAATGGGCCTTAGCGAGCGTTTTGAGGAGAGCTGAAAAGTTTAGTTTGGTTACAGGGAGAACTGATTTCTTGGATGCAAATCTTTCTAATCTTGGATTTGATAAATCTAAAGTTGTTTGTTTTCGTTGCAGGGAGAAAGGCCACTTTAAAAGAGAATGCAAGAATCAGGAGCCGAGAGGAGCAAAGGAGTCTTCTGGAAAAGATGATTATTATAGGAAAACCATTTATCAGCAAATCACTCATCAACCACATCAACAAACGGAACCTCAAACAGCACATGGAAAAATGATCGAGGATGCAAACAGGAAAGCTTATTATGGCATTGTTGATCAAGATGATGAGAAAATGGCTGGAGGATTTAGCTGGGACAAATACATTCCAGCTGATTCAAATGTTCATGCTTTCATTGCACATATTGTTCGAAAGCCAGAAATGCTGAAGGAATGGATGGAAATGTTATCTGATGAAGGGAAAAGTGAAGATGAAAGATCTGTTTCATCTAAAAACAGTTCATCAGAAACAAGTGATGATGAAGAAATGGAACAGATAAATTTGGGAAAAACTCATTTATCTTCTGACACTTTTGAATTTTATTTTGTAGAAAAATTGAAGAAATTGAAAGAGAGGAAAGCTGCAAAGGAAATGAAAAAAGTCAAAGTGATTGAGAAGATTGTGGAAGTTGAAAAGAGAATTGAAGTCGAAAAGATCATTGAAGTCACAAAACCCTGTCTTACATGTTTAGAGTCTTGTAAACAATGTATAGAAAAAGATGAGAGGTTTAGTGAGTTAGAAAAGTTGAAAGAACAATTGTTGTTTGATGTAAAGAACTTGAAAAAGTTGTATGATGTATTAAACAGACATGTGAATAGTCTGGAAAAGACTAACTCAGAAAGAGAGAAAGCTTTGAAGATGATGAATGCTACCATGATGACAATGCAGAAAGAGATCAACTTGTACATAGAAGAATGTGCAAAGTGGAAGAAAGAGTTGGATAGTGAAGCAGCTGAAAATGAAAGAATCAGAAGATTGCTGCAAAGTTACAAAGGATGTGACTACATAATTGATAGAATTTATCCAACAGTTGAAGGATTTGAAGCATTTAAAGGTGAAGAAACAAAGCCAAAGAAGAAGAAGGATACTGGTAAGAAACAGAGTGTATGTTATAATAAGTGTCCGCCTCCGATTTGGGAAGGGTACTCGCCTAGAAAACCTAATGAGGAAGAACTAAAATAGGCGGTCAATATTAAGCTAGAATCCGGGATAACCGATGTTTTACCGGACAATATTGACGTCACGTTCACAGCGTCCGACACAGATCATGAGTCCGAACTGATAAAACGAGTGGTCGATCAGGTGTTGGATAAGGATGAGGAGTCAGAGTCAAAGTCCGAGTCCGAAAGTTCGTGTCAGTCAGTCAGGAGTTCGAGTTCGTCCGTAAAGAGTTCAAAATCATCGGGAAAACGGGTTTACAGTAAAGAGTTTTTATTGTCAAAATCTAATTTGAATGATGAAACATTTGAAGTTGTGTATACTTTGAATGATTCTGACAAATTATATTTTGATAAAGAGTTTCCAATAAGAGGTGTTAAAAATGAATTGATTAAAAAGGTTTTCAAACTAATAGAAATTAATATTTCTGAAATAAAAGATTTAAATCTTAATGGTAAACCTAAACCTTACACCTCAAGAGTACAACAAAGATTAAAAAAGAAAAAAGGTTACAATTCTGGTTCTGGTTTTCAAAAGAAACCAAACCAAAATCGTAGCTACAAAAAGAAAGGACTTGGTTTTACTCCAACAGAAAACTATGAAAATGAAAAATTTTCTAAAACAAATACAAAATTTGTTTCAGGAACAAGCTCGGAAGAGGAAGCAAAAAGCTCATTCTGAAAACAATCTAATCAAGAATTTCTTTCCGAGAAGAAAAAGAATGGAGCTTACGTGAAGAAAGAAACAAGAACCTGTTTCCGATGCAATGAAGCTGGTCACATTGCATGGAACTGTCCGAAAGCGACAAACACAAAACAGGGAGTTTCTGGAAAATTAAAAGAAGTTGTTGTTGATAAAACCGAACCACCAACTGAACAATTTAAAGTTTTCAAAAATTCAACATTTGAAGTTGGTGAATGTTCGAAGAGATTTTACAAGCGAAGTGTGAAACTTGACAACCAAAAATGGGTTGTTAAGAAATCTGAAGTAAAATCTGGCGATGAATCTGATTCCACAAAATCAGAGGAGCCACAGTTTGATGAGAATGATGAAAACTTAGTTCCTTCAATGGATGATGAGAACTTTCCACCATTGAGGACTGAAAATTTTAAAAGGAAAGTTGGAAAGTCTGAAATCTCAAATCAGAGTTTTTCTGAAAAAGATAACTTTGATGTTGAGAAAGCATTTAATGGTAAAGTGAAGAAAATTTTTGGAAAAATGGTTGATGGAAAGGTGAAAGGGGTAAAGGATTTCTACGCTAAAAAGAAAGCAACTTACACCCCAACTAAATCCGAATTGAAATCACCCAAGGCTGGTCAGGCTTGGGTGGACATTTTCTTTGCTTGAAAAACCTGACTTGCCCGAGATCCCAAGTTTGTAATCGTGGATCAGGAATCGGCATCTTTCATGTTTAATAAGGTTGTTTTGAAAGTTCTTAAAATTGTTAAAACTTTACAGGTTAAAGGACTACGCCGGAGCTTCCAGGTTGGTAAGTGCGAAGCAGGAATCGGCAATCTGGTTGGTACAATGATTTGTGTAGAGGTGTCATACCTACAAGTGGTATTGATTGGTTATATCTACAAGTGGTTATTCTTACAAGTGGTTTAGAGGTTGATTGATTGCAAACAGTGAATCAAGGACATTAAGTTGTACTTGATTTACTACATTTTGATAAAACTGACAAGATGATGAACCATATCCCCATACTTAAACAAGTGGTAAACTTACAAGTGGTAAAAACAAACTCATTTTCCGGAAAAATCATTTTGATTAAAACAAACTTAAGTGTTTTGAAATCTAAATGAGAAAATGGTTTATGAAAGGGGGAGTTCAGATTGTTTATGCCTAGTGAATGGCGAATTGAGGCGATTTGGTATCGGTTGTCATGTTTTTGTACAGTTTGTTTTGAATTTTCTTCAAGTAGGTCAAGAGTTTAGTTTTTGTTTTCAAATTTTTCGTTAATGTGTTTGCATTTAGGGGGAGTAGATATTTCTGAAAATCCAAAAGCATTAGAAAATTTGAAAAAAGCCAAAAACATGATAAAATCAAAAATGAGTTTTGTTGTATAAAAGAAGAAATGATAGTACATCAGTGGACTGTTACAACATGCTAAAGAATTGGAGAGTTAAAAATGTGATAAACAATCTCACTGTGGATATGCCAGTAGGTTTTTACACATTTAGTAGATTGTGACGAGATATAAACCTAAAAATTCAAACTTGCTTATTCTGTGCGGAACAACATCTTGGATATATAGGTAACCCCTGAAATCTTGTTTGAAAGGTCCCTTATTCTGAGATACTAGGTCTTTATGCTCAGTGATATCTGGGGTATTATTCCGGGACTTATGCTGTATGGAAGTACTGACCTAGTCCCCGGATAATGCTTTCCGCAAATGCTTGAAACATAGCATCGCCCTCAGCAAGCTGATGAAACAATAAAATTGATAGTCGCTGTTGTTGAAACAAAAAGATCCTCTAAAGGGGACACAACGAAAAGTCGAAGACGTCATCTCTCTGCGTATACGGAAGTATCGACCTGAGCTCTCACGGCCCTCGCATTTAACCCCTGAACAGATATCATCTGTGGTATACTCACCTGTAAGACTGAATATTGGGATCTGGATACGGGAGTATATTCAAGAAGTGGGACACACGGATAAGTTTAAATCATTAAGACATTAACATCGTATCTCGGAACAATTGAACTTTGTGTGAAAATTTAAGTGGACAAATATACTGACAATCTAGGTAAATTGTTTAGAACTTAAAATGAAATGAAGCTTAACGGTGTTGGTGACTTGTCTCAAAAACTGATATGATCCTCTTACACGAACTCACAAAAATATTGTTTGTAAATATTTCTTTACTGCATTACATGTTTCTTTATTTAAAAATCCAAAAAGATTTTCATTGTGTTTTAGCATAAAGTTTAAGAAAATTCAAAAAGATTTTTGACAACTGGTATTGAAAAGCAGATTTTCAAAATTCCGAGTGCTAAACATGATGAGTAATATTTGAGGGGGAGTGTATGTTTGGAATTAAATGTTTTCATAATCTATCCTTTCAAGTGGTTCATCAAAATCTGTGTTTGTTTTGAAAGAGAGTCTAAGTTAGTGCAAGTTTATATGTTTGAAATATGTATATGAAAGAAATTTACTTTGAGGTAGAGCTTATGCAGGTTAAGTTGAGCCAGGTTATTCGTTCCTGAGATCTGAGCTAAATGAGAAGCCAGGTTCCAATACTTGAGGTCTGATTGGAGATAGCCAGACAAAGATTTTGGAACATGAAGAATCAGGCTGACTGATATTGAGAAGCTGTTAGACGGAAAACCAGACAACGATCCTAAAGCTGATGATGCTGATGAACTGAAGAAATGCCAGCATATCGCAAGGGGGAGTCTGAAGACTTGCGTGAATAGATAGAGAGTGTAAAGCCCAGAGACAGATCAAGACTGAAGATGCGAAGACTCGACACTTAAAGATTTGTCAACATCTGAGGGGGAGTCTGTTGGTGCACTACATCTGTCGACTTCGTCTTGTATCGAGTCTTAGTCTTAGAATGTTAGATGAGGGCGCATTGTACGAGGTTCCGCTTGAATGTACATGTCCGTACAAGTGAAACCTTATGAGAGGTTCCACTTGAACGTACATGTCCGTACAAGTGAAACCTTATGAGAGGTTCCGGTTGAACGTACATGTCCGTACAAGTGAAACCTTATGAAAGTTTTCGCTTGAACGTACATGTCCGTACAAGTGAAACCTTATGAGAGGTTCCGCTTGAACGTACTTGTCCGTACAAGTGAAACCTTATGAGAGGTTCCGCTTGAACGTACATGTCCGTACAAGTGAAACCTTATGAGAGGTTCCGCTTGAACGTACATGTCCGTACAAGTGAAACCTCCAACACTATAAATACCTCTTAAGTTAAATCATTTGTAACACTTCTAAGATTCCATACCGAGGTGCTGCCGGTGTGAGATTTGAATGTAAACGCTGTTATATCAATCAATAAAGTGATTTAAGTGAAGATCTAGCTGTTTCTACGTCAGGTACTTGTTTTCCGCACCTGTATCTGATCAAAACTCCTCTGTTAGACTCGTTCGGTCAGAATTCGATCCTACACTGGTGTAGAATCCTTATTATCCGGGTTATCTGACTACTAATGGGCCTTAACGTAAAATCCGCAATGATGAAAAACTGATTTCTGGAGACCAAAATGTCATACTTTTGGCGTAGTTAAGTTTTTCAGAGAACAGAAAGAACTGGATTTCCTAATTTGAGGGGGAATTCAGTGATAAGACGTCAGAATTTTCAAAAATAAGGAGGAATAAAAATTTCATATTGAAATTCCAACATTTTTGAAATTCGTGATAATGCAATAGTATTCGGGTGGTTCCGACATCAAAGTTTCTGGAGATGTATAGGATCTGGATTTGTGGATTCATGATCACAGGAAGTTTAGACTCTACAAATCAGGGTCAGATTGACGTCTTAGGGTTTGAGTCTCGGGTCTTCGTCAAGGCGGTCAGCATGATTAGCATCAAGAGATGCGTCTGTATTGTGGATACTTATTAGATATCACAATCTTGTGATAGTCTAAAGTGTCAGAATGGTTAATCTTCGAGCAGATGAATTGTTTTTTGGACTAACCGTCGGGGAATGAAGATGTTTGTTGATTAAGTTGCTGTCGGAACTAGCGGAGAAGACTATATATCTGTTTTCGTGACTAAAGAGGAAGAATGTGATTCTCATCGTGGATGAAGGTTTCTGAGATCTGAAGGCATTACCAGATGATTTGTTATCCGATGAAGATTTGCTGATTGCGGAGGATACTGTTTATACGGATCTATCATTCAGGAAGGTGCTTAAAGTTGATCACGAAAAATGGGATTTTAGATCATCATGGATATTCATAGACTTGAGGTTTATCAGCGTAATGTTCGAAGTTTCTGTCATTTGCCGGTTGGATTTTTAAAGATAAGATGATCGAGTTGGAAGAGTGTGATATTGAGCTGAAATGTTAAATAAAAAACCGAACGCGGATGTGGTTAAAGTCGAAAAAGAGATGTTACATTGATTAATTTCAAGTTGGTGATTATTTGTGAAGATTGCAGTTCAGCAAATCAGAGGCGGAGTCATGAACTGTGTAAACAAAGACTTGAAGATTCATTTCAGGGGGAATTTGTGTAAAATGTAGATAATGCAGCCCGAATCATCAATCAAGGGGGAATCTATTGAAGATTTTAAGATGCTTGATTAAAGTTGCAGAATTTTCAAAACACGGCTCTCATTTTCAAAGTTCACGATTCGACCGTGACGACCAAGGGGGAATCTGTTGGTGCATATTTTGTATGTCCGCCACTTTGTGAATAGGTTAGATATAGCGTATGTTGAATATTGTATAGATTAGTGTGAAAATGGACAAGGTTTTGTAATGTAAATGCACATTCGTGTGGATGGCCGATTCGTATGAATGAACCTCACAGGGAGGTCCGCACGAATGAGCTGATCCATCCCAGGTGCTCATCCGCAGATAAAGTCCATATGTGATTACTGATACGTGCGAATGGGTTATGTCTAAAATAGGGATGAGGTCTCCTCATTTGGACAAGCTTTGGTTCCAAGAGGGGAAATGTTGTCCAGTTGGTTTCGTGGGTATGTAACTTTAATCATTAATATAAACCAATTTAATTTAACCTGTTCGGTGTATATTCTGCTTCTACTGCTTTCTTATCAATAATATTCTACCGAACTGGTTATCTTGGGGCCAAAACTCCGTCAAACCTACCGAATCCTGGAATCTCAGGTTCGGGCCACGACACGTGGAAGGGGAGGGGGTTGAAGTCACGATGCGTGGGGCTGGTCTAGTTGGGCTATAAATAGCCTGGCTTGGGATAGAAGCTTTTATAACTTTTCGCTCAAAATTTGACGTATTCTCTGCTTCTTTACCTCCGTTTCTTTCGATTGTATACCCCAAATTTTGTTGATACATGGAATGTCTGTTGACTGTGTCTACAAAAAGTATGAAGTCAAGATTGGTCTATAGGGGGTCAAAGTGTAAATATTATGATAGATTGATGTAGGATCGCTTTTATGTCAATATGTCATAGTGGGCCGCTCTTTAGTCAATACCCTGGATCGCTTTTAGGACAAGTGATCTGGATTGCTTATTTGGACTGTCACATAAGCGACCCAGAAACACTATATATAGGTAGGAGCGGTTCATTAGTTGAAACAGTGTATGTGTGTGCTACGGTACTGAAACTCTGCCAAATTTTCATCAGAAAGCAATAGAAAGATAAGGAATTGAAAGGATAAGCTGTTGTAACTTCATATATGTTGATTCCGCCTTCATACATGAAGATGAACTACCTTGACTGACTTTTAGGGTCATAGAACGGTCCAACAAGTGGTATCAGAGCTCAGGACGAGGAGTTCATACTACGACAGCATAGATCTGCAGAAATCTCTCTTTTCTACTCACTTTCTCTCATACTTTTTCAGTTTCTAGTGATTTTAACGGTCAAAATTGTCTGAAATTCGAGTATAACGTGGAAAACACGCTATTAACAAACCCTAGAAAGAATCAGGTGAAAATACGAACTAAAAATGGTAAAAACTGGTTAAATATAGTCGATCGCTTTTTCGGACATTAGGATCGCTTATTTGGACAATCGGTTTGGATCGCTCGAAATTCATCTTTCGGATCGCTTTTTGGACAATTTTAGCATCAGGATCGCTCGAACGGACGTATCTTGGACCGCTCGAACGATCATATTCTGAACCGCTCGAACGATCACGCTTTGGATCGCTCATTTGACATTGCTGAACCGCTCGAACGAACATAGTAGGCTCGCTTTTCTGACATTTGTGAACCGCTCGAGAGGTTATAGTTGGGTTCGCTTATTTGAACCTAACCTGATTCGCTTTTCTGTCAGTTGCACAGATAGGCTCGCTTTTGTGGTTCTGTGTTTCAAAGCCAAAACTTTTCTAAGTGTTGTCTGATTTTGCAGGTACGTTCACGATGGACGATATGTTCTTGAATCCATTTGGCGACATGTACGCATTTACGGGAAGTTCAGGAAACAACGATTCGACATCGAACAATACGAACGAGAATCAACCAAAAGAGAAAAAGAAAGAAGCTTGGGAGTCCGAAAGTGCATTTGGAACGTTTAACAAACCTCCTAAGTTAATGGCTATAGAAGACTACAGCAGGTGGGCAACAAAGTTCGAAGATTGGCTAATGGCATTCGCTTTCCCCAGTTGGAAGAGTATGAAAAACGGTTATGCTGATGGAAAGAAAAATGGTGAAGCTTTAAGAAATTCTGAAGAAATTGATCTTTTTGTAGCTGAACAAAAGTGTGTAGCTCTGTTGTTTCAATCAGTTCGGGAGGATATTATCTCATTGATAGATTATACCAATGCTAAAGACTTATGGGAAAAACTCGAAAAGAAGTGTATTGGAAGCACAAAGATTATAAAGAACAAAACAAAGTTGCTTAGGAAAGAATTTGACATGTTTGGTTTTCTAAAAAATGAATCGGTTTGTAAAATGATTGAACGATTTGGTCATCTGAAATTGGAGCTTGCACGACACAAGATCTCGTATTCTGATGAAGAAATTGTTGATAAATTGTTTGATTCATTACCGGATGAAGTTGATTGGAGATATTACGCATTGATGTTGAAGAACACTATTTCTCCGAAAAATCTGACTCCAGATGTGGTGATTGAAAGACTTGAAAGCCATGAGCTAGAGTTGAAGAAAACATACAAAGTTAATCACTCATCTTATCAGCAAAATCTGGATTTGTACTATCCGAAGAGCTTGATGCCAAAAGCTACTTCTCCGAAAACTGCATTTTCTACTGAGAATGTTGCTACAGCTAACAAAGAGAGTGAAAGCAGTTCAAGCAGTGGAAACCACAGTGGATATCACAGTGGATCTACGTCTTCTACAAATCATTCTGATGCAAAGTTTTCGTGCAACATCGCTATAGATCTGAAGAACACACAGAATTTTGATGAAGAGTCGGCCAAGCAACAAATGGTTTTTCTGGCATCTGTGTTGGAGTCATATGAAGGTTTGGTAGCTGGTAAGATCGGGAATACAAATCTGACAAAAGAAGATTACGATCAGATAGACGCCGAAGAAATGGAACTGATCGACATCCGTTGGGCAATGGCAAGTGCAGTTCGACGTGCACAACGCTTTATGGAGATTACTGGGAGAAAAATGATCGGTGGTCCATCTACAAAGTTAGGGTTCGATAAATCCAAAGTGACGTGCTTCAAATGTAAGCAGAAGGGTCACTTCAAGCGTGAATGTAGAAACGCGTATGTTGATGAGTCAGAGAATCCGTTTCGTGATGATTATTACAAAAAGGCAATCTACCATCAAAATAAATCTGAGCCGCCCAGATTGAAGCAGCAGGAAGAGAATAGAGACAAATCGAGGGCATTAGCTGTGATTTATGACGATGAGGGGTACGATTGGAGTAAAGAAGTTCTACCAGAAGATGATGAGGTGGGTTACGCATTCATGGCAAGTCATGATGAACCCATTCCGTGGAAGGATGATCGTACGGAGGAACAGAAGTATAAGTATCGGAAGATGGTTGCTGAAGCCAAAATCATCAGACTTTCTAGTGTCTTTCTTGAAGCTAAAAGAGCAAACAGATGGGATCCAGACAGAGAATGCTATCTTGATAGATATGGCAACATCGCTGTTGATGACAGAAAGATAGATATCGAAGCCATCATCCAGGAGTACAAAGAAGATGATGAATATTGGCAGCACAAGTGGTGGGGAACACCAACATCAAAGATGATTGAAGAAGAGAAAGAGAGAAAGGAGAAAGAAGAGAAAGAGAGAAAAGAGAAAGAGAAGAAAGAGAAAGAAGAACTTGAGAAAGTAAAGCAAGTTGATACCGGGTTGATCGATACTACACAGGAGTTGATAGCTGAGAACCTGGGAAATATGGCTGACAAAGTGCTAGCTGCAAAAGCACTTGAGGTAGATTCTGTTTCTGTTACTGAGTCAAAGGATCAGGTCAGTCAAAACAAGTCAATGAATGTGTCAGGTAACAAAGTTGGGGGTAATGCTGATTGCAAAAGTTGCACCAAACAATGCAATTTTTGTGGCACTGTCACGTATCTAAATGGTGAGAAAATCAAGAATCTAACAACTAAAGTTGGAAAGCTTGAGGATCAGATTCTTGAACGTGATACAAAATTAAAAGCTTCAACTGAACAAGTAAATGAATTAACGACTGAATGTAAGAAAATTAAAGCTGAAAATGACAAAGTATTTCTTGAGCACCGACAAATTTCTAAAAAATTTGAAAAATTGAAAAGCGTTGTCAAAGATAGTGATGATCGAAATGGAAAAACAACTAAAGAAAATGAGCATCTAAGAGCTGTTTTGAGGTTAAAGGAAGAATCAATTAACAAACAACTGGATGAAATTGCTAAACTAAAACTTAAAGTTCAAGAAATTGAAATTGAAAATGAAAGAATTCAGTTGAAATTAAACAGCTATAGCTCAGCTAGCTTTGTTTTGCAGCATATTGTTCCCAAACCTATAGGGAAAAATAAAGCTGGTGAGGATGTGTTTTCTGATGGAACGGGTGTAGGGTTTCACAAAGTTCCACCGCCAATTTTAGACAACTACACGAAAAAGCAGTCTAGTTTGGTGGAAATTGAGGAAGAAAGTGATGTTACACTTCCTGAGAACATTGATGTCACGTTCACGTCTTCCAATGAAGAGGGTGTCCAAAATGATGTGGTGAAAAGTGTGGTAGACAAAGTGCTTAAACCGGATTGTGACACTTCTGAGGAGGATGGGTGTTTTCTAGATAAATACATTCCGAAGCAAAAGTCCAAAAACAACTTACATGATGAATCTGATCTTGTCATGTACAAGTTGTCGGGATCGGATAAGTTGTTTTCGGATTCTGAGTTTCCATTAGAGAATGTTAATTTGAAAAAATTGACAAATGTTTTCAAACTGGTCGAAGTCGAGTTGTCAGCAGTGAACGAACTGAGTCGAAAGAAAGAGAGGGTTTACAACAAGAAAACTGTTTATCCACCACGTTTTTACAATAACAACAGAAACAACTGGTCGGGTGGTTATCAGGGGGGTAAACCATATCAGAAAAGAAATGGTTCAAACAAGAGGTTTGTCGAAAAGAAAAAGTTTGTGAACAGTTCAAATTCACTTGTTGATGAAGAAAAGGAATTTTTTACAAAATCAAACAAAGATTTTTTTGAGAAGAGAGCTTCACAGGCTCAGTCTGAAGGCACGAGTCGGGTAGCTGATACTCGTACTTGTTTTAGATGTGAACAGGTTGGTCATACTGCACGAAAGTGTACATATGTGAAGCCTAAGACTGAAGCTGTGAAGGTTCAACAAAAGAAAGTTGATGTGAAGGGTAAAACACTGATTTATGTTGAGAAGAAAGTTGTTGGCAAGAAAAATGTTCAAATTGACAACTTGACAGTAAAAACTGAACCCGTAAAGAAGTTGGTAAATCAAAATGATAAATTTTATAAGAGGGTTGCAGTAGCTCAACAGGTGTGGAAACCCAAAATTGAACCTAAAGTTGAGAAGAAAGTTTCAACTTCTGAGGTGAAAAAGGCTGAAGAATCAATTACGGTTGATTATGATGCACAATATCCACCTCTTAAGTCTAAGAATTTCAAAATTCAAATTGCTAAAGTCATGGTTACACCTAAGGCTGATGAGGCCTGGGTGGACACCATGTTTGACTAAACAGTTTGACTTGCCGGAGCTTCCTGGTTTGCGAAGCATGTATCGGCATCTTTCTTGAAGTTGTTTAAATGATGATTTGTTATGTGCAGGATCTTCCAAAACTTGTATCCAGGTGGATAATGGATAGTGGAGCGTCAAGGCATATGACAGGGAAGACCGCATTGCTGTATGATGTGAATAACATTAATGGTGGTTATGTGGGTAATCAAGGAGGAAGGATTATAGGTGAAGGAACGCTGTCAAATGGCGTTATAACGTTTGAGAGAGTTAACTACATCGCTAAGCTGGAGAATAACCTGCTGAGTATCTCCCAGATCTGTGACAGGATGTATACTACTCATTTCACCGACAAAGAATGTTTTATCTTGAAACCGGGATTTGTGATACCTGAAGAGTGGATCATCATGAGGGCACCAAGAGTCAATGATCTGTACGTGTTGGACATGAGCGTTGCTACTACAACCACGGGTCAGGCTCATTGTTTTGTGTCCAGAGCAACGGAGAAAGAGTCAAGGTTATGGCACCGAAAGATGGGGCATATTCACCTAAGGAAAATGAATCACTTAGCGCATAACGACTTGGTCACTGGAGTGAATATTAAAGGTTTTCATCTGGAAAGGGAGTGCATAAGCTGTGTCAAAGGCAAACAGAAGAAAAAGTCACACCCTATAAAACAAGTCAATTCAGTTTCAAGACCTTTGGAAAGACTTCATATGGATTTATTTGGTCCAGTGAACGTCAAAAGTATAACAGGAGATTCCTATTGTCTGGTCGTGACTGATGACTACTCCAAATTTTCGTGGGTCATGTTTTTGAAAACAAAAGACGAAACTTTTGATAGTTTGATAGTATTGTTCAAGAAAATTGAAAATTTGTACCAGAGACCGATTTGTAGAATTCGAAGTGATAATGGTACTGAGTTCAAAAACACTAAGATGGAGGAATACTGTGATGAAAGAGGTATATTGCATGAATTTAGTGCTCCGTACACTCCTCAGCAAAATGGAGTTGCAGAACGCAAGAACCGGACGCTAATCGAGACAGCCAGAACGATGCTTGCAGATTCCAAGTTACCAATTAATTTCTGGGCTGAAGCTGTTTCTGCTGCATGCTATACTCTCGATAGAGTTCTTACTGTGAAGAAGTTCAACAAGACGTGTTTTGAGCTAATCAATAAACGCAAGCCGAATTTGAAGTATTTAGAACCGTTTGGGTCACCCTGTACGGTGATAGAACCTAATGGCAAGTTTGGTTCAAAGAACTTTGAAGGAATATTTGTTGGATATTCAGGTCCTACACGGCGTGTCTTTGTTCCAAGTGAAAAGCGTATTATTGAAGCAGCGAATGTTGAATGTCAGGGTTATACTATGCCGCCTCAGAATCCTGGTGATTCATGGCGTTATCATTATGACAAACTTTGGGAATCGTTTGACATGAGAGAAGAATCAGAGGAAGAGGAAGATTTCTTTGATGAGCTGGATATTTTACGAGAGTATGAATCGTCGCTCAGGTTTCCAGCAGAGTATTCTAGAAGACCTCGAGAGACTTCAAATGATGATGAAGCAGGTCCTAGTAACGCTGGTGAACATGATGATGAAGTTGCTCCTGGTAATCAATCGGAGGTAAATGATGATCAAGAAGCTGAAAATATGCCAGTATTTGACCATGGTGATTCAGATCTTGAGGGGGAGCAGATCCAGTTGTCAAGTCAAACAAACCAAGTTGGTGAACAAGATGCAGAGCAGAATGTTACTAATCTGGAAGGAAATGTAGAAGTTCCAAGCGAAGTGATGCCGCGAACTCTTTCTTATCATCCAGAGGAGTTGATAATAGGAGAATTGCAATCGGGTGTTCGAACGAGACATTTGCGACTAATCATGGGATTCTAGAGAAATTTGGAATGTCAAGTTCTACTCCAGCTGCTACCCCACTTGCGACTAATCATGGGATTCACCCAGATCTCACCGGAGACAGGGTTGATGAGATACTTTATAGATCCATGATAGGTTCTTTGATGTACCTAACTGCTTCACGTCCTGACATCATGTACCCAACGTGCCTCGCAGCAAGATTTCAGTCTAACCCGAGAGAATCGCACATGATTATTGTGAAGAGGATTTTACGTTACTTGAAAGGCACACCCACATTGGGGTTGTGGTATCCTCGCAAAGGCGATTTTACACTCGAAGGGTTTTCCGATTCAGATTTCGGATGCTGCAAAATTAACGCGAAATCAACAACTGCAGGATGCCAGTTCTTTGGTCCGAGATTGGTTACTTGGCAGTGTAAGAAACAAACATCTGTGGCGCTATCTACATGTGAAGCGGAGTATGTTTCTGCTAGCAGTTGCTGCTCTCAGATCCTATGGATACAGCAACAGATGCGCGACTACGGTTTTCAGTTTCTTAACACACCTCTGTTTGTTGATAATGAGGCCGCAATTAATATAACTAAAAATCCAGTACATCACGCTAAAACTAAACATATCGAGATTCGTCATCACTTTATTCGCGATTGCTTCGAGAAAAAGTTGATACGAATTGAGAAAATCCACACTGATGAACAAAAAGCTGATTTGCATACCAAAGCTTTTGATAAAAATCGGTTTCACTATTTGTTAAAACTTAATGGTATGAAATTGCTTCCGGTGTCGGATGGGGTTGTGAGCGTTGATGAGAATACTGTTGCGGATGAAGATGAGAAACAATCTGCGATGGTTTGTCGGTTTTTTACGTGTTTTGGTATTTAGGGGGAGATAGTTAGTTTTACATAGTCTATTTTCAGAAAAATACAAAAGCAGTAAAAAAAATACAAAAATACAAAAACATGATAAAATTGAAAAAGAGCTTGTGTATATAGGGAAAATGATTGTACATCAACGAGACAATTACAGTATGCTAAAGATTTGGAAAGACTAAATGAGTTAAACAGTCTCACTAACGATGTGTCGATAGGTTTTCGTACATTTAGTAGATTTATTCGGGATATAAACCTAAAATTTCAAACTGGTGAAATTCGTGGGGAACACTACTTGGATATATAGGTAACCCCTGAAATCTCGTTTGAAAGGTCTCGTATTCTGATATACTAGGTGGTTATACTCTATGATGTCTGGGGTATTATTCCGGGACTTCTGCTGAACGGTAGTTCTGACCTAGTCCTTGGCTAATACTTTATCCAAAATGCTTGAAACATAGCATAAAGCCCTCAGCTGATTAGACAATAAAATTGATAATCAGTTGTTGTAGCTGAAAAGATCCTCTAAAGGGGACACACTACTAAGTCGAAGCTGATATCTCTCTGCTGAACGGTAGTTCTGACCTGAGATCCCTCAGTTCTCGCATTTAACCCTTAATTTATGTACAGACATCATTGTAGTATTCTTGCCTGTAAGACTGAATATTCGGATTCTGGATACGGGAGTATATTCAAGAGGTGGGACACATGAATTGATCTATGTTTTTAAAATACTTAAACGGTATCCTGAGTAGATTGAAGTTTGTATGAAAATTTAAGATGGATCAGTATATCGACAATCGAGGTGAATTGTTTAAGTCTGAGTATGTAATGTAGCTTAACGGTACTTGTAATCTGTCTGAAAAGCTGTTATGATTCCCTGACACGTTCATCAAAAACAAATCTGTATATAGTTTATTTTCTGCAATTTAAGTTTCCTGTTATTTCATTTCTTAGTTTAGATCATTTTAAAATCCAAAAAGATTTTATTTCTGCTTTATTTTAGACAAACCAGAGTGGAAAGTTGATTGTCGGATTCTAGAAAGATGAAGCAGATGCAGGAGATTCTGACCTGAAGATTGAGGAGAGCTTACATTGTTGAAAATATGTTTGTTTTCAAAGTCACAAACAAGTTCATTAAGTTGATACTTGTTATTTTCAGAAAGAAAATTGGAAAATTGTTTTACTAAATCAGTTTGATTCGTCAAAAGATCAACCAGGGTCATTAAATTGAACTTGGTAGATTAATCTAGTATTCAGGGTCATTAAATTGAACTTGAAAACTTGAGTGGATTTCTAAAGCTAATTGAGTTAGTGTTTATTGTTTGAAAAGATAGATTGTAAAATTATTGGTTGAGTAACAGGTTTGGATGATATTTCCCAACGGAGGCAAATTGCAAAAGCTTGAACCAGATATCTCAAGATTCCAGCATAATGAGAGGGGGAGTCTGGATCAACAGCTAATGGGAAGTTTGTAAATAGAGCTAGGAGACAGTCCTGGAATCTGTGAAGAATGCTTATGAGGAGAAGACAGAGTTTGTGAAAAGACAAAGACTGAAGACTATGGAACTGAAGATGCTAAAAGACTACGTCAACATCCAAGGGGGAGTCTGTTGATACATGGAAAGTCTGTTGATTGCGTCTACAAAAAGTCTGAAGTCAAGATTGGTCTATAGGGGGTCAAAGTGTAAATATTATGATAGATTGATGTAGGATCGCTTTTATGTCAATATGTCATAGTGGGCCGCTCTTTAGTCAATACCCTGGATCGCTTTTAGGACAAGTGATCTGGATCGCTTATTTGGACTGTCACATAAGCGACCCAGAAACACTATATAGAGGTAGGAGCGGTTCATTAGTTGAAACAGTGTATGTGTGTGCTACGGTGCTGAAACTCTGCCAAATTTTCATCAGAAAGCAATAGAAAGATAAGGAATTGAAAGGATAAGCTGTTGTAACTTCATATATGTTGATTCCGCCTTCATACATGAAGATGAACTACCTTGACTGACTTTTAGGGTCATAGAACGGTCCAACAAATTTTACGAAGCTTTGCCCCGTTGTAAGTATTTAACCTCTAATTGTTCACTCTATACCATGTCCGATCGATCCTAAACCCAGTAACGGATGTCAAGGTGCTGCCTGAATAAGGCTATACTTTGCTAACTATGTTGGGGTTTTGATCTCGTGATGTATCGATAAAGTTGAATTGGGTTATGATATGTGAATACACTATGTCTGTAGCTTCCGTCTTGTATCAAGTCTTAGTTTAATGTTGTTTGTATGTATTTGCATGTTATTCGTATAGAACTGAAAGGTTTTGTATTGTATTAGTCACTTCGTATGAAGGGACTTATGAGTCAGTTCGTACGAAGCTGTAGCACAACACCCGGTCCGTACGAAGCTAGGTGTGCCTTCGTACGAAGCCAGTCAGTCTATATATAGGGGTGTTGGGTTCTTAGTTTAGACAACTTTGGGAAATTGATGCAAAGCTATGTCCAATCTTCTCCAGGATTTGTACATCTTTGAATATTAGTGAGAAGAACATTTAACGGTGTCTGTGTGATCATTATGTCAATCTATTTCATGGATTCCGCACTTGCAAGTAGATTCAAGATCCGGTTGGAGCGTTCAAGAACCGAACAAGGTCCTCACATTATACTAACACGTGTGCATTGTATATTTTATTTAGAACTCAGGGAATTTCACTAGGAAATATTACTAGGAAGCTCTTAGTTAAACCCTAAATTTACAAAGTGATTTCTTTTTAACAAATTCTTTTACAAAACCCTAAATGTTTATCAGTTATACTTACAGTGATTAAACCTTTGTATTCTAAAATTATTGGCGGTATGTGGGGTTTAGTATACATCACTTGTCCAAACTTACTGTAGGATGACAAGAACCGTTACTATTGGGTGACAGGATCCAATAGTAATATGACCACGAGCACAGGGGATTGGCCTCAGTCACAATATTGTGTTGAATAATTGATAGATATAAACATTGTAATTGCTCTTGATACTGTAAAATATAACAATGTGTCTTTTTATAAAATGGAATGAACTTGCCAGTATTTCTTGCCGATAAAATGTTTTCAAACGCGTATCAAGTAATTTACTATGAAGCCCGCTATGGAGCACTGAAGGCTTGAATAAAGTGGCTACGATTACCTGAATAAAAGAAGAAATTTATGTTTTTCAGCAATTATGCTTTATCCTATTAAAACGTTTGAATGGAATATGGGTTTTAGCCCATTTGTTTAACATTAAATGTTTGGTGTTTTACAAACTCTGAAATTATTTCTTAACTACGATCCTGATGATTTATTCTGCTGGAAATGTAATAAACACCGATACCATCTGACTGGATCGCAATCCAGGGAGATAAGCCGACAGCATCCACAAAGTTCATCTCAGTAATGAAAGCGGCAAGTTACCCACGAAAAGGAAAAGAGTTAAAAGATATTCTATAGTATCTGATTTCTCAGACGTTTTCCCAGAAGAATTACCTGGACTATCGCCAGATTGCGAGGTTGAATTCAGAATTCACCTAGTACCAGGAACTGCACCAATTGGCAAAGCACCCTATCGCCTAGCGCCGTCAAAAATGTTGGAAATGAAGAAGCAAGTAGACGAACTATCAGAGAAACATTTCATACAACCTAGCTCATCACCTTGGGGAGCACCGGTGTTATTCATAAAAAGAAAGATGGATCGATGTGCATGTTTATTGATTACAGATAATTGAATAAGATTATGATTAAAAATCGGTACCCACTACCGAGAATCGATGATCTATTCGATCAACTTCAAGGAGCTCGATTCTTCTCAACGATTGACTAATGCTCAGGATATCATCAACTGAAGGTACAGGAAGAAGACATTCCTATGACTGCTTTCAGAACAAGGTATGGCCATTATGAATTTACATTCATGCCATTCGGTTTGACAAATGCCCCAACAACATTTATGGACATGATGATCAGGATATATAAACCATACTTGGATAAATTCATAAGTGTCTTCATAGATGATATACTGATCTACTCCAAAAGTAAGGGAGAGCATGCAGAACATTTACAAATACTGCTATCATTATTGAGAAAGGAAACGCTTTATGCTAAATTTTCAAAATGTGAATTCTGGTTGCAAGAGGTACAATTTGTTGGACACTAAGTTAATCACGAAGGAATTCATGTAGATCCTACAAAGATGGAAGCTATTACCAATTGGAAAGTCCCTGATTCCCCAACAGAAGTAAGAAGTTTTCATGGATTGGCAGGATATTATAGGCGTTTCATTCAATATTTTTCTAGAATAGCCATTCCATTAACTAAATTAACATGTAAGTTAGTTAAGTTTGAATGGGGACCAAAACAGGAGGAAGCATTTAAGATTTTGATACAAAGATTAACTAACGCACCAATACTTGCTTTACAAGAAGGAACTAAGACTTCATAGTCTATTGTGATGCATCTAAATTAGGATTGGATGTGTGCTGATGCAACATCAAAAGGTGATTGCTTATGCCTCAAGACAACTAAAGAAGCATGAAGAAAATTATACAACTCATGATCTGGAGCTAGGAGCGATAATTTTTGCCCTCAAGATTTGGAGACATAATCATTATGGTACTAAGTTTACTGTTGTCACACCCCGATATTTCCACATATTACCGGTGGGCCCGGTGGGGAGTATTGTGACGTAGTTGATATCATCATTGTCAATACACACAATAATATAGCACAGCGCAAGGCTTGGTGAATAAACCATTACAAACCATAATATCTGAGTGTTCGAGTTTATGAATATACAGACTGGAATGTAATAAGATCCACAGGCGGATCATGAAAAGTACAAAAAATAAAATAACAGACTTCAGGTATCTATGGATTTGCAAGATCCTCTTAAGACACCCTATAGCTCCAGCCTATTACGAGAGGTACCTGTCAATTTAGTCTTTAAGAAAATACGTCAGTTTACACTGGTAAATACAATTAACTGACTCTTTTTGAAAACATTTATGAAAATTTATTTAAGTGCACATGGCACAAATCATTTATAACTTGGGACAATTATTTAAAGATAATCTTGTATACAGCTTTACATGTTTGTCATACAATTAGGGCCGGTTGGAAGCCGGTCATGATTAACCGACTCACCACTTATAGAACCCACAAAGGAGTTATCCCCAACATGTGGGTTTATATATATTATTTAGCATTCGCATCTGTCAGGTGTATGCCTACACCCTGTGCATAGGTCATGGCCATTTTCAAATGAAATGAGCCGAGGATATCCAGGACACGGTCAGATTAATTCCCAATGTTCATGTTGTCAAACAAAACAGACTAAAACGGGTTATGCAATTTATTAATCACAATCCGATTAAATGATTTCATACCCGACCAAGTGGTATTATTATAATACCATATCCCAAGCCCGTATAAGGGAAAATAAGTTAAAAGTATTTACCTTATGCTAGCAGTATAATCTTAAAGCTTTTTGAAGGCACCTTCTACCGGAAGCTATTTAATCTGTATAGAAGGTTTATTAACCTATTAGGATGCTAACGGGTCTTTAATTAAGTCAAGGACTTAGACCGGCTAGCTAGAAGGAAACCTTACAGTCCTAAACACTAGATTAAGCAGAGACCGGAATAGAATGTGGTTTAGACCCGACAAGCTTGGATATTTGTATAATATGGGTAAACTAACCACATTCTGGAAATTGAGAATTTAATGATAAGGTTAAGCCCGTTTCGGCTATTTTACGTAAACTAGTCACGTAAACCGATCCGAATGCATAAACGCGTAACGGGTAACCAAATAAATTATATACAGGTCTTAACATATATGCCCAAAAAGTAATTTAAACCAAAATAAGTCCCATAAGGGCATTTTGGTAATTTTAATGCTCATAAAAGAGTTTAAATATTAAACTGAGTTCCAGGTCTGATCAAATCAGTAAAAATATGCATTTTTATAAGTTATAACAGTAGGGTAGTTTATATATGTGTAATTTATCTTATATAACCAAACTATGCACCGTAGGGGCACTTTGGTAATTTCACATAGGCTTTAAAGGTCAAAATAGACTTCTGAGTTTAGAAACTTTGGCTTACAGTTTAATTATATAAATTAACTTAAAACATCAGTGGGTAATAAGTTTTATATTCCAAAAATAGTTTTGACCCATACTAGGTGCTTAAAATGCTTAAAAGTCGGTTGTAAGCGATTTTCGGGTTAAAATAGGAAATCTGAGTTTTCGATCAGTTTATAAAGTTCAAAATATTTTATTTATCATATAAAATCAGTAGCAAAAAGTTTGACATCAAAATGTTATGTAAAACTCATTTTATGCATGAAAAGGGTACATCCGACAATTACCAAATTCAAGCTATAATCCTATGTTATGATCAGCCTAAAAATAAATAAAAATCTTCAAAAATCCCAAAATATTATTTTACATCAGTAGGTAAAAACTTTGGTATCAAAAATCGGGTTTAGATAGGCTTTATGCTAATTACGCTATTTAATTAATAAAAAGCTCCTTAATTACGCTATTGAGCATAACTCCTAATCTGGACCTCAAACTGATGTCAAATTTTCGGGACAATTCTAAATATTAGTGGCAAAGGTGTTTCACATTGCTAAAAATCTCAGTTGTGTGTCAAAAGGGCGTTTATGGCATTTTTAAGCATAATTACGATCAAGTGCATATAATTCAAACCACTAGGCACCATGCAATATAACTCCATAGTGTTATACTACTAAGTAGTGTGGTCTTAATGGAAGCTTAAAACATGGGAGAATCAAGCTTATACGGGTCAGAACTGAAAGTCAAAGCAAAAGTCAAGATTTTGCGACTTTCGGTTATAAACTTACCTTAGACTATTAATTGCCGGGTTAGGACTAATAAAACATGTTCTAATATTAATTACCAAGTCATTAGAATGTTAAAATATAATTTAGAACTTATGTTTTATTAATTTTAATCATTTTCAAACATTCTGTCCAGTTTGACTTTCTGTCAAACTACTTTGACCCGACAATTGACTAGTCAAACGAGATAATTAGGAGGTTCCCTTTTAAGGGTTAATCACCTACCTTAATATGGTCCCATAACCACTTTCAATTTGATCAGTGGCTAGTCCATATGTAATTAAAACGAAAGTCAAATCTAAATTACGATAAGTTTGACTTCTAGGTAATTAAGCTAATTAAAACGACTAAGCATGTAATTAAAAGCTTACTAATGGTCCTAGCTGTCTTTTCTACCCTTGAAAGTCTTCTCCTTGTCCATTGCAAGCTCCAGAAGTTGAAGTATAAGAAAATGTTGCAAGTGTGCTTGTGAACTCAAGAACAAGTCCCTTTATATAGTAATTCACAAGATCTTAGATCATTTCCAGGTGGTAAGGGAGGCCCTAGGATCACCCCAGGTGTTCTAGTGAGTGAAATAAACCGACATACAGCCCCTAGAGTCGTTACAAACAAGGTTAAGGCGGTGGAACAGCCAAAACCCACACCTGGCTGCCATTTTCTATGCTGGGCGTTCTCAGGCGGGCCACGTAAGCAATAGAGGGGCTTACGCGGGCCGTGTAGACCTGATAACCTGGTAAAACAATTTTTGTAACTTGGCAGCTTTAGTCCCTGGTCTATTTAAACCTCATATAACCTCATTTTTGACATATAAGGCCCTTGTAGTCAGTTTGTTGAGGCTCAAGGATGTATGAACAAACTTCGTTAGGCTCGGGTTCGTTAAATGTCACTATAAAAGCATGTTTCGTCAAGTTGACACTTATAGCCCAAAGTCTTGAAAACATGCTTAACGATCTCGAAACCACGTGAAATTTCTATCACTTATTCTTGATAGTATATTTGAATATTTTGAAGCCTCGGTTTCGTTAAAAGGTCACTCAGAGGTCAGAATTAACATGTTGACACGTTTAACCCTTGTAGTTTTATAATCTTCCGATTATTTTCACAAACGGCTTCTTATATCCAATCAATTTCTCAACTAAGAATATATTCTTCACGTAATGTCATTCAGAGGCCTATGTTTGGCATGTTGACACTTTTAGTCCCTCTGTAGACATAGTTTCACTGTTTGTCAACTTTGGTCCTTCAAACTCAACCTTTCACATATTTAGAGTTTAGGACACGTGTCTATACATAATTGGACACGTTTTTACGTGGTGTTACATCCTCACCCCCTTAAAAGAAATCTCGACCCCGAGATTTACTAGAATAAGTGAGGGTACTTCTGTCTCATAGTGGACTCGACTTCCCACGTATATTCGAGACCTCTGCGAGCATCCCATTTGACCTTTACTATAGGCACATGCTTTGTTCGGAGATATTTAACCTGTCGATCCTCTGTCGATATAGGTCTTTCAACAAATCTCAAGCTTTCATTAATCTGTACGTCTTTATGAGACATAGCTAGCGATTCATCGGCTAGGCATTTCTTGAGATTACAAATGTGGAACACATTATGAATTCCACTCAACTCCTCAGGCAAGTTTAGCTTATAAGCTACACTGCCGACACATTCAATAATCTCAAATGGTCCAATATACCTAGGGCTCAACTTGGCCTTTTTACCGAAACGCATCACGCCTTTCCAGGGTGACACTTTCAGTAGAACTTTATCGCCTACCTCAAACTTTAGAGGTTTTCGCCTCTTATCAGCATAACTTTTCTGCCTATCCCTGGCAGCTTTCAGGCGATCACGAATCTGGACAATCTTGTCCGTCGTTTCAAGGACTATATCAGGTCCTGATAACTGAGCTTCTCCTACTTCTACCCAACAGACATGCGTTCTGGACTTCCTACCATATAATGCCTCAAAAGGCGCAGCCTGAATGCTTGTATGGTAGCTGTTGTTATAAGAGAACTCAATCAATGGCTGGTGGTCATCCCAACTACCACCTAAATCAATAACACATGCACGAAGCATGTCTTCCAAAGTTTGAATTGTACGCTCACTCTGTCCATCAGTCTGAGGGTGGTAAGTAGTACTAAAATTCAAACGTGTGCCCAAAGATTGTTGGAAACTTTTCCAAAAGTGTGAGGTTTATCTAGTATCTCTATCCGAGATAATAGACACCGGTACTCCGTGAAGAGCTACAATCTTATCTACGTACAACTGGGCTAACTTATCGGAGCTATGAGTCTCCTTGATGGGCAAGAAGTGTGCTGACTTAGTCAGTCAATCAACAAAAACCCATATGGTATCATTTCCATGCCTCGTTTTAGGTAACTTGGTTATGAAATCCATGGTTACCATCTCCCAC
Source organism: Helianthus annuus (assembly GCF_002127325.2). NCBI lineage: Eukaryota > Viridiplantae > Streptophyta > Magnoliopsida > Asterales > Asteraceae > Helianthus > Helianthus annuus. The sequence goes on along the minus strand of NC_035434.2, from coordinate 57,117,537 downwards.
TTCCATGTAGGGAGTTCTGGTTGTTGAAGCAGACCGGATGGCTTTTGATGTTCAGCTTTAATCTGAGCACATGTCAGGCACTTAGCTACATGTGTGGCAATAGATTTCTTCAAACCTATCCACCAATAATTAGCCTTCAAGTCCTGATACATCTTGTTACCTCCAGGGTGAACTCAGTACTTGGAGTTGTGAGCTCCCTGGAGGACTACATCTCGAAGTCCTCCTTGAATAGGAACCCAAATTCTTCCATTCATTCTGAGGATTCTATCCTTCCCAGGTGTTAACTGCCCAACAGTTACACCTAACTTTTCATTTGGAAGGTTAACTTCCAAAACAGCATCTTTCTGTGCAGCTAATAGTCTTTCATTCAGACTATTCTTTAACTCAATGCTCTTGGCATTGATCCTGATTGGTTTAACTCTTTCCTTTCGGCTTAGAGCATCAGCGACCACGTACGCTTTACCTGGATGGTAGCGTATCTCGCAATCATAGTCATTCAGAGTTTCCATCCAACGGCGTTGTCTCATATTGAGCTCTTTCTGATTGAACAAGTGTTGGAGACTTTTGTAATCCAAATAGATCACACATTTAGTTCCATACAAATAATGTCTCCACAACTTTAATGCGAATACAACGGCACCCAATTCCAAATCATGTGTGGTGTAATTCTTTTCATGCACCTTCAGTTGTCGTGATGCGTAGGCAATCACCTTGCCACGTTGCATAAGTACACATCCCATGCCGGTGTGTGAAGCATCACAATATACGACGAACTCTTCAGTTCCTTCTGGTAAGGCCAACACCGGAGCATTGCTCAACTTTTGTTTTAGAATCTCAAAAGATTCTTGTTGCTTTGGACCCCGGTCAAATTTCACATTCTTACGGTTCAAAGAAGTTAACGGTGCAGCTATTCTTGAGAAATTCTCAATGAATCTTCTATAATATCCAGCTAAACCCCGAAAGCTGATAATTTCAGTAGGCGTCTTCGGTGCTTCCCAATTCATAATGGCTTCTATCTTGGCGGAATCAACTTGGATGCCACGCTCACTAATAACATGTCCAAGAAATTGGACTTCGCGAAGCCAGAACTCGCATTTGGAGAATTTAGCGTACAACTTTTCCTGTTGAAGCAATCCTAAGATACATCTAAGGTGCTTCTCATGATCCACTTGGCTACGAGAATAGATAAGTATGTCGTCTATAAAGACAATGATAAACTTATCTAGGTATGGCTTGCAGACTCTATTCATGAGGTCCATGAATGCTGCTGGCACATTAGTGAGCCCAAAAGGCATCACTAAAAACTCAAAATGTCCATACCTTTTCCTGAATGTTGTCTTAGGCACATCTTCAGTTCTCACTTTAAGTTGATGATACCCAGATCTCAAATCAATCTTTGAGAAATAGCTCGCCCGTTGGAGTTGATCAAATAAATCATCGATCCTGGGTAAAGGATAACGATTCTTGATCGTTACCTTATTCAATTCACGGTAGTCAATGCATAAGCGCATTTATTCGTCCTTCTTTTTCACAAACAGTATTGGAGCTCCCCAGGGCGAAGAGCTGGGCTGAATAAAACCTTTTTCCAGTAAGTCGTCTAATTGAGTTCTGAGCTCTTTCATTTCCGTAGGCGCTAGACGATAAGGAGCTCGTGCAATAGGTGCAGATCCTGGTAGAATGTCTATCCTGAACTCTACTTGCCTCTCAGGAGGTAATCCAGGTAATTCATCAGGAAAAACATCAGGATATTCAGAGATAATTGGAATATCTTCGATCTTAGGCTTAGGATCATTCACAGTCACTTGTGCCATGTAAATGACACATCCACTCTTCAAACACTGTGATACCTTGAGAATAGACACATTGCTGGGGAATCCATATTGTGTATCTCCCTGAATAGTGTCTGATTCGCCAGAAGGGGTTTTGATAATAACTAGCTTTTTATCACAGGCAATTTGGGCTTGGTTATGCGACGACCAATGCATGCCTAAAACTATATCAAACCCAGCCAATTTCATTGGTAAGAGGGATAGCGGGATAGAATGATTCTTAATGGATATAGAACATCCATCAAGAAGAGTAGAAGCTGATTCTAAGGTACCGTCGGCAAGCTCTACCTCATATTTTATGTCTAGAGTCTTAATAGGAAAATTCAATAACTTACAGAACTTATGGTCTACAAAAGACTTATCAGCACTAGAATCAAATAAGACTCTAGCATAATTATTATTGATGAGGAAGGTACCTGTTATGACGTTCTAGTCGTTCACTGCTTCCCTCGCGTTCATCTGGAAAACTCTTGCATTGTTTTTCTTCGCCTCCTCGGGCTTCTTTGCATCTTGGGGAAATTGGTTTTGATGTGCCCCTTTTCATTGCAACCATAGCAGGTTGCATCCTTAATATTTCGGCACTCAACAGACTTGTGCCCTTTCTTCTTACAAATCCCACATGGTTTGGCCTGTGGGTCCTGGTTGCATTTCCCAAAGTGTCTCTTATGACATGTCTTGCACCTGGGCCTATCATTCGACTGCCCCTTTTTGGAACCAGAGTTCCCTTTGCCCTTTTTGTTCGACTGAGGAGACTTGTCTTCCTCTCTTTTCCTTTTCCCTTCATCGGTAACCTTCTTCGCCTTACTCCTCACGACATCTAAAGTGAGGGACAAAGACAGATCCACAGTAGATCTATAAGTGGTTGGCTTAGAGGCCTTAACATTCCCTTTTACTTCACTGGCCAAACCACTGATGAAACGTGCAATGCGTTTGGGCTCAGGAGTGACTAAATATGGCACAAGCCTCGACATTGAATTGAAGCTAGTCACATAGGATCTTCAATCCAGATCCTTCATCACTAAGATGAGGAAATCAGTCTCTATCCATTCGACTTCGTGCTGAGGGCAATAGGTGTCCTTAACCAAATCAACAAATTTGGTCCATGAAAGATTGTACAAAGGAACCTTCCCAGTTGCTTGCATCAATGCTTTCCACCAAGTGAGGGCATCGCCCTTGAAGGATTGTGATACAAACTTCACTATATCCTCCTTAGCACATCCGCTGATGTCTATTACAGTCTCCATTTCGTCCAACCATTTCATACAATCAATTGCTCCCTTTTCTCATGTAAAATCCCTCGGTTTACAGGAGACAAAGTACTTATAGGTACAACCCTTGGTGTACCTAGGAGTCGGTTCGAGGACAATTTGCCTCTTTGGCTCACTTCCCTGATTAGATGAGTGTTGAGACTCACTTTTCTTATGAGTATGAGGTTGGGAATGGGATCTCAAATGAGTTTGAGACCGAACAATACTGGGCTCTTTAAATTTAGCATCCACTGCCTAAGTAACTGCCGCGGTGATCATTGCTTGCAGTTCGGCACCAGTGATATTAATCCTGGTGTTGTTGCCTTCTGTAGGATGGCTGTTTGCTTCATCCGAGCCAGCCATTTTTGAACACTATATCAAACAATGTTGATATTTAAATTATATAATGTATCATCGCATTGATGATCAGTGGGTCATGGTATTATTAAACCATTTAGACCATTTTAAGTACTGATTAAATAATCAATAGGATATAATATTCTTTATATTTATTAGACAGGGGAATTATAGTTCACAACTGTCGATATCGTGAAAGACATTTTATTTGACACTAGGCTCGTCTCGAAGGACATTTAAACAACTCAGAAAGCTTGTCACAGGGACGATTTAAAATATAACCAGCGATCTCTCGGATCAGTGATCTTTTAAGGGTCGAACAAAGTTCATCGCCTTTTTGACAAGAAGTTTTAAAAACTATCATTATCATTATCACACATTTGCTTATAAGCATACATCTCTAATGGTTGTTTTGGTGTACACATCATATTGATGTTTATTAGCCATGATTCGCATTGATCATTCGGGCTATACATAAGTGACTTAGAAAATCCAAGTACATTTTTGGAAGCTTGTGTGGTTTTCCATACCGCACAACTAGGAATGTTAACAAGTTTTCAGATGTTAACAGTGATTTATTGTCTTAAATAGGTTGTACCATCATAGCCAATTAATATTTTGGCTAGGTTATAAGTCTAAGAATTTCTTTGGTAGATCAATTTAAAAAAAATCGAGATGATATAAAATGATGTAATAAAATACATATTTAAAAACCAAAGATAAACTTCATTAAAACATTAACGATTACACGGTGCCCTAAACGGGTTTTAGAAAAACAAACTGCCCACGCAGGGGCTACAGAAATAGGAAATAAGTCCACGCGGGGACTTTGATACTGAAAATAAAATAATGTCCTCGCAGGGACTTGATTAAAGACAATACAAGAAAATTAAACAACTTCCTACTTCTTCTTGCCTTTAAGAAGGTTTGCAAGGCCCTTCATAAAGCTACTATGTTGCTTCTTGGTCTTGTTCGCCTCATGCTCAACCCTATCTAACCTTTCCAGGGTCTCCTGCGTTTGTTGCTGCTGTTGGGGAGGAGGAGGTTGCTAGTAAGGCGGGTATTGATAACCCTGCACCGGGTATCCAGTTGGATAAACTGGAGGGTAAGAAGAAGGGTAAAGATGATGGTATTTTGCAGCTGTAAAGTACGGATCATGAGTTCCATAATCCGATGGGTAACCCGTTGGGTTTTCAAAAGGATTGTACCCAGAAGAACCTGGGTAAGTCGGGATCGGGTTTTCGAAACCCATAGGCGGCGGTGGTGGTGCATAAGAAGTTGGCAGAGGATCGTTCTCTGGTACCGCGTTCAAAGGTCCACCTATTTGGGGGTCTTCGGGAATAGGAGGGTAAGAACTCTAACCTTGAGGAGAACTAAAACGAGGTCCTCCTCGCATGGATATACGTGCGTTCCTCCTTCGCCTCAGAGGCTCGGGAGGTGGCTGAGGTGGCTGTTGAGGCGGCTCCTCAACAGGAAGTGGTGGAGGTTAAACTGCTTGAAGCTGGGGCTCAATCAAAGGAGGTTGAGCTGGAGAGCTATGGTACGAAGGAGTAAAGTACCAATCATAAGTAGCCATCTTCTCTTGAAATGAATCGGGCCCACGGTACGGTGATCCCTGAAATGGGGAACCGCTTGAAATGCTAATTGGGTGGCCTGGTGTTCTGGTCTGCATCTCCGGGTCTGGGTCGTCGTCCATCTCTATTTCCTGAGAAAAATGGTCCTCAGGGCCCAAAGGGTTGTAGCCCAAGAAGTCGTTAACATAATCATTCGGATTAAACTGTGCCGGCGAATAGGTAGAATGTGAATGGTGAAACGAATGAGAGTGCAACGAATGGTAAGATTGGTGAGATTCATGGGAGTGATGGGAGTGTTGAGAATGGTGCGAATGCTGGGGCTCGTCTGGGACAGGCGGCCTGAATGATGGATGGAATGAAGGTGAGGAGCTCAACGAGATAGAATGTCTCGCTGGCTCGTAAGAGTGACCCCACAGATTGTGAGAGTCAGAACAGGAAAATGACATAGATGGAGTGCGTCGGTGTGAAGGTCCTGCTAGTGATGGTCCCCCTCGCATGGGACCCTTTCCATTACCCCTAACTCTTGGAGGCATTGTAGGTGAACTTCCTGACAAAACAAGAAAACAAAACAAATAAAATATAAACAGCAAGGGAAAGTTAAGGATAAATCCTAGGTCATTTGCCTAGACTCGAGAGTGTAAGGAACGTGTTTATTGTGTCATTGAGATTAAACACAAAAGGTTAGTGTTTAATTCACTCAATGTTGGCTCTGATACCAACCTGTCACACCCCGATATTTCCACATATTACCGGTGGGCCCGGTGGGGAGTATCGTGACGTAGTTGATATCATCATTGTCAATACACACAATAATAGAGCACAACGGAAGGCTTGGTGAATGAACTATTATGAATCATAATGTCTGAGTGTTCGAGTTTATGAATATACAGACTGGAATGTAATAAGATCCACAGGCGGATCATGAAAAGTACAAAAAATAAAATAACAGACTTCAGGTATCTATGGATTTGCAAGATCCTCTTAAGACACCCTATAGCTCCAGCCTATTACGAGAGGTACCTGTCAATTCAGTCTTTAAGAAAATACGTCAGTTTACACTGGTAAATACAATTAACTGACTCTTTTTGAAAACATTTATGAAAATTTATTTAAGTGCACATGGCACAAATCATTTATAACTTGGGACAATTATTTAAAGATAATCTTGTATACAGCTTTACATGTTTGTCATACAATTGGGGCCGGTTGGATGCCGATCGTGATTAACCGACTCACCACTTATAGAACCCACAAAGGAGTTATCCCCAACATGTGGGTTTATATATATTATTTAGCATTTGCATCTGTCAGGTGTATGCCTACACCCCGTGCATAGGTCGTGGCCATTTTCAAATGAAATGAGCCAAGGATATCCAGGAAACGGTCAGATTAAAACGGGTTATGCAATTTATTAATCACAATCCGATTAAATGATTTCATACCCGACCAAGTGGTATTATTATAATACCATATCCCAAGCCCGTATAAGGGAAAATAAGTTAAAAGTATTTACCTGATGCTAGCAGTATAATCTAAAAGCTTTATGAAGGCACCTTCTACCGGAAGCTATTTAATCTGTATAGAAGGTTTATTAACCTATTAGGATGCAAATGGGTCTTTAATTAAGTCAAGGACTTAGACCGACTAGCTAGAAGGAAACCTTACGGTTCTAAACGCTAGATTAAGCGGAGACATGAATAGAATGTGGTTTAGACCCAACAAGCTTGGATAATTGTATAATATGGGTAAACTAACCACATTCTGGAAATTGAGAATTTAATGATAAGGTTAAGCCCGTTTCGGCTATTTTACGTAAACTAGTCACGTAAACCGATCCGAATGCATAAACGCGTAACGGGTAACCAAATAAATTATATACAGGTCTTAATCGTTATTATGCTCAAAATATGTTAATACATCAGTAAGACGTTAACATATATGCCCAAAAAGTAATTTAAACCAAAATAAGTCCCATAAGGGCATTTTGGTAATTTTAATGCTCATAAAAGAGTTTAAATATTAAACTGAGTTTCAGGTCTGATCAAATCAGTAAAAATATGTATTTTTATAAGTTATAACAGTAGGGTAGTTTATATATATGTAATTTATCTTATATAACCAAACTATGCACCGTAGGGGCACTTTGGTAATTTCACATAGGCTTTAAAGGTCAAAATAGACTTCTGAGTTTAGAAACTTTGGCTTACAGTTTAATTATTTAAAACATCAGTGGGTAATAAGTTTTATATTCCAAAAATAGTTTTGACCCATACCAGGTGCTTAAAATACTTAAAAGTCGGTTTTAAGCGATTTTCGGGTTAAAATAGGAAATCTGAGTTTTTGATCAGTTTATAAAGTTCAAAATATTTTATGTATCATATAGAATCAGTAGCAAAAAGTTTGACATCAAAATGTTATGTAAAACTCATTTTATGCATGAAAAGGGTAAATCCGACAATTACCGAATTCAAGTTATAATCATATGTTATGCTCAGCCTAAAAATAAATAAAAATCTTCAAAAATCCCAAAAGATTATTTTCCATCAGTAGGTAAAAAGTTTGGTATCAAAAATCGGGTTTAGATAGGCTTTATGCTAATTAGGCTATTTAATTAATAAAAAGCTCCTTAATTACGCTATTGAGCATAACTCCTAATTTGGACCTCAAACTGATGTCAAATTTTTGGGACAAGTTGAAATATCAGTAGCAAAGGTGTTTGTCCATTCACATTGCTAAAAATCTCAGTTGTGTGTCAAAAGGGCGTTTATGGCATTTTTAAGCATAATTACGATCAAGTGCATATAATTCAAACCACTAGGCACCATGCAATATCACTCCAGAGGGTTGTACTACTAAGTAATGTGGTCTTAATGGAAGCTTAAAACATGGGAGAATCAAGCTTAAATGGGTCAGAACTGAAAGTCAAAGCAAAAGTCAAGCTTTTGCGACTTTCGGTTATAAACTGACCTTAGACTATTAATTACCGGGTTAGGACTGATAAAACATGTTCTAATGTTAATTACAAAGTCATTAGAATGTTAAAATATAATTTAGAACTTCTGTTTTATTAATTTTAATCATTTTCAAACATTCTGTCCAGTTTGACTTTTTGTCAAACTACTTTGACCCGACAATTGACAAGTCAAACGAGATAATTAGGGGGTGCCCTTTTAGGGGTTAATCACCTACCTTAATATGGTCCCATAACCACTTTCAATTTGATTAGTGGCTGGTCCATATGTAATTAAAATGAAAGTCAAATCTAAATTACGATAAGTTTGACTTCTAGGTAATTAAGCTAATTAAAACGACTGAGCATGTAATTAGAAATTTACTAATGGTCCTAGCTGTCTTTTCTACCCTTAAAAGTCTTCTCCTTGTCCTTTGCAAGCTCCAGAAGTTGAAGTATAAGAAAATGTTGCAAGTGTGCTTGTGAACTCAAGAACAAGTCCCTTTATATAGTAATTCACAAGATCTTAGATCATTTCCAGGTGTTAAGGGAGGCCCTAGGATCACCCCAGGTGTCCTAGTGAGTGAAATAAACCAACATACAGCCCCTAGAGTCGTTACAAACAAGGTTAAGGCGGTGGAATAGCCAAAACCCACACCTGGCAGCCGTTTTCTGTGTTGGGCGTTCTCAGGCGGGTCGCGTAAGCCATAGAGGGGGCTTACGCGGGCCGCGTAGACCTGATAACCTGGTAAAACAATTTTTGTAACTTGGCAGCTTTAGTCCCTGGTCAATTTAAACCTCATATAACCTCATTTTTGACATATAAGGCCCTTGTAGTCAGTTTGTTGAGTATGTATCACAAACTTTGTTAGGCTCGGGTTCGTTAAATATCACTATAAAAGCAAGTTTCGTCAAGTTGACACTTATAGCCCAAAGTCTTGAAAACATGCTTAACGATCTCGAAACCACGTGAAATTTTTATCACTTTTTCTTGAGAGTATATTTGAATATTTCGAAGCGTCGGTTTCGTTAAAAGGTCACTCAGAGGTCAGAATTAACATGTTGACACGTTTAACCCTTGTAGTTTTATAATCTTCCGATTATTTTCACAAACGGCTTCTTATATCCAATCAATTTCTCATTTAAGAATATAATCTTCACGTAATGTCATTCAGAGGCCTGAGTTTAGCATGATGACACTTTTAGACCCTCTGTAGACATAGTTTCACTGTTTGTCAACTTTAGTCTTTCAAACTCAATCTTTCACATATTTAGAGTTTCGGATAGGTGTCTATACATAATTAGACACGTTTTTACGTGGTGTTACAACTGTCTTCACAGATCATATAAGTTTAAGATATGTTTTCGGGCAAAAAGAATTAAACATGAGGCAAAGACGTTGGACGGAATCCTTAGCGACTATGATTGTGATACCCAATATCATGCAGGAAAAGCTAACATAGTAGCTGATGCTCTAAGTCAAAAGTATCATGATAAACCTAAAAGAGTACATGATTTCATATTAAACCTACAGATAGATTTAAATGAACAATTGAAAAAGGTACAGGAAGCAGCAATCAAGAATGATGCTGAAGGATTAAAAAGAATGATTAAAGAATTAGAAATAGGAGTAGATGGAATTTGGGTACCAATTCAAGGAAACCTACGAAATCAAATTCTAGAAGAAGCTGATAAATCCATGTATACGATGTATCCTGGAAGTGACAAGATGTATCAACATCTAAGGAAAAAATTTGGTGGATAAGAATGAAAAAGGACATAGTAAATTATGTTGCCAAATGTTTAACTTGCTCACAAGTTAAAGCTAAACATCAGAAGCCTTCAGGGTTACTTCAGCAATTGGATATGCCAATTTGGAAGTGGGAATTGATAAAAATGGACTTTATTACCAAATTACCCAAGACACGAAAAGGTAACGACACAATCTGAGTGATTGTGGATAGATTGACTAAATCTGCACATTTCTTACTAATGAAAGAAACTTTCAGTATGAAACAATTAGCTAAGCTATATGTGGGTGAAATAGTTTCATTACATGGAATCCCTTTATCTATTGTGTTTGACAGAGATAGTCGTTTTACTACTCATTTCTGGACAAGTTTTCGAAAAGAAATGGGAACCAGAGTAAAACTAAGTACAACTTATCATCCTTAAACAGACGGACAAAGCAAAAGAACGATTCAGACTATGGAAGATATGCTCAGAGCCTGTGTGATAGACTTTGGAGGAAGTTGGGATGAGCACATACCATTAATAGGATTTTCTTACAACAATAGCTATCATACAAGCATCAATGTTTCACCATTCGAAGCACTCTATGGACGAAAATGCCAAACACCTGTATGTTGGGATGAAATAGGAGAAAAGCAATTGTTAGAACCTGAAATTGTACAAGAAACAACTGACAAAATAATTCAAGTCAAGGAAAGACTGAAAACAGCACGAGACCGTCAAAAGAGTTATGCAGATAACATGTGTAAGCAATTAGAGTTTCAAGTCGGAGACAAAGTACCGTTAAAAGTCTCACCATCGAAAGGAGTTGTCAGATTTGGTAAGAAAGGAATGTTAAGTCCAAGGTATGTTGGACCTTTTGAAATTATTAAACGAATAGGATCAGTAGCTTATCAGCTACTGTTACCTAGGATCAGTAGCTTATCAGCTACTGTCACCTAGAGAAATGGTAGGACTATTTGATGTATTTCATGTATGTTAACTTGAAGAAATGCTTAGCCGACAAATCATTGGTAGTACCTGTTGAAATATAGAGGTAAATGAAAATCTTAAGTTTGTGGAAAAACCCATACACATTGAAGATAGAAAGATCAAGAATCTCAAGCACAAGAGATTAGTACTGGTCAAAGTAAGATAGGATTCGAGAACATGACCAGAATACACGTGGGAGCTAGAGTCTGAAATGAGAAGAAAGTATCCTTACTTGTTCTAGTAAATCTCGAGGACGAGATTTAAAACAAGGTAGGGAGAATGTAACAACACTCAAAAACACCATATAAGGAACCCTATTAGAGACCCCGAACGTGAAGGGCGTGACCCGAAATGAAAAACTGGAAACAGGGACCCCCGGAGACACATGGGGGTGGATCCCCTAATCTTCTGCGACACGCGATAGCTAACCAGGACGTATAACTTTAAATAAGATCAACCTGCATGGCTATACATGCAACAAGGCTACTCTAGGAGTATTGGGTTCGGGCCGCGACACGCGGAAGGGGAGGGGGTTGGGGTCGCGACGCGGGAGGCTAGTCCAGTTGAGCTATAAATTTGCTAACTATGTTGGGGTTTTGATCTCGTGATGTATCCATAAAGTTGAATAGGGTTATTATACTAACACGTGTGCATTGTATATTTTATTAGGAACTCAGGAATTTCACAAGGAAATATTATCAGGAAGCTTTTAGTTAAACCCTAAATTTACAAAGTCACTCATTGTTTCTTTTTATCAGATTGTTTTACAAATCCTTAAATGTTTATCAGTTATATTTACAGTGATTAAGTTTTGTATTCTGAAATTATCGCCGGTATATGGGGTTTTGTATACATCACTTGTCCAAAGTTACTATGGGGTGACAGGAACCGTTTCTATTGGGTGACAGGATCCAATAGTAATATGACCACGAGCATAGGGGATTGGCCTCAGTCGCAATACTGTGTTGAATAATTGATAGACATAAACATTGTAATCGCTCTTCATACTATAAAATATAATAATGTGTCTTTTTATAAAATGGAATGAACTTGCCAGTATTTCTTGCTGATAAAATGTTTTCAAATGCGTTTCAGGTAATTTACTGTGAAGCCCGCTATGGAGCGCTGTAGGCTTAAATAAAGTGGCTATGATTACCTGAATAAAAGAAGAAATTTATGTTTTTTAGCAATTAGGGTTTATCCCTATTAAAACATTTGAATGGAATATGGGTTTTAGCCCATTTGATTAATATTAAAAGTTTGGTGTTTTACAAACTCTGAAATTATTTCCTAACTACGATCCTGATGATTTATTCCGCTGCAAATTTAATTGATACCATCTAATTGGCTCGCAGCACCCGCTCCCAGGGTTGGGTCGGGGGCTGCGACAGTAACCATTTGGGCATCACATACAACATTTGGATTCACAAATACATTACTTATAATATTAACGTTTATATAGTTTTATCAACCAAGGTAATTAAAAATCTAAATCAAAAGAGCCGGTGTATTAGCTTGCCATTGTATCACCTAAGAAGAAAGAAAAAGAAAAAAAAACACAGTAATGTTTACGATTATGGTTCAAGGAAATGAGCATGAATGTTTACCATAATTAGGCCTAGCATCAGCTAAAACCATACCCATAAAATATATCCATATACTAATACCAGTTGTTTCGGATATTTCTGCTTCTGATTTGCCCCTCCATCATTGAGCCGGGAAAAAACAAGAGAGTGAGAGATGGTAACGATAACAACTACAAAGGAAGATATTATAAAGTACAAAAGTAATGTTGTGAAACAAAAATTCCAAATACAAAACACCGATTAGTAGAACTTTTAGGTTTCAAGTCTTGTTGACAGTGTAATTATAACTTCATTTGAAGAAACAGATAAAAACCAATCACAATTAAAACTCCAAATAATAAAAAATCACCAATTAGTATAACTTTTTAGGTTTCATAGTCTTGTTGAAGACTATCACTTGACTTTTTAGTTTTCGTCGCTAAATAAAAATAAATAAATAACTGTCAGCTAGTTGGTAATGTAAAAACATAGACTTTCCTGTAACCAGAAATTACAACAGACCAAAATGGTCAAGTTAGACCAAATAATGGGAACCATGTACTCCAATACAAACTTTAAATTTGAGGTTATAAATGCAATAATGATCACTATGTTACTTACAGCCACGTGATAAGCATGGTATCCACATGTTACATTACTAACTTTACAATAGCATACTTACACCCGGTAAAATTTTAAAGGACAATGATATTCACACACATTCTTATTTCCACACTCCCCAAAGCGTCGCGCTTTGGCCAAAGCACGACGTTTAGGGTTCTTTTCCAGATAAAAGGTGATGTGACTTTGATACGAGGTTGTATTATGTACGAGGTTGTCAGATGTGTCACGTGTAACACTAAATGCCATGCTTTAGCCAAAGCGCGACGCTTCGACCCCAAATTCTGGTGCTTTTAAGAAGGCAGACGATGTATTTGATATTCATTCAAAAATCAAAATCGCAAAGGTGTTTCAAACAAATGCGTGTTTTGTTGTTTTAGTATCGTTTCTTTAAAATACGATGTCATGATTTAGCAACTACCTTTTCAGTGAATACTCTGACCAGTCCATTGTTCCAGATTCTTATGAGGGAACCGCTATTTCTACCTCGTACAATCAATCGATCCCTTCCAACATGAGGGAGGAGAAGGTTGTATCTGACATTCGTTATCGTGACAATACGGTGCACCAGGACTTGAATATCCCTGTGGAAGACTCATACGCACAACCACGCTATTCGATTACGGATACTGAGGTGAACCATATCCTCAAGTTGAACATCTGTAGGTCAGCCAAACTATCCCACCACGGTTACGGTGGTGAGCAGAGATATGTATAACAAGACTATCCCGACCACGGTTACTGTGGTGAGTAGGATGAGGAAGCTTCCTACCCAATTATATTTTCTTTTGATACAAACCGGACCTTTTCGTGACGTGATGAGTTGGTGGATTGTGTATAGAAGACGGGAAAGGACAATGTTACATCATTGTGATCAATAGATCGAATAAAAGACGAAGTAGTTTCAAGGTTTGGTTTCAATGCAGTCTTGGTGGGGAGTATAAGAGGGTAGCTACAGTGAGGAAAATAGCAAGAAAATAGCTTGCCCGTTTGAATTGATAAGGTTTACAGAATCAAAGGGAAGTGTTTGGAGGATAGAGGTGACGAACCCGAGGCAGAAGCACACTCCTATTGAAAAGTTGGAGGGTCACGCGTGTGCGAGAAGGCTTTCTTCAGAGGATAAAAGACTGATTGAGCAGCTGGCAGAGCAAGATATTCCAAACCGTAGCATCTGGCGTACGTTGACGAAAAAGAACCCGGATAAAAAGATTACTCTGAAAGATGTACATAATGTTGTTCAAAAGATCAATGCCGGAAAGAGGGTCAGAGAATCTCCAATGCAACAACTAGAAAACCTTCTTGTCGAAATAGATTTCACTTATTACATACGCGTAAATTAGATCACGAATGCAGTTGAAGATATCTTCTTGATCCACAAACTTTCATTTGCTATGTGGTGTGCGTTCCCGCATGTACTAATGAATGACGACACCTGAAACACCTCTTAAAATCACGACCAATATTATAAAGACATGTGTCATGGAAGGTAAACGTGTCATAAACCCGGATCAAGTTGAAAGATATCTGAAGGGATTAAAGGTGTCAACATGTTAAAATTATTACCTCTGAATGACCTTTTTATTAATTCCAAACCTTAATATGTTTTTATAAACATCAGATATAGATTCAAATCCGGTTAACTAATGTGATAAATAATTCAAATTGCAAAGAGTGGAATCCTATGTGCATTTACGACAAACTTCATTTAAAAGCCTTCTTCAAATATTCCAAGACCTCCATTTGCATGACAATACTTCCAAGAGCATGCAGGACTGATTATATGGTCCCCTCTACCGGAAAATGACATTTGGTTCGAAGTTATAAAGATTGCATGGTCAAAATCTAAAAGTTTACAATTTTTGTCTTCTGACCAAATCTTACGGACCGCAAAGAGACCAACGTACGGACCGTAAGGTGGCTGATCTGGGCGATAAAGATTAAAAAGTGGACACGGACCGTAAGGCCCTTAGCTTACGGTCCGTAAGACCTGTAACTGGGCAGAAAAATGCACAGCTTCCTGTTCAGCCTGTTCCACCGCCTTAGATGTATGGTTTTCGAATTCAGGGGCTGCACCAGTGGTATTTCATGCATAGGGGACACCTGGGATGATCAGGAAACATGTGTAGACCTTGTTGGATTGATCTTGTGCATTCTAATTTCCTATATAAGAACTCTTGTTTGCACCATTTTTGCATTCACTTGAAATTCATTCAAAACTTACTCTTGGGAGCCTCCTAGAGCTCAAGGTCATTCTCTATGGATCATTACTCATGTTGAGTACTTAAGTAAGCATCCTTAACCTCTCTAATTCAAGTCTCATTAGTTTAATGACCAAAAGTCAAAGCCGTCGTAATTAAGCTTTGACTTAGTGATTAATCACTAATGGTCCAGTCATTTTTCGAATTGAAAGTGGCTATGAGTTGGTAATTATGCGGATAATAAACCCTTAAAAGGGCACCCTCTGATTCCCACTCTAACTAGGTCGGGTCAAACATAATATTAAAAAGTCAACAGAAAGCTATTTTGCAAATAAACTCATAATTTACAATGTAGAAGCTATGAAACCTGTTTTAACACTTATATAACTTGGTAATTAATGTAAGAACATGTCTAAGCATGTTCAACCCGACAATTTTGAGTTTAGGCTCGGTTAGGAACCGAAAGTCGCAAAAGTAGACTTTTGCTTTGACTTTCAGTTCAGACCTGATTTTACTTAGTTTATATATGCCTTGGAGTTCCATTAGGACGATGTTATAGGATAGTATAACCCTCTGAGGTTATACAACTTGGTTCCTTATTTATCCGATTCATTTGCATGTTTCCGTTATATGCTTAAAAGTTGACCATTTTACCCTTTTTACATTAAAACAAGATTTTTGAAAATGTGAGAGGACAAAAACCTTTATTACTGATTTATTAACTTGTCCTAAAAATTTGACATTAGTTTGAGGTCTTGATTAGGAGATATGCTCAATATCGTAATTTGAAAGCTTTTTATTAATTAACCGGCATTATTAGCATAAAGCCTATGTAAACCCAAATTTTGACACCAAACCTTTTACCCACTGATGTAATATAATATTTTGGGATTTTTAAAGATTTTTATTTATTTTTAAACTGATCATAACATGGGGTTATTGCTTTAATTCGGTAATTGTCGATTATACCCTTTTTACTAATAAAATGAATTTTACATAACATTTTTTTACCAAATCTTTTGCTAACTGATTTTATATGATAAATAAAATATTTGAAGCCTTCTGGGCGGATAAAAATCTCAGCTTTCCTTATATAACCCGAAAATCACCTAAAACCGACTTTTTACGCGTTATAAACGCATAGTATAACTTAAAACTATTTTTGACATATAAGACTTAATACCTACTGATGTTTTAAGTAAATTTTTGTACTTTAACAGTAAACAAAAGTTTTGAACTCAGATTTCCAAATTTGACCTTTAAAGCTTATGTGAAATTACCAAAATGCCCATACGGTACATAGTTTGGTTATAAATGATAAATTTCACATATATGCAATACCCTACTGATATAACTTATCAAATTAAATATTTTTACTGATCATTTCAGACCTGAACCTCATATTAATATTTAATCTCTTTTATAACCTTTAAAATGACCAAAATAACCCTATGGGGCTTAAATTGATTTTAAATTCGTTTTGGGCATAATGGAAGGTATCCTACTGATATCACAACATATTTTAGGCATATTAACTTAGGAAACCTGTTCATGACTCATTTGGTTACCCGTTATACATTTATCGGATTCGGTACGGTTTATGTAACTAGTTCGCATTCGGTACGGTTTATGTACCCATACTATACAAGTCTTCATACTTGTCGGGTCTAAACCACATTCTAATCCGGTCTTCGCTTAATCTTGCGTTTTGAACCGTATACCTTTCTTTAAAACTAACCGGTCTAAGTTTAAACTTAAGTAAGACCCGTTAGGAATCTAATAGGTTAATTAAAACCTTCGTTCCAGATTTAGGAGACCAGTAAAAGATACTTGCACTTGCTGATTTGTATGGCTGGGATAAATTTGTGTAATTTGCTCAGGTAAATACTTTTAACTTATTTTCCCTTATACGGGCTTGGGGTACGGTATATAAAATACCGCTTGGTCGGGTATTGAATTTTTATTTGTATGAAGGTTAAATCATTGAGATAACCCGTTTATTCTGTTTTGTTTGTTTTAAGCCTTGGGGGGGGGGGGGGGGGTTAATGACCATGTCCTGGACATCCTCGGCTCATTCATTGAAATGGCCACGACTTAAGCACGTGGTGTAGGCATACACCTGCCGGTGCGTATGTAAAATTAATGTACCCGCCTGTTCGAGAATAACTCGCTGTGGGATACATTATGTGGTGTGTCTATTAATCTTTAACCCGGTATTCAGCCCGGGCTACTGAACGTATAATAAACATGTAATTCTTTTACAAGATTATTTTTAAATAATTATCCTAAGTTATAAAAGATATTTTGTGCGTTGTGCATTCAAATCAATTTTTTAAACATTTTCCAAATGAGTCGGTTAATTGTATTTACAAGTGTAAACTGACGTATTTTCCAAAAGGTTAAGTGCAGGTACTAGGCAAAATAGGTTGGCTACTCCTAGCATCACTAAAGAGTCTTGCAAGCTTGGATGTTTAAGAATCTGTTGAACAATGTTGCTTTTATCTTTGATCCGCCTGTGGATCCCTTATACAACCGTCTATAATAATTGATATTACTTTTCATCGGTTTTTAATGTTGTTATCTTTTGACTTCCGTTGTGCATTAAACTGTGATAATTTGACTATGATGATATCAACTACGTCATGATACTCTCCACCGGGCCCACCGGTAATACGTGGAAATATCGGGGTGTGACAGGTTGGTATCAGAGCGAACATTGAGTGAATTAAACACTAGCCTTTTGTGTTTAATCTCAATGACACAGTTTCACATTCTTTGACCTCCGAGTCTAGGCAAAGGACATAGGACTAATCATAAATCTTTATTTTGTCCTTTATTGTTTTCTTGGTTGTTTCTTTTGTTTTTGTTGACAGGAACAGAAAATGACGCCACGATTCAGAAGAGGTGGACAAGGCAAGGCGCCATTCACCAGCCATGATCATGAGGCCAGACCTTCCCACCGGCGAACTCCGTCTGCAACAATGAGCATAAGTCCTCAAGAGGATTGGAGGACATATTTGGAGCCCGCGAGGCGATCTGTCTTGCTAAGTTCATCACCCTCTTACCATCATTCTTTTGGACCGCAATCGGAGAACGAGCCCAACGATTCGCACCATTCTTACCTACCACTGCAGCGGTCGAGGTAACACCGCGCGTTTCAAGACCCAACCCTATATTTCTAGAGTTGGTTTAACCCGGCAAATCAGATTGAAGAACCAATGGGTCATAACCCATTGGGCCTCGAAGACCATTTCCCTGAGGCTCAGGACATGGAGATGGATGATGACCCGAATCCCGCCAAACCACCATCTGGGACACCGACTCACCCCATCGAGATTTCGGATGGGTCGTCTTTTCATGGATCACCTTATCGTGGTCCAGACAAATTTGAGGCAAGGTTTGCCCAATACGACTGGGTGTTTACTCCCTCTTAGAACTCGTCTCAGCAGCAACAAGAGCAGGATCCCTCGGAGGATTCACGTTTTGTAGCGGTCACGCCACCGCCACCACCGCCGCCAGAGCAGCAGCCGCCTCCGGAGCCACCGAGGCGGAGAAGATCAGGAGTACGAATGTTCGTCTGAGGGGGATTCCATTTCAGCACCCCTCAACACTCCAGTGGCAGCCACTACCTGCCACTATACGAATACCTGCAGATGGGTGGGCCTTCGAACCCAGTTTCCGAGGTGGACTCTGCGCCAGTCGCACCACTATCACACATGGGTTATGATAACCTGATCCCTTCCTACGCTGGTCCAGCAGCCTATAACCTTTTGAACAGCCAGCCCATACTAACTACAACTACGCCGAAGTTGACCCATACCTTGTAGCGGCGAACTACAATGCTCTCCATCCTAAAGGGCCCTATGGAGGTCCCTGGTAGACCGGATACCCGGCCTATGGGTATCAATACTGTTAGGATCTGAGTTTGGATTGATTGTGATTTGTGTTTGAAATTAGATGAACGAATGAAAGAGTAGTGCAGCGGAAATTATATGGAAACAAACTTTTCACAATCAAACAGAAGATATGCTTTCAATTATACATTTTCATCACTGAATCAAATGATTAAATTTAGTTTTAAACTCCGATTACAATGAATGTATGATATGCAAACTCCCCCTCAGCCCGAGCTCAGTGTTTGTTTGTGCAGAAAGAAGATGGTGAAAGAGCTAAACAGAACAGTAGAGAGTACTGTTCTATTTATAGGCACTTGCAAACCACTGAGCGTCAAAGCTGACGTCACCATGAAAGTGACATCTAACCTCCTAACAAACTCTAACCTCTGATCTATACAAACACTGCTATGCTAACTACTGATATTACATTTCAATACATAAACAAACTCAAACTGCTGCTGCATCCTTCCACTGCTGTGAACCCAGTAGTTCTTGTCATGATTAGCAGTGCTTGAACCAAGGCAGTAGATTGAGCAGCAGAGCTTTAGTTCTTCTATCAGACTTTGTCTTGATCAGCCGTTGTAGGTCAGCAGTTTGCATGATCAGCAGATAGGAGGTCAGCAGATGTTGAAACCACTTTCAAGGGGAGATACTTGCAATCAAACATCTGCTTATTCTGAATCTACTGCTGTGATCCAGTTTTGGCTTTTATTATTTGTTCCTTTGGTAGGGTTTAATCCCAACAATCTCCCCCTGGAACAGATAATGCCAAAACTCTCCATTATCGTAGATTTTATTTGCCTCAACAAAAATTCCCTTATTTGCCCTTTGAATTGTAGTTCAAAAGTTAAGGCATCTGTATCATCATCATCCCTGCTAAGTGGAAGATCAAGGAGATCCTGCAAATCTTCATGACTCAGGCCAAGAGCTTGTTCCCTTGTAAATTTCTTCACTTCGCCATCCGCCCTGATAGTAGTCAATACGTGGGTCTGTTTATCAGTTTTCCACTTTTGTATTTTTAGGCGTAATGGGTTTCTTGGGAGATTTTTATTTGATGAGGAGTTTGGTGATGCTGGCCTATTCATGACTGGCTGAGCAGTATTTGTAGATTTTTCCAGTTCAGATTCTTTTTTCATTAACAAAATGCCCTTTTTCACAACGGCATTTCCAGTAAGTATATCTTGAACTGTTTCAGAATCTAACTGGCTTTGTCTCCTTCTTTTGTAGATGGCAGTACCAGCAGGAGCAATGGTTCTTTTGGGATGTAGCTTTGATGATCCTTTTGAAACCTCTGCTTTGGAGTAATCAGGTTTTTGTGGAGTTGTTGGATCTTTCTTCCTAAGCTCTTCCAACCTTTTGTAGGTGGCCCTGACCCTCGCTTCTCCCCACTTAGACACTGAGTTATTTGACCCATATTCAGCAATTATCAGCTCCTCTTTCATTCTCTTCAGCTCTAAAGCCTTATCAGCTTCAACCTTTTTGAATTTTTCAGGGGGAGTCTGCTTGACCTTATTCTTGATCATTTCATGAATCCTGGCTACTTCTTTTTCAAGCTCAGGAATGGTCCAGTTTCTGTACTTGTGTCTCTCCCCCTTGTATGTCTTGTAGGTCATGATGTTTTCAATGTAGTCTTTTCTCAAGGACTCATCTGCCTTCTCAGAGATTTGTTGACATACATTTTTTGCAAACTGTTCCAAAGCTCTGACCTGTGTAAGTAGAAACTAATAGTTTTGTTGATACTCTCTGTCAGATTTCCCTTGTTGCCTTGATTTTCAAGTATTCTTCAATATTAGTTGGCCTGGGATATCCTACAATCGATGGCAAGCTCCTTTTGGCAGTGTCATCCTCATAGTAGAAAGACTTAATTTCATCTCTGACTGTTATGAGTTCAAGAGGAAATTGAACACCTGCAGGAGGTAAGGGTTTGTACATTTGAGTGAAGAGAGAGGAATGGGTTTTGAAATTGTGACAAGTGCTTGGGATTTTGAAGATGTTGGTGGTGGTGATGGAGAATCATCATCTGGTATGATAACCCTTCTCCTTTTTATTTAGGAGAGGAAGATGATGTTTTGGATGGAACAGTGGGAGTGATTTGGGTGACAGTGGTTTGTGACTGACTAACAGCTGTTGAAACAACTGGTGTTTCAACCACTGTTCTCATTACAACAGATGTTTTAACATCTGCTGTCTTCTGCTTTAGGGCAGGAACTGATGGTGGTGGTAAGGCAGTGGTAGTGGTGTGTGTTGAAGTGGTGTGTGTTGAAGTGAAAGCGGTTGTTGTAACAACTGAGGTACCAGCAGATGTTGAAACAACAGGAGTTTCAGCAACTGTTTGGATGGAGGTTTGATGTTGGTGGCTTTTGGGCAGTGGTTTTGGAGTACGCTTTGGAAGACTGGATGGTGTGGATTTGGGTTTCCTTACTTTTTTAGCAAGATTTCTTTTAGGAGCAGGATTTTGAACATCCTTTTCACCAGAACAACCCTGCGCATTCAGCTCCATGAAAGCTTTCTTCTACTCATTCCATCTTGACGAGGCCTTTGCCACTCTATCCCTTTTTACACTTATGACAGCATCATCAAGTGCATTCTGGGTAACATCAACCTTCTTACTACCATCTGGCAAGGGAATTTTTCTGAGCATTGCACTTGATTCTGTATCAATATATAGCCCATTATCAATCCCTTTCTTTATCCACTCCTTAACTTTCTCCCCCTTTTTGGCATTATCTGAGGGGATTTCATCAATAAAAAGAACTGTAGGAGGAGCAGTGCCAGTGGTTGTCAACAGATAGGCCTTGAGAGCCTGAATGTCATCTTTTGTATCTTTGTAGCTAGACTCCGTTACATTTTTGAGCTCTTGAACATGTATCTCATGCTGCTGCTCAGCCATGTGATGCTGCTGTTGGAGAAAAGGTTGAAATAGGTTCCAGAGCTCATTTGTAACATCTACATGTGGAGCAGGTGTTTGAGGTGGAACAGCAATGGATGGTACCTTTTGAACTGTTAACAACTGTTGCAGCATTTCTTTAATTTCTACAACAGATGCATCCAGTTTTTGAACACGTTCCGTCAATTCCTGGTACTTTAAAACATCACCCAATTTAATGGGATCATCTGATTTCCCACTAGTAGTGGTTTTATCAGAAGTTGAGGTAGGGAGTGTACTCCAAACATCAACAACTGATGCTCCTTTTTCTTGGTACTAGGGTCTTCTTCCTTCAACACTTGATAATCTTTTATTGTTACCAGTGGTTAATACAAACTCACTAGCAGATAACAGAGTTTTTATAGAAGGAATTGCCTCCAAGGAAGTCTTATTGATGTAACCACTGTCCAAGTGTAAACCTGTAGGTTCAACACTTGTAGTGGCTGCTTCACTTGGAATACCACCAAGAGTTACTTGTAACTCAAGGGGTGTAACCTCCTCAGGTTGTGTTGGTGGGTTAGCAAAGATTGATACATCAAGCCCAGTCTCATGTTGAGGTATAATCTCATGAACAGGGGAGTGAGAAGGACTGGTTTGTGCTAGGTTCAAATCAATTGCATCCAACAGCAGTTTGGTGTTTGGTGGAATTGAGGATGTGAAGGTAGGTTTAGAAAGCGGAATTGCCCCGGGTATTGGGCTGTGGAGGATGGAAACGAGTGCTTCCAGAGCCTCATGATGTGGTGACCCTGTTTGTACAACCTATTCTTTTTGTGAAGAGACAGGAGGAGTTTCAGGTATCGGTTGAGATATTTCTACCAAATACTGTGAGGAAGTAGCAGTAGTGGTTTGTTGTGACTGTTGTGCAATCACATGCAGTTGCTCTGGTATCTCATCCTCTAGAGTTGCCTTTTTGATGGGTTTGGGGGGTTTTTGATTTTTCTTTTTCTGTGGCTTTTTGGTGATTTTAGGTGTGGGTTTCAAGACAGTTGTATGGCTGCCTTAATCACCTTAAGCAGTGGGCTCAGCAGCAGATACCTGAGGAGCAGTGTGTGCTGCTAAAGTCTGCTCAGGCACCTCTGCTTGTGTTTTGCAAGGTGTTAACATTCTTGAAAATGTTTCAGCAGTTAAGCTGTTTATTTGAAAAGTTTCACCTTGGTTTATTACCGCAATATCATCCTTACTGAACCTTTTCTCAAAATAATAACTTAAAAATCTTGGAAATAGTAAGAATGATTTTGTTTCAACATTTTTAACCAAATCTTTGAAAATTACCTTGGAATAGTTAAGATTTTCTCCTTGTAAAATAGCATATCCCAAGTTTTGAATTTTCATTGGTATTTCATTAAAAGAAGTGGTTTTGTTTGAAACACACATGAGAAGAGTATAGAATAAAAATCTGGTTGCAGAAGGGAAGAAACCTTTTTGTAAGGTGTCCCTCTTCATTGTGTCTGCATACCCTCTCTCAATGAAGTCAATTTTTAACTCGTTTTTAGGGAAAGAATCTTTACCTTCCTTATCATCGAGCTGAAAGACCTCAGATATCGATTGCGGTGTTATTCGGACGACTTTCTTCTGCAGAGTAGAGTTAATGGCTGTGACATCTTCTCCTTGTTTTTCAAGGGTGCAATTTGTCCAAAACTCTCTCTGAGTTTGCAGATAAATGGGTGCATCCACGGTTAACAAAGTTTTGTACTTTGACGCATTGAGCATATCAAGAATGGAATCAAATGTATCGATGGTGCTGGGTTTTGTGAGGAGACCCAGAAGATTGTGAGATGGTTTGTGTGGGATTTCTGTGGAGGTAGCCTTTTGAGAGGCCCCTTTTGAAGATTTTGCGGATGATTTCGATTTTGTCATTTTGAAGATGAGAATCGAAGATGAGATTGTGGAGAAATTTGACGAAATGTGATGGAAACTGCTTTGAGAAGAGAATTTTTGAGAATTCAATTCGACAGTGAAACCATGTTTGGGTTTTGAAAGGGGGTTTTATAGAGGAAAAGTGAAGGCTGACGTCGCAACAGTTACAAAAGGTCTGACCATTAAGTACTGTCCGCATGCCATCCCCTGGTGAAGTGGAGGACAGTACTTTTGAACAGTACTGTTTGTGAAAACAACTGGTGAAGACAATAGTTATAATGATAATGGAGGATAGTGGATGCTTTTTACCATCAGTAGATAGCTCAGCAGTAGATGCAACACTGATTTTGACCATCAGTGGTTAACCAAAGAAAATGAGAACAGGGGATGACTTTTAGCAGTGGACAGACTTTTTGTAATAGCACAGACTTTTTGAACCCATCAGTGGTTATGGCAGACTTTTAGGATTTTAATGAAAAATTCATTTTTAACTATTTTTAAGGATGGATTTTTGATTTTCTGAAAACATTTTAATGCTTGTATTCATGGAAAAACAGGATTTTTCCTGTTATTCCATGTTTAGCATGCCAATCCTAGATATCAAGCTTTCAAAGGTGGATGTGTCTAATGCTTTGGTTAGCATGATGCAGAGAAATCAAACCTGTTTCATAGCAATCCCTCACAAAGTGATGTCTGATGTCGATGTGTTTGATGGTTGAGTGAGAAACTAGATTTTTAATGATATTTTCTGCTGCCTGGCTGTCCAACATAAGTGGTGTCTTCAAGGCAGTGATACAAAAATCCAGTAACTGATTTTGAAGCCAGAGTAGTTGGGCTGTACAGCTTGCAGCAGCTATGTATTCTGCCTCAGCAGTGGATGTGGAAACAGCTGCTTGCTTTTTGCTTTGCCAAGACACTAAGCAATTGCCTAGGAATTAGCACCCTCCTGAAGTGGACTTCCTTGTTTTATCACATCCAGCAAAGTCACTGTCTGAAAAACCTGAAAGCTCAATTTTACCATCAGCTGGATACCAGATACCAAGTGTGGGAGCACCTTTGAGGTATCTGAATATCCTTTTTACAGCAATAAGGTTTGACTTTCTAGGGGCTGATTGGGATCTTGCACAGACACATGTTGCAAACATGATGTCTGGTCTAGATGCTATTAGGTACAATAAAGACCCAATCATGCTTCTATATAAGGTCTGATAAACCAAATCATCCTTTTCTTCAGACATGACCAATTTATTTGTTGCAATGGGTGTACTACATGGTTTACAGTCATCCATATCAAATTTCTTTAACAATTCTTTGGCATATTTGCCTTGATGGATGAAAGTACCATTTTGCAGCTGCCTTACTTGGAGACCAAGAAAGCACTGGAGTTCACCCATTGCACTCATTTCAAACTCAGCTGTCATGAGTTGCCTGAACTCTTCACACATTTTATTACATGTGCTTCCAAAAATGATGTCATCCACATAAATCTGGACAATCATCAAATCCTTCCCTCTCCATTTTAAAAACAATGTTTTATCAATCCTGCCTCTAGTGAAACCAATGGAAAGTAAAAAGGTGGAAAGAGTTTCATACCAGGCTCTTGGTGCTTGCTTCAAGCCATACAAAGCTTTATTTAGCTTGTAGACATGATCTGGATTAAATGGATCCTCAAAGCCTGGAGGTTGACAAACATAAACCTCCTCTTGAATCTTACCATAGAGGAATGCACATTTGATATCCATTTGATACACCTTGATGTTGTGGTTGACAGCAAAGGCCAGAAAGAGTCTGATAGCTTCAAGTCTTGCTACAGGGGCAAATGTTTCATCATAGTCAATGCCCTCTTCTTGTCTGAAACCTTGAACCACAAGCCTGGCTTTATTCTTGACAACAATACCCCTTTCATCAGTTTTATTTTTGAAGACCCATTTTGTGCCAATAGGACTCACACCTTCTGGCAATGGAACAAGCTCCCATACTTGTTGTCTTCTAAACTGTTGGAACTCCTGTTGCATAGCTTCTACCCAGCTGTTGTCTTTTAGTGCCTCTTGGTACTTGACTGGCTGATAGAGTGATAGAAAACCTGCAAAAAGACAAATGTTTTGGGACTGCTTTCTTGTGAGCACCCCTTCATTGATGTTGCCAATGATTTGATCTGGTGGATGAGATTTCAAGGAGATTAGCTCTCCTTAGTATGGAATGATGGCATTTTGTGGTGAAGGCTGCAGATGTGTATCATCTGAGCTAACCACTGCTGGTGACTTTGATGGCCCAGCAGTGGCTTCAAAAGGTGGTGGCATTGGGGGTAAAGGTGTGGACACCTGCTGACTTTGATCCCCTGTTTGAGGACTTTTGTCAGCAGTGTTTGATGAGGTGGAAGCAGTGGTTAAAGGGCTACTTTGGTCAACAACTATTGAGGTAGCAGTGGTTGAGCTTTGACAGCTGTTTTGAACAACTGATGCTCTCCCTGTTGAAGCAGACTTTTGAGGAATGATGATCTCATATCCATAGTCTGGTGATGAATCTTCTGATGGACCTGCATTGTTAATCTTGACAACAGTATTTTCAAAAGTGAATTTTTCAAGATCAAACAATTCTGCAGGATTTGCAGGGATTTTCATTGATGAAAGTTCATTGAACTTTACATTCAAGATCTCTTCCACTGCTTTGGTCCGTGTATTAAACACTTTGTAGGCCTTAGCAGTGGTTGAGTATCCCAAGTGATATCCCATATCGATTTTGGCTGCAAACTTTGAGATAGTATCTTTTAAGTTTAAAATGAAACATGGGCAACCAAAAACTTTGAAATATGAGATTAATGACTTTATTTTATACAGAATTTCATAAGCAGTCTTTTTGTGCCTGGGGTTGATCAAAACTCTGTTTTGGACATAGCAAGCAGTATTTACTTCCTCTGCCCAAAAAGTTAATGGCAAACCTGAATCTGCAAGCATGGTTCTAGCAGCCTCAATCAATGTTCTATTCTTTCTTTCAACAACCCCATTTTGCTCTGGTGTTCTAGGGATGTTGTACTGCCTTACAATCCCTTTCTTCACACAGAAGGCATCCAACTCCTTATTCTTGAATTCTGTGCCATTGTCACTCCTGAAGACTTTTACTGGAAGATCAAATTGCTTTTCAACCTGTATCACAAAGTCTTGCAAAATGCCTACAGTCTCATCTTTTGAGTGTAAAAAGGAGGTCCATGTAAACCTAGAGAAGTCATCAACAATAACCAAACAATATTTTTTCTTTTTGAGACTCATGACTTGCACTTGGCCAAACAAATCCATGTGCAGCATTTGCAAACACTGGGTTGTTTTGGACTCTTCAATGGGCTTAAAAGAGCTCTTGTGCTGTTTTCCTTTTAAACAAGAAACACAGTGTTCAGGACATGAAAACATTTTTTGTGGTAAGCCTCTTACTAAGCCAATTTTTGAAATTTCATTGATTGTTTTGAGATTTGTGTGTCCCAGTCTTTTGTGCCATAGCTCTATCTCTTTCTTAGAGGCAGCTGAGAACAGACAGGCATCAGCTCTGGGACACTCTCTTGACATGTCAACAACATATACATTGCCACTTCTTTGAGCAACAAGTTTTGTTAAGCCTTTCTTGATTATTGCTTCAATCTTACTAACCATTTCTGGTCCAACAATCCTACAACAATCCTTTGTGAAGAATGATCCAAACCCTTTATCACTCATTTGAGATACACTTAGGAGGTTGAATTTCAGATTATCAATAAGATTGACATTTTCAAATTTTACATTTCCAGACTTTACTGTACCAGACCCCAGAACTTTTCCCTTACTATTATTACCAAAGGATATATCACCCCCTCCATGAATTTTGAAATCTTGAAGAAGGGCTTTACATCTTGTCATGTGCCTTGAGCCTCCACTATCTACATACCAAAGGCTATCTAAGCATGCAGAAGCTCCCTGCACATGAAGTAAAAGGATTAGTTTATAGAGGTCTCCAAAGCCAACAGGGCTTTGGATGGGGTCTCAACAGTGTCTGGGATGGAGGCAGGTGCATGGACAGTGGTTAGCACAGGGGTTTGAACATTTTTGAGAATGTTTTCCTCTAACCACTGTTGGGGGTCTTGACCCATCATCTGTTGATAACCAAAAGGATGTCTGTTCACTCTTGGTTTAGAGGGCTTTTTGTAAGCCTCATAAACATGTAGAATCCTTTGGTATGATGCTTTTTCCTTGCCTTTTCTGAAATGATTGGTAGGGGGTGCATCAGTCACCTATACATCTCTTTGGACAGACTTTTGGTTCAGCTGTTTTGTCACAGCTGTTTGGACAGGGACAAACACTGGTTGTTTCTTGGTGAACTTGACAGATGATGTTGATGGACTCAAGGATGTTTTTGCAGTGTATTCATTCTTTTTTATGTCAAAGTTTTTGAGATACACACATGCTTGAGTTTTGTGATTATCTTTACCACGGATGGTGCAGCTTTCAGCAGGTAAAATGATGCTTGTTTTGTTTATATCATATGCTTTTAGACGAAAGCAATCTTTTGTTAGATGATTCTTCTTTTCAAAGAATTCACAAAACAAGTTTTTGATCTTTTCTCTTTTCTTCCTTTTCTCAGATTCCTTTGCAACAGAGTTTTGAACCTCTGTTGGGATATCTTTCATAGGAATGACTCTTGCTTTTGGAGCTTTTACACCATTAGTGGTTGTGAAATCCATTGGTTTGAAATTTTCAAGGATATCACACTCATCAGACCATGTGGGTTTAAATTGGTATTTCTCAATTTCCTCAAAAGTTGAGGATCCCACAGATCTTTCCAGAGTAATTTTATTACCAAGTTTGTCGGTTATTTTAACCTCTTGGCCATTTTTGTTGGTTGGTATGATTTCAGAAGAAACAGCTTGCGTTGCAGCAGTGCTTGCAATGTCATCATATTTTCTATGACCTATACCAAACTTGACATTGCTTTTAAGCTGTTTCTCAAGCATAACCTCATACCCTTTGCAAGACTCCACCCATCTTTCACAAGTGATCTGGGTAGACTCTAACTCCTTTTTGCAAACTTGGTATTTTTCTACCATAGTTTGGAGTTGAGTTTTGGTTATGCTTTGTTCTTCTTTTAAACTGCTGATCTCTTTATCTTTTTCAGCCAATTTGTTTCTAAATTCTTTCAATGACTTTTCAAATTTGACCTCATCAGACAAGACTTTATCTCTAAGGTTTTCATTCACCTCTTTAATGTTAGCAAATGCAATAACACAGTTGTCTGAACATAGTTTTTCAAGAACTTGAGGTGATACCTTAGCAGCAGCCATCATGGCACAATCACATTGATGATTATCTTCTTCATCAGCTCTCTCTTCTTCTTCACCAGCTTTCTTCAACTCTTCTTTCTTTTTGTCTTCTTCGGACCAAGGATCGGTCAGTGGTTCAATCAGGGTTTCTGAACTTTCTTCCAGCAGTAGTTCACCAGCAACTGCAGTAACCAGTGCTTCAGCAACTTCATCCACTGTTTCAGCACTTAGCTGTTCACCTTCAGCTTCATCCCCTTCTGGTGTTGACTCTAATGCCATCAAACAGAATTCATCATTAAAAGCATCATTAGAAGCATATAGAGCAAAATTTTCATCACCAAATTCATCAGGCATGCTGCTCCAATCAACAAAGCCTTGTGTGAAAAAGGTTTGCTGATCTGGTTGTGTCACAGTTGGAGCAGCTGGTTGAGGTGCAACAGGTTGCACTTGTGCCTGAGGAACAGGGGCTTGAACATACTGAATTTGTGGAACAGTGGTTTGAACATAATGCACAGGCACAGGGGTTGCAGCATAATGAGCAGTGTGAACATGTGCTGCAGGGGCATATTGGGTATAGTGCATAGTGTTTTGTTGTTGTGGTCTAGGGTTTGAACTAAGGTGAGTTATTATGGGACCAGTAGTTTGACTCCTACATTCCCTAGCAAAGTGACCTAGCCTATTACACTTGTAACACTTGATTTTCGACTTATCCAACCCCACCCTTAAATTTCCATGAAGTCCTGGAAATTTTCTCCCTGTTCTTTTGTAGAACTTGCTTGTTCTTACACTAAGCAAGGCCAACTGATGCAAGATGTCCATCTCTTCTAAGTCAGTGGGATCAAAATGTTGCAAATCATTCAGCTCAAAACACAAATTATCTGACATCTGGTTTTCAGTATTTGCTGTGAAAGCATAATTTGCAGAGTGAGAATTAGAGTTGGCAAAGTTACCCCCAACAGTTATGTCAATAAAGTGATCATAACTCTGATCCTTACTGCTGCTGCCAGATTCTTCCTGACCAAACAGAGTTGTGCTGCCGAATGAATAGTCATCAGCAACTTTACCAGACTCTTGCAACTTCCTTTTTTGGTTTAACTCCCTTTCATAGGTCAGGAGTCTACCATGGAGTTGGGTCAGGGTCAGACCTTTGAATTCATCTAAATTTCTGGTGACAAAAGCAATTGTGTCCCATTTTTCTGGTAGTAATCTAAGGAACCTGCTATTTTGGGTTGCATTCGGAAATGTAACCTTAACAAGCCTTAGTTCACTGATGAGACAACTGAAACGTTCAAATTGTTGGGTTAGTGACTCCCCTTTGATATGACAAAATGTTTCATACTGCTGGTTCAGAATTTCCCTATTGTTTTCGATAACCTCTTCCGTTCCTCCGAACTGTTCTTTCAATGCATCCAACAATTCTTTTGCACTGTTACAGTGTAACAGTCCAGCTTAGATTTCGTTGGGAAGTGCAGAGGCTATGATGTTAAACGCTTTGGCATCCAGTTCAAACTTCTAAAAATCCAATTCAGTGTAATTTTCAGTTGGTTTTGCGTCCTCTGCGCTTGGCACCATAGGAACATGAGGACCGAAAACGACAGACCTCCAACATCCAGTGTTTTACAGAACGAGGATGTGACTCATCCTTCGCTCCTAGATATTGTACTCATTTCTTTTCAGCATGGGTGGTTTAAACAAAGAGCCAATGTTGTTTTTATCATCTTGTGATTGCGACATCTTTCTGGTTGTTTTACAGGCAATGATCAATCAACTTTATCGGTGATTGAACTGTCACACCCCGACCACGTGGAACATACAAAACGTGGCGGAAACGTCGGGGAGTGTTGTAACAGAATCAATTGTTTCAAATCCATGGCAATTGAAGTTTCGTTTTATTAATCGAACATGAAAGTATACATCGTTTAAACAAGAACCAAAGAGTACATAACATGAATTAACTAGTTCTTGTCTCGTTTTAAGTCACTAAGGCACAGGTCCGCCTAAGTATGTCTTGATAAGTCCTATGCATCATCTCCTGAAAACACATGTGAAAATAGGTATGTCAGCATAAAAATGCCTGTGAGATACATTGGTTTTGTGAAAACGGAATTCATGACTTATGTTTGAGAAAATGTTTAGTCATGAACCTTGTAATTTGCTTTGTCTTGTAAATCATTTGAAAAACGATAAGATCAGATGATATGTATAAATAAGAGAACACTGTATGGTTAAACGGATAACCATGTAAAATGGGTTTGTATAAGATAAGTCGTTTGTAAAACAATGTCTCGTGAAAAGTGTGTTATTTGTATAAAATGTCATATGTCTCAAATTGAAATGATTCAAATAACGCTACGATATGTAATACCATACAAACACTTATATATAGGAAGTACCAGCGGCGTATCCACCATGCTTGTATCATATTACACACGCCTCGTTACTTAATCACTTACTCAAACCAAACCATCAAGATGAAGTGTTTAACAATTGTAGAAATGTTCATGTATAGTCAAATGTCTATTGTCAAATGTAAATCATGTCAACAGATACAACTGGTTCACACAGTTCAATGGTTACAGACGGTTCATGAAATCAAAGGGGTAAGACGGTTCACATAGTCAAATGGTTACAACGGTTCAAAATGTAGCATAATGTGTTCATTTGCTGGATGAGCATATGCAACAGAAATGCAATGTAAAACCAGGTACTAAGTATGCACACAATGGGCATATATAGCATGAAATGTAATGTATAACAATGTACTAAGTACGCACACAATGGGCATACATAGCATGTATTGTAAAGCAATGTACTAAGTACGCACACAATGGGCATACATAGCATGAAATGTAATGTACAACAATGTACTAAGTACGCACACAATGGGCATACATAGCATGAAATGTATGTAAAACAATGTACTAAGTACGCACACAATGGGCATACATAGCATGAAATATAATGAAATCATGTACTATATATGTACTAACGAACATAGTAAGCATATGATGTGAAAACAGGAAAGCATGAAAGTACAAGTAGGCACATGTGTTTCACCCCAAAACAGTTTGGAAAACAGTAAAAGAGGGGTTCAATGTACTCACCTGAGATTGCTTTGGAGTTCTTGTATAACAACGAAATAATGCTAGAGATCACGGAATATCAAACGGCACCTAATAGGTAGCTATATTAATATACCGGACCAAAATCGGAAGGATCGGATAGTATGCGGTTTCGTAAACCAAACGAGTATGGAGACTCGTGTAATATGGTCTAACAAAGCCTACATACTAAAATGGAACCTAACCTAAGTGCTTGCGACCCATTACGAATATGCTACCTTAACGCGTCATTCGCGTAGAACGCGTTTGGAACGCCTAACATCGTGACCACAAGGCATAACCTCGGAAGGTTATAGCTATGGTCACCTAATGTGTTTGGTCGGATCCTAATGATCGACCAAATGGGTCGGGTTCGAATGTATAAGCGATGGTTTAGATCGCTTACCTTACGACCCTATATAAGCACTATACTAAAAGTGACGAGCTAAGCATGTTAGAACATGCTTAACTAAGTTTAGAAAACAGGTTTGGCATCAAAACAAACGGCTTTGATGCTCACGAGTAGTTTGGTTACAAAATACGCAAGAATGCGCATTTTGGCCGAAACTACGACTCGTCACTGAGCCTAGATAACGTGGTAATCAGTAGGTATAGTCACTACGGACTATAACCATCGTGATCACGCTCACGTTATGAAGTTCCAATGAACTTCGGGTTGACCATAGGCTGGTCAAGGCAGAAAGTCAACAAAACGTTGACTTTCAGACTCGAAAAGCGAATAAAAGAACGAAAGAATACTTGCGGAGGGTCCCCGAATGCTAATCTAGATCAAAATTGCTCAGGTATGAAACAAAGGTTCCAACTTAGAGCTCTTGATCAGATTGTGTGGGTTTTTGCAAGTTTAGTCCCTGTAAGCGAATTAACTTGTTTTTGCTATACCAAGGCCTTCAAAACTTATTTCTAAGTTATGTAAAGGTTATTTAAGGTATGTTAAGTATATGTTGATGTTCCGGAGTATTTGTCGCATTTAAACTGAGTACGTTTACACACCGGTTTGCGTATAATCCTCCAGAAAGCGATATAAAGTTTGAAATTGAACAAGAATTGATATGTGCAAAAGATGCACATATTTATACAAGATCCCAAATATGAAATACAATATTTCATCGGCTTGGTATTTGTTTGATGGTCGCGGTGACACAGGTGTCACAGTCTCCCCTACTTTAGGAAATTTCGTCCCGAAATTTATTCGTAGGAGTCTATTTGTGACTCTGCCAAATAACCATCAGCGGTATGCAAAGTAATATCCTGTCATTTCCATAACGGTCATTCTTCAGAAACGAAAATGAACAGACGGAGTCATTTTCCTCAATGAGTATTTTTTAGAAACAGAAATGACAGAATAAGCAAACGAATGTTCGTTTCCTCAACGGACAAATCTTCAGAAGCGAAAAGTGAACAAGCGGAGTCATTTTCAATGGTTGCTTCATCAGAAATGGAAATGAGGGATTACACAACGGGTATTCATTTCCCCAACGGATAAATCTTCAGATATGAAAATGAACTAACGGAGTCATTTTCAGCGGTTGCTTCATCAGAGTTGGAAATGAAGGATTACACAACGGATATACATTTCCCCAACGGATAAATCTTCAAAAACGAAAATGAATTAAGGGAGTCATTTTCGACGGTTGCTTCTTCAGAGTTGGAAATGAACAGGGTTAACTCTAGACACATGACAGAACTTGCTGTGATTTCTGTGCACTAAATTCCATAATTATGTATGCATCCATAATTACGTCATCCCTTGCACAGTCCGCACAGTTTGTTTTGTAATGTTTTGGGGAAGGATATCAAACTTGTGATGAGGGTGACTAGACTTCCACCGGGTCCTTTTAGTTAGATCGACAGGGGATCTTCTTAGTTAGGCCACCAAGGAGTCCTTTCAGCTATATCATCACATGATATCCCTAGCCAGATTTATGGATTAATCTGTTTAACTAGACCACTCAAGGGTCTAATTATGAAGTAGTACTTTATAATCCAAGGAACTTAACTGTAACGTAGAAGTCCATTGAGGATTTTAAGTAATACCTTTGGGTATCCTACTATGGATCTCTTGCACAAGGATATGTAAGATTCTACGAAGATTTGGATAACATAATTTGGATCACACAACAACACATAAGGGAACACATAAGCACAAAGTCACATAATTGTTTAACTTGATTATAATTTGTTATTAACTTGTTATTGATTGAATACGGATATGGAAACCAATCGACGGGTCTCAATGTTCACGGGAATCTATCTGAGAAGATAGAAAGATCTCCCAAAATTCGATTTTTGATTTCAAGGAATTATCACACTCGAATTTAGGTATACAACAATTAAGGACTTACGGGAAATCCTTAGGTACCCTATTAAGGATTTATAGTGGTACTTTGGGTATTCGTCATGTGTTGTAACTTGCGCCTTGTATTTCATTTTCCTTAGAAGAAACGGGTACTTAGGAATTACGTGGAAGACGCAAGAGATCATAGAATGGGAGAATTTTGGAGGTAGTTTGTTCTTCAAGGAATGCGGTTCCTTGATTGTTGGTATCGTAAGGGATATGTCGTCTATACGTGCAACCACAGAAATACATTGTAATGTAAATAAGAGATTTATTTATAAACAACGATAACAACTGTTTCTTGGATCTCGACAACAAAAGAAAATAATACATAAGACGTGATTATTTGTAAACGATGTTGTCTTCTAGTCAGTCAGATGCTTATCCCTGTGCTGGATTTGCATTAGCAAGCCTTGGGCAATTTCTTCGGAAATGACCCATCTCGCCACAGTTGAAACAAGAGCCTGGTAGAAATCGACCTTGAGCAGGATTGTTGCCAGCTTGGTTTGGCGTAGCTGTAGCTGGGCAGACTCTTGCTGTGTGGCCTATAAGCCCACAAGTTTGGCATTTGCGGCACTGTACATTGGCGTGATGATGGAGGCTACATTGGTTGCACAAGGGTGTTGTTCCATTGTATGGTTTTCTAGTAGGGGTTTGAGCTGGTTGGTTGGGGACGGCTTGACCATTGTGAGCGACCACGGCGAAGTTCTGAGAAGCCTTCCGCTTCTTTGACTTCTTAGGGGATTCAGTCTGTTCATCCATGGTCTTTGATTCCACGATTGGGTTCGATTCCCCGACCGATTTCTTGTCACCTTTTCGGAAAAGTTTACCTTTCCTGATCTTTGATTCAGTCATGGTTGCAGATAGCTCAATGGCCTGTCTAACTGTAGTAGGGTTGCTACCAGTCACAATGTCTTGTATTGAGTCAGGGAGGCCATCAATGTACTTTTTGATTGCCTTATCCAAAGGTGTAACCATATCCGGGCATAACAAACTTAACTCCTCATAACGATCCGTGTAGGCTCGATGGTCACCGCTAACTTGCTTAAGATCGTCGAACTCCGTTTCCAAGGCCCTGATCTCGTGACGAGGACAAAATTCCTTCATCATCAGAGCTCGAAGCTCTTGCCATGTTTGAGCCAGTGCTACATCAGCACCCCTATCTCTCATCACACCATTCCACCATGTCAAAGCTCGTTTCTCAAAGACGCTAGATGCGAATTCTACCTTTCGCTCGTTTGGACATTGAACATGTCTGAAGGTGTTCTCTAAACTCTCGAACCATTGTAGCAGTGCAGTCGCTCCTTGAGACCCAGAAAACTTTGATGGCTTAGCCGAGTTGAACGTCTTGAAGTTGCAGTGGGCATTATTGTTGTTGTTGGCTTGGTTCCATTGAGCAAAGAGGTTTGGGAATTGAGCAGCCATTTCCTGCGCAATGATCTCTGCCAGTTCTGCAGTCGCTATCTGGTTTTCGCGTCGAGGAGGCATTCTAAAAGAGAAACAAGAAAGAAGACAAATGTGATGGCATTGGGTAAGAATAGGATGTTACAATTACCGACCATAATCATGGCTGATGGTCATTTGTTTGAATCCGCGAAGCAAACAAACAACACCAAGGTTGAGTCAAAGCAAATAGATCCTCATAGTGTATCGCGAAGACATGCTCGCCTATAAGTGGACACTCACCCCAAGAGTTCCCAGGTAAGAGTGACTGGTCCGATTATGTGGATTTGTACGAACACTCTAACCTTAGACAGAAATCCCAGGGTACAGGCATTCACTCTTCCAGTTCGCACGTGTTCACACTATTTAGGACCCAAGACTTTGACGAGAGTTTTGAAAACTCAAAGGGGTTCAAAACCTTATAACAGAGGGTTCAAAACCTTACAATAGAGGGTTCAAAACCTTACAATAGAGGGTTCAAAACCTAGTAATCAATCATCCTAGAACAAATGATTAATTCTCAAAGCGGATTCGGAACCGAAGTTCTCGTTGTGGTTATCACCTAAGGGTAGGTGATGTGCATGTTTTAAAATCTAAACACAAGATAACTTGTGTTAGGGTCCTAGAAAGTTATAGTCTAGGTCAAAGCATTACTAATAACCTAATTCCCTATAACCATTGGCTCTGGTACCAACTTTTCTGTCACACCCCGACCACGTGGAACATACAAAACGTGGCGAAAACGTCGGGGAGTGTTGTAACAGAATCAATTGTTTCAAATCCATGGCAATTGAAGTTTCGTTTTATTAATCAAACATGAAAGTATACATCGTTTAAACAAGAACCAAAGAGTACATAACATGAATTAACTAGTTCTTGTCTCGTTTTAAGTCACTAAGGCACAGGTCCGCCTAAGTATGTCTTGATAAGTCCTATGCATCATCTCCTGAAAACACATGTGAAAATAGGTATGTCAGCATAAAAATGCTTGTGAGATACATTAGTTTTGTGAAAACGGAATACATGACTTATGTTTGAGAAAATGTTTAGTCATGAACCTTGTAATTTGCTTTGTCTTGTAAATCATTTGAAAAACGATAAGATCAGATGATATGTATAAATAAGAGAACACTGTATGGTTAAACGGATAACCATGTAAAATGGGTTTGTATAAGATAAGTCGTTTGTAAAACAATGTCTCGTGAAAAGTGTGTCATTTGTATAAAATGTCATATGTATCAAATTGAAATGATTCAAATAACGCTACGATATGTAATACCATACAAACACTTATATATAGGAAGTACCAGCGGCGTATCCACCATGCTTGTATCATATTACACACGCCTCGTTACTTAATCACTTACTCAAACCAAACCATCAAGATGAAGTGTTTAACAATTGTAGAAATGTTCATGTATAGTCAAATGTCTATTGTCAAATGTAAATCATGTCAACAGATACAACTGGTTCACACAGTTCAATGGTTACAGACGGTTCATGAAATTAAAGGGGTAAGACGGTTCACATAGTCAAATGGTTACAACGGTTCAAAATGTAGCATAATGTGTTCATATGCTGGATGAGCATATGCAACAGAAATGCAATGTAAAACCATGTACTAAGTATGCACACAATGGGCATATATAGCATGAAATGTAATGTATAACAATGTACTAAGTACGCACACAATGGGCATACATAGCATGTAATGTAAAGTAATGTACTAAGTACGCACACAATGGGCATACATAGCATGAAATGTAATGTACAACAATGTACTAAGTACGCACACAATGGGCATACATAGCATGAAATGTATTGAAATCATGTACTATATATGTACTAACGAACATAGTAAGCATATGATGTGAAAACAGGAAAGCATGAAAGTACAAGTAGGCACATGTGTTTCACCCCAAAACAGTTTGGAAAACAGTAAAAGAGGGGTTCAATGTACTCACCTGAGATTGCTTTGGAGTTCTTGTATAACAACGAAATAATGCTAGAGATCACGGAATATCAAACAGCACCTAATAGGTAGATATATTAATATACCGGACCAAAATCGGAAGGATCGGATAGTATGCGGGTTCGTAAACCAAACGAGTATGGAGACTCGTTTAATATGGTCTAACAAAGCCTACATACTTAAATGGAACCTAACCTAAGTGCTTGCGACCCATTACGACCCGTTTAGGTAGCTTATGCTACCTTAACGCGTCGTTCGCGTAGAACGCGTTTGGAACGCCTAACATCGTGACCACAAGGCATAACCTCAGAAGGTTATAGCTATGGTCACCTAATGTGTTTGGTCGGATCCTAATGATCGACCAAATGGGTCGGGTTCGAATGTATAAGCGATGGTTTAGATCGCTTACCTTACGACCCTATATAAGCACTATACTAAAAGTGACGAGCTAAGCATGTTAGAACATGCTTAACTAAGTGTAGAAAACAGGTTTGGCATCAAAATAAACGGCTTTGATGCTCACGAGTAGTTTCGTTACAAAATACGCAAGAATGCGCATTTTGGCCGAAACTACGAGTCGTCACTGAGCCTAGATAACGTGGTAATCAGTAGGTATAGTCACTACGGACTATAACCATCGTGATCACGCTCAGGTTATGAAGTTCCAATGAACTTCGGGTTGACCATAGGCTGGTCAAGGCAGAAAGTCAACAGAACGTTGACTTTCAGACTCGAAAAGCGAATAAAAGAACGAAAGAATACTTACGGAGGGTCCCCGAATGCTAATCTAGATCAAAATAGCTCAGGTATGAAACAAAGGTTCCAACTTAGAGCTCTTGATCAGATTGTGTGGGTTTTTGCAAGAATGGGGGTGGGGTATTTATAGTATTTCCCGAACCGTTAGGATCGTTTCTTGAAAAACGTGATCGAACCTCGCGCGTACACTTGTCGAAAGGTTGTGGTTACTGAAAATGTCCCTTAGTGAGCTGAAAGGGCAAGTGAAAACATGTGGTTATGGTTTAATCAGCTGAGATTTGCTGACTAATCGATCTTATCTGATCTGCATGTCCCACGCGGCCCGCGTCAATGTGCAGGCCAAACTTACGAGGGCCGCCTGGCCCCATCTGATCTGCACCACTTGCAGAATTTACAGTTTAGGTCCCTGTTGCGTGTTTAAGCCATTTTCGACACTTCTAAGGCCCGTAAAGCCAACTTTAAGGCCCTAAAATGATGCCTAAACATTGTGGACATGAAACATGCTCAAAAATATGTCGGATGTTGGTTCGTTTGGCTGTACGATCGCGATGTTCGCTTAATTACGACGGAATGCGCATAAGCGCGAAAGACGATCCAAATGACGCGACGAATGGATTTTTCTCATGCCAAACACTAAGGCATAATATTAGGATGCTTACATAAATTTTTGGATGTCCAGATGTATTCAGAACGTAAGTTATGCGCGAAAGTGCAAACTTGTGCACTTTTTGACACTTTTAGTCCCTGAATGATCCAAAAGTTTGTTTTAGCATACCAAACCCCTCAAAGCCTATTTCTAAGCTATGTAAAGGATATTTATGGTATGTTTAACTTATGGACATGTTCCGGAATGTTCATTACAGTTCAAATTGGCATACTTTCGAAGTTTGTCAAGTTTAGTCCCTGTAAGCGAATTAACTTGTTTTTGCTATACCAAGGCCTTCAAAACTTATTTCTAAGTTATGTAAAGGTTATTTAAGGTATGTTAAGTATATGTTGATGTTCCGGAGTATTTGTCGCATTTAAACTGAGTACGTTTACGCACCGGTTTGCGTATAATTCTCCAGAAAGCGATATAAAGTTTGAAATTGAACAAGAATTGATATGTGCAAAAGATGCACATAATTATACAAGATCCGAAATATGAAATACAATATTTCATCGGCTTGGTATTTGTTTGATGGTCGCGGTGACACAGGTGTCACATGAACCTCACTCTGTTTTTCAACAATACAAACAAACGATCAGTATCAACAATTTTGAGCCGAACTGTTTATGTCAAAATGATTGTTAAATCAAATTTGACTGTCCAAGCTCTGATACCAATTGTTAGGATCTGAGTTTGGATTGATTGTGATTTGTGTTTGAAATTAGATGAACGAATGAAAGAGTAGTGCAGCGGAAATTATATGGAAACAAACTTTTCACAATCAAACAGAAGATATGCTTTCAATCATACATTTTCATCACTGAATCAAATGATTAAATTTAGTTTTAAACTCCGATTACAATGAATGTATGATATGCAAACTCCCCGTCAGCCCAAGCTCAGTGTTTGTTCGTGCAGAAAGAAGATGGTGAAAGAGCTAAACAGAACAGTACAGAGTACTGTTCTATTTATAGGCACTTGCAAACCACTGAGCATCAAAGCTGACGTCACCATGAAAGTGACATCTAACCTCCTAACAAACTCTAATCTCTGATCTATACAAACACTGCTATGCTAACTACTGATATTATATTTCAATACATAAACAAACTCAAACTGCTAATGCATCCTTCCACTGCTGTGAACCCAGCAGTTCTTGTCATGATTAGCAGTGCTTAAACCAAGGCAGTAGATTGAGCAGCAGAGCTTTAGTTCTTCTATCAGACTTTGTCTTGATCAGCCGTTGTAGGCCAGCAGTTTGCATGATCAGCAGATAGGAGGTCAGAAGATGTTGAAACAACTTTCAAGGGGAGAGACTTGCAATCAAACGTCTGCTTATTCTGAATCTACTGTTGTGATCCAGTTTTGGCTTTTATTATCTGTTCCTTTGGTAGGGTTCAATTCCAATAAATACCCGCCACCTCCTCAACCTCTACAGCCGCAGCAACCGCAACCACCGCAGATCTAGCCGCCACAACAGGAGGAGATTCTTTATAGGTTGAGCCAGGTGGAGCGTGAGGTTCAAGAGGAGCGTAGAAGACACCGAGGATTTCTGAAGGGTTTGGCAAGTTTAATCAAAGGGAAGAACAAAAGGGATCATTAAATTCCTTATTTGTTTGTGTTGGTGCAGTCATCTGCCGTCTTCGTCTGATGTCGAGTCTCGGATTCGTTGAAGATCTGATCAGGCCGTTTGAATGAAGCCTTTCCGTTTGAAGGATAGCTGGCCGTTTGAAGAGACGTGGCCGTTTGAAGTAATGAAGGTCGTTTGAATTGTGACCGTTTGAAGGCTTCCGTTTGAGTGATGCATGACCGTTTGAGCATGTTCAAATGGTCAGGTCATGTACTATATATAGATCTCAAACGATGACATTTGCAACGAATGTAAAATTTGATACCGAGGTGCTGCCGGTATTTCCTCTCATTGTAGACGTTGTTTATTGAATGAAAAAGAGGATTAAAGTGATTTTCTAGCTGTTTTCAAGTTTGTTTCTTAGTTTCCGCCTCTGAAACGGATTAGAGCTCTTCCGAACGACTCATTCAGGTCGTCTCACGATCCTACAATTGGTATCAGAGCTCAGGACGAGGAGTTCTTGCTATATTCAGCTTGAAAATCTGTTTTTCTACACCTTCTTTCTTGAAACCGATACTTTTTACGGTTAAAATCGGGTCATATCTTCACACTATGTTCTGAATTGACATTTGACAAACCCTTGAAAGTTTCAACTTAAAATTCGAAGTAAAAATGGTGAAAATTGACTGAAAACTGGTGTCCGTTTGAACGAGAATAGTGCCTGTCCGTTTGAAACTACCCAGTCGTTTGAGTGATCGTTTGAAATTTTCATGACCGTTTGAAGTTTGGGTCCCATCGTTTGAAAACTGTTGTCCAATCGTTTGAGATTAGAACCTATCGTTTGAAACCAGATCTGTCCGTTTGAAAGACTTTCTGTCGTTTGAAAAGTAATTCTGTCGTTTGAAATCACGTCAGACCGTTTGAAAGCTTCTTGACCGCTTGAGATAAGATCCTGTCGTTTGAGTTTTGTCTGACCGTTTGAAGTTGTGTGCATTTGAGAAAGTATTCTGTTTATCATGGATTCTGAGTTTTATAACGCTTTTGCAACACCGATGTCAGTGACTCAAAGTGCTATGATTGGGAATGAAATCGGAACATCTCAGAAACCACCCAAACTCATGGATATTGATGACTATAACGTGTGGTCTGAACGTTTTGGAAATTGGGTCGAGGCTTATCATCTAGATGCGTGGGAACACATGGAAGAGCCATATATTAGACCAGTTAAAAATGGTGTGCAGCAAACAATTCGAGAAATGAGTACAGATGACAAAAAGAAATACCGAGATGAAAAACTCATGGTGAGTCTGCTTCAGCAAGCAATAAAAGAAGACATTCTGATCTTGCTTCAACATGATGGAACTGCATATTCAATATGGTCATAATTGGAAGCAAAGTTTATTGGAAGTGATGATATGCTTAAGAATAAGAAATCTCTCATGAAGAAAGAATTCGATTTGTTTCGTGGTTTAAAAACTGAAAACACCAAGCAGATTATTGATAGATATTGTAACTTGGTGAGAAATATGACAAAACTTGGTATTAAGAAAGATACTGATGAATTAGTTGAAAAACTTGTAGATGCTGTTGGTGCACTACATCTGCTGATTTCGTCTTGTATCGAGTCAGTGTGTTAAAGTGTTAGAGCTGGGCTAGAAATGTGAGAAATTGAGTGATTGTATAGTGTTTGGCATGTTGGATCGCTTATATGTCCATTAGGTAGTTGGACCGCTCGAGTGACACCTTAGTGGATCGCTCAAATGGCAAATGTGTGGACCGCTCGAGTGTCAACTAGGCTGGACCGCTCGTATGTCTTCATGGGCCGCTTATTGGGCCTGTCCAATAAGCGGTTCCAGATCCTTATAAATACCTGATGAGCGATCACATTTGTAACGATTGGTTGAATCTCGTACCGAAGTGCTGCCGGATCGAGAACTCGTTGTATTTACCGTCAAATCAATACAGAAAGTGTTTAAAGTGAATTGTATGCTATTTCTACGTTAATTACTTGTTATTCCGCACCTGTAATTGATGAAAACGCCTCTGATCGACTCATTCGGGTCGCCAAACGATCCTACAAGTGGTATCAGAGCTTCAGGAGGAGGAGTTCTACACGAAATAGCTGGAAATCATCAAAAATTCTGTCTTCTACTCATTCTTTTTCAGATTCAGACATTTTCAACGGTCGAAATTTGCTGAAAATCTCAGGGATTGTACGCAACTACATAGAGATAAACCCTTGAAAGTTTGGTGTCGAAATTCAAAGAAATAGTGTGCCAAAATGATGTCCGAAAGTGAACCGCTTTTCTGAACTATTCTGGACCGCTCCAAATTAATTGATTTGGACCGCTCATTTTGATAATTGAGAACCGCTCATTCGGTCGGTTGACCTTGGATCGCTTCAAATTCATTATTGTGAATCGCTCGAACAGACAATGTTGTGAACCGCTCGAACGGTTATCGCTTGAATCGCTCTTGTGACAATTATTCTCTGGACCGCTTATTGGACCCATCCTGGTTCGCTCATTTGATTTTATTGGACCGCCTTTGTGACAAATTGAACAGTTAGATCGCTTTTAAGGCTGTTTGAAATATTGTTCGAAAAATTTGACAATGAACGAAGATTTCTATAACGCGTTCGCTACTCCTAGTACCCCGATCACCGCTATTCAAACCACAATGCTAGAAAACGAAACCGGGACAATGCAAAAACCTCCCAAGTTAATGAACATCGAAGAATATAAGGGTTGGGAAGGTCGGTTTGAGAATTGGGTGCAAGCGAATTATCTTGACGCTTAGGAATGCGTAGAAACAAAGTATATCCGACCATTGAATAGTGATGAAGAATTGGTTCCAATCAAAGATCTTAGAGATGATGAGAGGAAGAAGTACAAAAATGAGAAAATGATGCTAAGTCTTCTTCAACAGGCAGGCAAAGAAGATATCATGGTTCTGCTACAGCACAATGGAACGTCGTACTCGATCTGGAAAGCTCTACGTTCGAAGTTTAGGGGAAGTGAAGAGATGGTTAAAAGCAAGAAGTCGCTTCTAAAGAAAGAATTTGATTTATTCCGTGGATTAAAGAATGAGAGTACACGTGAGATTATTGAACGTTATTGTAATCTGCTTGCAAATATGAAAAGGTTAAGTATTGAAAAAAGTAATGAAGAATTGATCGACAAACTTGCTGATGCGTTGCCATATGAGAGTTGG
Source organism: Helianthus annuus (assembly GCF_002127325.2). Classification (NCBI taxonomy): domain Eukaryota; kingdom Viridiplantae; phylum Streptophyta; class Magnoliopsida; order Asterales; family Asteraceae; genus Helianthus; species Helianthus annuus. The sequence continues at coordinate 57,073,452 of NC_035434.2, read as the reverse complement.
GGCACATATTTGATGATGCTCAGAAACAAGAAAGGTTTTAGCAATTTGACGCTCAGTAAGTTCATCGAAAAGATTGAAGCTCAGGAAATGGAACAGAGGAAAGTGATTAGAATGAAAGACTTCGATGGTGAACAAGACATCGGGTTATATTATAAAGCTGGGGTAAATGAGAAATCGTCGAATTCATGTCCAAAAATTGTGACTGGTATGAGTGCCAAGAGCTTATCTGAAAGCCCATCATCTGGATCAAGCAGCAAAACCAGTTTTACATCATTTCCATCATTTGATCCGAACATCTCTGCAACTAAAAACGGGAGAAAATTACAGTGCAACATTGTTATGAATCTTGAGAATGATCAAGCTTATTCTGAGGATATTGCCAAAAACCAAATGTCTTTATTAGGAATAGTTTTGGAATCTTATACTTGTTTTGTTGCAGGTCGTATCGGCAATCCAATGCTAACCAAAGAAGATTACGACCAGATTGATGCTGAAGAGATGGAGCTGATGGACATAAAGTGGTGTCTGGCTAGTGTTTTACGGAGAGCTGAGAAGTTCAAACAAATCACGGGGAGAGATGATCTTCGTGATGCGAATGTTTCTACTTTAGGTTTTGACAAATCTAAAGTCACTTGTTTTCGATGCAGGGAAAAAGGACACTTCAAGAGGGAGTGCACAAACCGAGAAGCAAGTGGAGCTCAAAATCCGTTCAACAACAACAACGATTACTATCGCAAAGCCATTTATCTCCAAGTTGGTCAATCGTCTCAACAACAAAAACATCAAGCTCAGACTGCACATGGAAGAGATGTGATTGAAGATACCGGGAAGAGAGCTTGTGTGGTCAATCCAAATCAAAAGCAATCTTTTACCTGGGATAATTACATTCCAGAATGTGGAAAAGCTTGTTTGATTGATCAAGAAGATGAAAAGCTTGCAGAAGGTTTTAGCTGGGCAAACTTTACTTGGGATGATTATGTTCCTGAACAAACCACAGCTTACACTGCATTTACAGCAAAGATTGTAGATGATAGTGATGATGATACAGAGTATTGGGCGAGAAAATACAGAGAAGACATGAAGTTGCTTGCTGAAAGCGATAGCGAAGACGAAAAAGTTAAAAAGGAGAAGAAAAAGAAGAAGATTAAAACACTGGTGAGTAGTGATGATGAAGAAGTGCCGGTGGTGAGAAGGCAAAAGATGATAGAAGTGCCGAAGTTCAAAGTTGATGAAAGTGTTGATGCGAAAGAAGTTTCTGTTAAATGTGAAAACTGTGAGATTGTGGAAAAACAGAACAGCACGTTGATTAACAACTTAAACAGACTGAAGGAGTCTTATGATGTGCTGAACAAGACGATGAATCAGTACAATCAAACAAGTGAAGAACAAGCTGTAGCAATGAAGACTCTTCAGGGAGCATTTATGACAAAACAAAAAGTTGTAAACAATTATATTGAGAAGTGTGCTGCTTTAGAACAAAAGCTTGAGCTGCAAAGAATCGAAACAGAGAGAGTTAATCGTTTATTAAAAAGTTACTCATGTACTTCCTATGTGATTGACAGGATCTATCCTACAGTTGAAAGCATGAATGTCTGGGAAGAAGATGAGATAGCTGAAGAAAAAGCAGCTGAAGTTAGGGTTGAAGAAAAGATTGCTGACAAGAAGAAGAGTGACAGGAAGAAAGACACTGAAATGAGTTCATCTGGTAAGAAGAAAAGTGTCAGTTATAACAGATGTCCACCTCCACTGGAAAATGGATATTTGCCTAGACATCCTAACGATGAAAGAGTCAAAAAGGCCACAAATCTACAGTGGGAGTCAGAGTCGTCTGTCAATCTTCCAGAAAGTATTGATGTTGTGTTTACATCATCTGACACTGATCAACAATCTCAATTGATGAAGATAGTCGTGGATCGTGTGTTAGATAGTGACGACAGTGAAGAGTCAAAGTCGGAGTCCGCGTCAGAGTCAAAAACTCCGGTGCAAACAGAAAAACAGGGAAAATTAGTTTACGATAGAAAGTTTTTGATGTCAAAATCTAATTTGGATGATGGATTGTTTAAAGTGGCTTACACTTTGAATGATTCTGACAAATTATATTCTGATGATGAATTTCCGATAAGAGGTGTTAAAACTGAATTGATAAAAAAGGTTTTTATACTCACAGAAATTAATATTTCTGAAATAAAAGACTTATGTCTTAATGAGAAACCAAAATTTTACACCTCAAGAGTACAACAAAGGTTAAACAAGAAAAAGAATTACAGTTCTGGTTCAGATTTCCAAAAGAGATCAAACCATAACGGTAATTTCAAAAAGAAAGGTTTAGGCTTTATTCCTACAGAAAAACAGAAAAATGAAACACATATTCGTGATTTTAAATCCAAAATGTCATTTGTTTCAGGTACATCAACTGATGAAGAAGAAAAGACAAGTTTCTGGAGGGAAACAAACAGTGAATTTCTGAAAAAGAAACGAGATGAACAAACGAAGGACACAAGAACCTGTTTCAAGTGCAACAACGTTGGACATATCGCCAAAGATTGTTCTCAGGCGATACAATCAAAACAGGGAGTTTTTCGCAAAATTTCAGAAAAGGTGTTTGCGTTCGAATCACCACTTGATAGAACAAAACTGTTTAAAGATTCTATTTTTGAAATTGGTGAGAGTTCAAACAAGTTTTACAAGAAGAAAGCAAAATCTAAAAACCAGAAATGGGTTGTGAAGAAGGGTGGTGAAAGTTCTAGGGATGATTCTGATCGGTCAAAATCAGAGGAGCTATCTTCAGGAGATGAAACTGATTCCACAAAGTCAGTTGAGCCACAAGTTGTATCAAAATGTGAAGCTGATGAAAAAGTTGAGAACTCAGTTCCGAGTGCTAATGATGATGAGTTTCCATTACTTCGGCTGAGAATTATAAAGAGAAAATTGGTAAAGTTGAAATTTCTAACCAATTTTATCATGATGAACAGGAATTTGATGCTGAGAAGGTCTTTAACCCTAGTGTAAAACATATCTTTGGCAAGATGATTGATCGAAAAGTCAAGGGGTTAAGGAATTTTACGAGAAGAAAACAAAGAAAGAAAAGGTTGAACCATCCCTGGTTTGTGACTGGGATGGTACATACTATGAACAGTAAGTCTCAGGACTTGCCGGAGCTCCCAGGTTGGTAAGCGTGGAGCATGAATCGGCATCTTTCTCAAAATTCCTTTCGGTAATGTCATTCATACAAATGGTAAAGAGGTTTGTTTATGATTGTTGATGTTTTACTATTGGTACAGAGGTTTCTGAACTGCAAATGGTAAATCAAGGAAATTAAGTTGTACTTGTATTTTCCTACATTGGTCGAAAGACAAGATGATGAACCACAACCCCGAACATTTGTTGGATATTTCTACAAATGGTAACCTACAATTGGTAAAATCAAACAAACTTATTTTCCGGAAAAACCATTTTGATTAACAAAAACTTAAGTGTTTTGAAATCTAAATGGGAAAATAGTTTGTTGATAGGGGGAGTTCTGATTGTTTATGCCTAGTGAATGGCGAATTGAGGTGATTCGATATCAGTTGTCATATTTTGTACAGTTTGTTTTCAATTTTCATTAGATGTATTTGAATTTTAGGGGGAGTAAGTATTTTTAGAAAAACCAAAAACATCAGAAAATTTGAAAAAGCCAAAAACATGATAAAATTAAAAATGAGTTTTTGTTGCGAAAAAGAGGAAATGATAGTACATCAGTGGACTATCACGACACGCTAAAGAATTGTAAAGTTAAAATGTGATAAACAATCTTACTGCGGATGTGTCAGTAGATTTTCGCACATTTAGTAAATTGAAACGAGATATAAACCTAAATCAAACTTGCTTGATTCGTGGGTAACTATTCTTGGATATATGGGTAACCCCCGAAATCTTGTTTGAAAGGTCCCGTATTCTGAGATACTAGGTCTTTATTCTCAGTGATATCTGGGGTATTATCCCGGGACTTCTGCTGTATGGAAGTACTGACCTAGTCCCCGGATAATACTTTCTGCAAATGCTTGAAAAAGCGCCGCCCTCAGCATGCTGATGAAACAATAAAATTGAAAGTCGCTGCTGTTGAAATGCAAAAAGATCCTCTAAAGGGGACCCACCAAAAGTCGAAGCCGTCATCTCTCTGCGTATACGGAAGTATCGACCTGAGCTCTCACGGCCCTCGCACATAACCCCTTTACAGATATCACCTGTGGTATACTCACCTGTAAGACTGAATATTTGGGATCTGGATACAGGAGTATATTCAAGTGGAGTGATACACAATTAAGTTTAAGTCTCTAAAACATTAATATCGTATCTCGAATCGATTGAAATTTGTGTTGAAAATTTAAGTGGACAAACATACTGACAATCTAGGTAAATTGTTTATAACTGAGAATGTTTAAAGCTTAACGGTGTTGGTGTTTTGTCTCAAAACTGATATGATCCTCTTGCACGAGCTCACAAAAAATATTGTCTGTAAATATTTCATTTTTTTGTATTTTTTTTTCTTTCAGAAAATTACAAAAAGATTTTTGGTGTGTTTTAGCATAAATTTTGAAAATTCAAAAAGATTTTCGACAACTGATGTTGGATAGCTGATTTTCAAAATTCCGAGTGCTAAATATGATGAGCAACACTTGAGGGGGAGTGTTTGTGTGAAATTAATTGATTTCATAATCTAACCTTTTCAAGTGGTTCATCAGAATCTGTATTTGTTTTGAATGAGAATCTGAATTGGTGCAGGGTATATGTTTGAAATATAGATGTGAATGAAATTTACTTTGAGGTAGAGGTTATGCAGGCTAGAAATGTGAGAAATTGAGTGATTGTATAGTGTTTGGCATGTTGGATCGCTTATATGTCCATTAGGTAGTTGGACCGCTCGAGTGACACCTTAGTGGATCGCTCAAATGGCAAATGTGTGTACCGCTCGAGTGTCAACTAGGCTGGACCGCTCGTATGTCTTCATGGGCCGCTTATTGGGCCTGTCCAATAAGCGGTTCCAGATCCTTATAAATACCTGATGAGCGATCACATTTGTAACGATTGGTTGAATCTCGTACCGAAGTGCTGCCGGATCGAGAACTCGTTGTATTTACCGTCAAATCAATACAGAAAGTGTTTAAAGTGAATTGTATGCTATTTCTACGTTAATTACTTGTTATTCCGCACCTGTAATTGACGAAAACGCCTCTGATCGACTCATTCGGGTCGCCAAACGATCCTACAGATGCGCTTCCACACGAAACATGGGGAACATTTCTGATGATGCCGAGATCTAACAGAAAAGATTACAAAGCTATGACATTGGGAGATTTTATCAAGCATCTGGAAGCTCAGGAGATGGAGCAGAGGAAGATCGCTAGGATGAAAAACTATGATGGAGAACAGGATATTAGTTTGTACTACAAAAGTGGTGCTACTGATTCTACAAAGTATTCTCCAAAGATCGAAACTGCTTACAGTGTTAAAGATTCTCTTGAGAAGAAGGCATCTCAAGGATCAAACAGCACAAGATTTTCATCATACGATCCTAACATCTTTGTAACAAAGAATGGTAGAAAACTTCAGTGTAACATTGTGTTAAGCTTTGAAAATGATCAAGACTACACTGAAGAAATTGCAAAAAATCAAATGTCTTTGTTAGGGATGATGTTAGAGTCTTATAGTTGCTTTGTTGCAGGAAAGATCGGAAATCCAATGCTCACGAAAGAGGATTACGATCAAATCGATGCTGAGGAAATGGAATTGATGGATATCAAATGGTGTATGGCGAGTGTGATGAGACGTGCTGAAAAGTTTAAACAAATTACAGGCCGTGATGATTTTCGTGATGCAAACGTTTCAGCTTTGGGTTTTGATAAATCTAAAGTTACGTGTTTTCGTTGCAGGGAGAAGGGGCATTTCAAGAGGGAGTGCAAAAACCGTGAAGCTACCGGAGCCCAAAATCCTTTCGGAAACAACGACTATCACAAGAAGGCCATCTATCATCAAATCACACCACCAGCACAGCAACAGGCACAAACAGCTCATGGAAGAGATGTGGTTGATAGAAAGGCATGTCTTGTTAGTCAGGGAAAATATTATAATTTTACCTGGGAAAAGTATCTTCCGAAAGACAGCAAAGTGTGTTGGGCTGAACAAGATGATGAAAAGTTGGTTGAAGGTTTTACTTGGGATGATTTTTGTCCGGATCAAGATCTCATGGCCAAAGAGATGTCTAAAAACACTTCTCATGCTTTCTTTGCTAATGCTTATGATTTGAAATGTGCAGAAAGGTGCAGAAAAGTCATGGAAGCTGCTGAAGAAAGACGAAGGAAGAACAAAGAAGAAGAAGAAGAGGAAAAGAGATTGAAAGCCGAAGCAAAAGCTGAGAAGAAGAGAAGAGCTGAGTTTTTACAATCAAACAAATGTGTCAAAGAAGTTCCAGAATATGAAGTGAAGATTGATGCAGAACGAGTTGAAGTTTCGGAAAAGTGCATGAACTGTGATTCGTTAATCAAACAAAACATTGAAGCGATTTGATATCAGTTTCATGTTCTGTACAGTTTGTTTTCAATTTTCGTTAGATGTATTTGAATTTTAGGGGGAGTAAGAATTTTTAGAAAATCCAAAAACATCAGAAAATTTGAAAAAGACAAAAACATGATAAAACTGAAAAATGAGTTTTTGTTGCATAAAAGAGGAAATGATAGTATATCAGTAGACTATCACGACACGCTAAAGAAATGTATAGTCAAAAATGTGATAAACAATCTTACTGTGGATATGTCAGTAGGTTTTCGCACATTTAGTAAACTGTAAAGAGATATAAACCTAAGATCAAACTTGCTTATTCTGTGGGTTAACAAAACTGCTTGGATATATAGGTAACCCCTGAAATCTTGTTTGAAAGATCCCGTATTCTGAGATACTAGGTCTTTATACTCAGTGATATCTGGGGTATTATCCCGGGACTTCTGCCGTATGGAAGTACTGACCTAGTCCCCGGATAATGCTTTTCGCAAAATGCTTGAAATATAGCATCGCCCTCAGCAAGCTGATGAAACAATAAAATTGATAGTCACTGCTGTTGTAATCAAAAGATCCTCTAAAGGGGACCCACCAAAAGTCGAGCCGTCATCTCTCTGCTGAACGGAAGTTCTGACCTGAGCTCTCACGGTTTCGCACCTAACCCCTATACAGATATCAGCTGTGGTATACTCACCTGTAAGACTGAATATTGGGATCTGGATACGAGAGTATATTCGAGTAGTGGGACACACGGATAAGTTTAAGTATCTAAGACACTAATTGCGTATCTCGAAACAGTTGAAATCTGTGTGAAAATTTAAGAGGACAAACATACTGACAATCTAGGTAAATTGTTTAGAACTTAAAATGTAATCAAGCTTAACGGTGTTTGTGATATGTCTCAAAATCTGATATGATCCTCTTGCACGAACTCACAAAAATATTGTCTGTAAATATTTCGTTTCTGCATTTACTTCTATTCAAAAATTCAAAAAGATTTTTGGTGTGTTTTAGCATAAAATTTTGAAAATTCAAAAAGATTTTCGACAACTGATATTGAAAAGAAGATTTTCAAAATTCCGAGTGCTAAACATGATGAGCAATATTTGAGGGGGAGTGTTTGTTTGAAATTTAATGTTTTTATAATCTAACCCTAAAATGGTTCATTAGGCTGGAAGATCTGTAATTGTTTTGATAGAGATTCTGAATAGTGCGAGTGATTACATTTGAAATATGTATGTGAAAAAAATTTACTTTGAGGTAGAGTTTTTGCAGGATAGGATGAAAAGTTGCTAGACAGAAAGCCAGACAACGATCCTAAAGCTGATGATGCTGATGATCTGAAGAAATGCCAGCATATCGCAAGGGGGAGTCTGAAGACCTGCAAGAATAAGACTGAGAGTGAAACTTAGAGACAGATCAAGACTGAAGATTGTGAAGACTCGACACTTCAGACTCGTCAACATCTGAGGGGGAGTCTGTTGGTGCAGTCATATGTCGTCTTCGTCTGATGTCGAGTCTCGAATTCGTTGAAGATCTGATCAGGCCGTTTGAATGAAGCCTTTCCGTTTGAAGGATAGCTGGCCGTTTGAAGTAATGAAGTTCATTTGAATTGTGACCATTTGAAGGCTACCGTTTGAGTGATGCATGACCGTTTGAGCATGTTCAAACGGTCAGGTCATGTACTATATATAGATCTCAAACGATGACATTTGCAACGAATGTGAAATTTGATACCGAGGTGCTGCCGGTATTTCCTCTCATTGTAGACGTTGTTTATTGAATGAAAAAGAGGATTAAAGTGATTTTCTAGCTGTTTTCAAGTTCGTTTCTTAGTTTCCGCCTCTGAAACGGATTAGAGCTCTTCTGAATGACTCATTCAGGTCGTCTCACGATCCTACAGTTTGTTTTGTATTTCTTTAATTTTCAATTAAGTCCCTGTGTGGACATTCATCTATTTATGTACCTAGTCCCTGCGAGGACTTGTCTTTTCATTTTAGCCCTTGCATGGGCAAGTTATTTCTTTAAAAGTCCCGTTTTGGGCAAATACGTACTCTTTTGAATTTTAGTGGGATGTTTTAATTAAATTTCATTTTGTCTTTATATGCATAAATATAATATATGAAATAAATAAAAATTATCATTCCTTTTGTAAGATCTGCCACTATATATTAAACAAAATCTTAAAGGCAAAACCTAGCCATGTGTCATTTAAAGACAGGGCCATGCTGGTAGTTCCTTATTAAGATTCAGATCCTTGTTAACATCTGAAAACATGTTAACACTCCTGGCAAATGTGATTCGATAAAATCACATAAGTCATCCTTATATTGGATCCTTCCAATTCCTTTCTGTATTATTTAAAACATCCTTTAGCAATGTAATGCCTGTGGGCCATATTCATTGTCATATAAGATAAAAGACAGTGTAGTCTATGACTCCCTGTCAAGAAAGGTAATGAACTGCGTTCAAACCTTAATACCTTGATCCTATAAAATCATGGCTTATAGTTTAAATTGTCCCTGTGACCTGGCCTTATGTGCCATTATAATATGTTAATATATTATGACTGGGGATAATTATAATCCTGAATGAATATGCTTAAATAAATTAACCAATATGGCTTATGGTTACCATGGTTAATGAATTGCCATAAAAGACAATTCCATAATAGACGTCTAAATAAATCATTGTCATCATTTTATGTAGCAGTCAAGCTACATGGCAGAATCAGAAGAACTCAACAGTCATCCGAGAGAGAATCATGATGCTACCAGAATCAATGTAACTGGTGCGGAACTTCAAGCATTGATTGATAATGCTGTTACCAAGGCCATGGATAGGCAGTTTAATGAATCAAGTGGTACTCGGAGCAAGACCCTATCGGTACCTCATTATAAATCGCACCCTAAGACTCATTCTATGGCTCATAGTAAGCCACCATCTAAAACTCACGAGTCAAAGAAGGATGATGGCCAGCACTCTTCAAATAAGCATAGCGTTCCGTCTAAGAAGATTGTATTCAATCAAGAGCCACGTGCAAAGACCTGTTCATACAAGTGATTTTGTCTCCTGCATGCCTAGGGATTTCACTGGGGAAAAAGGGGCCATTGATTGCATGACGTGGCTAGATGAGATGGATACGGTAGTTGATATTAGTGGGTGTGTAGAGCAAGATATTGTGAAATATGTTTCACAATCGTTCAAGGGAGAAGCTCTAGCTTGGTGAAGGTCCTTAATCCAAGCTACTGGAAAGATCCCGTTATACAAATTAACATGGGCTCTGTTTATTGCTTTGATCAAAGAGAATTTATGTCCTCAACATGAAGTTGAGAAGATCGAGACTGACTTTCTGACATTGGTTATGAAGAACTTGGACTGTCAGGCATATCTCACGAGTTTTAACACCATGTCTCGATTGGTTTGATACTTGGTGACACCGGAACCAAAGCGTATAGCCCGTTACATTGGGGGTTTAGCCCCGGAGATCAAAGCCAGTGTGAAAGCCTCTCGACCGACTAACTTTAGGTCTGTAGCTGATTTTTCGTTATCCCTTACCCTTGATGCGGTCAGGCATAGATCGCTTAGGAATTCTGATGAAGGGAAAAGGAAACATGAGGATGGGGGCTCGCATCGTTCTGATAAAAAGCGTAAAGGGAACTCTGAAAACAAGAAGAGTTCAGGGTTCAAGAAGGATAACCAACAGTCGGGTGAGAAGCCCAAGTGCAGGTATGAATCAAAATCCCAATCACAGCCTAGGGCTTGTGGGATCTGTAAGTCTTCTGAGCATAAGACATTGGACTGTAAGAAGATTACGGATGCAACTTGTTACAATTGTAACGAGAAGGGGCATATCAAGTCCAACTGCCCAAAGTATGCCAAGAAACCTGAAGAAGGAAAGAAGACCAATGCTAGGGTCTTTTTCAGATGAATGCACAGGAAGCAATTCAGAATGACAACGTGATAACAGGTACCTTTCTTATCAATGATGTTTATGCAAGGGTATTATTTGATTCGGGTGCAGATAAGTCATTTGTTGATGATAAGTTTTGTAAGTTACTAAATCTGCCTGTTAGAACCCTAAGCATAAAATATGAAGTAGAATTAGCCGATGGTACAATAGAAACTGCTTCAACCGTGTTAGATGGATGTTTCATATCCATTAGGAACCACTCTTTTCTGTTATCTCAACTTCCTTTGAAATTAGTTGGTTTCGACATAGTGATAGGCATGGATTGGTTATCTCATAACCAAGCCCAGATCATTTGTAACAAGAAGCAGGTGATTATCAGGACTCCGTATGGTGAGCCACTTACCATACAAGGAGATACTCAGTATGGGTTGCCTAAGCAAGTGTCTATGCTTAAGGCGTCAAGGTGTATGAAGAAGGGTTGTGTCATTTACATGGCACAAGTGTCTATTGATGAACCAAAGCCCAAGGTTGAAGACATCCTTGTTATATCTGAATATCCAGAAGTATTCCCTGAAGAACTACCTAGTTTACCACCAGATAGGCAAGTGGAGTACAGAATCGACATTATTCCTAGAGCAGCACCTATTGCAAGAGCACCTTCCAGGTTAGCACCGACTGAGATGAAAGAGTTGAGGACTCAACTGGATGATTTATTGGCAAAAGGATTTATTCAACCTAGTTCGTCTCCTTGGGGAGCACCGATCCTGTTTGTGAAGAAAAAGGATGGGTCGATGCGTCTATGCATCGATTATCGCGAGCTTAACAAGGTTACAATTAAGAATAGATATCCATTGCCCAGGATTGACGATCTGTTCGATCAGCTTCAAAGAGCAAGCTACTTCTTCAAGATTGATTTAAGGTCAGGTTACCATCAGCTAAAAGTTAGAGATGAAGATGTGCATATGACTGCATTCAGAACTCGTTATGGTTACTACGAGTTCCTGGTGATGCCTTTCGGGCTCACTAATGCACCAGCAGCGTTCATGGATCTCATGAATCGCGTCTGCAAGCCATATTTGGACAAGTTTGTCATCGTCTTCATTGATGACATTCTTATTTATTCAAAGAACCAGACTGATCATTAAAAGCACCTTCGATGTATTCTGAAACTTCTTCAGCAAGAGAAGCTCCACGCCAAGTTTTCAAAGTGTGAATTTTGGCTTCGTGAAGTCCAATTCCTTGGACATGTGGTTAGTGAGCGTAGTATCCAGGTGGATCCCGCTAAGATTGAAGCTATCATGAATTGGCAAGAGCCGAAGACGCCCACAGAGATTCGTAGCTTCTTGGGTCTGGCGGGATATTACAGGCGTTTTATTGAAAATTTCTCAAGGATTGCTGCACCCCTGACTTCGTTGACTCGCAAGAATATCAAGTTTGATTGGGGTCCTAAGCAACAAGAATCCTTTGACATCCTTAAACAAAAGTTAAGCGATGCACCAGTGTTGACATTGCCGGAAGGTATTAAAGAATTTGTGGTTTACTGCGACGCATCGCACACTGGCATGGGGTGTGTACTTATGCAGAAGGGCAAGGTTATTGCTTATGCTTCCCGTCAACTAAAGGTGCACGAGAAGAATTACACCACCCATGATTTGGAGTTGGGTGCCGTTGTATTTGCACTAAAGCTTTGGAGGCATTACCTGTATGGGACTAAGTGTGTGATCTATTTTGATCACAAAAGCCTTCAGCATCTGTTTAACCAGAAGGATATGAACATGAGACAGCGTCGGTGGATGGAGACACTGAATGATTATGATTGTGAAATTCTCTACCATCCAGGCAAAGCGAATGTTGTAGCTGATGCTTTAAGCAGAAAGGAAACAGTTAAGCCCATTAGGATCAATGCCAAGAGCATTGAATTGAGAAACAGCTTGAATGAAAGGTTGCTAGCCGCTCAGAAGGAAGTTGTGTTAGAAGCTAACTTCCCAAATGAAAAGTTGGGTGTGACTGCCGATCAATTGTCTTGTGACAAGGATGGAATTCTAAGATTGACTGGACGAATATGGGTTCCAATTTATGGTGGACTACGAGATGTGATTCTTTAAGAAGCCCATAGCTCCAAGTACTTAGTTCATCCTGGAAGTGACAAGATGTACCAGGATTTAAAGGCAAATTACAGGTGGATAGGTTTGAAGAAATCTATAGCCACTTATGTGGGCAAATGTCTGGCGTGTGCCCAAGTTAAAGCAGAACACCAGAAGCCGTCACGTTTGCTGCAACATCCTGAACTTCCCACCTGGAAGTGGGAAATGGTAACTATGGATTTTATCACTAAGTTACCGAAGACAAAGCGAGGAAATGATACTATTTGGGTTATAGTCGACAGGTTAACTAAGTCAGCTCACTTCTTACCTATTAAGGAAACACATAGCTCAGATAAGTTGGCTCAGCTGTACGTGGACGAGATTATATCTTTTCACGGAGTGCCAATGTCTATCATCTCTGACAGGGATACGAGATATACATTGCATTTTTGGAAAAGCTTTCAGCAATCCTTAGGTACTCGATTAAACTTCAGCACTGCATATCATCCTCAGACGGATGGTCAAAGCGAGCGTACAATTCAAACGCTAGAGGATATGTTAAGAGCTTGTGTTATTGATCTAGGTGGAAGTTGGGATGATCATCTTCCATTGATTGAATTTTCATACAATAATAGCTATCACTCCAGTATTCAAGCTGCACCATTCGAAGCTTTGTACGGAAGAAAGTGTAGGACGCTCGTTTGTTGGGCAGAAGTTAGAGAAGTCCAACTAACAGGACTTGATATAGTCTTGGAGACGATAGATAAGATTGTGCAGATTCGTGATCGTCTCAAAGCTGCCAGGGATAGGCAGAAAAGCTACGCAGATAAAAGGCGTAAACCTCTGAAATTCAAGGTAGGTGACAAAGTGTTACTTAAGGTATCACCCTGAATAGGGGTGATGCCTTTTGGCAAGAAAGGCAAGTTAAGCCCAAGGTTCATAGGACCATTCGAGATTATCGAATGTGTCGGATCAGTTGCCTACAAGCAAAATCTGCCAGAAGAGCTCAGTGGAATTCATAATGTGTTCCACATTTGCAACTTGAAGAAATGCCTAGCTGATGAATCGCTAGAAATGTCGCATAAGGACGTGCAAATAGATGACAGCTTGAAGTTCGTTGAAAAACCATTGTTGATTGAGGATCGACAGGTTAAGAAGCTTCGAACGAAGCACGTACCGATAGTGAAGGTTAAATGTGTAGGATCGAGATTTTTCCTAAACGAGTCGTTCAGAAGAGTTCTCGATCAATACGAAAGGCGGAAACAGACGGCAGAGCTTGATATGCACTTAGATTCACTTTAATTGTCTCTTATATTGATTTCAGAACATTTTACAATGCTGGAGACACTTCGGCAGAGCTTCGCTACCGGAATCACACACACACAAATGAAAGACTCAAGCTCAATATTTATAGGCACGCCACTTCCTATGAACTGGACATACCCACTTCACACGAAGTGGCACTTCGCACGAACTAGACATCCCAGTTCGTGTGAACTGGCCTGTTTCACCTAAAATCCTATTTTCTCGTAAACCAAGCTCTAGTCTATCCTATTTTAATACACGACTCGATACAAGACGAAGTTGACAGACATATGCACCAACAGACTCCCCCTTGGAAGTTGACAAAGTCTTCGGTGTCGAGTCTTCAGAATGACAAGTCTTTAGTCTTGATCAGTCTTCTCGCTCTCTCCAAAGTATTTGACATTGTAAGCATCCTCAATCTCTATCTTTCTCTCTCTTATCAGCATCAGCAGCTAACCTCCCTTGGATGTTGATTCAATAAATTCTTCAGAATCAGCAGCTTCTATCTCGAGCTTTGTTCCAAGATCTGAATCTGGCTCTTACGTCCTCAGACTTCCTCTTGGATGTTGATCTAAAATCTTCAGAATTAGCAAACAAGATTCGAACTTGGCTTTAATGTCTTCAGACTCCCCCTTTCGATAAGCTGGGATCGCAGTTTGGAAATCACAATCTACAGGGTTTGGATCGGAAACCTGGCTCAAACTCTGCTCATGCTTTGCAGCTTTCACAGGTTCAGGACCGTTTCCTGGCTCTCCGTAGCCACAGGATCTAGAACCTGGCTCGAGTCTGCCTATTCTCAAGAGTCGTAACCTGGCTGCTTCTGCCTGCACAAACTCTACCTCAAAATAAATTTCACAAATTTAAAAATTTGACAAATTTAGAGACCACTTGTAGATATCGTTCTATCATGTCACAACCCTAATTTCCACATGGCACCGGTGGGCCCGGTGGGGGTTCCATGACGTAGTTGATATCGTCATAGTCAAACATACAATATATAAATGCACAGCGGAAGCAAAGAAAGATTTATTTCAACTTAATAATATTGTAATATCCAAGTATCACAAAATAGTCGAAATAGATCCACAGGCGGATCCAAACAAAAAGGAAACTTTATTTCAACAGACTTCATGCATCCTAAGCTTGTGAGACTTCTACGGATGCTAAGGAGTGGCCAGCCTATTACGCGTAGTACCTGCACTTAGCCTTTTTGGAAAATACGTCAGTTTACACTGGTAAATACAATTTAACTGACTCATTTTGAAAATGTTTAAAATTGATTTAAATGCCCGTGGCACAAAACTTTTTATAACTTGGGATAATTATTTGCTTAATAATCTTGTAAAAGAATTACAAGTCTGTTATGCGTTCAGTTACCCGGGTCGTGTCGGGTTAAAGATTAATAGACACACCACTTAATATAATCCCGCCGCGAGACTTCTCTCGACCGACGATTATACTTGATTGAAATGCACTACGGGTGTACGCCTACACCCGAGGGCTAAGGTCGTGGCCATTCATTGAATGATGCCAAGGATATCCGGGACATGGTCATTAAACCCCTAAAGGAGTTAAACATACAAAACAGCATTTTTAAACGGGTTAATTTGACAACACTTAGCCACCAACTGGTTAAGGCCAATTCCCCGACCAAGCGGTATTTTATATACCGTACCCCAAGCCCGTATAGGGAAAATAAGTTAAACGTATTTACCTGAGCAAAGTATAATTCAAATACAGCGAGTGCACGTAGCTTTTACTGGGTTCCTAGATTTGGAAATTAAGGTTTTAATAACCTCTTAGAATTCTAACGGGTCTTAAGCTTAGACCGATTAGTTTTATATAGAGATTACGGTTTTAAACGCATGATAAGGCGAAGACCGTTTTAGAATGAGGTTTTGACCCAACAAGTTTGCGTGCTTGTTTAATATGGGTAACATAATCACATTCTGGATTTTGAGACCGAAAAGATATGGTTTGACCCGTTTCGACTAAAATGGGTAAACTAGTTACATAAGCCGATCCGAACGCCTAAAGTGCGTAACGAGTAACCATAAGAGTCATATACATGTTTCTGAAGTTAATATGCCTAAAATATGTTGTGATATCAGAATGATGCCTTCCATTATGCCCCAAATGGTTTTAAACCAAAACTATGCCTCATAAGGGCATTTTGGTCATTTTAAAGGGTGAAAAAGAGTTTAAATATTAATCTGAGTTACAAGTCTGAATAAATCAGTAAGTATACTCATTTTATCATGTTATATCAGTAGGATATCCATTATATGTGAAATTTATAACTTATAACAATTCTATGCTCCGTAGGGGCATTTTGGTAATTTCACATAGGCCTAAAGGGTCAAAACTGGAAATCTGAATTAATGTATTTCCCTACTGTTTAAAATATAAAGTCTTACTAATTACATCAGTAAGTTCAACCCTTTATGCTTAACAAGGTTCTAGTGCATACTTATGTGCTAAAAACGCTTAAAAGGCGATTTGGAGCCATTTCCGGGTTTTCTGTAAAAAGCTGATATTTTTAATATTCCAGTAGGCTCAAAATAATTTATTTAACATAACAAATCAGTAGAAAAAGGTTTGGGGTCAAAAGGACTTGTAAAACTCATTTTATGGCTTAAAAGGGCAAAACCGGCATAAACCGAATAAATCTTAGAACACTAAGTTATGCTCAGCCTAAAAATAAATAAAAATCTCCAAAAATCCCAAAATATTATTTTATAACAGTAGGTATAAGGTTTTGTATAAAAATATGGGTTTAGATAGGCTATATGCAATTTATGCCATTTAATTACTAAAGAAGCCTTAAATTACGCTATTGAGCATAACTCTTTAATCTACACCTCAAACTGATCTCAAATTTTAGGTGCAAGTTTATAAATCAGTAGCTAAGGTGTCTACTCTTTTACATTTTCAAAAATCACATTTTAAGGTCAATTGGGCATAATGGTCAACATATAAGCGATTAACGGAAACATGCATGTGAATAGGATATCTAATGAACCAAGTTGTATAATCTCAGAGAGTTATACTAACATGCAAATAGGTCCAAGAGAAGCTCTAAGGCAATCCTAATCTTGCCTTTAACGGGTCAGAACTGAAAGTCAAAGCAGAAGTCAAACTTCGCGACTTTCGGTTCCAAACCGAGCCTAAACTAAAAATTGTCGAGTTGAACATGTTGGAACATGTTCTTACGTTAATTACCAAGTTATTTTAATGATCAAACATGTTGCATGTATCCTACATTGCTAATTATGCATTAATTCGCAAATAACCTTTCTGTTGACTTTTTATAATAAGCTTTTACTCGACAATTAACATAGTTAGAGTGGGATTCTGGAAATACCCTTTTAAGGGTTTATTACCCACATAATTTACCTACTTAAAGGTATTTTTAATTCGTGATTTGACTGAGCACATTTTTATTAATCACGAAGTCAAACCTTAATTACGACGGTTTGACTTTTAGCTAATTAACCAAGCTAAAACGAATTAGGAAGGGTTAAGGACACTTACAAGAGTCCTAATTATGCTTAGGGACCACTAGGAATGTTGCTTGCTGTCCAGAAAGCTCCAGGAGTTGACTTGTGAACTCTTTGCAAATGAATACACAAATGGTTACAACACTCATCCACTTATATAGTAAAATCAAGTCCCTTAGATGATGCCAAACAAGTCTACACTTGTTACCAAATGTTTACAGGTGCCCCTATGCATGAAAAACCATTGGAGGAACCTCTGGTATAAGAAAACAACCCATTTAAGTCGGTTAAACAGGCTGGACAGACACCTGCAGGTGTTTTCTGTCGCTGGAACCCTGACGCGGCCCGCATAAGATCATAAGGGATCTTTACGCGGGTCGCCTGGACCTGCATAACCTGCCAAACAAGTTTCATTCTTTGCGTTTTCGGCCCCTGGTCCTTTGTAACGTGGTTTTAAGCCCTTAATTTGCATTTCCAGCCTTCTAACTTGATTTTTAAGGGCCTTGGGACTTTTACTTACTTGCTTAAGTCCTTGACTAACCTTGTAACCACTCATAAGGCCTTAGAATTCAACGTTGACGCTTTTAACCCCTCGTACACGAATTTGATCATAACTTTCTCATACGATAACGAAACTTTATGAAATTTTAACCACATATTCTAGTGAGTAAATTTTATCGTTACAAAGCTTCGGGTCTGCCAAAAGGTCACTCAGAGGTATACTTTGCACATGTTGACACATTTAGCCCCTGTAGTTTGTAATTCCTCACTTTCTTTCACATTTAGCTTCGTATGATTCATGATTTATTCGTTTGAAGGTATAAACATTATGTAGGGCTATGTTTGAATATATTTATCCTTAGTTGACACTTTGGACCCTTATATTCACATAGTTTCCCTGATTGTCAACTTTAGTCCCTCTAAAGTATTCTTTCACACGTTCAGAGCTTATGGCACGTGTTCATACATTATTGGACATAAATTTTGAAGGTGTTACATATCATCAACAATTTATATCAAGTTCAAACTTACTTTTGGGTAGATTTATTTATAACAATTTTAAACTCTGTTTCACCACTTATAAAATCATTCTCAAACCATCACTTATAGATATCATCCAAAATAATTTTACATTTATAATCTTTGATGACCACTTGTAAGAATACCATTTTTCTTATTTCTAAACTAACTCTCCCAAACCTGTTGTCCATCATGTTTAGCACTTGGAATTTTGAAAATCAGTTTTTCAACATCAGTTGCCGAAAATAAGATGAAATAAAATCTTTTTGATTTTTTCAAAATTTTATATTAAAACACAATCTTTTTGGGTTTTTGTTTTTAATGAAAAACAGGAAAGAAATATTTACAGACAATATTTTTGTGAGTTTGCGTAAGAGGATCATATCAGTTTTTGAGACAAATCACTAACACCGTTAAGCTTTAAACATTTTAAGTTCTAAACGATTCACTTGGATTGTCAGTATATTGATCCACTTAAATTTTCACACAAAGTTCAACTCTTTCGAGATATGAGAATTAATGTTTTAAGCGCTTAACTTATTCGCGTGTACCACCTCAGAATATACTCCTGTATCCAGACTCCTATATTCAATCTTACAGGTGAATGTACACTAATGATATCTGTAAACGCGTAATGCGAGACCATGAGAGCTCAGGCTAGAACTTCTGTTCAGACAAAGAGATGATGGATCGTCTTTCGGTGTGTCCCGTTTAGGGATCTTTTCTTCAACAGCACATGATTAGCATTTTTCAATGTTTCATCATTTTTTTATGCTGAGGTTGGGCTTTATGATTAAAGCAGTGCAGAATATTATACGAGGACTAGGCTATTGCTCCCGCAAAATCAAAAGTCCTGGTATAATACCTCAGATATCATCACACACAAAGACCTAGTATGTCAGAAATAGAAAGCCCTTTAAACAAGATTTCAGGGGTTACCTATATATCCGAGAGATGTTCCCCCCAAAATAAGTAAGTATTGATATTTAGGTTTATATCTCGAAAACAATCTACTGAATGTATAAAAACCTACTGGCATATCATCAGTAAGATCGTTTATCACATATTTAACTTTCCAATTCTTTAGCATGCTGTGATTGTCTACTGATGTACTATCATCTCCTCTTTTTCACAACAAAACTCATTTTTAGTTTTTCAATGTTTTTAAATTTTTTAGATCGATTTTATCATGTTTTTGGATTTTTCAAATTTTCAAATGTTTTTGTATTCTCTGAAATTTCTTACCCCCCCTAAAATTCAAAACTATTTAAAGAAAATTTGACAAACCGATGTGAAATGCTTCAATTCTCTATCCACTTGGCGTAAACAATCAGAACTCCCCCTAACAACAAACTATTTTACCATTATGATTTCAAAACACTTAAGTTTGTTTTAATCAAAATGGTTTTTCCGAAAAATAAGTTTTGTTGATTTCACACACCACTTGTAAAAATCGGGGTTTCATCACATTGTTTTTCAACCACTTGTAAAAACTATTACTTTGATTTATCAGCTTGTATGAAAGTTAACTCAAGTTCAACTTAATGACCTTGATTAACCACTTGTAAGTTCTTATCAACAATACCACTTGTAAATTTTTCACAAAAACATTTTCCAAGAATGATGCCGATTCCTGCTCCACGATTACCAACTTGGGAGCTCCGGCAAGTCAGGTTTTTTAGATATAGAGATTCTCCCAAGCCTGACGGTCCTTGGAAGTTTCCGAGTCATCGTCACTCGGTTTCTTACCTTTCTTTTTCTTTTCATAAAATTCCTTTACCCCTTTGACCTTCCCGTCAACCATTTTTCCAAAAATATTTTGAACTTTGGGGTTAAAGGCTTTTTCAACATCAAATTCTTTCTTTTCAGAAAAGAATTGATTTGAAATCTTGTCTTTTCCAACTCTTTGTTTAAAATTTTCAGTCCGCAATGGTGGAAAGTTGACATCATCCATTGGCGGTACTGAATTTTCGCTTTTTAGCTTAACTTGTGGCTCCTCTGACTTTGACGAGTCAGATTCATCGCCAGAACTATCATCTGATTTCTTAACAACCCACTTTTGGTTGTTAAGCTGCACTTTTCCTTTGTAAAATCTTATTGAACTCTCACCAACCTCAAATTTTGAATTTTTGAACAATATAAATTGTTCGGTTGGTGGTTCATTATCAACCATCTTTTCTTTCAGTTTTTCAGAAAATCCCTGTTTTGTGTTGGTTGCCTTTGGACAATTCAAGGCGATGTGACCAACTACTTTGCATTGATAACAGGTTCTTGTTTCCTTCTTCTGAGCAGCTTCATTCTTCATTCCTTCTTGCTTCTTAGCAAGGAATTCTTTGTTAGATTGCTTCCAGAATGAGCTCTTTTCCTCTTCCTCAGAACTTGTTCCTGAAACAAATTTAGTTTTTGGTTTATAAATTTTCTCATTTTTATGATTTTCTGGTGGAATAAAACCTAAACCTTTCTTTTAGAAATTACCGTTATGGTTTGGTTTCTTTCGAAAATCCGAACCAGAACTGTAACCCTTTTTCTTGTTTAATATTTGTTGAACTCTTGAGGTGTACTTTTTAGGTTTTTCAGAAAGATTTACATCTTTTATTTCAGAAATATCAATTTCTGTTAGTTTGAAAACCTGGTTAATCATTTCAGTTTTAACACTTCTTATTGGAAATTCTTCATCAGAATATAATTTATCTGAATCATTCAAAGTATAAGCTACTTTGAATGTTTCGTCATTCAAATTATTTTGTAACATCAGAAAATCTTTAGTGTAAACTCTTTTGCTTGATGATTTTGAGCCATTGACTAATGAGCTCGACGTCTCAGACTCAGACCTTGACTCTGACTCCTCATCCTTATCCAACACCTGATCGACCACTTTCTTTATTAACTCAGACTCATGATCAGTGTCGGACGATGTGAACGTGACGTCAATGTTATCTGGCAGTCCATCTGAAGGTTCATTTTCCCACTTTAAATTGGTTGCCTTTTTGACTCTTTCTGAATTACGATTTCGTGCAGAATATCCATTTTCAAGCGGCGGTGGACACTTGGTATAATTAGTACTATGTTTCTTACTAGTATCCTTTACTTCAGTATCCTCTTCTTCAAATGCTTTCATGCCTTCTACTGTAGGATAAATCTTGTCAATCACATAAGAAGCACATGAGTAACTTCTCAATAACATGTTTACCCGTTCAGTTTCTATCCTCTGGGTTTCCAATTTTTGTTCAAGTACAACACATTTCTCAATGTAATTATTGATGATTTTCTGCTTTGTCATGAACGCTCCATTGAGTGTCTTCCTAGCTAATGCTTGTTCACTGCTTGACTTGTTGTATTGATTCATAGCTTTGTTTAAAACATCATAAGATTCTTTCAGTCTGTTCATGTTATGAATCAATTTGTTGTTGTGCCTTTTCACAGTATCACAATTTTCACATTTCTCATGTATCTTTTCTGCATCAGCTTCCTTTTCAACCTTGAAAGCTGGAATTTCTTTAACTTGCTTCTTTATCACTCGAACATCTTCATCATCACTGTCATCTTGTTTTTTAACCTGCTTCTTTATCACGCGAACATTTTCATCATCACTGTCATCATTTTCTTTAACAGTTGTTGCCTTGTGATTCTTCATTTTCTCCATCTTTCGTTGTTCCATCTGATGAATTTCGAGTTTTTCAATAAACTTACCCAACGTTAGATTTTCAAATTCATCATTATTTTTCAAAATCATAAGATATGTGCCCCAAACATCTTGTGGCAATGCATCGGCCAATTTTTCAACCCATTCTTCTCTATCTTTCTTGATATCCAACCGCTTCATGTTAACCACCAAATTACAATATCTTTCTATAATCTGCTTGGTGTTTTCAGTCTTCAATCCATGAAATAGTTCAAATTCTTTCTTTAAAAGTGATTTTTTTGTTCTTGATCATATCTTGACTTCCAACAAACTTTGTTTTTAGTGCTTTCCACATTGAGTGAGCAGTTCCGTTGTGTTGCAATAAAATCACGTTGTCTTCCTTAATAGCTTGTAGCAATATACTGATCATCATCTTTTCACTTTTGTATTTCTTTTTCTGAACATCACTTAGATACTTAATAGCAACATTCTCTCCGTCATCATCATTCGGTCTAATATATCGTTGTTCAACACATTCCCATGCATCTAAGTGATTTGCTTGAACCCAATTTTCAAAACGCTCCTGCCATCCACTATACTCCTCAATATTCATGAGCTTAGTCGGTTTTTGCATGGTTCCCATTTCATTTTCTAAGGTCGTGTTCTGAGCAATAGTGATCGGAGTAGCAAAGGCGTTGTCGAATTCGTTTTCCATGTTTCGGTTTTTGAAAGTTCACAAAATCAGATTGTTCAAACGAGCTGAGGATTGATTCACACGACCTGAATATGCTTTCAAACGAATTGGTGACTTTCACACGACCTGAAGTCAATTCTCAAACGAACTGGGACAATTTTGTGCGAAGCGGGACAATTTCAAACATCTTGTGGCAATGCATCGGCCAATTTTTCAACCCATTCTTCTCTATCTTTCTTGATATCCAACCGCTTCATGTTAACCACCAAATTGCAATATCTTTTTATAATCTGCTTGGTGTTTTCAGTCTTCAATCCACGAAAAAGTTCAAATTCTTTCTTTAAAAGTGATTCTTTGTTCTTGATCATATCTTGACTTCTAACAAACTTTGTTTTTAGTGCTTTCCACATTGAGTGAGCAGTTCCATTGTGTTGCAATAAAATCAAGATGTCTTCCTTAATAGCTTGTTGCAATATACTGATCATCATCTTTTCACTTTTGTATTTCTTTTTCTGATCATCACTTAGATCTTTAATACCAACATTCTCTCCGTCATCATCAGTCGGTCTAATATATCGTTGTTCAACACATTCCCATGCATCTAAGTGATTTGCTTGAACCCAATTTTCAAAACGCTCCTCCCATCCACTATACTCCTCAATATTCATGAGCTTAGCCAGTTTTTGCATTGTTCCCATTTCATTTTCTAAGGTCGTGTTCTGAGCAATAGTGATCGAAGTAGCAAAGGCGTTGTAGAATTCGTTTTCCATGTTTCGGTTTTTGAAAGTTTACAAAATCAGATTGTTCAAATGAGGTGAGGATTGATTCACACGACCTGAATATGCTTTCAAACGAACTAGTGACTTTCACATGACCTGAAGTCAATTCTCAAACGAACTGGGACAATTTGGTGCGAAGTGGGACAATTTGGTGCGAAGTGGGACAATTTGGTGCGAGCTGGGACAATTTGGTGCGAAGTTGGGGTCGACTTCGTGCGAAGTGGCATGATTTCAAACGAATTAGACACTTTCAAGCGAACTGCAAGTAAATTTCACACGAACTGGACCTTTTCATGTGAACTAGAAATAAATTTGTGCAATTCGTGCGAAATGGAATCCAATTTCACACGAACTGATTCATTCTCCGAACGATCTGATGAGTTTTTGTCAAAATTGATCACGTTTTAGGTCGATTTTAGATCTGATTCTTTCAAGGATTATTTAAAACAGTATTTCGCGTGTAATATGTGAAAATCAATCCATTTTATTCGTGAAATCTTGGTTAATTTGATGAAAAAGTGTAAAAGAATGAGTAGAAGTCAGAATTTTTGATGAAATCAAGCTGAAATGGTAAGAACTCTTCCCCTGAGCTCTGATACCACTTGTAGGATCTTTGTAACGACCAAACGAGTCGTTCAGAAGAGTTCTCGATCAATATGAAAGGCGAAAACAGACGTATCGATGTTTTAGCAGCTTGATATGCACTTAGATTCACTTTAATTGTCTCTTATATTGATTTCAGAACGTTTTACAATTCTGGAGACACTTCGGCAGAGATTCGCTACCGGAATCACACACACACAAATGAAAGACTCAAGCTCACTATTTATAGGCACGCCACTTCCTATGAACTGGACATACCCACTTCACACGAAGTGGCACTTCGCACGAACTGGACATCCCAGTTCGTGTGAACTGGCCGGTTTCACCTAAAATCCTATTTTCTCGTAAACCGAGCTCCAGTCTATCCTATTTTAATACACGACTCGATACAAGACGAAGTCGACAGACATATGCACCAACAAAATGGGATGCACGTAGAGGCCCAGAATACACATGGGAGGTTGAATCCACAATGAAACAGAAGCACCCTCATTTATTTCAGTAAATCTCGAGGTCGAGATTTCTTTTAAGGGGGTGAGGATGTAACACCTCGTAAAATCACGACCAATATTATAAAGACACGTGTCATGGAAGGTAAACGTGTCATAAACCCGGATCAAGTTGAAAGATATCTAAAGGGATTAAAGGTGTCAACATGTTAAAATTATTACCTCTTAATGACCTTTTTATTAATTCCAAACCTTAATATGTTTTTATAAACATCAGATATAGATTCAAATCCGGTTAACTAATGTGATAAATAATTTAAATTGCAAAGTGTGGAATCCTATGTGCATTTACGACAAACATCATTTAAAAGCCTTCTACAAAGATTCCAAGACCTCCATTTGCATGGCAACACTTCCAAGAGCATGCAGGTCTGATTATATGGTCCCCTCTGCTGGAAAATGACATTTAGTTCGAAGTTATAAATATTGCATGGTCAAAATCTAAAAGTTTACAATTTTTGTCTTCTAACTAAATCTTACGGACCGCAAAGAGACCACCTTACGGACAGTAAGGGGGCTGTCTGGGCGATAAAAAATAAAAAGCGGATACGGACCGTAAGGCCCTTAGCTTACGGTCCGTAAGACCTGTAACTGGGCAGAAAAATGGACAGCTGCCTGTTCAGCCTGTTCCACCGCCTTAGATGTATGGTTTTCGAATTCAGGGGCTGCACCAGTGGTATTTCATGCATAGGGGACACCTGGGATGATCAGGAAACATGTGTAGACCTTGTTGGATTGATCTTGTGCATTCTAATTTCCTATATAAGAACTCTTGTTTGCACCATTTTTGCATTCACTTGAAATTCATTCAAAACTCACTCTTGGGAGCCTCCTTGTAACACCTCGAAAAATTTCGTCCAATAATGTCTTGACACGTGTCATAAGGTCCCGTTATGTGAAAACATACTTTAGAGGGACTAAAAGTGACAAACAGTGAAAACTATGGAACGTAAGGGTCCAAAGTGTCAACAATGGATAAATAGGCTCTATGATAACCCCACATAATGTTTATAACCTTAAACGGATGGTTCATGGATCATACGACGCGGAAATTGCACAAAAGTGAAGTATTTCAAACTATAGGGGCCAAAAGTGTCAACATGTTTAATTTATACCTCTGAGTGGACTTTTGGCAGACCCGAAGCTTGGTATAGCTAAAATATACTCACTAGAATATGTGGTAAAAATTTCAGGAAGTTTCGTCAACGTATGAGAAAGTTATGGCCAAAACCGTACTTAAGGGACTAGAAGCGTCAACGTCGAATTTCAGGGCTTTTCGGTTGAGCGCAAAGTTATCCGAGGGCATTACCATGTTGGTAAAAGTCCTAAGGTTCTTAAAAACCAAGTTTGGGGGTTTACGGGTCGAGAAAAGTAGCCGAAACATCACGTACAAGTTCAGGGGCCAAAGCTGTCAACATTGGAAAGTTGTTTGGCTGAAACAAGGGTCAGGCGACCCGCCTGGGAAAGCCCAAGCGGGCCGCGTGGGACTGCCAGCGACCAGAAATTCAATTATGGGTTATTTGGGTCCGAATTCAAGTGTATTACAGCTGGTCTTGCCTCCTCTTGCACCAATAACCTTTCATGCAAGCCTACTACAACAGTAAACCTCAATTACCTGCTTTAAATCCGAAATTTCACCCATTTCTTGAGCATTTTCATAGTAAACAAGAACACCAAGACTTGCAAGAGCTCTCAAAGCTTCTCTGGAGATAATCTGAGCATCAAGGCCGACTTCTAGTGTCCACTAAACATCTTTAGGACCATTGTAAGCATTCAATTCGTTCTCTAATCCATTCTTGTTGTGATTATTAGTAAAAGTCAAACTGGGTGTTCATAACCTTTGACTTTCTGATTAAACGGATTTCTTTCAGTAATTTCTCGAATTGAAACTTGTTATAGATTGGTATTTATGTGGGAAACAAACCCTCTAAAGGGTACTAACTGATTCCCACTACATGCATGCTTAATGACGAGTCAAACCAAATTCTAAAAAGTCAACAGAAGCAATCTTTGTGAAAAATAACATGATTAATGACATAGATGACATGCAACCTGATTTATCATTAAAAATAACTTGTAACACATATAAGAATGTGTTTTAATCATCATCAACCCGACAATCTATAGTGTAGACACGAATCGGAACCGAAAGTCTTGTAAAACGATTATTTCGTAGACTATCGATTCGGATTCGTACATGCATGTTCAGGATCTGTTTTGGAAAGTATTTTTGACTACTTTTATTTTTGTTAAACTCTCTGGAATTTTCGTTGATTGAGTCTATGCTTAGCCTATTCGAATGCTTGTTTCCGGTTTATGCATAAAGATGACTATTTTGCCCTTTTTGATTTAAAACGGGATTTTTGGAAAAGTGAAAGGATAGAAATCTTTATTTTTATTATATGAACTTGCACCGAAAGTTTCGGATCAGTTGGTGGTCCAGATTGTGAGTTATGGCCATTAGCGTAAACTATGTTAAAAATTTGCATAAACGGCCCTTTTTGCGTAGAACCCGTTTCTGGCCACGTTTTGGTACAAAACTTTTTACCAACTGATTACATATAATATTCTGGGAATTTTGATGATTTTTAAGTAATTTTTGGCTGAACGGATCCTAGGTCGCCTAGTCATTTCGGCTTATGTCGGTTTTGACCGTTTTAGCCATAAAAGGAGTTTTACACATCCTTTTGACCCGAAACCTTTTTCTACTGATTTTATATGATGAATAAATTATTTTAAGTATTCTGGAAATATAAAAATCTCAGATTTACTGTGAAAACCCGGAAACGCCCTTAAATCGTATTTTTAGCGTTTTAACGCATAGTAAAGCGTTATACATGTTTTAGACCTATAAGACTTATACCTACTGATGTAAATTACATATTTTCATATAATAACAGTAAGTATAATATTTTGAACTCAGGTTTCCAGTTTTGGCATTTTTAGCCCTTGTGAAATTACTAAATTGCCCCTACAGTGCATAGTTTGGTTTTAAATGATATATTTGGTATATGGGTCATACCCTACTGATATAATATGTTATATTAAGTATATTTACTGTATGAACCAGACCCGAAACTCAGATTTCTAATTTTATCCTTTTATTACCTTTTAAATGACCAAAATGCCCTTCTAAGGCATAGATTGAGTTTAAAATTATCCCGGGCAATATAGAA
Organism: Helianthus annuus; assembly: GCF_002127325.2. Taxonomy (NCBI): domain Eukaryota; kingdom Viridiplantae; phylum Streptophyta; class Magnoliopsida; order Asterales; family Asteraceae; genus Helianthus; species Helianthus annuus. Next base: position 57,045,713 of record NC_035434.2, on the reverse strand, counting down.
CATAACTTACTGATATAATATCATATTCTAAGCATATTAATTCAGGGAACTTGCATTTGAATCTTTTGGCTACCCGTATCGCCCTTTTCGCGCTCGGTTCGGTTTACGTAACTAGTTTGCGTAAATTGACCGAAACGGGTCAAACGATATCATTTTTACTTCAAAATCCAGAATGTATTTAGTATACCCATATTATACAAGTATTCAAACTTGTCGGGTCTAAATCACATTCTATCCGGTCTTTCGCTTAATCGTGCGTAAACCGTATCATTCCTAAAACTAACCGGTCAAAGCTTAAGCTTAAATAAAAGGCCGTTAGGAATCTAATAGGTTAATTATAAACCTTTGTTCCAGATTAGGAAGCACGGTAAAAGCTACCACCACTTATCGTTTGTGACTTATACTTGCTCAGGTAAATACATTTTGACTTATTTTCCCTATACGGGCTTGGGGTACGGTATTTAAAATACCGCTTGATCGGGCGCACAAGTCCTGCTCCTTATAGGTGTTCAGTCTTGAATAGCTTGTGCGACTTCGTTTAAACAGTTTTGTCTTACTTAAAAGGCTTTGGGGGGTTATTGACCATGTCCCGGATATCCTTGGCATTATCTTACGAGATGGCCACGACCAGAGCACGGGGTGTAGGCGTACACCCGTCGTGTATAACTCTTTAATGTGGTGTGTCAATTAAATCTCTAGCCCGGACAGTAGATCCCGGGCCACCAGAGATATAAGTGCATGTAATTCGTTCACAAGTTTATATTATATAATTATCCCAAGTTAATAAAAATATTTATGCCTTGTGCATTTAAATAAATTTTCAATCATTTTCAAAATGAGTCAGTCGATTTGTATTTACCAGTGTAAACTGACGTATTTTTCCCAAAAGATTAAGTGCAGGTACTATACGGAAATAGGCTGGCTGTTTCCTAGAGAGCGTCCACAATAGTCTCGCAAACTCGGACGACACTTATCTGTTGAACTATTTATTTCTATTTTTATTTGATCCGCCTGTGGATCCATTTCAACTACTGTGATATTTATTATTGCACTTTATTTAAAGTTGAAATGTTTCTATTCTGCTTCCGCTGTGCATTATTATATTGTGTTGATTGTCTATGACGATGCCAACTACGTCACTGTACCCCACACCGGGCCCACCGGTGACACGTGGAAATCGGGGTGTGACAGGTTGGTATCAGAGCCAACGCTGAGTGAATTAAACACTAGTCTTTTGTGTTTAATCTCAGTTACACAATTGCACATTCCTCGATTTTCGAGTCTAGACAAAGAACTTAGGAAATGTTCAACATTTCGTTTAATTTATTTTATTACTTATTATTGCATTGTCTTATATATTTCGTTGTGCAACTTGTTTGACTTTTGACAGGATCACTATGCCGCCAAGGATGAGAGGTCGTGGAGGATTTCATACATCGCACGATCATGAGGCTGGGCCCTCACATAGGCGAGCACCATCCGCCACGCACAACACAGCCGCCAACGACCTTTGGAGGTCTTTTGCCGAGCCTGCTAGGCATTCGGTTTCCGCGAGCACTTCTCCGTCATTACCCCACTCGTTTGGGCCCCATTCGGAGAACGGGCCCCATGATTCGCTTGGATCGTACATACCATTGCACCAGTCACCGCAGCAGTATCCTGCGCCCGTCTACCAGGGTTTGTATAACCCTAATGCTTATGTGGAGGAGCCAGTGGGCCATAACCCACTTGGACAGGAGGACCACTTTTCTGGTGGTCACGAGATGGACGTAGACGAGGAGACGGACCCCTCGCTCCCACCATCAGGTACACCAAACCACCCGATTGAGATATCGGATGGGTCGCCATACACAGGATCACCATTTAATGGTGTGGACAGCTTCCAGGAGAGGTTTAAGCAGCATGATTGGTACTTCACCCCTAGCCACAACTCTCCTATGCTTCAATCACTCCATGGTACTCCGGTGCTTCAATCGCTCCATGGTTCGCCGGTGCACTCACAGCACCACTCGCAGCAGCAGCAGCTCCAGCAGCAGCCGCCTCTACCGCAGGACCTATCTGAGGCCCTGTGGCGTGACGTGATCACTCCGTCACCACCGCCGCCGCCAGTTTTACCTCCTCCGCCTCAGAGGCCTAGGAGGAATGCGCGCATGTCTACGCGCGGAGGGATTCGCATAGGCACCCCTCCACGTGTTAGTAGCAGCCGCTACACGTCCCTACCCGGGGAGTCTGAGACATGGGAGTCTCAGCATCCAGTATCGGAGGTTACTTCTGTTCCGATCCCGCCTCTGCCGCCGCAGAATTTTGGAGAGCCGATTCCGGCTTATGCTAGTGCCGCTCAGTTCAACCCGTTCGAGCAGGTATTCCCTCAGGGTTATGATTACACGGGAGACCCTTATTGGCAAGCTGCCAACTTCAGCTCACTCCCACATAGTGGTCCACTTGGAGACCCTTGGGCTGCTGGCCCATCTACTTTTGGTTACCCTCCGGGTTACCAGCAGCCACCGCAGCCGCAGCCTTACCAGCCGCCGCAGCCGCAGCACTACCAGCCACCACCACCGGCGCCTATGATGTCGCCGCCGCAGGTTCAGGAGATCCTGCAGGGGATTGATAGCATGCGACGCGAGTTTCAGCACAATATGCGAGAGGATCGCCGACGCACCAGTGGCATGTTTAAGAAGGTATTTGATCTGCTCAAAGGTAAGAGCAAGAAGGATCGTTGAATCCTTCGATTATCATTTCATGTACTCATGTCCCTGCGTGGACATTTATTCCAGTACTCTACCCCTGCGTGGGTATATCTATCTTTCTCTACCCCTGTGTGGGTATGTTATCCTGTTAACCCCTGCGTGGGTTTGTTTTATTTTATTTTGTTATTATTGTACTTGTTTAGCCCCTGCGCGGGCATGTTATTCATGCTAGTTATGTTATTTCAAAGTCCCGTTTAGGGCAATTATGTACTAGTATTTTAATGGAAATTAAATGGTTAATTTGAATTTATCATTTTATTTATATGCATGAATAATATTAAAATAATGGAAAATATCAATTTTTATTTGATTTGCCATTTTATAAGAATCTTAGTAAGGTATAACCTAGCCTGAATGCCTTATTAACGGGCCTGGCCCTGATGGTAAAACCTGGTTGAAAGGATTCAACTCCCTGTTAACATCTGAGAACATGTTAACATTCTGGGCTAAGCGTGATCTGTAGAATCACACGACCCACCTTTTTAATAAATTATCTACAGATTATATCTGTACACAAGTCTGTTTATGACTTGATACCTACGGGTTATAACTATGTTATATAGTGGCAGTTGTAGTTTATGACTCTCTGCCTAGTAAAGGATTATTTGTTTAATTATACAATTTATAATCCTATAAAAATCTAAATTATAATTTAGTAATTGTCCATGTGACTAGGCCTGTGGTGCCAATATATATATTTTCATTCCTTGATTGCTAATAAGAGCCTGAATGAAATTTATTAAATTAACTGCTAAGGTTCTTGATACCATGGTTAATAAATCGTCTAGAACGATAATACTGTTAGGTTCTAAATAAGACCTTGTCCTTTATTGTAGCTTAAAGCTACGATGGCCAAATCGGAAGAAACCAACAGTCATTCTGGGGAACGCTCAGATAATGCAAAGATTCACGTTACCGGTGCAGAGTTGCAAGCACTGATAGATAACGCTGTCGCCAAGGCTATGGATAGGCAGTTCAAGGAATCTAGTGGTACTCGGAGTAGGACCCGCTCAGTGACGCATGTCAAGGCTAAGACTCATTCTGGGGCTCATAGTAAGCCGCCGTCTAAAAAGAGTGAGCCAAAGAAAGTTGAGGATGATAATCATTCCTCCAACCACAGCAGCGTCCCAAAGCAGGAGATTGAACTGAAACGTGACACGTACAGCAGGTCCTGTACGTACAAATACTTTGTATCTTGCAAGCCCAGAGACTTCACTGGGGAAAAAGGAGCCGTCGACTGCATGACGTGGATTGACGAGATGGACACTGTAGTTGATATCAGCGGGTGTGCTGATAGGGACGTCGTGAAGTACGTGTCCCAGTCATTCAAAGGAGATGCGTTAGCATGGTGGAAGTCACTCCTACAAGCTGCCGGTAAGGCCACCCTGTACGGTTTGTCGTGGGAACAGTTTGTGGCCCTGATTAAAGAGAACTTCTGTCCGCAGCACGAGGTCGAGCGAATTGAATCGGATTTTGTATCCTTAGTCATGAAGAACCTCGATTGTCAAGCGTATCTTACTACGTTCAACACGCTGTCTCGTTTAGTGCCTTACTTGGTGACCCCGGAGCCGCGTAGGATTGCTCGATTCATTGGGGGTCTGGCACCGGAGATTAAAGCCAGCGTCAAAGCTTCAAGACCCACTACATTTAGATCTGTAGCAGATCTATCCCTCTCCCTCACTCAAGACGTGGTTAGATTGAGAGCCATGAAGAGCTCTGAGGAGAACAAACGAAAACGTGAGGATGACACCTCACGAAAATCTGAAAAGCGACATAGAGGGAACAACGACCACAGGAAAGGGTCGGGGTCTAGAAAAAGTGATCATCAGTCGGGTGAGAAACCCAGATGCAAGATTTGTAGGAGACACCACTTTGGGAGGTGTCGGTTTGAAACAAAATCCCAGTCTTCGGAGAAACGATGTGGAATCTGCAAGTCCACAGATCATAAGGCTGTGGATTGCAAGAAGATGAAGGATGCAACGTGTTTTGGTTGCAACGAGAAAGGGCATATTCGGCCCAACTGCCCAAAGTTTGCAAAGAAGGCCGAGGAAGGAAAGAAGACTAATGCGAGAGTCTTCAAAATGGACGCAAAGGAAGCAGTCCTCGATGATAACGTCATTACCGGTACGTTTCTTGTAAACGATATTTTTGCTAGAGTCTTGTTTGATTCGGGGGCTGATAAGTCGTTTGTAGATAATAAGTTTTGTAAACTGTTGAACCTTCCTGTTAAAACCTTAAGTGTGAAATATGAGGTGGAATTAGCCGATGGAACCATAGAAACCGCCTCAACTGTTCTAGATGGATGTGTTATATCCATTAGGAATCATTCTTTCCCGTTATCCTTGCTTCCCTTTAAGTTAGCTGGATTCGACATAGTAATAGGCATGGATTGGTTGTCGAGTAACCAAGCCCAGATTCTGTGCAATAGAAAGCAAGTAATAGTTAAGACTCCGTCTGGCGAGTCACTTACTATTCAGGGAGATACCCAGCATGGATTGCCTGAGCAAGTGTCCATGCTCAAAGCATCCAGATGCATGCAGAAGGGATGTGTCATTTATATGGCACAAGTTACCATTGATGAGCCGAAGCCGAAGATTGAGGATATCCCTGTTATCTCGGAATATCCTGAAGTATTTCCTGAAGAACTACCCGGATTGCCACCGGATAGACAAGTAGAGTTTCGGATAGATATCATACCAGGTGCAGCACCTGTAGCAAGAGCACCATACAGATTGGCACCAACGGAGATGAAGGAGTTGAGGACGCAGTTGGATGAGCTTTTAGCCAAAGGTTTTATTAGACCTAGCTCGTCTCCTTGGGGAGCGCCAATCTTGTTCGTTAAGAAAAAGGATGGTTCGATGCGTCTGTGCATCGATTACCGTGAGCTTAATAAGGTCACTATCAAGAATCGGTATCCGTTACCCAGGATCGACGATCTGTTCGATCAGTTGCAAGGAGCAAGTTACTTCTCCAAGATTGACCTCAGGTCAGGTTATCATCAGTTGAAGGTCAAGGAGGAAGACGTACACAAGACCGCGTTTAGGACTCGTTATGGACATTACGAGTTCCTAGTGATGCCTTTTGGACTCACTAACGCACCAGCCGCGTTCATGGATCTCATGAATCGTGTCTGCAAGCCTTATCTAGATAAATTCGTCATTGTCTTTATTGACGACATCCTTATCTACTCGAAGAGCCAAGCTGACCATGAGAAACACCTTCGTTGTATTCTCAAACTTTTGCATCAAGAGAAGCTTTATGCCAAATTCTCGAAGTGTGAGTTTTGGCTTCGGGAAGTCCAGTTCCTTGGACATGTAGTAAGCGAGCGTGGTATCCAGGTAGATCCCGCTAAAGTCGAAGCAGTCATGAATTGGCAGGAGCCGAAGACGCCTACGGAAATTCGCAGTTTCCTTGGATTGGCAGGATATTATAGGCGATTCATCGAGAATTTCTCAAGGATTGCTGCGCCCCTAACCTCATTAACCCGTAAGAAGATTAAGTTTGATTGGGGCCCTAAGCAGCAGGAATCCTTTGATATCTTGAAGAAGAAGTTAAGCAATGCACCAGTATTGACATTGCCCGATGGAATAGAGGAATTTGTGGTGTACTGTGACGCATCACATACTGGCATGGGCTGTGTACTCATGCAGAAAGGCAAAGTCATTGCCTACGCTTCACGACAACTCAAGGTGCATGAGAAGAACTACACCACCCACGATTTGGAATTGGGTGCAGTTGTATTTGCTCTGAAGCTATGGAGACATTACTTGTATGGAACCAAGTGTATCATTTATTCAGATCACAAGAGTCTTCAGCACTTGTTCAATCAGAAGGAATTGAACATGCGTCAAAGGCGATGGATGGAAACCTTGAATGATTATGACTGTGAGATCAGATACCATCCAGGCAAGGCAAATGTGGTTGCCGACGCCTTAAGCAGAAAGGAAAGGGTAAAACCGATCAGAATCAATGCCAAGCGCATTGAGATAAGAAATAATTTGAATGAAAGGGTATTAGCTGCACAGAAGGAAGCTGTGTTGGAAGCTAACTATCCTACAGAAAAGTTAGGAGTAACTGAGGAGCAGTTATCCTGCGATAAAGATGGAATGCTACGCCTAAACGGACGAATATGGGTTCCAGTATATGGAGGACTTCGGGATGTTATCCTTCAGGAAGCCCACAGCTCTAAATACTCAGTTCATCCTGGAGCTGATAAGATGTACCAGGATTTGAAGTCAAACTACTGGTGGATTGGTTTGAAGAAGTCAGTAGCTGAGCATGTAGCCAAATGTTTGACTTGTGCGCAAGTCAAGGCTGAGCATCAGAAACCGTCAGGTTTGCTTCAGCAGCCTGAAATTCCCAAATGGAAATGGGAAATGGTGACAATGGATTTTATCACCAAGTTGCCGAAGACGAAAAAGGGAAATGATACCATATGGGCCATAGTTGATAGACTGACTAAGTCAGCTCATTTTCTACCCATCAAAGAGACGTATAGCTCAGATATGTTAGCTCAATTATACGTCGATAAGATTGTAGCATTGCATGGTATACCTGTATCTATCATTTCTGATAGAGATACGAGGTATACATCGCATTTTTGGAAGAGTTTCCAACAGTCGTTGGGCACTCGTTTGAATTTTAGTACGGCTTATCATCCTCAGACTGATGGTCAGAGTGAGCGTACTATTCAAACCTTGGAAGACATGCTTCGTGCATGTGCGATTGATTTAGGTGGTAGTTGGGATAAGAACCTACCGCTAATTGAATTCTCCTACAACAATAGCTACCATTCCAGCATAAAGGCTGCGCCTTTTGAGGCCCTATACGGTAGAAAGTGTAGATCGCCCATTTGTTGGGCAGAAGTTGGAGATGTCCAGTTGTCTGGACCAGATATCGTCTTTGAGACGACAGACAAGATCGTTCAGATCCGTGATCGTTTGAAAGCTGCCAGGGATAGGCAGAAAAGTTATGCGGATCCTAAGCGCAAAGATTTTCACTTTGATGTGGGTGAAAAAGTATTGCTCAAAGTGTCACCTTGGAAAGGTGTAATGAGATTTGGAAAGAAAGGCAAGCTAAGCCCGAGATATATAGGACCTTTCGAGATAATCGAACGTGTCGGGGCAGTCGCTTACAAGTTAAACTTGCCTGAAGAGCTTAGTGCTATTCATAATGTGTTTCACATCTGTAATTTGAAGAAGTGTTTCGCTGACGATTCACTGGTTATACCGCATACAGATATACACATAGACGAAAGTCTAAAGTTTGTTGAAAAACCTTTGTCGATTGAGGATCGACAGGTAAAGAAGCTTCGAAGGAAGCACGTGCCTATTGTTAAGGTCAAGTGGGATGCCCGTAGAGGTCCCGAATACACGTGGGAAGTGGAATCCACGATGAAAGAAAAATATCCCCATTTGTTTGATTAAATCTCGGGGTCGAGATTTCTTTTAAGGGGGTGAGGATGTAACACCTCGAAAAATTTCGTCCAATAATGTCTTGACACGTGTCATAAGGTCCCGTTATGTGAAAACATACTTTAGAGGGACTAAAAGTGACAAACAGTGAAAACTATGGAACGTAAGGGTCCAAAGTGTCAACAATGGATAAATAGGCTCTATGATAACCCCACATAATGTTTATAACCTTAAACGGATGGTTCATGGATCATACGACGCGGAAATTGCACAAAAGTGAAGTATTTCAAACTATAGGGGCCAAAAGTGTCAACATGTTTAATTTATACCTCTGAGTGGACTTTTGGCAGACCCGAAGCTTGGTATAGCTAAAATATACTCACTAGAATATGTGGTAAAAATTTCAGGAAGTTTCGTCAACGTATGAGAAAGTTATGGCCAAAACCGTACTTAAGGGACTAGAAGCGTCAACGTCGAATTTCAGGGCTTTTCGGTTGAGCGCAAAGTTATCCGAGGGCATTACCATGTTGGTAAAAGTCCTAAGGTTCTTAAAAACCAAGTTTGGGGGTTTACGGGTCGAGAAAAGTAGCCGAAACATCACATACAAGTTCAGGGGCCAAAGCTGTCAACATTGGAAAGTTGTTTGGCTGAAACAAGGGTCAGGCGACCCGCCTGGGAAAGCCCAAGCGGGCCGCGTGGGACTGCCAGCGACCAGAAATTCAATTATGGGTTATTTGGGTCCGAATTCAAGTGTATTACAGCTGGTCTTGCCTCCTCTTGCACCAATAACCTTTCATGCAAGCCTACTACAACAGTAAACCTCAATTACCTGCTTTAAATCCGAAATTTCACCCATTTCTTGAGCATTTTCATAGTAAACAAGAACACCAAGACTTGCAAGAGCTCTCAAAGCTTCTCTGGAGATAATCTGAGCATCAAGGCCGACTTCTAGTGTCCACTAAACATCTTTAGGACCATTGTAAGCATTCAATTCGTTCTCTAATCCATTCTTGTTGTGATTATTAGTAAAAGTCAAACTGGGTGTTCATAACCTTTGACTTTCTGATTAAACGGATTTCTTTCAGTAATTTCTCGAATTGAAACTTGTTATAGATTGGTATTTATGTGGGAAACAAACCCTCTAAAGGGTACTAACTGATTCCCACTACATGCATGCTTAATGACGAGTCAAACCAAATTCTAAAAAGTCAACAGAAGCAATCTTTGTGAAAAATAACATGATTAATGACATAGATGACATGCAACCTGATTTATCATTAAAAATAACTTGTAACACATATAAGAATGTGTTTTAATCATCATCAACCCGACAATCTATAGTGTAGACACGAATCGGAACCGAAAGTCTTGTAAAACGATTATTTCGTAGACTATCGATTCGGATTCGTACATGCATGTTCAGGATCTGTTTTGGAAAGTATTTTTGACTACTTTTATTTTTGTTAAACTCTCTGGAATTTTCGTTGATTGAGTCTATGCTTAGCCTATTCGAATGCTTGTTTCCGGTTTATGCATAAAGATGACTATTTTGCCCTTTTTGATTTAAAACGGGATTTTTGGAAAAGTGAAAGGATAGAAATCTTTATTTTTATTATATGAACTTGCACCGAAAGTTTCGGATCAGTTGGTGGTCCAGATTGTGAGTTATGGCCATTAGCGTAAACTATGTTAAAAATTTGCATAAACGGCCCTTTTTGCGTAGAACCCGTTTCTGGCCACGTTTTGGTACAAAACTTTTTACCAACTGATTACATATAATATTCTGGGAATTTTGATGATTTTTAAGTAATTTTTGGCTGAACGGATCCTAGGTCGCCTAGTCATTTCGGCTTATGTCGGTTTTGACCGTTTTAGCCATAAAAGGAGTTTTACACATCCTTTTGACCCGAAACCTTTTTCTACTGATTTTATATGATGAATAAATTATTTTAAGTATTCTGGAAATATAAAAATCTCAGATTTACTGTGAAAACCCGGAAACGCCCTTAAATCGTATTTTTAGCGTTTTAACGCATAGTAAAGCGTTATACATGTTTTAGACCTATAAGACTTATACCTACTGATGTAAATTACATATTTTCATATAATAACAGTAAGTATAATATTTTGAACTCAGGTTTCCAGTTTTGGCATTTTTAGCCCTTGTGAAATTACTAAATTGCCCCTACAGTGCATAGTTTGGTTTTAAATGATATATTTGGTATATGGGTCATACCCTACTGATATAATATGTTATATTAAGTATATTTACTGTATGAACCAGACCCGAAACTCAGATTTCTAATTTTATCCTTTTATTACCTTTTAAATGACCAAAATGCCCTTCTAAGGCATAGATTGAGTTTAAAATTATCCCGGGCAATATAGAACATAACTTACTGATATAATATCATATTCTAAGCATATTAATTCAGGGAACTTGCATTTGAATCTTTTGGCTACCCGTATCGCCCTTTTCGCGCTCGGTTCGGTTTACGTAACTAGTTTGCGTAAATTGACCGAAACGGGTCAAACGATATCATTTTTACTTCAAAATCCAGAATGTATTTAGTATACCCATATTATACAAGTATTCAAACTTGTCGGGTCTAAATCACATTCTATCCGGTCTTTCGCTTAATCGTGCGTAAACCGTATCATTCCTAAAACTAACCGGTCAAAGCTTAAGCTTAAATAAAAGGCCGTTAGGAATCTAATAGGTTAATTATAAACCTTTGTTCCAGATTAGGAAGCACGGTAAAAGCTACCACCACTTATCGTTTGTGACTTATACTTGCTCAGGTAAATACATTTTGACTTATTTTCCCTATACGGGCTTGGGGTACGGTATTTAAAATACCGCTTGATCGGGCGCACAAGTCCTGCTCCTTATAGGTGTTCAGTCTTGAATAGCTTGTGCGACTTCGTTTAAACAGTTTTGTCTTACTTAAAAGGCTTTGGGGGGTTATTGACCATGTCCCGGATATCCTTGGCATTATCTTACGAGATGGCCACGACCAGAGCACGGGGTGTAGGCGTACACCCGTCGTGTATAACTCTTTAATGTGGTGTGTCAATTAAATCTCTAGCCCGGACAGTAGATCCCGGGCCACCAGAGATATAAGTGCATGTAATTCGTTCACAAGTTTATATTATATAATTATCCCAAGTTAATAAAAATATTTATGCCTTGTGCATTTAAATAAATTTTCAATCATTTTCAAAATGAGTCAGTCGATTTGTATTTACCAGTGTAAACTGACGTATTTTTCCCAAAAGATTAAGTGCAGGTACTATACGGAAATAGGCTGGCTGTTTCCTAGAGAGCGTCCACAATAGTCTCGCAAACTCGGACGACACTTATCTGTTGAACTATTTATTTCTATTTTTATTTGATCCGCCTGTGGATCCATTTCAACTACTGTGATATTTATTATTGCACTTTATTTAAAGTTGAAATGTTTCTATTCTGCTTCCGCTGTGCATTATTATATTGTGTTGATTGTCTATGACGATGCCAACTACGTCACTGTACCCCACACCGGGCCCACCGGTGACACGTGGAAATCGGGGTGTGACACTCCTGGAGCACAAGGTCATTCTCTAAGGATCATTACTCGTGTTGAGTACTTTAGTAAGCATCCTTAACCTCTCTAATTCAAGTTTCATTAGCTTAATGACCAAAAGTCAAAGCCATCGTAATTAAGCTTTGACTTAGTGATTAATCACTAACGGTCCTGTCATTTTTCTAATTGAAAGTGGCTATGTGTTGGTAATTATGTGGGTAATAAACCCTTAAAAGGGCACCCTCTGATTCCCACTCTAACTGGGTCAATTGTCGGGTCAAACTTAATATTAAAAGTCAACAGAAAGCTATTTTGCAAATAAACTCATAATTAACAATGTAGAAGCTATGAAACCTGCTTTAACATTTATATAACTTGGTAATTAATGTAAGAACATGTCTAAGCATGTTCAACCCGACAATTTTGAGTTTAGGCTCGGTTCGGAACCGAAAGTCGCAAAAGTAGACTTTTGCTTTGACTTTCAGTTCTGACCCGATTTAACTTAGTTTATATATGCCTTATGGTTCCATTAGGACCATGTTATAGGATAGTATAACCCTCTGAGGTTATACAACTTGGTTCCTTATTTATCCGATTCATTTGCATGTTTCCGTTATATGCTTAAAAGTTGACCATTATGCCTTTTTTACATTAAAACGAGATTTTTGAAAATGTGAGAGGACAAAAACCTTTGTTGCTGATTTATAAACTTGTCCTAAAAATTTGACATCAGTTTGTGGTCTAGATTAAGATATATGCTCAATATCGTAATTTGAAAGCTTTTTATTAATTAAACGACATTATTAGCATAAAGCCTATCTAAACCCAAATTTTGACACCAAACCTTTTTCCCACTGATGAAATATAATATTTTGGGATTTTTAAACATTTTTATTTATTTTTAAACTGATCATAACATGGGGTTATTGCTTTGATTCGGTAATTGTCGATTATACCTTTTTTACTAATAAAATGAGTTTTACATAACGTTTTGATACCAAATCTTTTGCTAACTGATTTTATATGATAAATAAAATGTTTTAAGCCTTCTGCGCTGATAAAAATCTCAGCTTTCCTTATATAACCCGAAAATCACCTAAAACCGACTTTTTACGCGTTATAAACGCATAGTATAGTTTAAAACTCTTTTTGACATATAAGACTTAATACCTACTGATGTTTTAAGTAAATTTTTATACTTTAACAGTAAGCAAAACTTTTGAACTCAGATTTCCAAATTTGACCTTTAAAACTTATGTGAAATTACCAAAATGCCCCTACGGTGCATAGTTTGGTTATAAATGATAAATTTCACATATATGCAATACCCTACTGATATAAATTGTTAAATTAAATATTTTTATTGATCATTTAAGACCTGAACCTCAGATTAATATTTAATCTCTTTTATAACCTTTAAAATGACCAAAATACCCCTACGGGGCTTAAATTGATTTTAAATTCGTTTTGGGCATAATGGAAGGTATCCTACTGATATCACAACATATTTAAGGCATATTAACTTCGGAAACCTGTTCATGACTCATTTGGTTACCCGTTATACATTTATCACATTCAGTACGGTTTATGTAACTAGTTTGCATAAATTAACCGAAACGGGTCAAACCTTATCATTTTCACTTCAAAATCCAGAATGTGTTTAGTTTACCCATACTATACAAGTCTTCATACTTGTCGGGTCTAAACCACATTCTAATCCGATCTTCGCTTAATCTTGCGTTTTGAACCGTATACCTTTCTTTAAAACTAACCGGTCTAAGTTTAAACTTAAGTAAGACCCGTTAGGAATCTAATAGGTTAATTAAAACCTTCGTTCAGATTTAGGAGACCAGTAAAAGATACTTGCACTTGATGATTTGTACGGCTGGGATAAATTTGTGTAATTTTCTTAGGTAAATACTTTTAACTTATTTTCCCTTATACGGGCTTGGGGTACGGTATATAAAATACCGCTTGGTCGGGTATTGAATTTTTAATTGTATGAAGGTTAAATCATTGAGATAACCCATGTATTCTGTTTTGTTTGTTTTAAGCCTTTGGGGGGGGGGTGTTAATGACCATGTCATGGATATCCTCGGCTCATTCATTGAAATGGCCACGACTTAAGCACGGGGTGTAGGCATACACCTGCCGGTGCGTATGTAAAATTAATGTACCCGCCTGTTCGAGAATAACTCGCCGTGGGATACATTATGTGGTGTGTCTATTAATCTTTAACCCGGTATTCAGCCCGGGCTACTGAACTTATAATAAACATGTAATTCTTTTACAAGATTATTTTTAAATAATTATCGCAAGTTATAAAAGATATTTTGTGCCTTGTGCATTCAAATCAATTTTCTTAAACATTTTCCAAATGAGTCGGTTAATTGTATTTACCAGTGTAAACTGACGTATTTTCCAAAAGGTTAAGTGCAGGTACTAGGCGAAATAGGTTGGCTACTCCTAGCATCAATAAAGAGTCTTGCAAGCTTAGATGTTTAAGAATCTGTTGAACAATGTTGCTTTTATCTTTGATCCGCCTGTGGATCCCTTATACAACCGTTTGTAATAATTGATATTACTTTTCATCAGTTTGTAATGTTGTTATCTTTTGACTTCCGTTGTGCATTAAAGTGTGATAATTTGACTATGATGATATCAACTACCTCACGATACTCCCCACCGGGCCCACCGGTAATACGTGGAAATATCGGGGTGTGACACCACCTACAAAACAAACTTGTACAATCTTCAATTTGTGCAGTTCGTAGGTATGGTGTCGACAAACTAGTCATTTTCGGTTGCTCATTCGTTAATTTCTATATAGAAGGTAGAAACATGAAGTGAAAAATGAGTTGAAAATGAAGGATCTTTTGTAGTCAGTGATGTTTGAGGCATTTCAAATAGAATGGTGAAGGGGTATGGTGCCCAAAAACTCTGCGTAAGCGCATAGGACCATACCATAACTTCATTCCAAAAGCATCTTGAATAAGACCCTACGTGGCCGCGCAACGATTCTAAACAAGATTTGGAAAAGATCAGTCTTCGATCACCATGGCCGCGCAACTAACACCCCTGCGCGAGCTCGTGCAAGGGAAGAGTTAAGCTTGAAGATGAAGTCCTAAACATTTCCGCGAACATGAAATCAGGACTTGAACAAAAGGAATCTTTTTTGTTACAACAGAATGGACACGTGGCAAAAAATACAGCGGTTTATAGATGTAGATCTTCTAGAAGGCCCTAAGTGATCATCGTGCATGGCTTCATTCGGTTACAACCGAATGTGACGTGGCTTCATCCTAGACACTCATCTAAATCACGATGATGGCAACAACTTGAAGGAAGATTTACACAAAACCACTTTCCACGTGGCATCTCCCCAGCCGTTGATCAGATCCACAATCCGTGTGCATGGATGGGAAATTAACCGTTAACCGAAAAAGAAATAACCGCTAACGAAAAGTGATTTCCGTCATTTCCTATGTCACCTTTTTGCCGCCAAAATCCTGGTTATAAATATGGGAATTCAGGTATGACCTCACAAGTTACTTTCACATACTTTCACTCCTACTACTTTATCTTTTCCTTTGAGATCACAGTACTTATTCTCACGACAGATGGTGGTCACGGAGAGAACCTCCATTCTCCCCATGGCGAGTCTAACGGCTTTTTGTTTTGCAGTGTTCTCGGGTGAAGTAGCCCTCAACCAACAATCGACGAGAAGATTAACCTTTTTATGCAGAAACTAAACCCAATATCTGATTGACTCCAGTCAATTCCGATCACTGTTTCTTCAAATGGGATGATGGTGACTGGACTAATATCAATATATCAAGCGGTAATCGAGTTGCTAAAACCATTCGAGCTCTTGTGGAACCGTTGTTAGAGAGTCATTTTCATCTCGAGCATGAAATAAATTCAAGTACATTAATTTAGTCATTTCCTTAATGAGAAAGGAATAATATATTGCTTCAAAGTTTGCCGACAATGAGAGTTTTAAAGAAGGGTGAATTGCATATTTCCCCTTATAAATCTTCTCAATTGCATATTTACCCAACCCCAAAATAAAATTGCAAATTTCCCCTTCCTTACCTAAAAGAATTGCAATTTACCCATTTTCGTTTATTTTATTAAAAATAAATTACATAAAGACTAATTTACCCTTACTTTTACCAAAACTTTAAAATTTGTATATTTACCCATTTTTAATAGTTTTTAGGTGTCTTTTTACAATTTCTTTTTGTTTCTTGCATTCTTGCCCTTAGTCGAATCAACAAACTTTAATTTGATCACCATTCTACCAAAGTCATTTTTGCTAATCGATTAGTAGTCACATACAAATCAAAATCACATGATAGGAAAAATGTTATAGTGTTCTAAACAAAAAATAATCTATTGGAAGTAACCTGCAGCGCTTGAACACCATTAATGTCTCAAAAAGTTAATGATAAAATTAAATAATGGAACTGAACAGTCGGCACTTTTGATCCTACCCTTACGTATTTTTCAGTGTATGTTTCTTAGGCCTTTATATTTTGAAAAGGACAATTTTGTCATTTTGAGATATTTTAACAAGGAAGGAGAAATATGCAATTTTAATTTGAGGTTGGGTATATATGCAATTAAGATGGTTTATAAGGGGAAATATGCAATTATTCCTTTAAGGGATTGGGTATAAGATGGTTTAGTATTATGCAAATGTAGCAATTATCTATTTCAAGAAACAACTTAATGGAGTGTAATTTTTAAATTAACTAGGTGGGTTCACCCGCGCGTTGCGTCGGGAATTCGACCAGTATCGGTTTGGTTCATTATGATATTGCACTCGAAACCGATACTAAAATCTAATACATTAAGTCGTGATATCAAAACGTGTTTTGTATCGATGCAAAAACGGGTCATAACCTCAACAATGGGTTAAAGGACCATTAAAAAAAAGCGATGAATGCCTGAATGAATCTGCTAAAATATGAACCATTAACAAAAATCAAAAAAACTCATGACATGGTCATTAACAGAGATGGTACATAGACAAATATGATGCAAAGTTGAACTGGTGTTGTGGTGTGTTATTGCTATGTAAGGAAACCATTGAAGTTGCTTTACCAGATCTTATGCAAGTTGTGTGGGAAACAATCTTCAACATTCATCTTGAAGCTCGCATATGTAATCTTTGATCGAATAGCAAGACTGAAGGCTGATCATTGCATCAAGATATGTGGTATTCTTTAGGTCTATGAATGCAAAATACGATGTTTAGTAGAAATAACAATAAGTTATTTAAAAGGTTAAGCTTACGTCATTGTCGAGAGGTTGATATTGAAGTTTTTATAGGGGGTGTATGCGCCTCTTTCCCCTGCTAAATGAAGTCTCACAGAACTATCGAGCAATAGTTTTCCATCGAGTTCAAGGGCCTGCAGATATAATTATGCTTGTTAGTTTAGAAAAAAAAAATACAAATTCTATTATATACATAAACCAAATAAGAAATCCAGTATATAAAATACATTTTAGACAGGTCAATCTGCGAACCCAGCGGGTTGTCAATAACATAGACCATTTATGACATGTTCGAGGGTGTAACCAAAAACTTACCCGAACCCCTTCACGGTGGTTAAATGGGTTGACCTTACACTATATATCGAAAAGATCTCAGAAGGTAGAATAGCTTTTTATGTTGCAAAATTAATGAATAGCGTTCACAAATCTCAAACCCAGCTACATATTTTACAGCCTAACTACCAATAATACATTCGAGAAATATTACATGATATGTGTAAGGTAAACCAAAAAAAATAGTAAATTATAGGACTTCTGGAAGAGATAAAATAAACCTTTTTAGTTGTATCAGGAATGACAAAATTCAACATGACATAGACACAAATTATAGAATAAATAATTAGCTAAAAAATCTTAAGCCATATATAAGTAACAAACATGTAAATGTTCATCAGATTCACCAAACAAATTGATCTTCAGGATTATAATAACAAAACACAAACACACATAAACTGGATACATGAACTATTTAATCCCACACAAAAAATGAATTAATTTACTAAATTGTAATAAGAACGCCACCACCGTGTCACCGGGGATTTGTTTATCAATACCCGGTGGCTCCTGGCTTCGAAGGATTTCACAAAGACGGCTGATTGTTGTTGGTAAGGACGGTGGTGATGTTTGATATCCGGTATAGGCTTAGGTCGATTTAGGCGTCAACTTGTTTTTTCTTCAATTAGGGGTCAGGAGAAATGGAACCCTCAACGCCACCACCGTGTCACCGTCGCCAACGTATCTCCACCCGCTCTCCTCTCTCTCTCTCTCTCTCTCTACCGTATGCTACTTCTCTCTGTTGCTCTTTGTTTGTCTCGCATGTACCGCCGCCGGAACCCTAGAACCTGACGTGATGTCGTGGTCACGCAAATTTAATCCCAATAACAACTATGTAAATAGTGGCAAGTGGGTATCGAACACAGGGAGTTTGTGGAAAATGTGCTATTTGCGATGCTTCTCTAAGTTAACTAAAATAAACTAATTGCAAGAAAAATAAAATTCACGAGTTGTTTTGATTTGTTTGGTTTCAAAAACTAAGATTAATTAACTAATTTGCAAAATGAAGATTTGAAGTTGTAAACAATTTGGAAATAAACGGCTATCTTTAGTATCCGGTTTGCTTCAACTTTTGTGTTAACATTCACTAGAAAGAACTACATAGACATAGTTCATGTATAACCAATTGCAGTGATGAAGGGGGACGAAGTACTCAGATTCCGAGAACGTGAGGTTATCACCCGATGATCAATCAACCCTTACCCAAACCTAACTATACCCATGATATCTCGATTGCCAACGGCACCAAGAACGTATGGTTTCTAATTAGTTCAATTTAAGAATCAACACGTTACTAGCAAGCAATTATACACCATAACAATCAATTCAAACGAAGAGGAATTGTTATTCTAGAAATATAGATGAAAACACAAAAGTTTACCACAAACCTTCAACATAAGATAACCATTCAAGTATCTAGCCAATCATGGCTTTAACACACATCATGACAAAATAGAAAGAAAACAATGTTCACAAGTTCCACCAACTAAGACAAGACAAGAATTTAGTGAAAGATTGTTCCAAGATGATTCTAGTGAAAGATTATTCAAGAGATGTGTTTCCTAGCTTCCAAGTGCTCCTTATATCACCTTCCATTCGTTTTCTTCAAGTAATAACCGACCAAACATGATTACCCTCCATAAATCCCCATAAAATGGTCAATTAATATGTAAGTTACAAAATAGGTTCAGTCGGCGCCGTAAGCTACGGCCCCCTGCCGTAGCTTACGGAGATCAGTGGCTTCCGGGACTCAACTCAGCACCGTACGCTACGGCTCATCGCCGTAGCTTACGGCGATCAATGTACTTTACGGTGCCCGCTTCCTGTCTTACGGCGCACATTTTTGGTATGTTGTAGGTGCCGTAAGCTACGGCCTGGTGGCGTAGCTTACGGCTCGGAGTGATCTTTTGCTCTTAATTCCTTCATTCCCCTTGGTTCCCACACATCTTGATCACGCCAGCCTCTAGCATCCTTCAAGCTTCCTTAAACCTTCATCTTGCACACTTTAACACCTGCATCAACATCATCTTGTGATTACCTAATTCATGCAAATAACCGGATAAAATGTAGAATGTGCGTTATGTTTAAGCCTTTTAAGGGTTGTCCTACGGACCACCCGTCACATCCCCACACTTACCCGTTGTTTGTCCCAAGCAACCACTTCAAAAACTGTTTTTAACCATAAGCGACCAATCATGCAAACCAAACCAAAGTGCCGTCCTTTTACTAGCTTTTTATCAAACCACAAGACACACCCCTCACAAAACTCTCGGTGACAAGAAAAATTAGCAAATTATGCTAAACCACTCAATGCGTATATGTGTGTGTGTGCGACAATAAGCTTGTATGAAAATCAAGTTGCCTCCTAACCAATATCTAACATGCTTTTGAATCAAAGGAACTTACGGGTTGTAACGGGGCTAGGTGCAAGGGTAGGAAAAGGAATATATATGTGGTAGCGAAAAACTTAACCGGTCTTTTATTACATCACGAAATAAACAAACAAACAACTTAAACTTATATACAAGACAACTCAATCATCACTTTTTTTTTTCAAATATTCAACATAACACTATAACATTTCTACATGCTACTAAAACAACTACTAACACTATAAGACCGGGTTAAGTCGGGTAAATTTTTGGGAAACTAGCTAAGGGGTAACAAATGATCGGCTTTTAGGCACAAAATGGGCAACTAAATGTCCAAACCCCCCGCCCCTCTCGCAACCATGCTCATATATATAATTTATGAGGCCCAACCCCCCAAATCCCACACTCGCACTCACCTAGACGAGGCATCCTAGAAATCCCCTATCATCTTCAAAAGCATGTTGACTCTAAGATTTAACAAGTATTCACACACAAGTTCTATTAACACACAACACACACCGCCACTCAAACAATGAAATATCAATAACAATCATGCGTGGCTCAATTCTCACCAAGAAAGGATTAGAGATGGGTGTCGGTGTGTCAAATGGAACAATATCAAGTGTTCAAAATTTTACACTTTCGCTTGGATTTGCAAAAATTTTTGAATTTCTCAAAAATTTCCCCCATCCCCACACTTGGGATACATTGTCCCAATGTATGGTTTTGAGGGAAAGATCGCTTTCAACAAGAACATCCCCAATTGCTTATATTCTCAAACCCATTTTTTTTTTTTTTTTTTTTTTTTAGAAACACCACCAACTCTCACAACCCATCAACATATTAACACAAACACCACCCAACCTCCCAACTGCAACATAAACATAAACACATAGACATATATACAAAAATGTACAAAGGAGCGAAATACGACCTGGCTAGTAATACTTCGGCTGTGGAGGCCCAAAGATGGACGTCATCATATCCGTCCACTCACCAAAACCAAATGCTCCACCGCTACTACTGCTTCCTTGATCACTGCTTGGATTTGCTTGTTGATAACTCATGGCATGCGGGTCCACCCATTGAGAATGGTGCAATGGCGGGGTGGGGTATGACACACTACCATCATATGGTGGCAATGTGGTGTAGTCCACAATGGGTGGATCTCCTACAACTGGCTGCCCCGCATGCCATTGGTCATGCATGCGTCTTTGACGATCATCCAAGTAACGGTTGTTCGTGTCTTCTTCACGGGCATATCTATGAGCACGGTTCCATTGCTCATTTCTATCGTAACTTCTTTTAATAGCCCTCTCCAAACTAGCACCCGTAAATGTTTGTTGATCAAATAGCACTTGATTTTGTTCACTCCAATTACCGAATGTGGGTGGTCGCCTTTGTTGAATGATTTGACCCATATCCCCCGAATGGGCCCAATACGGGTCATAAGCCTGTTGTGCATAGTCAAATGCACTACCCACATAACCAGATTGTACGCCGGCTCCTTGAACCCCCGCTTGACCGACACCTCCTCCTTGAACATCTACCGTGAAAGTGTCTTCACGATAATCATCATCCCCACTCACTTCATCATCCATTGATTCAGGTTCCTCTTCCTCTCCCGGTCTTAACGGTCTCGCATCCACTTTTAAGGCTCTCCACCTTCTACCATCCGTCTTCAATTTATGAAACCTTTCCGATTCTGTGTAGGTCCAATCCGACCCAAGATTCTTAAGGTCGAATGGTCTAAACCTCTTGTAGGACCCTTTTTCATCTCCTTTGATTGCCCCGTACTTCTTGAGCAATGCCGTAATCAACCGGCAATGAGGTATAATCTTCTTTTCCCTACTATTCTTGCTCAACCAAATGTTGTTTAGTACCAAAAATCGGAAAGGAACCTTGGGTGACCCACGCATCATCATATACAAGATTGGCACTTCTTGAAACCGTACCTCCATCTTGTCACCTCGCCTTGGCATGACATTGTACATGCACAACGTCAATAGCAACTTCGCTTCCATTCTTAAATTTCTTCTATATAATTTCCCATGTGTTGTGCCCGGAAGGAAGAGATAATCAAGCATGTTTTGCCATTGTGGATGTTTAGCGGGCTCGTGGTAAAGATCCTTAAGACTTGGGTAGATGTACTCATTGGCCGACCCATCATCAAACTTTGCTACCCGGCGCAAAGAGTCATATGACATCTCTACCTTAACACCATTACACTTTCCAACCAACCGCATCTTATTTGGAGCCTTGAATGGGGGACATTCAAGTGATGCCACCCACTCTTGAATCTGCGTGTCATACATTTTCTTCTTCTCGCCATCATAACACTTTGTGACCGCCCCCCAACCCAACGCGTTAAACTTTGCTATGATCCCGAATGGGGCAAAATCAGCCTCCCGGATTTCTTTTTCACAAATAAAAGCTTCTCCCCTTTGTTTAAGCTTGTTCATTTGTTCGTGAAATAAATCCGCTCTCCATTCCGCGGGTTGGTCTAACAATGAGCCGGCTGTCCAATCCGGCTTTGGCCCCCTTGGCGGTGCATCCTCCTCCGAGTCCGGGTCACCAATCCGAGCCAATCTCCTCCTTTTTTGTTGTGCCGCATCCCCTTGGGAAGAACTTGCAACTCCCTTTCCTTTCCTAGAAGCCATACCTACACACATTCAAAAACAAAGCAAACAATTCAAGTTAGTTATTTTTATCCCATCTTCCCCACACTTGCTTCATGTTATAGGTATAAATGTGCAAAAACCCAAAATTTTTAATTTTTCAAACAAAATTTTGGCATGATGTCCCCTAAAATCAGAATTTTTCCAACAAAGTTTCATAAAACATCAACACATTTATACTAATAACAATCAATGGTTTACAAAGTTCTATCATCTATCTCATACAAGCAAGTGTGTAAGTAAAAACATAATGGAAACTTACAAACCTCAATGTAATTCAAAGAATGAACAGAAATTGCATACCTTGGTGTTGTAGAAGATGAGAATCACTAAAGCTTGAAGTTCACACAAAAACCCACAAAAAGACCCAAAATTTCGACACCTAGGGCTTGATATTCGGACCAGAAAATGTGATTTTTTTCCAAAAATTTACCCACAATCGGAATGCTTGTGAAATTTTAGTCACAAACGACCCAAAAATCACTGAAATCGGGCTTGCTTTGAGAGATTTATGAAAGTGTGAAGGTTAGGGTTCTTAGGGTTCTTAGAGGTTAGAAGTGAAGAAGAAGAAGAAGAAAAGGTGTGGTTGGGGATTAATGGAAGAAGTGTGTGGTTGGGGTTTTTAGATAATTGTTTTATTATTATTATTATTAAATTTTCGGAATTTGTTATTTATTTATTTATTTATTTATTTTTTTATATAAACAAGCTGCCGACCGAACCCCACCTTTTTACTCGGGACCGTACGCTACGGCTCATCGCCGTAGCTTACGGTGATCACTGGGGAAATAGATGTCGCCGTAGGTCAGGGGCTCGATGCCGTATGGTTCCAAATGATGAATGGCCACCGTAAGCTACGGCCCCCCACCGTAGCTTACGGCGGGTACTGGGCATAGGGGGCCGGCACAAGCTTGTTAAAAATTTGTTTTGTTTTTATTTTTTTTTTATTTTTTTTTTTTAGTGTTTTTATAATTTTAAGGACAAACCTAAAATATTACCCTACCCCCCGTTAAAAACCCGTGTTGTCCTCAACACTATGTTCGGGAAATTCGTAAAAATTTCCCCACACTTGTTTCAAACACCGGTTTAAACGAGACTTATTCGAAACGCAATAAACTACACTAAATATTTACAAATACCAAACCTGGGCCTCTTTCACGTTTCCTCATCATCCACTGGGCGTAAAATGTAGCTCACTTTATCTAGCTCGAGATTGTTGATATCATTCCCTTCCAAGTACAGTTTGAGGCGATGCCCGTTAACCGTTTGTTGCTTGTTTGTTCGTTCGTCTTGAATATCAACATCTCCGAACCTTCCCACTCTTCGAACAACGTAAGGACCCATCCACTTGCTTTTTAGTTTCCCCGCAAACAATTTCAACCTTGAATTATACAGCCACACCTTCTGACCCACTTCAAAGTTCTTTTTCTTGATCTTCGCATCATGAACTTTTTTAAGTTTGTCTTTGTACGCGGATGCACACTCATAGGCTTGATCTCTTATTTCCTCTATTTCATTCAATTGAAGTTTTCTCGCCCGACCCGCTTCATCGTAGTTTGCGTTTACCGTTTTAATTGCCCAATACGCCCGGTGTGCCAACTCCATCGGCAAATGACATCCTTTCCCATAAACCATCCGATAAGGAGTGGTATCAAGTGGAGTTTTGTAAGCCGTTCGATAGGCCCACAACGCATCGTCAAGCTTGCTTGACCAATCCTTCCGATCCGTTCTCACCGTCTTCATTAAAATCTCTTTAATTTGCCGGTTAGATACTTCGACTTGACCACTCGTTTGCGGATGGTATGGTGTAGCAACGCGGTGGTTCACATTGTATCTCTTGAGCAACTTTCCAAAATTGAAATTCTTGAAATGCGACCCGCCATCACTTATTATCACCCTAGGCACACCAAAACGAGCAAAAATATTAGATTGCACAAACTTACATACAACGGAGTGATCATTAGTCCTCGTGGCAATAGCTTCAATCCACTTCGACACGTAATCAACCGCCACCAAAATGTATAAAAACCCATTTGAGTTTGGGAAAGGACCCATGAAGTCAATTCCCCAAACATCAAATACTTCTACTACCAAAATCGGGTGTAACGGCATTTCATCACGTTTCGAAATACTGCCCATTCTTTGACAATTGATGCAATTCCGGGCATACTCACAAGAATCCTTGAAAATCGTGGGCCAATAAAACCCACTAGCTAATACCCGATAACCCGTCTTGTTCCCACTAAAATGCCCACCACACGCCGATGAATGAGCATGAATCAAAATCTCTAGAACTTCCGTTTCGGGAACACATCTTCGTATCACTTGATCGGCCCCGATTTTGAACAAGTCGGGTTCGTCCCATATGTATTGCTTCACTTGACTAAGAAATTGTTGTCGCCTCTTCCTAATCCAATGACTTGGAATTGCACCCTTAGCCAAATAATTAACGTAATGGGCATACCAAGGTGCAACATAAGTAGAGACGGCCAACAAGTGTTCATCGGGAAACCGTTCATTGATTTCACTTGGGTCATCAACACCTTCCAAAGGGATTCGGGACAAATGATCCGCAACAACATTCTCACATCCCTTTTTGTCCCGAATCTCAAGGTCGAATTCTTGTAGCAAAAGCACCCAACGAATCAACCGGGGCTTCGCATCCTTCTTTTCCATTAAATATCGGACCGCGCTATGATCCGAATACACTATCACCTTGCTCCCCCAAATGTAAGATCTAAACTTGTCCAAGGCATACACCACCGCTAATAATTCTTTTTCGGTTGTGGTGTAGTTGAGTTGCGCCTCGGACAATGTTTTGCTTGCATAGTATATCACCACCGGTTTTTTATCTACCCTTTGCCCCAAAACCGCTCCAATAGTCGTGTCACTAGCATCACACATAATCTCGAACGGCTTTGACCAATCCGGTGGTTGCAAAATAGGAGCCTTCACCAACTGTTCCTTCAAAACATGAAACGCTTGCAAACATTCGTCAGTAAAATCAAAAGGAACATCTTTTAATAACAAGTTACATAAAGGTTTTGTAATTACACTAAAACCTTTAATAAACCTTCGATAAAATCCCGCGTGTCCCAAAAAAGATCTCACCCCCTTAACATTCTTTGGTGGGGGTAAAGATGAAATTACCCGAATTTTTGCTTTATCTACCTCCATTCCCCGGTCCGAAATGACATGCCCCAAAACAATACCCTCTTGAACCATAAAATGGCTCTTTTCCCAACTTAGTACCAAGTTTGTCTCAACACACCTTTTTAAAACTTTTTCTAATTCATTAAGACAAGAGTCAAAACTTGGACCAAAAATGGAAAAATCGTCCATAAACACTTCAAGAGATTCCCCAACCATGTCCGAAAATATACTCATCATACATCTTTGAAACGTGGCGGGGGCATTACATAGTCCAAATGGCATTCGCCGAAAAGCAAATGTACCATATGGACATGTAAACGTGGTTTTGTGTTGGTCGTCCGGGTGAATAGCAATTTGGTTATATCCCGAATACCCATCCAAAAAACAATAATATTTTTGACCGGAAAGTTTCTCAATTATTTGGTCAATGAAGGGTAACGGGAAATGGTCTTTGGAGGTAGCCGCGTTTAATTTCCGATAATCAATACACACTCGCCACCCGGTTATCGGGCGGGTGGCGATTTGCTCACCGTGTTCATCTTTCACTACTTGGATGCCGGATTTTTTAGGCACTACCTGTGTCGGACTTACCCATGCACTATCCGAAATGGGGTAAATGATCCCCGCATCCAACCACTTGATGACTTCTTTCTTCACCACCTCTCTCAAATTCGGATTTAACCTTCTTTGTGTTTCACGGGTCGGCTTTGCATCCTCGCTTGTAATAATCTTGTGCATCACAATGGATGGACTAATGCCTTTTAAATCGGCTATCGTCCACCCAATCGCCGCCTTATGAGCCTTTAATACCCGCATCAATTCTTCCTCTTGAGCTACCTCCAAGTTGGAAGCAATGATCACCGGTAAAGTGTCATTCTCCCCCAAAAATGCATACTTTAGGTGCTTTGGTAGCTCCTTCAACTCTACACTTGGTGGACTTTCCAAAGAAGGCTTGGTGCCTGAATCGATTTCCACCGGTAATGTATCCGTTTGGTAAGTCCATGGTGGACTTCCTTCCTTCACCGCGAGAGCTTCTTGCTCTTTCTCTTCAACCTCTAACTCGCATGTGTGAACCTGCAAAGACATATCACAAACACAAGAACCCAAAATTTCTTCTTCGAACACCTTCGGGTCATAACCATCTATAAAATCTGCTAAGAAACACTCATCACCATACACATTAGTACCGTTAGTAAAAACATTTAACCTCATTTTTCTATTACCGAATGTCATATCAACTGTGCCATAACGACAATCAATAATAGCATGTGCGGTGTTCAAAAATGGCCGACCCAAAATAACATTTTGTTGTTGAATTGGGTCCGCGGATGAGTAATCTAGCACAAGGAAATCAACGGGATAATAAAATTCATCAACTTTAACTATAACATCCCGTACGATACCCCGGGGAAGTTTATGAGACAAGTCGGCTAATACAACCGTTGTCTCAACCCGCTTCAATGGACCAAAATCGTATTGGTCATATAACCCCCCCGGTAGGATACTTACTCCGGCTCCAAGATCCAATAATGCCCTCGTGGTTTGAAAATTTCCAACTTGAATATTTATTAAGGGCGTTCCCGGATCTTGTAACTTAGGAGGAAGGTCTCCTTTCAATACCGCACTTACCCGCTCCGTCAAATCTACCAATTTAGGCACTTTTTGTTGCCTCTTTTGAGTACACAATTCCTTTAGAAATTTGGCGTAAGCGGGTACCTGTTTAATAGCTTCAAGTAAAGGAAGATTAATTTTAACCTGTTTGAAGACCTCCCACATTTCCTCTTTTTGAGGACCCCGTTTTGAAATAAAATTTTTTCTACCCGGGTCTAATAAAGCCGAAGGAAACGGTACTTCACTAGACCCCTCACCCTCATTTACTTTTTCTTTTTCTTTAATAATTTCGGGTTTTTCAAAATTGGGTTTTTTAGAAGAAACAATGGGTGGTTCGTTTTCTTCCTCACTTTCTTGACCCGTTATATCCTCAACCACCCCTTCAACCAAATCCGGTGAAGGATTGGTTTTATACTCTTTCCCACTTCTCAAAACACTCACATGATGAATATTAACATTGTTACCTCTTGACGTACCATGGGATGGATTTACCTTAGTGTCGCTTGGTAATTGACCTTTACCCTTCTTCAATTCGGACACTTCGGTTGCAAGTTGACCCATTTGAGTGGTCAAAGTTTGGATTGCTTTGTCTCGCGCCTCATCCTTTTGTATGCGTGCGTCATCCATTTGGTTCCTCTTTTGCATCTCCGCTTGCATACTCTTCAACATTTCCATCATTTCATTTCCACCCGAAGACCCCCCTTGTTCTTGACCCGCTTGGTATTGCCTTTGGTATCCTTGGTTGTTCCCACCTCTATATCCACCTTGATTATTGTAAGGTTGGCGCGAACCATAATTTCCTTGGTTACCTTGAAAGTTCGGGTTTGATTGATTCGAAGGGTTCCCATAACGAAAATTCGGATGATTTCTCAACCCGGGGTGATAAGTGTTAGAATTCATATTGTAATTTCTACCACCCCCTCCTTGAATTTGAATGGCATGAACTTCTTCAAATTGCCCTTCCACCATTCCTTGGCAATTTTCCGCCGCATGACCTATTTCATTACACAATGCACAAACATCATAAATTTTATTAGAAGTTTGTATGTTACCATCATCAACCGCATGCACTTGTGTTCGGGTAACAGCCGGTCGTGCTCTCCTTGAAGCTTGAGCCTTTCTCTTTGAGGTGATCGCCATTTGTTCCAAAAATTCCCAATCCTCATGCTCATAATTTGTGCCAAATGTTCCATTTGTAATGGACATTAAATCTCGTGCATCTTCGGCACACAACCCTTTATGAAAAGCGTTCATTAACTCCCAAAGCTCAATCCCATGGTGTGGACAATTTTTAATCATCATGTTCAAACGCTCGAATGCTTCATGGAACATTTCGCCTTGTTGTTGTTGAAAGCTCCTCAATCCTTTTCTCGCATCATTGGTCTTTTGGGCGGTATAGAATTCGTCTAAGAATGTTTGTTGCATCTCCGCCCAAGTATAAATAGATGCCGAAGGCAAAGTGTAGAACCACTTCTTTGCCTTGTCCTCCAAAGAAAATTGAAATAGTACCAACTTGATATCATCGGCCGAAAAACCTTGACTCCCAAGAGTATTGCAAATTGAGTCATAGGCCTCCAAATGGAAATAAGGCTCCTCCGTTGCTAGCCCCTTATATTTCGGCAAACTTTGTAAAGAATTGGTTCTTACTTCAAAAGTTCTCCCTTGGTTGTTATGAGGAATAACCACCGGTGAAGGATTGTGCGTTATCACCGGTCTAAAATGTGTTTCAATTCCCCTTGCATTTTCCCTAAGATGCCTCCTTGGCACACCAAATCGACCTCTTGGACGAACTTGACCCATTGGCCTTTGCATGGGCCCTTGTGGTACCATTGGTTGTTGAATTGGCCTTTGAATTTGCAGTTGCACCTGTTGTGGTCGAACTTGTTGCAAAGGAACCGGACGTTGCATTTGCGGCCCTTGTGGCCTTGGCCTAATATGTTGAGGTATGAGTTGTTGTTGTTGAACCCCACCAACATTTGGAATCACTTGTACTTGGCCTTGCGTATAACCGTACTCCCCTTGCTCTCCATCACCCCCATAACCATATCCTTCTTCATCAAAACCTTCAAATTCCTCATAACCTTCATCATACCCATCTCCTTGAATTCCCGATGATTGCCCAAATGGAATAGTCGAGTATTGGAAACCCGATTGATTTGGTGGTCGATACGGTGTAGCATGGACAATAGACGAAATTGGTGCCATAGTATGGCTCGAATATGATGGACCCGCACCCGGAAAAAAATGGGATAATGGTGGTATAGTAGTGGAAGGGTTAAATGTGACGGTTGGTTCTTCTTGGGTAGTAATGGGCTGTGTGGTGTTGGTTGGTGTAACCTGTTGAAGTATGGTGGGTTCGGTAGTGTTTGGTGGAATAGTAGTATTTGGTGAGGGTTGAGTGGATGTTGGTATGAATGATGAGGTAAATTCACCCGTAGTGGGTGGTGGTGGTGGATCCATAATGTATCGAAGTGGTGTAATCGGTGTAATTGGTGTTGTTGGTGAACTATTGATTGTATTTTCCCTTAGCAAAATTCTGTTTGCTCGCAAAGTTCGCTCGATTTCCGGATCAAACGCCAATGGTGATAGCTTGTGAGAGCTCCTAGTACGCATGCACCTGTAAATACCTGCACACTAACACACCTCGCGTAAACCAGAAAAATAACAAACTTAAAACAAGGACAAAAATAACACACGTTGCGCACTACTCCCCGGCAACGGCGCCAAAATTTGACGTGATGTCGTGGTCACGCAAATTTAATCCCAATAACAACTATGTAAATAGTGGCAAGTGGGTATCGAACACAGGGAGTTTGTGGAAAATGTGCTATTTGCGATGCTTCTCTAAGTTAACTAAAATAAACTAATTGCAAGAAAAATAAAATTCACGAGTTGTTTTGATTTGTTTGGTTTCAAAAACTAAGATTAATTAACTAATTTGCAAAATGAAGATTTGAAGTTGTAAACAATTTGGAAATAAACGGCTATCTTTAGTATCCGGTTTGCTTCAACTTTTGTGTTAACATTCACTAGAAAGAACTACATAGACATAGTTCATGTATAACCAATTGCAGTGATGAAGGGGGACGAAGTACTCAGATTCCGAGAACGTGAGGTTATCACCCGATGATCAATCAACCCTTACCCAAACCTAACTATACCCATGATATCTCGATTGCCAACGGCACCAAGAACGTATGGTTTCTAATTAGTTCAATGTAAGAATCAACACGTTACTAGCAAGCAATTATACACCATAACAATCAATTCAAACGAAGAGGAATTGTTATTCTAGAAATATAGATGAAAACACAAAAGTTTACCACAAACCTTCAACATAAGATAACCATTCAAGTATCTAGCCAATCATGGCTTTAACACACATCATGACAAAATAGAAAGAAAACAATGTTCACAAGTTCCACCAACTAAGACAAGACAAGAATTTAGTGAAAGATTGTTCCAAGATGATTCTAGTGAAAGATTATTCAAGAGATGTGTTTCCTAGCTTCCAAGTGCTCCTTATATCACCTTCCATTCGTTTTCTTCAAGTAATAACCGACCAAACATGATTACCCTCCATAAATCCCCATAAAATGGTCAATTAATATGTAAGTTACAAAATAGGTTCAGTCGGCGCCGTAAGCTACGGCCCCCTGCCGTAGCTTACGGAGATCAGTGGCTTCCGGGACTCAACTCAGCACCGTACGCTACGGCTCATCGCCGTAGCTTACGGCGTTCAATGTACTTTACGGTGCCCGCTTCCTGTCTTACGGCGCACATTTTTGGTATGTTGTAGGTGCCGTAAGCTACGGCCTGGTGGCGTAGCTTACGGCTCGGAGTGATCTTTTGCTCTTAATTCCTTCATTCCCCTTGGTTCCCACACATCTTGATCACGCCAGCCTCTAGCATCCTTCAAGCTTCCTTAAACCTTCATCTTGCACACTTTAACACCTGCATCAACATCATCTTGTGATTACCTAATTCATGCAAATAACCGGATAAAATGTAGAATGTGCGTTGTGTTTAAGCCTTTTAAGGGTTGTCCTACGGACCACCCGTCAGAACCCTCGGCCGTCAAGTTCCCATTCAGCGACGATCAACAACATTACCGTATGCTGCTTCTCTCTCTCTCTCTCTTTACCGTCTCCAGAATCGACCGATTAGAGTGACCGGTACCGCCGCCGGAACCCTAGAACCCCGGCCGTCACATTCCCCATTCAGCGATGATCGACAACATTACCGTCAGCCGGAGACCATAGTCGGTTCCTCGATCACCGCCGCGCGCTCTCTCTCTCCCTCCGTCGCCCAGTCTCTCTCTATCTCTTTGTATCGCCGTGGGAAGCAGTGGTTATTTTCTGTGATAAAAAACCTTTAAATACCCCTTGAATGTTACTGTTTATTACGTTCCTCTTTTAATATGTAGGAGAATGCTGATTTTTTATTTAAAATTTTATTTTCATTAGATGATTAAATTTGGAAATTTTTCTATACATGTTTGGCAACACATAGTGTGCAATACTAAATTTACATGAATAAATAAAAATAGTTGTAATTTTTAGTTATTTCAGTCAATAATCTAGGTTTAGACTAGATGCTTCAAACTTACAATTAAAAGCATGAAGGGATCATAATGCTTCAATCTCGATTCATCAAACGTGTATAGACAGGAACGTGTGAACCAATCAAAAGCACAATCGAACAACATAGAAGATAGATGATACAAATTTCATTCATAATCATTATAGATTACATACCGAAAGCATTTACATCTATCTATTAACAACCATGACAACCCTATGTGGTAGTCGAGTTGCTAAAACCATTCAAATGGTGGTAGAACCAATGTTAGAGAGTCATTTTCATCCCGCACATGAAATAATAGATGAGTTGTTTCTAAGATATACTAAAATCATTGATGATTGCTTCTACTAAAGTAAACTAAATTCAAGTACATTAGTTTACTCATTTCTTATAATGAGAAAGGGCTAGTATCTTGCTCAGTGGTGGAACCAGAACGATTTAGTTAGGGGGTCATCATAAGCTTATATTCTATATTGGTTCAAATTAGGGGGTCCATATCTAAGTTTGTTCTTCAAAAACTCAAAATTTATAAATAAAAATTCAAAAAGTTCTGATGACCGGAGGGTCAACGGACCCTCTTGACCCCCCTCTGGTTCCGCCCCTGATGTTGCTTCAAAGTTTGCTGACGAGAGGTTTAAAGAAATACACATATTGGTGAGAAGTATTATGCAACTCTAGCATATATCTAGTTCAAGAAACAAATCAGTGGAGTGTTATTTTTAAACTAATGCACCCTTTTTATTTTAAACTTCTATTTTCATTAGATGATTTTCTATGAGTATCTATCTATTCATCGCTAGTGATGATTAATTTTGGTAGTTGTTTTATATATGTTCGATAGCACATAGCCCAGTACTAAATTGACATGAATAAATAAAAATGGTTGTAACCTTTAGTGCTTCCAATCATAATTGCAATAATATAGGTTGAGACCATATTAATTAGAATCTCTTATCAAACGTACAATTATAAGTGTGTAGGATTCGTACAATACAATATCAAAAGTGTAGAGACGCGGGCGTGTGAGTCAATCAATAACACCATCAAACAAGATAGAAGATAGATGAAACAAATTTCATTCATAATCATCTTAAATTACATACCGAAAGCATTTGCATCTATCAATTAAGCATCATGCCAACCCTATGTGGCAATCGAGTTGCTAAAACCATTCGAGTTGTGGCAGAACCAATGTTAAAGAGTCATTTTCATCTCGGGCATGAAATAATAGATGAGTTGTTTCTAAGATATGCTAAAATCATGGATGATTGCTTATATGAAACTAAATTCAAGTACATTAGTTTTAGTCATTTTTTAATGGGAAAGGCTAGTATCTTGCTTCAAAGTTTGCGGACAAGGAGAGTTTTAAAGAAATACACATGTTGATGATAAGTATTACGCAACTGTAGCAATTATCTATTCCATGAAACAAATCAATGGAGTGTAGTTTTTAAATCGATGCCATTTTTTTATTATAAACTTTTATATTCTTAGATGATTTCTATGAATATCTATTCATTAATTTTTGTAGTTGTTCCACACATGTTCGGCAACACATTAGTGCAATACTAAATTTACATGGATAAATAAAAATATTTGTACCTTTTAGTCGTTCAAATCATAATTGCAATAATCTAGGTTGATACAATACTAAATAGTATCTCTTATCAAAACGTACAATTATAAGTGTGTAGGAATCGTACAATATAATATACTTTACTCTCGATTCATCAAATGTGTAGAGACGGGATCGTGTAAGTCAATCAATAACTCAATCGAAACTGTTGCTTCAGGCCCCTCACTCAAAACTGTGAAATAAAAGAAAGTGTTTTCTGTTCGAACACATTTCATTGATTGTAAATTTTACATTAAGTAGAACACAAACAACTTCCTCCTAAAGAAAATGAACTAAATTACTGCTACGTAAATTATCAAAAAGCTAGGAAAAACAAACCCATGACTTTTAACCCACTAGACCTAGTAAAACAAAATAAATAAAACGTGGTATATTGAACCACTTGTTTATCTGTTCAAGTCTATGAAGCTCCGTTTACCACAGCCAAATTCAGCTCCACGACCCGAAACCTGTATTAATTTCGGTTCAACTCTTGTATCCGATAAACTCAGTTTAGAAATCGTGAACCGTTCAAATGCAAACCCGCTAACATGTTGACCCATGAACCGTAACGAACCGATTAACCCAACAATCACCCCTTAATCGGTTGTTTATGGCCATTCACGAACTGCAACATCGAATCACCTCGGTTCTGAACCATTACGACTTTTACCGGACACCCGATCTTCACCTCGATCACGTCCAAAATCTCTCGGTTCAACCCGGATAAAACTCACTACACTTGAAACATCTCAAATGGTATCCCGTTGGAACCGTTCATTCACATCTTGACTCATCACGGATCAAGACCTCTCCCCGGCTACATTCGAGTCACCCTATTTGAATTCTAACACCATAATGTTAACACGTGTCTTTTTTCTTTCCTATTTTCCGATAACCCTTGTTCAGGAGGCTCTCCACCGACAAAGAAAACAAGCCACCTGCTTCTTCCGTTTTCTCACCTTGCCAAACGAGACAAATCCAAAGCCACCTGCTTTGATGGATCCTTTATGCCTGCTTTTCACGCACCACGCCGGTCTCCTCTTATCACGAACAATCTGATGAAGGTACCCATTGTCACCATCTACTGTTATCACCGGTTGTTACTAACTGCGCAAACCCGCAACTAACAACCGGACAGCCTAGCATCTTCTTCCTTTGAACATCGCTAACTACCACAAACACCGATGTTCATCACGGACACCCCCCCTCATCCTAACCGGTACTCTCCCCACGACAACGACTGACACGAACCACCTCCTAGTCTCTGTCTTCTGCTGTATAACAGTCCCGAAACAAACCTTTTTCCTTGCTTGCCCTCTACCGACCGACACACCCGCCGGCGGCGGAGGCTTCCTCTGATCTTCAAACCCGCCTTCTACGAGCCCTAGGCTCTGATACCAAATGTTGCTTCAGGCCCAACACTCAAACTCACGAAATAAAAGAAAGTGTTTTCTATTTAAACTACATTTCATTGATTATAAAGAAAAGGAACTAACTTACTCCTACGTAACTTACCTAAAAGATAGGAAAAACAAACCAATGACTTTTAACCCACTAAACCTAGTAAAACAAAATAAATTGCATATTGAACCACTTGTTGATCTGTTCAAGTCTACGAAGCTCCATTTACCATAGCCAAATTCATCTCCACAACCCGAAACCTGTATTAACTTCGGTTTAACTTCTTGTAACTGATAAACTCAGTTTAGAAACCGTGAACCGTTCACATGCAAACCCACTAACATGTTGACCCATGAACCGTAACGAACCGATTAACCCAACAGAAACAAGATAGATGAAAAAAATTTTATTCATAATCATCGCAGATTACATACCAGAAGAATTTACTGTTTTGATTTATAGTGTACAATTTTAACTTTAATAAAACCATATTTTATTTATTTACTTATATCTCAAATTAGTAGCGGCGGAAGCATATACACAGTTTTATCCAACTAAATATCCCGTCACTGATCCAACCATATTTGTAAAAGGGATATAATTTAGGAGTGTTAAACCTTTGGAAGTGTGGGAGGAGAAACTTTAACCAACCATATTGATAGGTTTGTGAGAGCTACCAACATGTTGAAGAATGTAGGTGTTAAGTTGTCATACCAAGAACAAATTAAGAAACTATTGGATTCTCTTCCTCAAGAATGGAGCCTTACGAGAAGGATGATCAATAAGGAATATCTAAGTGCTCGATCAACAATTAGTGATCTCATCAACATTATGAAAGCATTTGAAAAGTAGGTAAAAATCAAGCCAACTGGAAAGCAGAAAGCTCATGAATATTCAAAGAAGCATGAGGTGGTGAGGGAAAAGAATGAAGATGTTAAAGCTTCATTTGAATGCATCATCAGAATAATCATGCACTTGCAAATAATATGGTAAAGCTCTTGCTGAGGGGATGACTCTCAAGGTACTCGATAACCTTTGCTCTAAAAATATATAAAACATGTAAATGATATATATACTATGATTTCCTGCTTATAAAAATAAAAAATTCCACGTTAAAGTTCATAGAAGAAATGAAAAAAAAAATTAGTTGGCATATAGAATTAAATTGGATCACTGCTTGAAGAATTCAAAGCTTTCAAAAGATTAGATTTTGCTAAAGAACTTCTTATAAAGTATCTTCCTCAACAATTGGCATTTGCTAAATCTGAAGTAACCAAACTTCAAATAACAAATGGGAATTGGAATCTAAGTCAAAAGGTGTTAGGTGGCAGCATTGAAGGTCAATGACCTAATTTTATAAAATTCAGAATTGGAGACACTGATAATCTAGGATTTAAGTGTGCACTATTACCATCACCACTAAACATCAAATATTCAGTTATACCAACTCCTCATTCCCTTAAATAATCTTGCTGATAATTATTGTTAGATCTAGTGGACTCCGCCAAAAGAACAGATGATTGGAAAGCCAAAATAGTCTATAACATCTGATCACCAAACAATAGTGCTTAAATGATCTGCTCTCCCCAATGATAGTGCTACTCAACAGAGTTTATCAATGTAATAGTACTTAGGCAAATATCAGATGTTAAGAATTTGTTAGTTTGTTAGATGTCACTATCTAGGTAACGTCAGCCAAGATGCTTCAGTGGTTTGATTTGTACTAAAATAGAACAGTTCACTTTCCTTCTTGACATTTTGTACGAACAAATTACAAGTGAACAGGCTAAGGGGGAGTTTGTAATTCTCATGCACGTAAACACTGTAATTGCAATCTTTATGAAAAGCATGATGATGAAAGCAATCTTTCTATTGTTGTGATTCAAAAGTTTACTACTCCGCTACATATTTCCATAATTGTTTATCTTCTTTCATTGTTTCCATCTTTAACTTTCACAACAATCAAACTCAGATCCTAACAATTGGTATCAGAGCTTGGTCAATCAAATTCGATCTAAACAGTCAATTTGATATAAAAGATTAGCTCCTACTACTGATATCGTTTATTTGTTGGATTGAAAACATAGTAAAAGTTTATATACGTTCAAAGTATCTTAAACAAAAACATTGTTTGTAAACAATCAAACTGTCTCAAAATCCACAAGATCCATACAACACTGGTCCTCTGTACAAACCACCGGTGCTTGTCAGATCGGAGCATAATATCCGACAATGGCGGATGGGTCACATACTTGCTCAACAGAACATGGGGTGCTGGAAATCGGTTATCTTCGGACCACATGTTCCGATAGTGCCGAGTGCTGAAGACCCCTAGGTTAAAGTACCAAAGAAGCTGGAAAACTACTCCAAACAAGATTTTCATAAAATCAAGTTAGATGCCAAAACATTTAGCATTGTTTCTACGGCTCTACCGAAAGATATCTATGCTGGCGTATTGCATTGCAGTAGTACTAAGGAGTTGTTGGATGCATTGAAAGATCAGTTTGGTGGCACAGGGGAGGTTATTGAAAACAATAGAGAAGTTCTGAACCAACAGTATGAAACATTTTATCATGTTAATGGAGAATCATTAACTCAATAGTTTGTGAGGTTTAGTTGTCTAATAAGTGAATTAAAACTGGTAAATGTTGAGTATTCTAATTCAACCTTGAATAGCAGATTTCTAAGATCACTGCCAGATTAATGGGACACTATAGCCTTTGTAACAAGAAACTTTGTTGGTTTGAAAGAGATGAGTTTGACTCAGCTTCATGGTAGGCTCCTCACTTATGAGAGAGAGCTTAACCAGAAACATAAGCTACAAGAGTCAGGAAAAGTTGTTGATAACTAAGCTTTTGGTAGTACAACACTTTTTAGTCAAGAAGAAACCTCTAGTGGTAGTAAGGATAAGGGTTATGATCATGTCATTGACATAACATCTGGTGGAGGATTTAACTCTGATTCTTACTCACCCAATTATGCTTTTGCAGCAAATGGGGAAAACCAAGTTTCTGATAACTTATCATTTGAGTTAAATGGCCTTCAACACTTTAACCCCACTGATTTGGAAGAAATGGACATTTGCACCAACTTGCAGTGCTAAGTGTTAGAACTAGCAAATTTTACAAGAAAACTGGCAGAAAATTTTTAGGGTTGCATGGGGGATTGAAAGTTGGGTTGGATAAATCAAAGATCAAGTGTTATAAGTGCAACACGTTAGGCCATTTTTCTAGAGAATGTAGGAGCTAAACCAGTGGTCCTATAGTTACACATCCAAGTCCTAGACCTCAAAACACTGTCCATTATTCCCAATATACCGCTGCACCACACATGAAAAGCACTGTTCACTTTGACCACCCTATTAACACTATTCTGTTCAGTATGTCCAAACCACTGTAACTTAGATACAATATGTTCAAGCCCCAGGCCCTCAGGTTCAAGTGCAAGCTGCACCACATACTGCACAAACATCTGCTCAGGCAGAAACCAGTCAACAGAGCTTTTTCACACAAGGCTTTGTTGATTGGAGCAGCTTACCTGATGAACTTACTGATGAAAATTTTTCCCTAGTTGCCAATTTAGAAAAGAAACTTAATAATATTTATTTTATGGCACTAGAGACTATAAAAGAAGGGGTTGAATCCGAGGAAGTGGAGTCCATGTCTGATGTGGTATGTGATAAGGTCGAAACATCTGTTTCAAAAGAAAAGGTTGGTGAAGAACTGATGGAACCTGTGTCAGACCCATGGGAGTCCAGTGTATGTGAAGGAGAATGTGATTGTGCCATGATGGCTGCTGCTAAGGTATCACCTCAAGTCCTTAAAGACTTATGGTCAGACAAATGTATCATTGCTTTTGCTAACATCAAAGAGGTGAATGAAAACCTTAAAAACAAGATCTTAAATGATGAATGACTGACAGTTTGAAAAACTTTTTAAAGAGTTAAAATCAAAAATGTTTAAAAAAGAAAGTGAAATCAGCAGTCTCAAACATGAATCAAGCATAACCAAGGATCAACTCCAAACAATGGTAGAAAAATACCAGAGTTGTAAAAAGGAGCTTGAGTCTACCTAAATCACTTGTGAAAAATGAGTAGAATCCTGCAAAGGTTGTGACTTGATGATAGAAAAATAGATCAAAAGCAATGTGAAATTTGGCATAGGCTTTCGCAAAAATGACCAAGTTTCTGAAAACACTGATGTAAATGATTCTGGTTTGGTTGAAATTGTCACACCCCGACCACGTAGGACAACAAACCGTGGCGGAAACGTCGGGGAGTGTTGTAACAGAAGCTATCGTTTCATAACCATGGATATAAGAAGTGTTTCGTTTTATTGATAAAATTAAACATTAACATTGTCTTAACATAGAACAAACAAGTTTCACATCGTCTATCACCATTATTATCTCACTAAGGCCTCGTCCAGATCTTATGTGACGCATGCATCCTAGTATTCAATCAAGCAACATCACCTGAAACATATGTAAAAACAAAGTCAGCAAAGAAATGCTGGCGAGTACATAGGTTTTATAAGAGTATCAGAATCATGGCTTCGTTTACATGTTGCAGTACTTAATTAGACTACAAGAGTCAAAATACAAACCTCGTTTTGAAAAGTGTATTGCAACATAGTTAACCAACTCAAATCAAGTTGATTATAGTTTATAAAATCTTGTAGCCATGCTTCTTAACCCAAAAACATTTGTTTTAGAAAACCAACTTGTAAAACATCTTGTAAAAATTCGTTAAAAACTCGTATGGTTTATAACCTTTAGAAAACATCGTTTGTGTGACATCGTTTCAAAGTCGTTTACCCAAGTGAACTAAATAACGCCACGGTATGTAATATATTGAAAACACTTATATATAAGAAGTACCAGCGGCGTATCTACCATGCTTTCACCATATTACACCCGTACCGTTATCTATACACCAACCAAAAACCAATCGTTTATCCAATTCGTATAACTTGTTCAAATCGTTTTCAAATCGTTTCCAAATCGTTTCCTCGTTTAAATCGTTTAAAATCATCCTCGTTTTAATTGTGAAAACGTATTTATGGTCGTCTCGCTAACAACATTCAAACCTTCGTGACTCGATCACCTCGCTTCTCGCTTCTCGAATTAACAAACCACCAAAGGGTAAGTTAACAAACATCAGATTCAGTCGCTACCCACAAACCCCACAGATAACCATGGGTGCAGTGCAATAACGGGATTTGTCAGATCCTATGGTACCATAACCTAATACTGGTCGGCTTGGTCAATGCTAATGAATGTCATTTTTTATGTAACTACAACCATCAAGTTTCGTTCACATTATTGAAATCGTTATTAGTTTAGTAAAAATCGTTTAATCGTTTTTTTGAAATCATCGTTTAAACCTTGAAAACATTTCGTACATATGAATCACCCCAAAACATTTAAAAACAGTAAAATAGGGGAACTATGTACTCACATGAAGTGCAAAGTATCCTCGATCAATAGAACTCAAGCAAACTTAAGCAAACCAGAGAAATCAAGTAGCACCTAGTAATCGAACCACTAGTCAAACAATAGACGCCTAAATCGGACGATCGGACAGAATGAGGTCTTGTAAACCAAATGAGTGTTGGAACACATGTGATATGGTTTGACAAAGCCTACATCCTAAATCGGAACCTAACCTAAGTGCTTTCGACCCATTGTGACCCATTAAGGTAGCTTACGTTACTTTAACACGTCGTGCGCGCAATGCGCGTTCGAGACGTCTAACTAGTCCTATGACAAGTATTATATGCCCATACATGTTTAATTATGTTACATAATCAGTTACGTGACAAAATTTTAGGTTACATATGCTTAATTACCAATTATGTATGAAAAGGGTATTTTGGTAATTTACCAAAGGCACATAAACTACTTATCATGCAACTAATCAAACCTAAGTGACCATAAGGTATAACCTCGGAAGGTTATTCCCTACACTACTATGGTCACTAAACATGTTTGGTCGGATCCTAATGATCGACCAAACGGGTCGTGTTCGAAAGTCTAAGCGGGTGTTTAGTCCGCTTAACTTACGACTCTACACAAGCACTAATCTAAAAAGTGACGAGCAAAACATGTCGAAACATGTTTAGTTAAGTTCGAAAATAGGTTTGGTATCAAAACAAACGGTTTTGATACCTAAAAGTAGCTTGGTTACAAAATACGCGAGAAAACGCATTCTGGCCGAAGCTACGACTCGTCACTGAGCCTAGATAACGTGGTAATCAGTAGGTGTAGTTACTAGGGACTATAACCATCGTGATTACGCTCACGTTATAAAGTTCAAACGAACATCGCGTTGACCACAAACTGGTCAAAGCAGAAAGTCAAACGCAGTTTGACTTTAACGCTAAAACGAATGAAAAGAACGAAAGAACGCTTACAGAAGGTCCCCGCAAGATTTGATTCCGATTTTTCTCTCAGGTAGGAAGCATATACTTCCACTTGGAGAGCATAAATTAGATTTCAAATTGTGGGTTTTGAAGTGAAATGGATGGGGTATATATAGGATTTTTTAGAACCGTTAAGATCGTTCGTCGAAAAACGTGCTTTAATCTAGACCTTACATGTGGGCACATGGTTTTCTAAAACCATGGGAGCCCCTAATGTGGACTATGTTCATTGAATACCAGCCCATGGTTTTGCAAAACCATGGGTGAAAACCATCAACATTTCAAAATGGACTAGGTTCATTGAATCTGCCAGAAATTTCAAAAATGGTCCCTACACTTGTAAAACTTGATTCTTTTGGCACTTTTAAGCCCCGTTAACCACATTTCAAGGATCTAAAATAAAGTTAAAGTATAGGGAACTTAAAATATGCTCAAAAACATCTCGGATGTCGGTTCGTTTGGTCGTACGGTTGCGTTATTCGCTTAATTACGACGGAAGTCGTAACGGACGCAAAAACGATCCAAATCAAGCGACGAATGGAATTTTCTTATGCCAAACACTATAATAAAATATTTTAGTGCTTACATAATTTTTTTTGGATGTTCGGATATATTCAGAACGTAAGATATGCGCGAAAATGCAAACTTGTGCACTTTTTGACGCTTTTAGTCCCTATTGATCAATAAAGTTTATTTTAGCATACCGAACCCCTCAAACCTATTTCTAAGCTATGTAAAGGATATTTAGGGTATGTTTAACTTATGATCTAGTTCCGGAATGTTCGTTACTATAAAAATCGGTATAGTTTCACAGTTTGACACAAATAGTCCCTGCGATCGAACAAACTTGATTTCAACACACCAAACCATCCAAAACTTACTTCTAAGTCATGTGGAGGTTATTTAAGGTATGTTAAGCCTATTTCACTATTCCGGAGTGTTCGTTGCATTGAACTGGTTATATTTACGCATCCGTGCGCATATAACCTTCCAAAAAGCGATTTAGAGCTTGAAATCGGAATCGAATTGAATTGAAAATTTACCAAACACAATTACACATATAATAACATAAAAACACATATAATAACACCAAAGCACATTTCTTTATTGATAACCAACATTGTTTTATATTGAACCATGACTACAGAACACAGTTGTCACAGTCTCCCCTACTTCAGGAAATTTCGTCCCGAATTTTTTTTTATCTAGAGGAAGCTTGTGAAAACAAATGCGGATATTTCGCCTTCATCTGGTCCTCACGTTCCCAAGTAAACTCTGGGCCACATTTGGATTCCCAGCGAATTTTTACCAATCGAATTCGTTTGTTCTTCAACTGTTTGAAAGTACGGTCCATGATCTCCACGGGTTTCTCGATGAAGTACATCGTTTCATCGATTCGGATCTCGTCGAGAGGAATGTGAAGATCAGCGTCAGCTAAACATTTTTGCAAATTGGACATGTGAAAAGTCGGGTGAATATCCCAAGCTCTGGAGGTAGCTCTAATCATATCCTCCAAAGTTTGAATCGTTCGCTCAGATTGACTATTTGTTTGGGCATGATAAGCAGTGCTTAGATTCAATTTGGTTCCCAAAGCAGATTGCATGGTCTTCCCAAAAATGAGATGAAAATCGATCATCACGATTAGAAATGATATCCAAAGGCACACCATGTCGTGATACAATCTCATCAACATAAATCTTTGCAAGTTTATCAGCAAATAGATCCTCGCGAATTGGAATAAAATGAGCTGATTTCGTTAATCGATTGGTAACAACCCAAATAGCATTGTGACCTTTAGATATACACGGTAGCTTAGTGATGAGATCCATCGCAAGGCTCTCCC
Source organism: Helianthus annuus (assembly GCF_002127325.2). Lineage (NCBI taxonomy): Eukaryota > Viridiplantae > Streptophyta > Magnoliopsida > Asterales > Asteraceae > Helianthus > Helianthus annuus. The sequence continues at coordinate 57,002,685 of NC_035434.2, read as the reverse complement.
ACTTCCAAACAGGTATCTCTGGTTGTACAAGCAAACCAGAAGGTTGTTGATGTTCAGGCTTGACTTTAAGACAAGTTAGGCATTTTGATACATACAAGGCAACATCCTTTTTCATACCAGGCCACTAGCACTGAGTACGAAGATCCTTGTACACTTTATCAGCACCAAGATGGATAGAATATCGAGACTTACGAGATTCGTCCATTAACAAGGTGCGAAGATCGTCTTGTTTTGGAATCCACAAACGATCCTCGAAATAGAGCAACCCATCATCCTTCGTTTCGAGTTTAAGCTCAAGCTGATGTGGTAATTCCGTACCCATCAAATTTTGTGAAACACAAAATTGCTGAGCTTGAAGAACAAGAGTTTGAAGATTAAATAGCGTTTGGAACGCTTCTTCTTGTTTGGGTCCCCACTCAAAAGGCTTATTCTTTTGAGTCAAAGCAGTGAGTGGAACCGCGGTTTTTGAGAAGTTGAAATGAATTGACGATAATATCCAGCAAGACCAAGAGAAGATCGAATCTCTGTTAGTGTTGTTGGTGTATTCCAGTCTTTAATAGCAACAATCTTGGATGAATCCACATGAATACCCTGCTCATTGACTATATGACCCAAGAATTGAACTTCTTTAAGCCAGAATTCACACTTGGATATTTAGCAAAAAGTTGTTCCTTCTTCAGGAGTTCCAATGTTAAGCGAAGGTGTTGTTCGTGCTCGGCTCGAGACTTCGAATAGACAAAAATATCGTCGATGAACACAATGATGAACTTGTCTAAATAAGGTTTACAGACCCTATTCATTAAGTCCATGAAGATAGCTGGAGCATTTGTCAAACCAAAGGGCATGACAGTGAACTCATAATGCCCATATCTTGTGCGAAAAGCAGTTTTGGGAATATCTTCTTCGAGAACATGAAGTTGATGATACCCAGAACGCAGGTCGATCTTTGAAAAGCATGAAGCACCTTGCAGCTGATCAAAGAGATCATCAATTCGAGGTAGGGGATATCGATTCTTGACGGTAAGCTTATCAAGCCCACGATAATCGATACACATTCGAAAAGACCCATCTTTCTTTTTCATGAAGAGGACAGGGGCTCCCCAATGTGAAAAGCTCGGACGGATGAATCCTTTATCCGATAACTCTTGAAGCTGTTTCGATAACTCTTGCATCTCTGATGGTGCAAGACGAGAAGGTGCTTTCGCAATCGGGTTGGCACTGGGTACAAGGTCAAAATGAAACTGGACTTGACGACCTGGAGGCAAACCAGGCAGTTCATCAGGAAACACCTCTGGATAATCCCAAACAATCGGAATATCCTGAATACTCTTGCGCTTGTTTTTCTCCTCGGTGACATGTGCTATGAAAGCAACATATCCTTTTCTTCAATAACTCTGGGGTTTTTGTTTCTTAAAAGAAACGGTCGTTTAAGGTTCCTGGGGAGATCACAAGTGATCATAAAAGTGACAGAACCACATCAGTGGTTTGTCTTTGTGTTAACATCAAAAGGTTGCATCAAACATTCATACAATTGCATTGGTTCAAAAAAAATAAAAACCACAAAATTTTTATTTATATAACAACCGCATTGTCTTTAAATGTTAAAAGATAACAACCAGAGGAAATACAAAATACTAATCGTTCATAGCTGCATCATTGATTGCCTCATTGATGTTATACACTCGTCCACGTGCTGGATTCACATTGACGTTGACGTTCACATTCGGATTAGCATTCGTGTTTGCATTCACCAGTCTTGGACAGTTGTTGCGGAAGTGACCAAACTCTCCACAGTTGAAACATGAACCCGGTGGGAATCTTGCAATATTCCCTTGAACCGGAGCTTGAACCTGAGCAACCTGATTTTGTCCCAGACGACAAATATTGGCCAAATGCCCAAGTTTTCCACACGTTATGCATTTCTTACAAGCTTGTTGTGCAACATGATGATCGTTGCAGCATGCACAAGGAGGTGCGGTACCTGCATACGCCTTCTTCGCAGGAGGCTGAGCCGGTGGGTTCTGATTAGTCTGTGCCGTAACAGCGAAATTCTGAGCATCCTTCCACTTCCTCGACTTCTTTGTCGTCTCACCTTCATTATCCTTACCCTTACCCTTTTTCTTGTCTTTTACAGAATCAGTCGCCTTCCTTTTATCACCCTTGCGGGTGAGTTTACCCTTCCTGACTTGAGACTCAGTCAGGGTAGCAGACAACTCGATTGCTTAACGAAGGGTAGTAGGATTAACACCGGTCACAATATCCTGAATTGAATCGGGCAAACCATCGATATATCTCTCGATTGCCTTCTCCAGAGGGTAACCATGGTGGGACACAACAGACTGAGTTCTTCAAAACAATCCGTGTACGCACGGTGTTCAGCCCCATCTTGCTTTAGATCGTCAAACTCTCGCTCCAAAGCCCGAATTTCGTGACGGGGACAAAACTCTTTCATCATGAGAGCCCGAAGCTCATCCCATGTTTGTGCCAACACCACTTCGGCACCCCTATCGCGCATAACACCATTCCACCAGGTAAGCGCTCGCTTCTCAAACACGCTTGATGCAAATTCAACCTTCCGCGCATTCGGACACTGCACGTGTCTGAATGTGCTCTCGATACTCTCAAACCACTGCAGGAGCGCAGTTGCTCCTTGCGACCCAGAAAACTTTAGCGGCTTAGCAGAATTGAAGCTCTTGAAGTTACACGGCGCATTGTTGTTTTTATTATTGTTGTTGAATATCTCGTGGACTTGGGTCACAACAGCTGGAAGCACAGCAGCCACTTGCTGAGAAACCAATGCTGCGATTTCTTCAATAGTGAAAGATTGTGCTTCACGTCGAGGAGGCATTGTCTAATAAGGACATAAGAGAAACGAGTGAGGTTGAAAAGCAAAAGAGGTATTGAAAATACTGTCAAAACACCAGAAAGGCGATCATTTGTTTGTTACGTCGAACAAACAAATGACACGGAGAGACTAATCAAAGTAAATGGATCAAAAATAATGTATCGCCGAAGACATGCTCGCCTATAAGTGGACACTCACCCCAAGAGTTCCCAGGTAAGAGTGACTGGTCCGATACTACGGATTTGTACGAACACTCTAGCCTTAGACAGAAAACTCAGAGTACAGGCACCCACTCTTCCAGTTTGCACGTGTTCACACTATTTAGACCCAAACTCTGACGAGATTTGAAAACTTAAAGGGTTCAAAACCTTATAACAAAGGGTTCAAAACCTAGTAATCAATCATCCTAGAACAGATGATTAGTTTTCAAAGCGGATTCGGATTTGTGCTCTCGTTGTGGTTATCACCTAAGGATAGGTGACGGTATTGTTTTAAAATCTAAACACAAGTAAACTTGTGTTAGGGCCCTATAACCATTGGCTCTGATACCAACTTCTTCTGTCACACCCCGACCACGTAGGACAACAAACCGTGGCGGAAACGTCGGGGAGTGTTGTAACAGAAGCTATCGTTTCATAACCATGGATATAAAAAGTGTTTCGTTTAATTGATAAAATTAAACATTAACATTGTCTTAACATAGAACAAACAAGTTTCACATCGTCTATCACTATTATTATCTCACTAAGGCCTCGTCCAGATCCTATGTGACGCACGCATCCTAGTATTCAATCAAGCAACATCACCTGAGACATATGTAAAAACAAAGTCAGCAAAGAAATGCTGGCGAGTATATAGGTTTTATAAGAGTATCGGAATCATGGCTTCGTTTACATGTCGCAGTACTTAACTAGACTACAAGAGTCAAAATACAAACCTCGTTTTGAAAAGTGTATTGCAACATAGTTAACCAACTCAAATCAAGTTGATTATAGTTTATAAAATCTCGTAGCCATGCTTCTTAACCCAAACACATTTGTTTTAGAAAACCAACTTGTAAAACATCTTGTAAAAATTCGTTAAAAACTAGTATGGTTTATAACCTTTAGAAAACTCGTTTGTGTGACATCGTTTCAAAGTCGTTTACCCAAGTGAACTAAATAACGCCACGGTACGTAATATATTGAAAACACTTATATATAAGAAGTACCAGCGGCGTATCTACCATGCTTTCACCATATTACACCCGTCCCGTTATCTATACACTAACCAAAAACCAATCGTTTATCCAATTCGTATAACTTGTTCAAATCGTTTTCAAATCGTTTCCAAATCGTTTCCTCGTTTAAATCGTTTAAAACCATCCTCGTTTTAATTGTGAAAACTTATTTATGGTCGTCTCGCTAACAACATTCAAACCTTCGTGACTCGATCACCTCGCTTCTCGCTTCTCGAATTAACAAACCACCAAAGGGTAAGTTAACAAACATCAGATTCAGTCGCTACCCACAACCCCCACACAAACCATGGGTGCAGTGCTATAACGGGATTTGTCAGATCCTATGGTACCATAACCTAATACTGGTCGGCTTGATCAATGCTAATGAATGTCATTTGTTATGTAACTACAACCATCAAGTTTCGTTCACATTATTGAAATCGTTATTAGTTTAGTAAAAATCGTTTTAATCGTTTTTTTTGAAATCATCGTTTAAACCTTGAAAACATTTCGTACATATGAATCACCCCAAAACATTTAAAAACAGTAAAATAGTGGAACTATGTACTCACATGAAGTGCAAAGTATCCTCGATCAATAGAACTCAAGCAAACTTAAGCAAACCAGAGAAATCAAGTAGCACCTAGTAATCGAACCACTAGTCAAACAATAGACGCCTAAATCGGACGATCAGACAGAATGAGGTCTTGTAAACCAAATGAGTGTTGGAACACATGTGATATGGTTTGACAAAGCCTACATCCTAAATCGGAACCTAACCTAAGTGCTTTCGACCCATTGTGACCCACTAAGGTAGCTTACGTTACTTTAACGCGTCGTGCGCGCAATGCGCGTTCGAGACGTCTAACTAGTCCTATGACAAGTATTATATGCCCATACATTTTTAATTATGTTACATAATCAGTTACGTGACAAAATTTTAGGTTACATATGCTTAATTACCAATTATGTATGAAAAGGGTATTTTGGTAATTTACCAAAAGCACATAAACTACTTATCATGCGACTAATCAAACCTAAGTGACCATAAGGTATAACCTCGGAAGGTTATTCCCTACACTACAATGGTCACTAAACATGTTTGGTCGGATCCCAATGATCGACCAAACGGGTCGTGTTCGAAAGTCTAAGCGGGTGTTTAGTTCGCTTGACTTACGACTCTACACAAGCACTAATCTAAAAAGTGACGAGCTAAACATGTCGAAACATGTTTAGTTAAGTTAGAAAATAGGTTTGGTATCAAAACAAACGGTTTTGATACCTAAAAGTAGCTTGGTTACAAAATACGCGAGAAAACGCATTCTGGCCGAAGCTACGACTCGTCACTGAGCCTAGATAACGTGGTAATCAGTAGGTATAGTTACTAGGGACTATAACCATCGTGATTACGCTCATGTTATGAAGTTCAAACAAACATCCCGTTGACCATAAACTGGTCAAAGCAGAAAGTCAAACGCCGTTTGACTTTAACGCTAAAACGAATGAAAAGAACGAAAGAACGCTTACAGAAGGTCCCCGCAAGATTTGATTCCGATTTTTCTCTCAGGTAGGAAGCATATACTTCCACTTGGAGAGCATAAATCAGATTTCAAATTGTGGGTTTTGAAGTGAAATGGATGGGGTATATATAGGATTTTTTAGAACCGTTAAGATCGTTCGTCGAAAAACGTGCTTTAATCTAGACCTTACATGTGGGCACATGGTTTTCTAAAACCATGGGAGCCCCTAATGTGGACTATGTTCATTGAATACCAGCCCATGGTTTTGCAAAACCATGGGTGAAAACCATCAACATTTCAAAATGGACTAGGTTCATTGAATCTGCCAGAAATTTCAAAAATGGTCCCTACACTTGTAAAACTTGATTCTTTTGGCACTTTTAAGCCCCGTTAACCCCATTTCAAGGATCTAAAATAAAATTAAAGTTAAGGGAACTTAAAATATGCTCAAAAACACCTCGGATGTCGGTTCGTTTGGTCGTACGGTTGCGTTATTCGCTTAATTACGACGGAAGTCGTAACGAACGCAAAAAAGATCCAAATCAAGCGACGATTGGAATTTTCTTATGCCAAACACTATAATAAAATATTTTAGTGCTTACATAATTTTTTTTGGATGTCCGGATATATTCAGAACGTAAGATATGCGCGAAAATGCAAACTTGTGCACTTTTTGACGCTTTTATCCCTATTGATCAATAAAGTTTATTTTAGCATACTGAACCCCTCAAACCTATTTCTAAGCTATGTAAAGGATATTTAGGGTATGCTTAACTTATGATCAAGTTCCGGAATGTTCGTTACTATAAAAATCGGTATAGTTTCACAGTTTGACACATATAGTCCATGCGATCGAACAAACTTGATTTCAACACACCAAACCATCCAAAACTTATTTCTAAGTCATGTGGAGGTTATTTAAGGTATGTTAAGCCTATTTCACTATTCCGAAGTGTTCGTTGCATTGAACTGGTTATATTTACGCACCCGTGCGCATATAACCTTCCAAAAAGCGATTTAGAGCTTGAAATCGGAATCGAATTGAATTGAAAATTTACCAAACACAATTACACATATAATAAGATAAAAACACATATAATAACACCAAAGCACATTGCTTTATTGATAACCAACATTGTTTTATATTGAACCATGACTACAGAACACAGTTGTCACAGAAATTATTCCCACAAACATGGTTGGCCAAGAAATAAAAGTCACATATCCAAATGGAAAGAAAATTGTATTGGAAAAATCTGAAGGAACCTCAACTTTTGAGGAAATTGAAAAATACCAATTCAAATGAACATGGTCAGATGAGTGTGACATTCTTGAAAATTTTAAGCCAATGGACTTCTCAACGATTGAGGGTGTGAAAGTACCTAAGGTGAAAATCATTCCCTTAAAAGACTTTCCAGCAGATGTTATAAAATCTGTTGACAAAGAGGTTGAAAAAGGGAAGAAGAAAGAGAAGATCAAAAACTTGTTTTGTGACTTTTGTGAAAATAAGAATCGTGTTACCAAAAACTGTTTTCTTTTAAAAGCATATGACATAAACAAGACAAGTGTGATTGTGCCTGCACCTCATTGCACAATCTGTGGGAAGAAAAATCACAAAACTCAAGAGTGTGTTTATCTCAAAAATTTTGATGTCAAAAGAAATGAGTATAAATCAAAAACACTTGAGAGTCCACAAAAAGGAAAGTCCAAACAGACCTTTTTCCCAGTCCAAACATCTGTTACCAAACAGCTGAATGCAACCTCTGTTCCTAGAGAGGTTCAGGTAACAAATGCACCACCACCAAACCAATTTCCAAGGGGATATAGCCAACCACTGTATCAAAGAGTACCACATGGTTATGAGGCCTACAAAATACCTTTAAAACCAAAAGTGAACAGGTATCCTCATGGTTACAACCACTTGACAGGAAATGGTCCTCAGCAGAAGTTTCAAAAATCTGCTCAAACATCTGACCATTCTCATGGACTTGAGGCTAGAATGTCTGTGACCCTATCCAAAGCCATTTTGGCTTTGGACACTCACCAAAACTAATTTGTTACTTGATATGCAGGGAGCTTATACTTGCCTTTATAGTGTATGGTGTGTAGATAGTGGAGGCTCCAGGCACATGATAGGATTTAGAGCCCTTCCCAAAGACATTATCAAACATGGAAGGGGTGATATATCCTTTGGTAACAATTCCAAAGGGAAGGTGATGGGGTCAGGGACAGTATAAGCTGGAAAACTCAAGTTTGAACATGTCAATCTTAAATTTAATCTTCTTACTGTATCACAAATGAGTGACAAGGGTTATGGGTCATTCTTCTCTAAGGAAACTTGTAAGATTGTTGGGCCAGAAGTGGTTAAAAAGATTGAGGAAATAATAGTCGGGATCAAAACACAGCTTATGTATGTATATGTGGTTGATATGTTGAAAGATAATCCAATGTCTGATGCCTGTTTGTTCTCAACTGCCTCTACCAAAGAGACGAAACTATGGCACAGAAGACTTGGTCACAAACTATCACCACACTCTCAAAACAAGGCCTTGTAAGAGGTCTTCGAGCAAAACTTTTCACTTGTGATGAACATTGTGTTTCGTGTCTAAAAGGTAAACAACATAAAAGTTCATTCAAATCCATCGATGAGTCCAAAACTAGTCAGTGCTAACAATTGTTGCACATGGACTTGTTTGGCCCTGTTAAAATCATGAGTCTTAAAAAGAAGAGATATTGTCTTGTCATAGTTGATGATTTTTCAAGGTTTACATGGACTTACTTTTTGCACTCCAAAGATGAGACTGCAAGTATTCTACAGGACTTTGTCACAAAAGTTGAAAAGCAATTTGATCTGCTAGTAAAAATCTTGAGGAGTGACAATGGAATAGAGTTTAAAAATAAGGAGTTGGATGACTTCTGTGTGTCAAAAGGGATTGTAAGGCAGTACATCGTCCCAAGAACACCATAACAAAATGGGGTGGTTTGTGAATGCGTATGTCTGTAGCTTTCGTCATATATTGAGTCTTATTTTGTATTTAATTGTATTGTTTAGTTTAGATTGTATTTCGTATGAAATGGACGGGATTTCAATGTAAATGGCCCATTAGTACAAAAGTCACTTTCGTGCGAATGGGACATAAGCCCATTTCATACGAACTGGCCCATCCGCCCTTACTGGTTTCGTGCGAGTTTGTTCACCTATAAATAGGGGTGTCGGGCTTGTCATTTGTAACTTTGGCAACTTTGAAGCGAAGCTTTGCCAAAATTGTTTCTTGGCATTGTAATAGCTTTCAATTAATTGAAACGATAGTTCAATGGTATTTTTGTGTGTTTGTTCACTTTATACTTGGATTCCGCACGAGATATGAAGATCTACTAACCGGTCGGAGCATTCGGAGCACCGATACGGTCCTTACAAGTGGTATCAGAGCTTGGAGACCGGTTTCGAGGACTTAGAATACAAGATACCAGTAATATCAAGGAGATTCAAGCCAATTTGAACCTGATTTCATCATCTTTCTCATCTCATTTCTTCTATACATCTTCTTTCTACTTAAAACGCAAAATTAACGTCGAATCCACAGACAAAATTGAATGATTTTTGAATATGTTGTGAGAAATCATAACCTAATCAATCCTTGAAAAAATAAGATCAAAATTCGATCTAATTCATAGAAAATTCTTGAAAAAACCATGAAAAACACAACCTAGGGTTCGTAGGTCGTTCGAAGTACACGTCACATTCATACGAATTGGCATTCCCATTCGGGCGAAAGTGCGAAACAACTTACTTTTAAAGAAATTGATACATTTGCATGAACCGGCAGTCCCAATTCGTACGAAAGCGCACAAACTTGTTTGACCAGTCATACTTGTTCAGTTCGCACGAAAATAGCATTCCCTTTCGTACGAAAGGAGTTTACTTGTTATAGTTTCAAGTTTGATTTGATCGTGTGTTGACTTTTTCATGTACTTCTCGAGTAGTTCAAAGATTGTGATCATGTATTCGGAATTCTACAACGAGTTTTATGACGCTTTCACAACCGCATCAACATCCATACCAAAGACTGTATCAAATGTTATATCTGAAAGCCTAAGCATTGACAATGCTTGCGTAACTTATCAAAAACCACCAAAGTTAATGAACATGGAGGATTATAATGGGTGGAAAGATCGATTTGAAAACTGGCTTAAAGCATATGCATTTGAAAGTTGGAAAATGTTAACAATAGAATATAAACCTCTAGTAAATGATCGTTAGGAAGAAATACCAATTCATAAGTATTAAGCAGAAGATAAAAGGGCTTTCTCTAATGAACTAAAAATGATTACATTTCTACAAAAATGACTCAGAGATTATATACTTCTTTGCTTCAACACGCAAAAACATCAAACTCTATGTGGGAGGCATTACAAAGTAAATATGAGGGTGGGGTAGAAATGATGAAAAGCAAAAAGTCACTGTTAAAGAAAGAATTTGATTTGTTCAATTGGCTGAATGGGGAAAATGTTAGAAAGATGATAGAGCGTTTTTGTCATTTGATACTTGAGTTGGAACGACTTACGATAAAAAGGATAATGAGGAGATAATCGACAAGCTCAATGATGTCGTGCCCAATGAAGATGATTGGTCCACGTACATAATGATTCTCAAGAATAGTACAGGTTTTGAAAAGATGGATTTACAAACGCTGATTCAAAGACTTGAAGGTCATGAGTTAGAATTTTGAAAGCAGAACAAGATGAGCAACTCAACTCTTCAGCAGAACATGAATATTTACTATCGAGGGACCTTATTATCAAACAACCAATATTCAGAAATTGGCACCACATTCAGTGTAGAAAACTCGAGTGGATAACCAAAAAGCAGTTAATCAAACAGTGGTTCATCGAGTAGTGGTTTTGGTTATTCAAGCACAAATGCCAATTCAAACAATCAATCATCTTCTGCACCGAACAATCATCAAAATCAAAACAACTCCAATCCTAATGTGATTTAATGCAACATAGCTGTAAATCTAAACAACTCACAGAGCATGAGTGTTGATGCAACTAAGTAACAAATGGTCTTCTTAGCATCAATTTTGGAGTCTTACCAAAGTCCAGCAACAAATGGAGTCTTACCCAGTCACACTCAAGAAGAAGATCAAACTCAGACACTAGAAACAGTAGAACCTGCTGAGAATACACAAGCCATGGTGTTTGATGAATCAGATAACTCAGATTCTGATGGTCCTTCGTTCGATAAAGGTGATTCTGATTCTAAGGGGGAGCAGGTCCAGATTGATGATCAAGCAGACGAAGTCCAACAAAATGTGGAACAAAACATTTCAAATCTGGATGAGGTGGTGGTTCCTAATTAAGTGATGCCTAGGACACTTTCATATCATCCGAAGGAGTACATCATTTGAGAACTCCAATCAGGAGTCTGAACATGACATCAAATTGATCAGGGCTTTTAATGTCTTTATTCTAAAATTGCTCCTTTACAAGTTGATTTTTCCATTAAGTGCTTTATTTCGCAGGTTGATCCAAAAACGTATAAAGAGGCGCTTACTGAAGAATCGTGGGTAAACGCGATGCAAGAGGAGCTGAATCAATTTGAGAAACTCGGTGTTTGGAAGCTAGTTGATTTGCCTAGAGGTCAAAGAATGATAAAAACAAAAAGGCTATTCAAGTGCAAATGAGATGATAGAGGCATAATAGTCAGAAACAAAGCTCGCCTAGTGGTTCAGGGTTTTAGCCAGCAGGAGGGTATTGACTTTATCGAGGTTTATGTTGCTGTTGCTAGACTCGAGGCGATTTGTATTTTCCTTGCTTTTGCATCTTGGAAAGGGTTTAAAGGTCACCAACTCGATGTCAAGTCAGCATTTTTATACGGAAAAGTGAAAGAAGAGCTGTATGTTGGTCAGCCACCGGGCTTTACCGATCCTATGCACAAATACAAGGTCTACTTGCTAGATAAAGCCTTATACTGGTAGCATTAGGCCCCGAGAGCCTTGTACGAGACTTTGTCTCAGTACCTGTTGTCGAATGGTTTTACTCGTGGCAAAGTAGATGCAACACTCTTCACTAAAGAAGCTGATGGGCACTTGCTGATTGTACAAATTTACGTGGATGATATAATCTTTGGTTCGACGAATGACGCAATTTGCAAAGATTTTGAACGGGTCATGAAACTCAAGTTCGAGATGAGCTCAATGGGCGAGATGAAGTTCTTCTTAGGCTTACAAGTTGATCAGTTTCCTGGGGGAATCTTTATTCACCAAACAAAGTATGTTCACGACATGTTGGAGAAATTCAGCATGACGGGAACTTCACATATGTCTACACCATTGGCGCTCAATCATGGCATTCATCCGGATCCCACAGGGGATAAAGTCGACGAGAATTTGTACCGGTCAATGATAGGGTCCCTCATGTACCTAACAGCTTCTCGACCAGACATTATGTATCCCACATACCTCACAGCTTGTTATCAATCAAGTCCGAGAGCATCTCATATGGTGATCGTTAAAAGAATCATGCGATATCTCAAAGGAACTCCAAGTTTCGGCTTGTGGTATCCAAAGAATGGCGAATTCAACCTGGCGGGATACTCAGATTCTGATTATGGCTGTTGCAAACTGAACACGAAGTCTACTATCGTCGGCTGCCAGTTCTTTGGAACTAGACTGGTAACATGGCTGTGTAAGAAACAGAATATGGTCGCTCTCTCTCTCTACATGCGAAGCTTAGTACGTCTCGGCTAACAATTGTTGTTCACAGATATTGTGGATCCAACAGCAGAGGAGAGACTATGCTCTTTAATTTCTTAATACGCTTATTTACGTAGACAATGAGGTTGCAATTAACATAACTAAAAACCATGTTCATCAGTCTAAGAGAAAACACATTGAAATTCGACATCACTTCATTCATGATTGCTACGAAAAGAAGTTGATTAGAATTGAAAAAATCCACACCGATGAACAAAAAGCTGACTTTTACACAAAACCGTTTGATTGATCAAAATTTCAATATCTTTTGAAACTAAACGGTATGAGGCTTTTGTCATCAGGGAGTTAACTTGTCGAAGGTGATTCCAAGGCAAAGGACGTTGAGATGTAATCAGCATCGGTTTGTCATTTTCTTCTTTTTAAAATGTTTTTAATTTTAGGGGGAGAAATGCAGTACAAAATACAAAAACATTAAAAAATTCAAAAATGTAAAAAACATAGAAAAAGACAAAAGAGTTAGTGTGTAAAGAGGAAATGATAGTGAATCAGTAAGACAGTCACAACATGCTAAAGAAATGGAAAGTTAAAAACTGAAACGGTCTCACTGATGATATGCTAGTATGTTTTTACACATTTAGTAGATTGATTTCGAGATATAAACCTAAATCAATAACTTTCTTATTTCGTGAGAAACATCTCTCGGATATATGGACTTAGTACTCCAAAATTTCGTTTGAGAGATTGCCTGATTCTGAGATATTAGGTCTTATACTTATTCATATCTGGGGTATTATACTTAGTCTTCTGAATTTGCGTCAGCAATGGCCTAGACTTTGTATAATACTTTTGCGCCTAAACCCCTACACTGCATAAAAATTGAGAATATCGAACGATATATATCAAGTGCAGATGTTTAGAAGATTCCTAAGTAGAACATACCTTAAGTCGAGCCTTCATCTCTTTGTCTGAATGGTAGTTCTAACCTGAGCTCTCAAGGTCTCGCACTAACCCAGAGACAGATATCATTTAGGTATATTCATCTGCAAGACTGAATCTATGGAATCTTGATACGGGAGTATATTCTGAGGAGGGACACGCGATTAAGTTAGTTCTTAAAACTCTAATCTCGTATCTTGAATCAATTGAAGTTTGTGTAAAAATTTAAGTGGACCAGTTTACTGACAATCTAAGTGAATCATTTAAAACTTAAAGTTTATGAAGATCAACGGTGCTAGTGATTTGTCAAAAGCTGATATGATCCTCTAACACAACTCACCAAAAATATATATGTAAATATGTTGTTGTTTCATTACAAAACCACAAAAAGATTTTAGGAGTGTTTTAGCATAAAGTTTGTAAAATACAAAAAGATTTTATTTCTGCTTTATTTTCAACAAAACGATGACAGAAATCGGATCATTGAAATCTGAATGCAAAACAAATCCTGAGCTAAAACTCTTAAAGAGTTATGTTTAGAAAAGTGCATTATAGCCTTTGTTAACATAAAAGAGGTAAATGAAAATTTGAGAGAAAAGGTTCAAACCAGTGAAATTATTCTTGAAAAAAATAAAAAGGGATTTTAAAAACAAGAATAGTTGAAAAGGACCTTGAATTAAGCAGCCTAAAACATGAAGCATCTGTAATCAATGACCAACTCTAGTCAACAATAGAAAAATATCAAAATTGAAAAAAAGAGTTGGAATCCACACAGATCACCTGTGAAAAATGGGAAGAATCTTGACATGGTTATGAGATGCTTTTGGATAAACAGATCAAGAGCAATGTGAAGTTTGGAGTTGGTTTTAGACAATATAACCAAGAACAAGAAACCCAAGCTTCCATTGACACTGAAATGGTTGAGATTATACCAACTACATCAACTGGAAAAATTAAAAATCATTGAACCCAATGTAAAAAAAATAATTCTAGAAAAACCACTATGCTCCATTCAAGCTGGAACTCTTAGGTATGAACTTAAACCTACTTGGTCAGATGAATGTGATGTTCAGGAGAATTTCAAACACATTGATTTTACAAACCCAAATGGTATTGACCTACCCAAGATAAAAATCATTCCTATTACTAGCTCTCAAACAGATGTTAAAACATTTGTACATAAACAGAGAGATAAGGGTAAAAAGAAAGATAAAGATCTAACACTAAAGTGTGATTCCTGTGGAAGAACAAATCATATGACAATAGACTGTTTTAAATAAAAGCATATGATATTAATAGAACAAACAGTGCCTGTGTATCCACTCCTAGGTGTACCATTTGTGGAAAACTCAACCATTTGGCTCAACAATGTTCTTTTCTCAAACCATTTGATGTAAATCTAAATAGGCCTAAAAGAAAAGGAACTACAAAAGGGAAGATGGGCCTGTTGATAGGAATACTTAGTCTGCTCCCAATAAAGTAGAGTCTAACCACACTGATTTTCCACAAAAGTCAAATCATCATCCAGCACAAAGGTCAGGTCAAACCTCTGTTGCATCAAAAAATGCACTACCCAAAGGCTATAGGCAACCATCGTGCAATAGATTACCTTAAAGGTATATAGAACCTGTACCACAACCTCAAAAGCCAAGGGTAAATATGCATTCACATGGGTATCAACACCTTGTTGGGAATGGTCAACTTCCTATTGACCCAAGTGTGCAGGCACTTGTAGAAGGAGAAAAACATCTGTTAGAGATTGTACAAAAATTCCTAGTGATCAAAGACCAAACCCAAGAAGCCATTACAATGGTTGATAACACCAGATCCAAGGAAGACAATGCTTTGGATCATCTGCAAGATTGACTCATTCACTATCATCTGTAAGGAACCACTAATTGTAATTTTAAAGTGCCAATAGTGATTACCTGTACATTTATCCTTCTATCGCAATACTAGAAAGAAAACTGTTTTGAAAAACCCAAAATTTTCTCAACTTTTATTTACTTTATGTCTAAAAGATCAGAAAAACCAAAATTTTTGTTTTAAAAATCACAAAAAGATTGATAAAATCATCCAAAATCAAAAACTGTGTTCAAAAGAGTTAAAACAACTAATTGAAGTGGTTCAAAAGTATGTTTAAGTGTGATAACCATTGTTTAAGGCAAGAGAAACACTATTTTCAAAACCACTATTTGACTTTTATAGGTCAAACAGTCCATTGTTATAACAACCCAAACGAAAACCGACACCCTCATAATTTTCCGACACCCTAAAAATATTTAAAATATCCCAATATGTCCCTAAAAACACCCCATACGCGAAAACGGACCCCGAATACCTTAAATATTATTAAAAATAATCAAAAATCAAGTTTTTGGGTTTGACGCGGGTCGCGTAGCCCATGGCTACGTCTTACGCGGGTCGCGATAACTTAAAACCTGACGAAACCCTGAGCCGCCACGTGGCCCAACACCCGTCAAGCCTACCTAGTGACCCGGACAAGCTACAGCGTTGACCAACTTTGACGCGGGCCGCGTATGCCCTTGTCTTCTTTTACGCGGGTCGCATAGAACCTGAGGTGATGCCCTATATAAAGGAGGCATCGGCCTTCAGTCGAGAATCGTTCAAACTTTCTTTCTTTCTCTCAAAATTAAAGTGTAGGCATTATACACGGGTATAATACCCCCCTAAATAACGAGGTTCTGCTCCGTTTTTAGTATTATAACCCCTGGATACGTATTAGATACTCTGCCCGATTGATCTAGGGTTCCGTAACGGCTGTCGTGGTTCTGCCCGACGTAGTCGTTGGAATGCCGTCTCGGGGAGGGTATTGCTAATGTTAAAATGGGTTATTATACTAACACGCGTGCATTTTTGTAACTTATAGATTATTCCCAGGAAATCCTTACTGATAATCCTAAGACACCAATGTGAGTAATCCTCTTTTTGTGTTAACTGTTTTTACAAAACCTCACACGATTAATTATATATTAAACAGTTATTGAGTATTTGAAAGAATACAAGTATCATGAGTATGTTGGGGTTTTGTATACAAAATTTATTACCACCTTGTCAAGGAGTAACATTTCCACAAGTTGGGTCTGATAGTACCATGGATGTTAATTGTTATAAGTTGGAAACAAATGTAACTGCGAGACCGCCCTCAATACTGTACAATGGTTTTTATTAAAACTTGATTGAACTGGGATTCACTCACCAGTATTTCCCACTGACAAAATGTTTTTAAAACGCGTTTCAGGTAACAATATGTGAAAGCCAAATAGAAGCCAGCTGAACAGCACTGAAGACTTGGAAAAGTGGCAATAAAGTTACCTAAAAGAAATAGATGTTTTTATTAAATAAAAATAGGATTTATTCATATGAAAAAGTGTGTACTAAAAACTTGGGTTTATCCCATGTGTTTAATATTTATGAAAGTGTGGTATTTTACTCTGATAAAATATTTCCTAACTACGGTCCTGATGTAAATTCCGCTGCCAAATTAGACAAAAACAAGATACCACTGAAACTGGCCGCGACCACCTGTTCCAGGGTTTTAAGATATGGGGACGGGGGTTGCGACAATTGTGTCCATCCGAAACTCTGTTTAACCCAATAAAGATTCCAAACAGAGGATATTCAAAACTCTGTTGACCATGAGTCAAACAAATGTTTCAAAACACTGATCAAGTTATTAAAAAGTCTGTTGAGCACAACAGAGGATTCAAACAGATATTTTGAAAAACAGATCTTTGGTATCTTCATTAGAGGGTTTCCTATGTAGGACCCACTTTCTAAACAAAGGTTTGCTATGACAAATGGCAACTGACCATGTGGACTAAAAGGTAACCGTTGTACACGTTGGCATCCATGTTCCATTAACTCTATAAAACCATGAGGAACAGAGTTTACTTATATCCTCCATTATTGAAAATTTTAAAGCATTTCAAAAGAGAAAAACTACGAAATTGCTTCCTTCAAACTCTACTCTCAATCAAAAGAATTTATCAAAAGATTTGTAGGATTGTTTTCGGCCCTGTTTGAGTCGATCAGAAGAATTCCTATCCAAAACAAGAGGCGGAAACTAATGTTCTGGTGCGATTACAGCTGCATTCACTTTAATTGTTGTTGTATTGATCTTGAATGCGGTTACAAGTCCTGACAACACTTCGGCAGCACTTCGTGGCTTACCGGAAGACAACACCTGCCACTATTCCTTAGTTTCGCTCCTCAGTCTATTTATAGGATACATGGTTTCGCTTATACATACATGTACTAAAGAGCGGAACCTATCACTTAACATATAAGCGAAACCATCCTAAGACATATGAGCGAAACTACTCTTTGACACATAAGCGGAACTAGACTATGACACATAAGCGAAACCTATTATAAGACATGTTTTCTTGGTTTTCGTGCCATTGTCTAACCTATAATCAGCTAGACTCGATACAAGACGTAGTTGACAGACGTAGTGCACCAACAAACTCCCCCCTCGGATGTTGACGGAGTCTTCAGTGTCGAGTCTTCAAATATCAACCTACAGTCTTTATTCCTCTGAAGTATTTGTCATTGCAAGAATCCTCATTCTTTTTCTTTATCATCAACAAACTCCTTTCTCTCGATTGTTGACACGGTGTCTTCAGACTCCCCCTCTCAATCTGCTGGGATCGTAGTCTGGAATTCACAGCTTCAAGATTCATCTCAAGATCGTTACCTGGCTCTATTCCAGCACAGGTTAATCACCTGTCACACATTTACCTGCACAATCTCTACCCACACATAAGTTTCTTTAAAGATTAAATTTTCAGACTTTTAGAAACTTTTGCAAAAAAAATTCCAGAAATGATTTTACATTCAAGATCTTTTCCTACCTCTTAATAATCAATTTAACAACTTCACATACTCTCTCCCAAACCTGTTCTTCATGTTTAGCACTTAGAATTTCGAAACTCAGCTTCTCAACACCCGTTGTCGAAAATCTTTTTGAATTTTCTGAAAGAAAGTAACTAATACCACTTGTAAAATCACGAGAAAATGTAGAAATGAAATATTCACAGACAAAATTTTTGTGAGTTCGTGCAAGAGGATTATATCAGTTACTGAGACATATCACCAACACCGTTAAGCTAGAATTCATTTTAAATTCTAAACAATTCACCTAGATTGTCAGTATATTGGTCCACTTTAAATTTTCACACAAAGTTCAACTGTTTCGAGATACGCAATTAGTGTCTTAATAACTTAAACTTATTCGTGTGTCCCACTACTTGGATATACTCCCATATCCAGATCCCAATATTCAGTCTTACAGGTGAGTATACCACAGATGATATCTGTAAAGGGGTTATGTGCGAGGGCCGTGAGAGCTCAGGTCGATACTTCCGTATACGCAGAGAGATGACGGCTTCGACTTTCGGTGTGTCCCCTTTAGAGGATCTTTTGATTACAACAGCAGCGACTATCAATTTTATTGTTTCATCAGCTTGCTGAGGGCGATGCTATGTTTCAAGCATTTTGCAGAAAGCATTATCCGGGGACTAGGTCAGTACTTCCATACAGCAGAAGTCCCGGGATAATACCCCAGATATCACTGAGCGTAAAGACCTAGTATCTCAGAATAAGGGACCTTTCAAACAAGATTTCAGGGGTTACCTATATATCCAAGAAGTTGTTAACCCATAGAATAAGCAAGTTTGTATTTAGGTTTATACCTCGTCTTAGTTTACTGAATGTGTGAAAACCTACTGACACATCCGCAGTGAGATTGTTTATCACATTTTAACTTTTCATTTCTTTAGCATGTCGTGATAGTCCACTGATGTACTATCATTTCCTCTTATATGCAACCAAAACTCATTTTTCAGTTTTATCATGTTTTTGGTTTTTTCGAATTTTCTAATGTTTTTGGATTTTCTGAAAATTTCTTACTCCCCCTAAAATTCAAAAACATTTAGAGAGATTGAAAACAAACTATACAGAACATGACAACTGATATCGAATCGCTTTAATTCTCCATCCGCTTGGCTTAAACAATCAGAAATCCCCCTCACAACAAACTATTTTCCCATAATGATTTCAGAACACTTAAGTTTGTTTTAATCAGAATGGTTTTTCCGGAAAATAAGTTTTGTTGATTTTACCACTTGTAAAATTGGGGATCAAATCATCACATTGTTCGCCAATTTTAATGAATGATAGTTAATTCAAGTTCAATTTAATGACCTTGATTAACCACTTGTAGGATCACTTGTAGGATCAATCTGAACCACTTGTACATACAACAATCATACAACCACTTGAAGAATTAACAATCAAGCCTTTCAAACCTGTTTTTCAACCAATTACCATCTGTTGGTTGAATTTTCAAGGTGCCGATTCCTACTCCTCGCTTACAAACCTGGGAGTTCCAGCAAGTCCTGCAAAACTTCTCAAACACATTATACAAAGATGATAAAGAATGATGCCGATTCATGATCCACGATTACCAACTTGGGATCTCCGGCAAGTCAGGTTTTTACTCTTTGAAAAATATATCCACCCAAGCCTGACCTTCCTTGGGTGTATCATCCTGATCTTTTTCATCTTTACTTTCGACAGACTTGTGAACACGTCTTTTAGAAGCATAAAATTCTTTAACACTTTTGGCCTTACCATTGACCATTTGTCCAAAAATACGTTTCACATTTCCGTTGAAAGTCTTTTCAACATCAAATTTCTTCTTGTCAGAATAAAATAGATTTGAAATTCAACTTTTCCAACTTTCTTCATAAAATTTTCAGCACGCAATGGTGGAAATTTTTCATCGTTCATAGTTGGAATTGATTTTTAAACCTTTTTCTCAACACGTGGCTCCTCTGATTTTGTGGAATCAGATTCATCAACAGAATTATTACCTGAGCCTTTCACAACCCATTTTTGATTTTTTACATTTTGTTTTATTTTCAAAGCACTCTTTGAACATTCTCCTTTTTCAAAAGTTGAATTTTCAAAGCCTGTAAACTTTCGGGTTTTCAGTACAGTGTTCTCGACAATTTTTTCTTTCATTTTACCAGAGACTTCCTGTTTTGGCTTGAATGTCTTCGGACAATTCCTAGCAACATGTCCAACAGTTTTACACTGTAAACAGGTTCTCTTTTCAATCTTCTCCTGAACAAAATTCTTCTTCAACTCTTCTTGCTTCTTGGCAAGGAATTCCTGATTTGTCTGCTTTCTGAATGATTGTTCTTTCTCAGCCTCTGACGTTTTCCCTGAAACAAACACAGTCTTTGGTTTATAAACTTTTTCATATTTATAGTTTTTCGATTGATTAAATCCTAAACCTTTCTTTTTGAAATTACGATTATGGTTTGGTTTCTTTTGGAAACTATAACCACAATTGTAACCCATTTTGTTGTTAACTCTTTGTTGTTCTCTTGAAGTGTATTGTTTAGGTTTTTCGATAAGATTTAAATCTTTTATTTCAGAAATATTAATTTCTGTTATTTTCAAAACCTTTTGAATCATTTCAAATCTGACACTTCTTATTGGAAAACTCTCATCAGAATATAATTTGTCAGAATCTTTCAAAGTATATGCCACTTTAAATGATTCATTATTCAAATTAGATTTTGATAGCAAAAACTGTTTATCATAAACCCGTTTGTCCTTTTTGACTGTTGACTTTGACGTGTCGAACTCAGACTTTGACTCGGGTTTTGACACCTCACTGTCATCTTTATCTAACACCTGATCGACCACACTTTTTATCAACTTTGACTCATGATCAGTGTCGGGTGACGTGTATGTGATATCAATATTTTCTTGCAAGTTATCTGATGGCCCAGACTCCCATTGTAAGTTTATTGCCTTTTCGACTCTTTCGGAATTTGGATTTTGAGGTGAATATCCATTTTTGACCGGGGGCGGACATCTATTGTAGACCACACTTGGTTTCTTACCAGAAGTCTTCACCTTTTCTTCGTCTTTTGTCACAGATTTCTTTTCTTTGGACGTCTTCTCTTCTTCAAACGTCTTCAAATTCTCCACAACCGAATAAATCCTATAAACAACAAAAGTAGAACATGAGTAACTTTCTAATAACTTTTTAACTTTCTCAGTTTCTATCTTTTGTGTTGCTAACTTCAATTCCAGTTAGCACATTTCTTTATATGAAAATTGGTATCATCAAGTTGTCTCAAGTATGCTATCTTTAATGTATTCATTGCCACAGCCTGTTCACCGTTTGAATCAGTATACTTGTTGATTTCTCTGTTCATTGTATCATAGGATTCTTTCAATCTGTTTATATTATGCAGCAACTCATTGTTCTGCTTGATTAAAGAATCACAATTCATGCACTTTTCAGGAACTTTGATAGATTCAACATCAATTTTGACTTCAAATTCAGGAACCTCTTTGACTGTTCTGTTTGATCGTAAGAATTCAGCTCTTCTCTTTTTCTCAGCTTCAGCTTCAGCTTTTAATCTCTCTTCCTCTTCTTCCTCTTCTTCAAGCTTTCTCCGTCTTGCTTCAGCAGCTTCCATGACTTTCCTGCATTTTTCAGCACATTTCAAATCATAAGCATTTGCAATGAAAGCGTTAACATTTGAAGTGTTTTTGGACATCTCTTTGGCCATAAGTTCTTGATCTGGGCAAAAATTGTCCCAACAGAAACCTTCAGCCAACTTTTCATCTTCTTGTTCTGAAAATCACACTTTGCTGTTTGTTGGAAGATACTTATCCCAGGTAAAATTATCATATTTTCCTAGACATGCTCTTTTTGACCCGTCAATCACATCTCTCCCGTGTGCAGTTTGTGCCTGATGCTATGCTGTTGGTGTGACTTGATGATAAATTGCCTTTTTGTGATTAGCATTGTTTCCAAAAGGATTTTGGGCTCCAGTAGCTTCACGATTTTTGCACTCTCTCTTGAAATGCCCCTTTTCCCTGCAACGAAAACATGTAACTTTAGATTTATCAAAGCCTAAAGTTGAAACATTTGCATCACGAAAATCATCTCGGCCTGTAATTTGTTTAAACTTCTTAGCTCGTCTCATCACACTAGCCATGCACCATTTAATGTCCATTAATTCCATTCTCTCAGCATCAAATTAATCGTAATTTTCTTTCGTGAGCATTGGATTACCGATCTTTCCGGCCACAAAACTACTATAAGACTCTAGAACCATTCCCAACAAAGACATTTGATTTTTGGCAACTTCTTCAGAATAATCTTGATCACTTTCAAGATTTAATACAATATTGCATTGAAGTCTTCTTCCATTCTTTGTTGCAGAAATGTTTGGATCAAATGATGAAAATCTTGTGCTGCTTGATCCCTGAGATGATTTCTTTTCAGAAGAATCTTTCACACTAAAAGCAGTTTCAATTTTTGGAGAATGATTTGCTGTTCCAGTAACACCACTTTTGTAATACAAGCTGATGTCCTGTTCTCCATCATAGTTCTTCATCCTGGAAATCTTCCTTTGCTCCATCTCTTGAGCTTCCAGGTGTTTGATGAAATCTCCCAGTGTCATATTTTTATAATCTTTTCTGTTGGATCTCAGCATCATCAGAAACGTTCCCCAAGTCTCATATGGTAGCGCATCTGCAAGGTTTTCAATTAATTCATCAGTATCCTTTTTAATACCAAGTTTTGTCATATTTCTCACCAAATTACAATATCTATCAATTATTTGTTTGGTGTTTTCAGATTTCAATACACGGAATAAATCGAATTCTTTCTTCATGAGAGACATTTTGTTTTTGAGCATATCATCACTTCCAACAAATTTTGCTTCCAATTCTGTCCAAATTGAATAAGCAGTTCCATCATGTTGAAGCAGTATCAAGATATTATCTTTTATCGCTTGCTGAAGCAGACTCACCATCAGTTTCTCATCTCTGTATTTCTTTTTATCCTCCGTACTCATTTCTCTAAGTGTTAACTGAGTATTATTTCTTGTGGGCCTAACATATGGTTCTTCAGTGTGTTCCCACGCGTCTAAGTGATAAGCCTCAACCCAGTTTCCAAACCGTTCAGACCACGCATTATAATCATCAATATCCATGAGTTTAGGCGGTTTCTGAGACGTTCCGGTTTCGTTCTCAAGCAAAGCATTCTGAGTAATTGTGATTGGACTAGCAAAGGCGTTATAGAATTCGTTGTCCATTGTTCAATGTTCACAAGTTCACAAATTTCCAAGCTTAGGCAAAGTTTTTCACAAAAGCGAAACCTTTGTTGTCACTATAAGCGAAACCACTGGATGTACAGAAAAGCGAAACCAGGTTTGACCAGATGAGCGAAACCAGATTGTACAGATGAGCGAAACCAAAGTGTATAGATGAGCGGAACTACATGATATCCTATGAGCGGAACCTTAAGCGTATTATGAGCGGAACCTCAGAGTTGTCACAAAAGTGGAACTAGGTCAATATGTTCACAAGAGCGAAACAACTATGTCCCTTGGAGCGAAACTAGTTGATGTTTGGAGCGAAACCACCTGATGATGTCATCTTTTGCACGAGTCCATAAAAGCGAAACCTCTAAAATCCTATGTTTTAGATCGATTTTAGATTTGAAACTTTCAAGGGTTTATTAATGCATGATTCCGAGTGCTGTGTGTGAATTTAAGCTGGTTTTACAGTGAAAAATTTTATAATTTTGAAGAAAGTGTAGAAAATCAGAATAAATGTAGCTGAAATGGCAAGAACTCTTCCTCCTGAGCTCTGATACCACTTGTAGGATCGTTTTCAGCCCTGTTTGAGTCGATCAGAAGAATTCCTATCCAAAACAAGAGGCGGAAACTAATGTTCTGGTGCGACTACAGTTGTACTCACTTTAATTGTTGTTGTATTGATTTTGAATGCGGTTACAAGTCCTGAAAACACTTCGGCAGCACTTCGTGGCTTACCGGAAGACAACACCTACCACTATTCCTTAGTTTCGCTCCTACAACCTATTTATAGGATACATGGTTTCGCTTATACATACATGTACTAAAGAGTGGAACCTATCACTTAACATATAAGCGAAACCATCCTAAGACATATGAGCGAAACTACTCTTTGACACATCAGCGGAACTAGACTATGACACATAAGTGAAACCTATTATAACACATGTTTTCTTGGTTTTTGTGCCATTGTCTAACCTATACTCAGCTAGACTCAATACAAGACTTAGTTGACAGACGTAGTGCACCAACAAGATATTGAAAAGATTTGAACAATCAGTTCGTCATGGATCTTGAAATCAAAACACCGCACAACTATTTGCCATATCTTGTACAACACAACAAGGAAACGGACTTCCACCTTATAATCGACATCATCAGTTTATCAAAATATCTCTACATCCTCACCGTCGACGCACCTATCTATGTATCCCGACTTAGGGAATTTTTGTGACAATTCTGATTTTTCCAGAGTCTTTAGCTGTGTTTTATTTCCTTCCATGTTCTGTTTCACGTTGTAATCACGTGTATGTTTAGTGAAATGATTAATCTGTTTATTATATAAGGTGTTGTTTGTTTTGTCACACCCTGGCTTTGCGGAAGCGTGGTTAATTTTGGTGTGACTTCTTAATAACATAGCTTAATCATAACAAAGCTATATGAAATAAAACCCATGCAAGATCATCCATTAAATTAAGTTTTAAAAACCAAATACAACAACAATGTCTGAAGACGTTGACACATGCAACGTGATTAAAAATCTAATAACATAAAACATTGTTCACAAACATCAACATAACATAAACACAGTTTAAGGACTGTGACTCGTCCAGGAAAGAGCCACACTCCCTAAACCCGGATGACCTCGTAACACCTTGCAGCGGAAAACATAACATACCGCGCCAGATCTTTTAATTCCCTGAAATACATGTAAGTTGAAAAATCAACAATAATGTTGAGCGAGTTCATGTGTAAGTGAGTAATAAAACCTTTATATGTATAAAAATCCTGGTATGTAGCAAATAAGGAAAAGAGATCACCAATGGTTTGCAAGGCCATTGATATGTGTGAAGTGCAAGTAGGAAGACTCAAACCTAGCGGATTTATGCGTTGGGCACAAAGTCACCCCGAGGTCCATACTGTTGGGCCTGGGGCTGGGCTCGCTACACCCAGATAGATCTACCGCTCCTGTCCCTCGGTCCTACCCTGAGGATTAATGGCCTCAAGTTTCCGCCTACCCACTCACATGATCTAAGTAGTAAACCTCCTTACGCTAACCATACCATGTATAAAGTATTCGTAATCAAAGTAACATGTATTTCACCCCCGCAGTTTAGAAAACTGAAAACAGTTAAGAGAAAAGGGGGACATGAACTCACAATGGTGCGTCTCTACCAAGTATATCTCCTGAATCAAGCAGCTGTGCGACGACCTACACGTACTAACTCTATTAGACGGACGGCCGTGCCTTAGCTTTATGGTTTAAGTTTTTTGGGAAATAGTTAGACAACTATTTCGTGTTTACATTCTGTATATACTAGGTAATAATTTTCCTTCCCAAGGATGGGGGATTTAATACATGTGCGTTCGTATACTTTGGAATATATTATTAAGTCTCACTTAATATATATTTTACTTCTTACTCCAAAATATAAATATTCTTCCCAAAAATATTATATTTTTAATACATGTGATTTTCCCAAAATAATACCTTGGCAAAAATACGCGTTCATAAATATTTTTCCGAAAATGCGTAAGTTACGTTTTAAAGATCGAGTGGTAATAATAATTACCGGTGTAACTTAAATAATTATTGCGAAGGCATTCGTATTATTTTGGAGTCGTTAACACGGTAATATTATTTTTACCCTAAAAATCATATTTGTATATTTCACAAAATAATCATAAACACATAACAAGTGACGTTATGAAAAATATATACTAAATATATATTTACCAAGTTTTATTTTGTGAAATCCCACCTTCGATATTTTGTAAATAAAGTCCTGGCGAAATCTATAATTTGAAAACAAGTCAAAATGTATTTCTAACACTTATAGTGGAAATATTTCTAAGTGTTACACAAGTGTTTACACACTTTGTGTTTTAAAAATCATTCTTGTTAGTGTAAGATCCGGTTTTTAGAAAATAGATTTCTTTGACACTTGGTCCTTTGAAAATACCGCTTGTAGATCCGTAGATCTACTAGTTTTAAACACTATTTCACAAGTAGAATCGTTTTTACACAAGTTCAAGTTTCGTGTGTGGTAGAGTTTCATCACTTAACCCCTTTTACATTAAAACAAACTCTATGTCATGATCCATGATCATGACCAATCCGGGTTAGACGATGATCCGAGCTACCACAACATAGATCGGCCTCAAATAACTACACAAAACAAATCTTACAAGATTTACACAACCCTTGTGCTATTAACCAACATCTTTAACATTTTTAGTAGACTTTTACATCTCATCTTGTAGGTTTACGAGTTTTATCCGTCATATATCGTTTTAACCACTTTAAAATAGATCGAGAGGGTGTTTATAGTAACTTACTACTAGCTCGAAGCTAGGGAAGATTCTAGTCGAAGAATGAGTGGATAAAAGAAATGAGATGAGGTCCTTCGAGTTCCGAATGCACCAAGCCTCCTCATATGTGATCTTTAGCACTTGTATACACTTGGAATGAGATGATCAAGGCTCGAAAAAATGTATGGATGATATAGGGGGTTCGGCCGAGAGCTCTTTGAGAGAGAGAGAGAGAGTGTTTTGTGGTGAGTTGTGTGATGAATGTTATGAAGTGCTAAGCCTTGATCTTATAGGAAAATGATAGGATTATGGTCCAATGGTTTACATGCTTTCTTGATATGGGACAAGTATAAATAAAATTATCATCATGGTACAACGGGTGTCCCCCTTGGGGACGGTTTGGTTAGGGGGGGGGGGGTAATCCGGTTTATTTCCAACTAAACATTAAGCATTAGTTATGACATAGTTAGGTTAGTTTAGGGATTAACCCGGTTATTAGTGTGTTGTGCATTACAGTGGGTGTTAGGGTATTCAGGGACCCTAACTGGCTCAGAAAAAGATAAACAATGTAAATGGCAATATTTTCCTATTCCGGGTAAAGTCCGGTTGTTCGGTTGGATAGTAATCCGTTAAAGCGCTTAACAAAGCTTTAAAGTGTCGTTATTATTAATTTTAGTGACACAACTTATTCCCGACACTTTGGAAAGTGTCTAGTAAATAAAGTATGATGCAGGTATGTGCATGTATCAGTAATCAAGTAGCAGTTTATCCACAAGTTCAAGTAAGCACAGTAATTAAGCAGTAATTAATTATTAATTAAGTCGTACGGATACCTGGTTTAGTGAGGCTTGTCACATTCTCCCCCCCGTTAGAAAAATTTCGTCCCGAAATTTTAAGTTCTGCTTCTAGAAGCAGGGTTCTTGGGAAATAAGTGGGGGTATTTCTCTTTCATCCGGTCCTCATGCTCCCAGGTGTATTCAGGACCATGTCTGGCATTCCAGCGAACCTTGACGAGCTTGACACTGCTCCGGCGGGTTTTGTTCACTTTCCAATCCGTAACCTCAACAGGTTCTTCAACGAAGTGGAGCATGTCGTCAACATGAATTTCGTCGGTGGGAATGACAACGGTATCTTGACTTGGACTTTTCTTCAAATTGGATACATGAAATGTATCGTGAACGCCATTTAGTTTAGCAGGTAAATCCAACTTGTATGCTACTAGCCCAATCCTTTCCAAAATTCTGAACGGACCAATATACCGCAGATTCAACTTTCCACGCTTCCCGAAGCGTGCCACACCCTTCCAGGGTGATACCTTCAATAATACCAAATCACCTACCTCAAAATCTAGAGGTTTTCTTCTTCGATCCGCATAACACTTTTGACGATCACGAGCCGCCTTGATGCGATCTCGGATCCGTGCGATCTTATCTGTGGTTTCCTGGACCATATCAGGACCAACCAATTGTCTATCACCTGCGTCAGACCAACAAAGCGGTGATCTGCACTTGCGGCCATAAAGAGATTCAAATGGCGCGGCACCAATACTGGTGTGGTAGCTGTTGTTGTATGAAAATTCGACCAAAGGCAGATGTTTATCCCAGCTACCGCCCAAATCCATAACACATGCTCTCAGCAAATCCTCCAATGTCTGTATCGTTCGCTCGCTTTGTCCGTCGGTCTGCGGGTGAAACGCGGTGTTCATATTCAAATGCGAGCCAAAAGCTTCTTGGAAGGATTGCCAAATCCTTGACACGAACCTTCCGTCTCTATCAGAGATGATTGAGAGAGGTACTCCATGGCGTGTAACGATTTCTCTCATATAAATTTCAGCCAACTTGCTCGTATTATCCTTCTCTCTGATAGGTAAGAAGTGCGCTGACTTCGTTAAGCGGTCCACTATCACCCAAATAGTGTCATGACCTCTTGGCGTTCTTGGCAACTTTGTAATAAAATCCATGGAAATTTGTTCCCATTTCCACTTGGGAATTTCTGGTTGTTGCAGAAGTCCTGAAGGCTTCTGGTATTCGGCTTTAACCTTAGCACATGTTAAACACTTGCTCACATAAACAGCAACATCGCCTTTCATCCTAGGCCACCAATAGTAATCCTTAAGATCTTGGTACATCTTTTCCGCTCCTGGATGGATCGAGTACCGCGATTTGTGTGCCTCATCAAAAATAACTTTCCTCAAACCTCCAAACAGAGGAACCCAAATCCTTTTCTCAAAACATAACGTTCCTTTCTCGTTTGGCACCAATTGCTTCTCCATCCCACGGAGATATTCTTCTTCGAAGTTTCTTTCCTTAAGAGCTTCCTTCTGCGCGGCACGAATGCGCAAGGAAAGATCGATTTGGATGATCATTTCTAAAGCCCTAACCCTTATGGGCTTGATCCTTTCTTTTCGACTTAGGGCGTCGGCGACCACATTCGCCTTCCCTGGATGATACTTTATCTCGCAGTCGTAATCGTTCAACAACTCAACCCATCGTCTTTTTCTCATATTCAACTCCTTCTGATTGAATATGTGTTGTAGGCTCTTATGATCTGTAAAAATTGTACATTTCGTACCATAAAGGTAGTGTCTCCAGATCTTTAATGCAAAAACCACTGCGCCTAGTTCCAAATCATGTGTGGTATAGTTCTTTTCATGCACTTTCAATTGTCGTGACGCGTAAGCAATAACCTTTTGGCGTTGCATCAACACGCAACCCAATCCTTGACGTGAGGCGTCACAGTATACCACGAAATCATCTGTACCTTCCGGTAGTGCTAAGATTGGTGCATTGCAGAGCTTATCCTTCAATATCTGGAATGCTTCTTCCTGTTTGATTCCCCAATCAAACTTCTTATCTTTCTGCGTGAGGAGCGTCAATGGTTGAGCGATCTTTGAAAAATCCTCAATGAACCTTCGATAATAGCCGGCCAAACCCAAGAATTGTCGAATCTCGGTTGGCCTCTTTGGCGTTTCCCAATTCTTAATCGCTTCGATCTTGGTGGGATCCACATGGATTCCATCTCCATTTACTACATGTCCAAGGAATTGGACTTCGCGTAGCCAAAACTCGCACTTAGAGAATTTGGCATACAGCTGTTCCTGCTTTAGCAGCTCTAGAATAGCTCTTAAATGCTGTTCGTGCTCAGCCTTTTTCTTTGAATAAATCAAAATGTCGTCGATAAACACAATCACGAACTTATCCAAGTACGTCTTGCAAACTCGATTCATCAAATCCATGAACACTGCAGGTGCGTTTGTCAACCCAAACGGCATAACTAGGAACTCATAGTGTCCATAACGGGTTCTGAAGGCTGTCTTCGGGATACTCTCCTCTTGTATCCTAAACTGATGGTATCCAGATCGAAGATCGATCTTTGAATAAAAGCTTGAACCTTGCAGTTGGTCAAATAAATCATCTATCCTTGGCAGAGGATACCTATTCTTGATCGCCAGCTTGTTCAACTCCCGGTAGTCAATACACACTCGAAAACTACCGTCCTTCTTTTTGACAAACAAAACTGGAGCTCCCCAAGGCGAGAAGCTTGGTCGGATAAATCCCTTGTCTAACAACTCTTGAAGTTGTGTCGACAGTTCTTGCATCTCCGACGGGGCATGTCTATAAGGTGCCTTAGCCACAGGCGCGGCGCCTGGAACTAAATCGATGTGAAACTCCACTTGCCTCTGAGGTGGCAATCCAGGCAAGTCCTGTGGGAAGACTTCTGGATATTCCCTCACGACAGGGATGTCTTCGATCTTTGGTTCTGCAGCTTTCTTATCTACAATGTGTGCCAGGAAGGCAGCACATCCCTTTAGCAAACACTTTCGCGCTTTGAGGCAGCTGATAATTCTTAACGGCGTATCACGCTTCTCTCCGTGAACCACAATTGTTTCACCATCTTCGGTTGGGATACGAACAAGCTTTTCGTGACAAACTATCTCAGCCTTGTTGCCTGATAACCAATCCATTCCTACCACCACGTCGAAGCTTCCCAACTGGACTGGTAGTAGATCCAGAGCAAACTCACGCTCTCCCAATTCGATCACACAACCTCTGACAACTTCATTGGCCTCTACTAACTTTCCATTGGCCAATTCGATCGAGTAAGGAGTATCTAACTTACTAGCGGCTAACCCAAGCATATTCTTAAACTCTAATGATACGAAGCTATAATCGGCACCAGTATCAAATAAAACGGATGCATAGCGTTGGTTTACAGGGAACGTACCAGTAACGATATTGGGATCCTGGCGCTCTTCCCTCGCTTCGATATTGAACACTCTTCCACGGGCTTGGTTCAATTCTGGGTAGTTCCTCTTGTAGTGCCCAACATCTCCACAGTTAAAGCATCCAGGTCTTTGCCCGTTTCCACCAGCTTGATTATTCCTCTGGTTACGATTCACAGCGCCCGCTTGATTCACATTGTTGCCTCGATTCCCATTTCCTCCAATGTTTCCTTGTGGGCGGTTTCCATTTCCACCCCGGTTATTGTTTCTATTTCCAAATCCTCCTTGGTCTCCCTGGCCAACAGTGGCCCAACAAGAATCCTTCAGGTGGCCAGGTTTCCCATACGCTTCACATACCTTCAAACCACGCCGGCCAGAATGGTGTCGCTGGCAGGTGTTACACTTGGGCTGGGTGCCCATATATCCCTTTCCTTTCTTTCCACTACCAGCTGTAACCTGAGCTGGCGCGCTTGACTCTCCTTTCTTAACAACCCCACTAGTACCTTGCTTGAAGTTCGAGAACTTCCGCTTGTTACCTCCGGATGACTCGACGTGAGTCTCTTTCTTCTTTGGCTCGATCTCATCGAACTTGTTCAGGCGGATAGCCTTCTCAGTGAGAGCCACGCTCAGATCAATTGCCTCGGTAATCGTCGCAGGCTTGGATGAGGTCACCATGCTTATGATTTGGGGAGCTAAACCCCAAATGAAGCGTTCAATCTGCTTGAATTCTGGAGTGACCATATAGGGTACCACATGCGACAAGTCGTGAAACCTCTGAACATATTCTGCGATCTTTGGACCTTCCATTTTCAAATGCCAGAACTCAGTTTCCAATCTTTGGATTTCCGTGCGAGAGCAGTACTTTTTGCGCATAAGTTCCTTCAGTTCGGTCCAGGTTAGTGCGTAGGCAGCAGCTTCTCTAAGAGTCTGCACTTGCAAATTCAACCAAGATAGGGCTCCATCCAAGAATAGCAAGAAATGTAGGTGACTTGCTGGTCTGGTGCACATTTGCTCATGCGAAGAACAGATTCAGTTTTCTCAGCCCAACGAACAAAGGCGACAGCACCTCCAGTGCCATCAAAGTTGACAGGCACATATGTTACAACATATGAATGGCATTAGCAACCTTGCTAAAGATATCCAATTAGGTCATGGTATGTCTTAATGACTTAGTATTACCATGAGGTGGATCGTTGTTGCCAGTATTGCCAGAGTTACTTCCACTAGTCCCTCCTTGAGAGGCGGCGTATTGCGCGATGGCAGCAGCGATGATAAACTGGAGTTCTGCCTCATTGGTAGGCATCGGTGTTTGACGTCTTGGCATCTTCTAAAGATGTGTTCACGTTGGTCAGGCCATAGTAAAGCGTACGTATATAATAATAGTAATAGTACATAACATCTCATGTTATAAATAGGCCAATCACATAACATCCCATGTTATAAATACATCAATCACACAACATCCCATGTCATAAAACATAAATAATCAATTAGAACATCACATATGATGAGAATACTGCGATTGCCATATATCGAGACCACATAGTAAGTGTACAAGTACATCATAGTGTCATGCAACATCGATGACTAAGGGCGACATCACCCTAGTCCAAAACTATATCAAATCACTGTCAATACATCCCATATACATGATCAACAAAAGTCAGAATCAGAATGTAGTCTCCAAAAATGCTGTGCAGTCAAAGCAATCGCCGTCTTCTCACCAACGTCCACCCATACGGTACTGAAGAGCTATACACTGATGGCGGTGGAGGAGGGGGAAAATGGGTGTAGAACAAACGACGCAAATGGAGCTAGTCCTCCTCCATGGCTCTCTGGGTACGTAACCAAGAGGCAACATGCTGCTCAAGTGCCAAAAGGCGGGCAGCATAGTCCGGTGGTAAAGGTCAAGGGTGCTGCGAAGAAGTGGGGTGGGTCTGACCCTAACACTGGCACGGCGGTGGCTGAGCTCTCTCAAGCTCCTGAATGCACCGTGTGAGTGCCCCGTGCTGGACAACAAATGACATCAAAACGTCCTCAATGGAATACCCCATATGGAAAGGATGGTAGGGGTCGGTCGGTGGCATAACAGGTGGTGACGACCAAAGGAATGGCTCACTGGCTGGATCGAAAGGTGGCACAGAGAATGGTGGAACAGGGGGTATAGCAGTAGTAAACTGTGGTGTAACTGAGATAGATACCGGTACATGTCCAAAAGGATGAGCCGAAGAACCCTCTCCAGGTCGAGCTGGAGGTGTAAACTGAGGGAACGAAAAAGAGGTATCAATGTGACGTACATCGGTGATATGAGGGGGAACAGGTGGGAGCTCATCATCAGCGTCAATCCACCCATGCTGGGCGTGCTCATCTCGTGGGTCAATCTGTGCCTCAAAAAGTGCACGATCAAACTGCATAGGTATAGGATCATGATGGGGTGCAACAAGAGGGTCAACAGGTACATCAGCGATAAGTGGGGGATCAACATGATCAGCAGCTACAACATGGTCACCCTCCAGTGGTGGAGCATCAACAGGGTGATCATCAATGGGTGGGTCAGCAATCACAGGATCAATAACGGGTGCGCCAGCATGAACTGGGTCATGCTCAAACGCTGGGTCTAAAGCGGCCACTGGCTCAAGGGCCACGATAGGCTCGGGGTCAACGAACTCCATATCAAAATCTGCATTGTCAGCGAATGCAGGGTCAACTGGGTCTACTAGGTCAACCATAGGCTGATCCAAGTGGATGAACTCTATCTCCTGGTCTGGGTCGAATCATGGGGGAAAGACAGGATCGGAATCCTCCTCAACATCGTGGTCGAAAGCAAAGCTCGTAGCAGGGGCAACAGAGGATGCCCTGTCAGGGTCTGAACCGTGAGAGAAGTGTTGCGCACTCTGAGTGTGTGATGGTGCGGAGGCCACAGACTCGAAGGAGTCTGGAGCAGGTGAGTGAGCAGGTGACTCCTCAGCTGGAGCATCTGCGAGCAATAAAAGTCCTCCGTCGGCTATAAGGGCCTCGCCCTCATCATCGTCCTCTAGGAGCTCATCGTCAAACAGATCGACGTCGCCATCAGCGTCGGCGTCGAGAAGTAAATCGTAAGCGGGATAAACGGCCAAAGGTATGGGAGCATGGATCTCTACAAGCGGTAGGTCCCCGGCCAAAGGGCCATCAGTGAGCTCGTCAGCACCATCAGGTAACGCAAAGGGCTGAAAGTCATCCTCGTCTGTGCTAGTAACGTCGGATGTGTGAACCTCGCGCTCTGAAGACTCTAGGTCGTCGGATACTATGGGTATACGGCCTGTGGTGTCTAAATCACCAGTGCCGGACGAGTCCATGTGTCTGTAACATAAACACAAATATGCACAAATAATCAGTCATACAATCAGGTAAACACATTAGTCACCAATTAAGCAATCAAATAATTCTCCTAGTCCCACTAGCCTCCCAGCCTCCCAGACTGACTTTCCTAGTCCCACTAGCCAAATTCTCCCAGCCTCTCAGACTGCTCTTCCTAGTCCCACTAGCCAAATTCTTCCAGCCTCTCAGACTGCTCTTCCTAGTCCCACTAGCCAAATTCTCCCAGCCTCTCAGACTGCTCTTCCTAGTCCCACTATCCAAATTCTCCCAGCCTCTCAGACTGCTCTTCCTAGTCCCACTACACAACTACCTCGGTCTCTTAGACCGAGCCTCGGCCTCTCAGCCCGAGCGTCAGCCTCCCAGACTGAGCCTATAAATAATAAATAAAATGTGCTCAACATTTGTTTATGAAAACGTTTTGGATCTGGACTTAAGTGGTATGCAGTGTAAAAAATGTTTTCGTGAGAGCCCTAGTGATCATAGTCTAGACACGAGAAGGAAACCTAGTTCGCTATGATCAGAGCTCTGATACCAACCTGTCACACCCTGGCTTTGCGGAAGCGTGGTTAATTTTGGTGTGACTTCTTAATACCATAGCTTAATCATAACAAAGCTATATGAAATAAAACCCATGCAAGATCATCCATTAAATTAAGTTTTAAAAACCAAATACAACAACAATGTCTGAAGACGTTGACACATGCAACGTGATTAAAAATCTAATAACATAAAACATTGTTCACAAACATCAACATAACATAAACACAGTTTAAGGACTGTGACTCGTCCAGGAAAGAGCCACATCCCCTAAACTCGGATGACCTCGTAACACCTTGCAGCGGAAAACATAACATACCGCGCCAGATCTTTTAATTCCCTGAAATACATGTAAGTTGAAAAATCAACAATAATGTTGAGCGAGTTCATGTGTAAGTGAGTAATAAAACCTTTATATGTATAAAAATCCTGGTATGTAGCAAATAAGGAAAAGAGATCACCAATGGTTTGCAAGGCCATTGATATGTGTGAAGTGCAAGTAGGAAGACTCAAACCTAGCGGATTTATGCGTTGGGCACAAAGTCACCCCGAGGTCCGTACTGTTGGGCCTGGGGCTGGGCTCGCTACACCCAGATAGATCTACCGCTCCTGTCCCTCGGTCCTACCCTGAGGATTAAGGGCCTCAAGTTTCCGCCTACCTACTCACATGATCTAAGTAGTAAACCTCCTTACGCTAACCATACCATGTATAAAGTATTCGTAATCAAAGTAACATGTATTTCACCCCCGCAGTTTAGAAAACTGAAAACAGTTAAGAGAAAAGGGGGACATGAACTCACAATGGTGCGTCTCTACCAAGTATATCTCCTGAATCAAGCAGCTGTGCGACGACCTACACGTACTAACTCTATTAGACGGACGGTCGTGCCTTAGCTTTATGGTTTAAGTTTTTGGGAAATAGTTAGACAACTATTTCGTGTTTACATTCTGTATATACTAGGTAATAATTTTCCTTCCCAAGGATGGGGGATTTAATACATGTGCGTTCGTATACTTCGGAATATATTATTAAGTCTCACTTAATATATATTTTACTTCTTACTCCAAAATATAAATATTCTTCCCAAAAATATTATATTTTTAATACATGTGATTTTCCTAAAATAATACCTTGGCAAAAATACGCGTTCATAAATATTTTTCCGAAAATGCGTAAGTTACGTTTTAAAGATCGAGTGGTAATAATAATTACCGATGTAACTTAAAAAATTATTGCGAAGGCGTTCGTATTATTTTGGAGTCGTTAACACGGTAATATTATTTTTACCCTAAAAATAATATTTGTATATTTCACAAAATAATCATAAACACATAACAAGTGACGTTATGAAAAATATATACTAAATATATATTTACCAAGTTTTATTTTGTGAAATCCCACCTCCGATATTTTGTAAATAAAGTCCTGGCGAAATCTATAATTTGAAAACAAGTCAAAATGTATTTCTAATACTTATAGTGGAAATATTTCTAAGTGTTAGGTTTTTGGAAAAATTTCGCCAGAGTCTCCCCTGTAACTGGAGGTGGCCACGCTTTCAAGCGTATCATTTTCTTTTATAAATCAAACCAACAATTTTCTCATTTAATCAAAACAATGTTCAAAGCATCGAACTAGTCAATAAATATGTAAATCGCCAGAATCACATGAACTTGTAGTTTTTCCAAAACTATGAAGTAAATCCCATTACTTTTAGTGGATCTTTATATAAATCAACCCGGTTTCATAAAAACCTCGCTTTTAAAGAAATTCTATCTTTACAACTTTCTATAAAAATTGACAAAACTAGTTCTTTGTTGAAACTTAGTGTTACACAAGTGTTTACACACTTGTGTGTTTTAAAAATCATTCTGGTTAGTGTAAGATCCGGTTTTTAGAAAATAGATTTCTTTGACACTTGGTCCTTTGAAAATACCGCTTGTAGATCCGTAGATCTACTAGTTTTAAACACTATTTCACAAGTGGAATCGTTTTTACACAAGTTCAAGTTTCGTGTGTGGTAGAGTTTCATCACTTAACCCCTTTTACATTAAAACAAACTCTATGTCATGATCCATGATCATGACCAATCCGGGTTAGACGATGATCCGAGCTACCACAACATAGATCGGCCTCAAATAACTACACAAAACAAATCTTACAAGATTTACACAACGCTTGTGCTATTAACCAACATCTTTAACATTTTTAGTAGACTTTTACATCTCATCTTGTATGTTTACAAGTTTTATCCGTCATATATCGTTTTAACCAATTTAAAATAGATCGAGAGGGTGTTTATAGTAACTTACTACTAGCTCGAGGCTAGGGAAGATTCTAATCGAAGAATGAGTGGATAAAAGAAATGAGATGAGGTCCTTCGAGTTCCGAATGCACCAAGCCTCCTCGTATGTGATCCTTAGCACTTGTATATGTCACACCCCCAAAATCCACACGCGGAGTACTACCGCTTGGGAGCGTGACATG
Organism: Helianthus annuus; assembly: GCF_002127325.2. Lineage (NCBI taxonomy): Eukaryota > Viridiplantae > Streptophyta > Magnoliopsida > Asterales > Asteraceae > Helianthus > Helianthus annuus. The sequence continues at coordinate 56,965,373 of NC_035434.2, read as the reverse complement.
ACCAGGATCAAGCCACCAATCATATTGAACATGTAAATAAAGAGTAAAAGTTATCCATCAATACGAAAGGTGTTTATCAAATACCAACATAGTTAAGTATAGCGGAAGCATTTATGTAAAAACCCAATCATAAGTATTAATGTATGTAATGACATAAGTAATCACGATCCATTTGCCCACAACGACCTGCTCCTCCCTGTGCAAGCTCCATAAAGTACCTAAGGTCCTGCAAGGCATGCAGCAGATAATCAACAACTAGTTGAGCGAGTTCACAGAAAGTAAGTTCGTAATAGTAATGAGTATGTTCATCTAGATGGGGGCTTCCCATGCACGTATGTACTAATGGTGGGGGTTTCCCATTGCCTTGTATATATATATATTACTAGTGGGGTATTCCCACGTTCATCTTTACTAATGGGGGCTTCCCATTATGGTACTTACTAGACTAGTGGCAACCATGTGTTCTTCTTAATCCAAGAATAGGAATACGTACAAGGTCACGCGGGATTTACGTGAGTGCCCTTCCCCGAGGACAGTGGTACGCGTGGGGTTTACGTAGGATTTACGTAAGTGTCCTTCCGACCCGAAAGACAGTAGTGGGTGTTAGGTTACGCAGGATTTACGTAAGTGTCCTCCCGACCCGGGAGACAATGGTAGATACTAGTTTACGTAGGTTTTACGTAAGTGTCCTGACTATCCTGAGGACGATGGTCTATAGTCTAGTGATTGCGTATGTATGAGTAATCATTCCATATCAAACATTCCAACCCAATTCCCAACCCGGGAATCCCATGCCTTGGCTGTGTGAACTCACCTTGGATTGCTCGGTAGATACACAAAGGGGGTTTCTTGAACTAAAGGTGGTCAACCACGTCCTAACAGGGTTACCACACAAGTCAGGTTTTGACTTCAAGTAATGCACGTATAAATCATAGCAACACGTTACAAACACGCATAGATCATGGTAACACTTAACAGTCAAGAGCATAACTTGTGCGTTTTAATCTTAGCCCAAATGTACTCGGCCCAACGTAACCCGGCCCAATTAAACAACATAAAAGTCCGATGGCATACACGGCCCAAACAAATAACATAAGTGGCTTGTGCGATTCATACGGGTTGTGCGATTAGGATTGGGCTTGAGGCCCAATCGGTTAAACAAGCCTTATATAACATATACGATCCGGTAACCCCTTGTGCGAGTGAACTGGGTTGTGTGATTGAGATTAGCCCAGCCCAATAATTAGCATGCGGCCCAACAGTTAAGAAATTCACATAAAGGTCTCGGCCCAGCAACAAAACAGTCAACTTGTGCGATCAATGTGGGCTTGTACGATTCAGTTGCATTGTGCGATCCGAGAGATCTTGTGCGAAGGGCAACCTTGTGCGTTTGACTTTGTGTGTCCGGCTTGTGCGGCCAGATCAGGTCTTTTATAACCTGATCTTGTGCGACCGAGTGGAGCATGTGCGATCCGTTTAAACATCCGGGTTTTGTGCGATTCGGTTACAATCTATTAATCAGTTCCCTAATTTACATCATCAATCAATCACAATTAACATTTTCTACCTTATTCAGTATCCGATCAAACAAGGGTTTTTACCAAGATTTCATATGAACCCTAGTAAACATCAAAGCATGAACAAGAACATAACGATTTACATGAGCATGCATCATCACATTCAACCCGAAACATATAGCACATCGACTGATTTTTCAAGCATCATCAATTACCATTTGACTTACATCATACAATCCGATTTTTGTGACCATTAACCATACATGTGGGCCGATTAACAATCAAACTATTAACTATTATCATAAGCAACCATGTTAACAAGAATCCTCGGTTATGAAGCAAAAATCTCTAATAACAACAACACACAATCAATAACATTAAACACTAACCGGATTGAGAGGAGGAAGGGGAATCGGCCAAATCAAGAGCTTCGAGAGGGAGAGGGTTGCCGTCGGGTTCCAAGCAAAACGAGAGAGAGAGAGAAGAGCTATGGTTTTGTGTGTATAAGGTGATTTGTAACAATGAGGAGTATACACTCCTTTCCATGAGTTATACGGCCTAAAGAAAGAGTGGGCCGAACCCTGAAATGGGCTGCCCATTGATCCGAATGCAAAGTGTAGTCCAATGGGTTTGTGCGATTGAATGGTGTTGTGCGATTCGGGTCAAGTAACATATATATACATCCACATAACATATCATGTACACATTCATTAACACATATCACATAATCATTCACTTAGTCAATATAGTTCATCTAGTCGAGTCATGCTCATAAACGTTACACAAAGATAGATTCAGAATTTCGAGTTGTCACATTATCCCCAACTAAAAAGAAATTTCGTCCCGAAATTTGGTATGCACTCACTGAGGGAGCTAGGTAAGTTGTATTGTTCACTGATTTTCCTGGGGTGTCACATCCTCCCCCCGTTGATCTGGAATTTCGTCCCGAAATTCCGAAGTAGTAGCTTCAGCCTCAGCAGTGGTTGCATTGGTTCCGAATAACTTGGGGTACTTTTCTGTCATCCTGTCTTCGCGTTCCCAGGTGTACTCTGGGCCACGTTTTGAGTTCCAACGAACTCGAACAAGAGGGATTCTCTTGTTTTTGAGGACCTTCACATCCCGGTCCGTGATTTCAACTGGCTCCTCGACGAACTGCAACCGCTCGTCGATAGTGAGTTCCTTAAAAGGAATGATAAGGGTCTCATCTGATAGGCACTTCTTCAGATTCGACACGTGAAAGACATTGTGAACTGCCCCGAGCTCAGCTCGTAGGTTTAGCTTGTATGCCACTTTGCCAATCTTTTCTATGATTTCGAATGGTCCGACGTACCGCGGATTCAGTTTGCCCCGTTTGCCAAAATGTACCACACCCTTCCAGGGTGAGACTTTAAGTAAAACCCGGTCCCCGACCTGAAATTCCAATGGCTTTCTACGCTTATCCGCGTAGGCTTTCTGACGGTCGCGTGCTGCCGCCATGCGTTGTCGTATCTGTGCTATCTTTTCTGTGGCGTCCACTACAATCTCTGGACCCGTAATCTGACTATCCCCTACCTCTGCCCAACAGAGAGGTGACCGGCATTTACGTCCGTACAATGCCTCGAATGGAGCGGCTTGTATGCTGGTGTGATAACTGTTATTATATGAGAACTCCACCAAAGGGAGGTGCTTTTCCCAGCCGTTGCCGAAGTCTATAACGCATGCCCGAAGCATGTCTTCAAGAGTTTGAATCGTTCGCTCAGACTGCCCATCCGTCTGAGGGTGATATGCTGTGCTCATGTCTAACCGTGAGCCGAAAGATTTGTGCATCGCTTGCCATAGTTCTGACGTGAATCGTGCATCGCGATCCGAAATGATGGAGGTGGGCACTCCGTGCCTCGAAACAACTTCCTTGAGATAGATGTCTGCGAGAGTGGAGAACTTATCCGTTTCCTTTATAGCTAGGAAGTGTGCAGACTTGGTGAGTCGATCCACGATCACCCATATGGTATCGTTTCCCCGCTGGGATCTAGGTAGGCCTGTAACGAAATCCATGGAAATTTCTTCCCATTTCCATTGAGGTATTTTAGGCTGCTGAAGTAGACCCGCTGGTTTCTGGTATTCAACCTTGACTCTCGCACAGGTCAAGCACTTGCCGACATAAGTAGCGATGTGGGACTTCATGCTAGGCCACCAATAAGTAGTTCTGATGTCGTGGTACATCTTGTCCGACCCTGGATGTACTGAGTAGCGAGACTTGTGAGCTTCATCCATTACAAGTTCGCGTAGACCGCCGTAAAGTGGGACCCAAATACGCCCCGTTACATAGTAGGCGCCGTCTGCTTTCTGTTCTAACCGCTGTCGTGAGCCGCGTAGGGCTTCTGCCCTGACGTTTTCTGGTTTCAATGCCTCTGCCTGTGCATCTCGTATCTGCGTAGGAAGGCTAGACTGAATCGTAAGCTGTAGCGCTCGCACGCGCCGTGGTAGAGTGTCTTTCCGACTGAGGGCATCAGCCACAACGTTGGCTTTGCCTGGATGGTACTTGATGGCGCATTCGTAATCGTTAAGCAGTTCAACCCATCATCGTTGACGCGTGTTCAAATCCTTCTGCTTAAGGATATGCTCGAGACTCCTGTGATCGGTGTAAATCGTGCACCTGGTACCGTACAGGTAGTGTCGCCATATCTTAAGCGCGAACACAACAGCTCCCAGCTCTAAATCGTGCGTCGCGTAGTTCCGTTCGTGAATCTTAAGTTGGCGTGAAGCGTAAGCAATAACCTTGTCGCGCTGCATTAACACACATCCAAGTCCCCGAATGGATGCATCACAATAAACTACGAAATCATCCGTGCCCTCTGGCAATGAGAGGATAGGTGCACTGCAAAGTCTATCCTTTAAGTGCTGGAAAGCAGTCTCCTGGGGCTCTCCCCAGCGATAGGTGACACCCTTCTGTGTCAGTAGCGTAAGCGGCTGAGCAATCTTTGAGAAATCCTTGATAAACCGTCTGTAGTAACCCGCCAAACCCAAAAATCGGCGTATTTCCGTTGGCGTACGTGGCGCAGGCCAGTTTCTGATCGAGTCTACCTTGGATGGATCGACATGGATCCCATCCTTGTTTACTACATGGCCTAGAAAGTGGACTTCACGAAGCCAGAAGTCGCATTTCGAAAACTTAGCGTACAGCTGTTCCTTCCGTAGGAGTTCCAAAATAAGGCGTAGGTGCTGCTCGTGTTCCTCCTGACTCTTGGAGTAAATCAGAATGTCGTCGATGAAGACAATGACGAACTTGTCAAGATAGGGTTTGCACACCCTGTTCATAAGATCCATAAATACGGCAGGTGCGTTCGTTAACCCGAACGGCATGACAAGAAACTCGTAGTGACCGTAACGAGTTCTGAATGCGGTTTTGGAGACGTCCTCCTCTCGGACTCTCAGCTGATGGTAACCAGACCTCAAGTCTATATTGGAGTAGTAACACGACCCTTGCAACTGGTCGAATAAGTCGTCGATGCGCGGAAGAGGATAACAGTTCTTCACCGTCACCTTGTTGAGTTCATGGTAGTCAATGCACATCCTGAACGTACCGTCTTTCTTTTTCACAAATAACACTGGAGCTCCCCATGGCGAAGAGCTTGGACGAATGAAGCCCTTTCCCAAGAGCTCTTGTAGCTGCTTTGACAGTTCTTCCAATTCTGATGGAGCTAGTCGATATGGTGCGCGAGCTATGGGTGCTGCTCCTGGAGCGAGCTCAATTTGAAATTCGACCTGACGATGAGGCGGTAATCCAGGTAAATCTTCAGGAAACACCTGAGGGTAGTCGCGTACAACTGGAATATCCTCCAGTTTCTTTTCCTTCACTGATGCGTCTGAAACGAGTGCCAAGATCGCGGTATGACCCTTCCGCAGACACTTCTGAGCCTTCAAGAAAGAGATGATGCCAACCACAGCACCACTCTTGTCGCCTTGAACTTCAAGAGGTTCTTGACCAGAACGTGGAATACGAATGATCTTCTCACTGCATAAGATCTCTGCCTGATGTTGGGATAACCAATCCATCCCAATAACGATATCAAAACTTCCCAAGACTATGGGAATAAGGTCGATGGAGAAAACTTGACCGGCTAAGACAATACTACAACCCTTGACTATTTGCGTGGCTTCTAAACTCTTACCATTAGCTAGTTCTACGACGTGTTTGGTGTTTAGGGGTGTTGATGTACGTTTTAACAGTTTACTGGCTTTCACAGAAATATAACTTGTATCCGCACGCGAATCAAATAAAACAGTAACATATATATCGTCAAGGAGAAACTTACCCATAACCACATTGGGATCGTTTATTGCGTCTCCTCGTCCTAACACGAAAGCTCGACCCCTTGCCTCGTTGCCATTGTTGTTGTTGTTTCCCCCGTTGTTGTTGTTCCCGTTGCCCTGGTTATTGTTGTTGCGATTCTGGTTCTGGTTCAGTTGAGGACAGTCGCGTTTGAAATGTCCTTCAGCCCCACACTGGAAACATCCCCGGTTTCCACGCTGTGGCTGCTGCTGCTGTGGGTTCTGTGGAGCTGGTTGTTGTGGTTGCTGGTTCTGATTTGCAGGCCGTGGGCTCCTACAGTCTTTGGCCTCGTGACCCATCTTGAGACATCTTTGACAACGACCCTTGTTGCACTGGCCGTTGTGATGCCTGTTGCAGTTGTGACACTTGGGGTGAAACCCTTGATACCTTCTCTGTCTATGACCACCAGAGGATTGCTGACCAGGACTCTGGTAGTGGTCAGTCTTTTGTTGCTGAGCTTGAGATTGAACTGTTGCTGAACCTTTGCTAGAATCCCCATCCCACTTTCTTTTGTTGTCACTGGGTGTAGTGGGAGTAGCGGTTGAAGTGGTAGCACTGATGCGTTTGGGCAACTTGTTTTGTTCCACCGCCTGATCCGTGAGGCGATGAGCAAGACGCTGGATGTCTTGGATATTGTCGAGGTTAGCCGATGTAACATGGCTCTGAATTTCTGAGGCTAGACCCTTGAGGTACAATTCGATGCGCTTGATCGGAGGGTCTACCATGGTTGGACACAAAATAGCCAGTTCGTTCGATCGCTTCGTGTAAGCTTCTATCTCTGACCCCGTCATCTTCAAGTGATAAAACTCATTCTCCAACTTGTGGATATCATCCCTTGTGCAGTACTCACGCTTGATAAGTTCCTTGAATTCGTTCCAGGGTGTGGCGTTAGCAGCTGCCAACCCTAAGATCTGAACTTGGGCGTTCCACCAAGTTAGTGCTATTCCTTCTAGCGTGCCAGTGGCGTATTTCACCCTGCGAGCCTCAGGGCATTCACACATCTCGAACACTGACTCCAGCTTCTCAAACCAGTGGAGTCCCACTGCCCCCTCTGTGCCGCTGAAAGTACTTGGACGACAGTCCATGAAGTTCTTGAAAGTGCAGACAGGTTGCTGCGCGTGTTGACCTATTGTGTACGAATAGGGCAAAGTTTAAATACAAGGGCTAGTTTAGGAGTGTAGGATCTAAAGATCCTAGTGTGAGTTATGACTACAGGATATACTACCTGCTTGAGCAGCTGCAAGTGCCGCAGCAACTTGAGCTTGAACGAGAGCCTCTAGCTGGGCTTGAGTCATGTTAATCCATCCAGACATGATCTTCATTGTAAAAGTAGCGTAAGTGAGAATGGTTCGCGAGTAGGGCGATGACAGAAAAGCGTAAGCACGTAGGTGTTCTCATGTAATAAAGTCATGTGTATCTAAGCGTAATGCGAGCAAAGTTCTATATAGTTCTAGCATTCAGGCAATAAACATAAACCTTATTACCTAGGATGTCGAGTCTTGCACGTGGAGCGAAGCATCGTTGTGGATCGTTGAGAGCACTGTTCTGGTTATAGTCTGGTTTTAATAAAAACGTTTTCCCATATTAAAACCAAGTTCTCTATAACCAATGGCTCTGATACCAATCTGTCACACCCCCAAAATCCACACGCGGAGTACTACCGCTTGGGAGCGTGACATAACCAGGATCAAGCCACCAATCATATTGAACATGTAAATAAAGAGTAAAAGTTATCCATCAATACGAAAGGTGTTTATCAAATACCAACATAGTTAAGTATAGCGGAAGCATTTATGTAAAAACCCAATCATAAGTATTAATGTATGTAATGACATAAGTAATCACGATCCATTTGCCCACAACGACCTGCTCCTCCCTGTGCAAGCTCCATAAAGTACCTAAGGTCCTGCAAGGCATGCAGCAGATAATCAACAACTAGTTGAGCGAGTTCACAGAAAGTAAGTTCGTAATAGTAATGAGTATGTTCATCTAGATGGGGGCTTCCCATGCACGTATGTACTAATGGTGGGGGTTTCCCATTGCCTTGTATATATATATATATATTACTAGTGGGGGATTCCCACGTTCATCTTTACTAATGGGGGCTTCCCATTATGGTACTTACTAGACTAGTGGCAACCATGTGTTCTTCTTAATCCGAGAACAGGAATACGTACAAGGTCACGCAGGATTTACGTGAGTGCCTTTCCCCGAGGACAGTGGTACGCGTGGGGTTTACGTAGGATTTACGTAAGTGTCCTTCCGACCCGGAAGACAGTAGTGGGTGTTAGGTTACGCAGGATTTACGTAAGTGTCCTCCCGACCCGGGAGACAATGGTAGATACTAGTTTACGTAGGTTTTACGTAAGTGTCCTGACTATCCTGAGGACGATGGTCTATAGTCTAGTGATTGCGTATGTATGAGTAATCATTCCATATCAAACATTCCAACCCAATTCCCAACCCGGGAATCCCATGCCTTGGCTGTGTGAACTCACCTTGGATTGCTCGGCAGATACACAAAGGGGGTTTCTTGAACTAAAGGTGGTCAACCACGTCCTAACAGGGTTACCACACAAGTCAGGTTTTGACTTCAAGTAATGCACGTATAAATCATAGCAACACGTTATAAACACGCATAGATCATGGTAACACTTAACAGTCAAGAGCATAACTTGTGCGTTTTAATCTTAGCCCAAATGTACCCGGCCCAACGTAACCCGGCCCAATTAAACAACATAAAAGTCCGATGGCATACACGGCCCAAACAAATAACATAAGTGGCTTGTGCGATTCATACGGGTTGTGCGATTAGGATTGGGCTTGAGGCCCAATCGGTTAAACAAGCCTTATATAACATATACGATCCGGTAACCCCTTGTGCGAGTGAACTGGGTTGTGTGATTGAGATTAGCCCAGCCCAATAATTAGCATGCGGCCCAACAGTTAAGAAATTCACATAAAGGTCTCGGCCCAGCAACAAAACAGTCAACTTGTGCGATCAATGTGGGCTTGTACGATTCAGTTGCCTTGTGCGATCCGAGAGATCTTGTGCGATGGGCAACCTTGTGCGTTTGACTTTGTGTGTCCGGCTTGTGCGGCCAGATCAGGTCTTTTATAACCTGATCTTGTGCGACCGAGTGGAGCATGTGCGATCCGTTTAAACATCCGGGTTTTGTGCGATTCGGTTACAATCTATTAATCAGTTCCCTAATTTACATCATCAATTAATCACAATTAACATTTTCTACCTTATTCAGTATCCGATCAAACAAGGGTTTTTACCAAGATTTCATATGAACCCTAGTAAACATCAAAGAATGAACAAGAACATAACGATTTACATGAGCATGCATCATCACATTCAACCCGAAACATATAGCACATCGACTGATTTTTCAAGCATCATCAATTACCATTTGACTTACATCACACAATCCGATTTTTATGACCATTAACCATACATGTGGGCCGATTAACAATCAAACTATTAACTATTATCATAAGCAACCATGTTAACAAGAATCCTCGGTTATGAAGCAAAAATCTCTAATAACAACAACACACAATCAATAACATTAAACACTAACCGGATTGAGAGGAGGAAGGGGAATCGGCCAAATCAAGAGCTTCGAGAGGGAGAGGGTTGCCGTCGGGTTCCAAGCAAAACGAGAGAGAGAGAGAAGAGCTAGGGTTTTGTGTGTATAAGGTGATTTGTAACAATGAGGAGTATACACTCCTTTCCATGAGTTATACGGCCTAAAGAAAGAGTGGGCCGAACCCTGAAATGGGCTGCCCATTGATCCGAATGCAAAGTGTAGTCCAATGGATTTGTGCGATTGAATGGTGTTGTGCGATTCGGGTCAAGTAACATATATATACATCCACATAACATATCATGTACACATTCATTAACACATATCACATAATCATTCACTTAGTCAATAAAGTTCATCTAGTCGAGTCATGCTCATAAACGTTACACAAAGATAGATTCAGAATTTCGAGTTGTCACAGTATACACGTGGAATGAGATGATCAAGGCTCGAAAAAATGTATGGATGATATAGGGGGTTCAAACGAGAGCTCTTTGAGAGAGAGAGAGTGTGTTTTGTGGTGAGTTGTGTGATGAATGTTATGAAGTGCTAAGCCTTGATCTTATAGGCAAATGATAGGATTATGGTCCAATGGTTTACATGCTTTCTTGATATGGGACAAGTATAAATAAAATAATCATCATGGTACAATGGGTGTCCCCCTTGGGGACGGTTTGGTTAGGGGGGGGGGGTAATCCGGTTCATTTCCAACTAAACATTAAGCATTAGTTATGACATAGTTAGGTTAGTTTAGGGATTAACCCGGTTATTAGTGTGTTGTGCATTACAGTGGGTGTTAGGGTATTCAGGGATCCCAACTGGCTCAGAAAAAGATAAACAATGTAAATGGCAATATTTTCCTGTTCCGGGTAAAGTCCGGTTGTTCGGTTGGATAGTAATCCGTTAAAGCGCTTAACAAAGCTTTAAAGTGTCATTATTATTAATTTTAGTGACACAACTTATTCCCGACACTTTGGAAAGTGTCTAGTAATATTTTTCTCATGTTTTGGCACTTTATTAGTTAACCAAGTGCTGAACTTTTAGTTAAAGTGCTGAGTTTTGTGCTTAGAGTACGTTTTAGGCACATCCTGTCACTGTAACTTATTCCTAGAGACGCAGTTCTACAACCCTTGTATATCTACACTCACTGTTAGTGTAGTAAACTATTTCTGGCTCATACAGGCCTTAGAGGCAGTGCCTGCCTGATGCTGGCTATATCAGCATGTTCAGTAGGTTATCCGTTCATAGTGCTACTGTGCTTGTGTGCATCATGTTTGTCACTAAGGTTCAGCATGTAAGTAATGTAGTGACAGTACATAAAGTATGATGCAGGTATGTGCATGTATCAGTAATCAAGTAGCAGTTCATCCACAAGTTCAAGTAAGCACAGTAATTAACCAGTAATTAATTATCAATTAAGTCGTACGGATACCTGGTTTAGTGAGGGTTGTCACATGTTTGGTGTGTATGTTTAGCGGGCATGCTTTGCGATAGTGAAAATCATACTTATGCATCCCGTTCTCGACCCAAAACCCCCCTTCTCTTGGCGTCTTGGTTCTCGGCACAAAGGTAAGGACCGGCCCGCTCATCTTGAGCGTATACACCCACCATGTGGTGTGTGGCTTTCATACTTTTGGAGGGCATACAAACAATCTACCCTAATTCCCTCGATTCTCGACGTCAGCCTTGACCTTCATCGAAGCCCTCTTCGGATTGTAGTCTCTCTCGATTTTGCTTGCTTGCACACCCTTTAGTTCTCGGTTAGCAAATTTATTGTTCTTATTGATCTAGGTTGTGTTGTACTTGATGGTGTTGTTATGGTGTGCATAAGGAATTAAATCATGATGTAGGGTTTCGTTTATGTGCAAATATGAATCTGATAAACCGATTTGATTAATGTTTATTGAGGATATTGAATACTAGATGATGAGTAATTGGATGGATAATGATTGATGACTAAAAATCATTTGATGATTCTGATTAAGTGTATTCATAATATTGTATTCAGTGATGGGGCTTTGTTGAAATAGTTATGCATGAATCTGGGTTGTATTTTGATGAGTATGTTGATTGGGGTCAATGATTTCATGATTAGTGTTTATGTGAATTAAGGAATCGGTTACAATTGGGGGGTTTGTATGAACATGTTGAATAATTGCTAAACCATGTTGTTTTATCTGATTGAAACATACCAAAAATTGCTAACTGTTGTTACGAAATTAATGGATGTTAAAAAGGGTAATCAGTTACGTTTGTATGGGGTGCCAACAGAGGTTGCGACTCGCAATCTCTGGTTCCGACTCGAAACCAGACTTTACAAATCATCAGGACTCGAGACCAGCCGGTGGCGAGTCGAGACCAGTTTGGTTTCGACTCAGGACATGACTCGAAACCTCAAGGTTTCGACTAATGAAGTTTTCACTCGAGATTGCCTGTTGCGACTCGAGACCGTGAGATTGCGAGTCGAGATCTTATGGTCTCGACTGATGACTACTCGAAACCACACATTGAACCCTCTGGGCCACATGCTGGTTATGGGGCCCAGCGTACACTGGGCCGCACACTCGAGACCAGGACACATGATAATATTGGACTGTTATGCCACACGAATAACTGTGGAGACTTATATGTGTTGAATGATTGATACGTATAATACTTGTACGTTATTTGCCAAATATGTGTAGGGAAAATACGTGATTACTTGTATACGAAACTGATAAGCATTGGTAACCATCAAAGGACGAGGCTGACCAACTTGAAACAAGTAAATAACCAACCAAGCTAATCTAAGGTGAGTTCACTACTTCTTGAGCATGCATCCCGGGGGTGGGATAAATAAACTGGTATTCCTGAGAGGAATACGTTTTAATGGGTTAAAATTATAGGATGGTCCCTGTGGTTTGCAAAAATTGCAGATTTGGTCCCAATGGTTCACTAATTACAGAGTTGGTCCTATTAGTTGTAATTTTTGCACTCGGGTGGTCCCTATTACTAACTTATGTTAAATATCTCAATTAAATTCATGTTAAATGACTAGATTATCCCTGAGTAATTAAAATAAATAAAACTATCTTCTTCCTCCCCTCTTTTCCACCGTAATCCACCACCACTACCATCAATCCCCACTTCCGCCACCGTTCAGTCGTCCAAACACAGTAAGAAAATTAGCTAGAAATCTCTGTTATCTATTTCTCTCTCTCTCTCTGCAATTCGTATTGATAGAGTGACCAACAAGTTAAAGAATGAGTGAAATAGCCTTCTGACTTCCATTTTCAACAAACAACTCACCTGGTAAATCCCTCTCTTTTTTAACCAAAAATCAATCTAAGTTCTTCAAAGTGTTTTCCAATCATATGTAAACCCATTTCCTCTTGTTTTATTCAAAACCCCCAACTCACCTGGTAAAATCCTCTCCATTGCCGTTCCGTTGCGGCTTCCACCGGCGGAACTCGATCTCAACTTCTCGCATTTACCGGTTTCTTTTCTGATGCATCATCCGTTGCTTCTATTTCTTTAGAAGATAAACGAGATCTCCAAACGTAGTAACAAAATTAGCCAGATCAAGATCACCAGCAATCGCGGTTAACACCTTATCCACTTCTTCTTCGATCTCATCTTCAATGTCATCTGAATCCAGTGCAGAGTTAACAACATCATTCACCATTTCTTCAATAACTCCTGCCTGTATAAATTCTTTCTTAGTTTATCCAAAAAAAAAGAATATTGCAACCTTAAAATTAACAAATTACCTTAATCATTTCTTTACTGAATTCTTACATCATGACAACCATTTCTGGCTAATTTTGTTAGTGCGTTTGGACGACTGAATGGTGGCGGAAGTGGGGATTGATGATGGTGGTTGTGGGTGAGGGTGGGAGAGAGGGGAGGAAGAAGATGGTTTTATTTATTTTAATTACTCAGGGGTAATCTAGTCATTTAACATCAATTTAACTGAGATCTTTAACATAAGTTAGTGATAAGGACCACCCGAGTGCAAAAATTACAACTATTAGGACCAACTCTGTAATTAGTGAACCATTGGAACCAAGTCTGCAATTTTTGCAAACCACAGGGACCAACCAAGCATTTAACTCCCCATCTTACTACCGAACTAGTTGCCTGAGAGGCAACGGGGTATTAGTTGATAGCGCTATTAGGCTTGGCAACCTCACACCGTACCTGAGAGGACGGGCGTGAACTAATGACCTTAACCACATGATCAATGTTTGATAGGGCATTGGAGAAGGGCAAAAGAACTGACGCCATCTTGCGGTACTCGAGTTACTATCAATATGCTTTTAAACTAATCACTTGGAAACTAAATGTTTTTACAAAACTGTGAACTCGCTAGCGTTATGCTGATACACCTGTCTGCATGCTTGAAGGTCATTATGTACATGGTTGAGGGAATTGCTATATGGGATTGCTGGAGTGGTCATGGGTCGTGAAACATGGAGTAACGAGACGAGTCTATTTTTTTTCATTCACGTGGTTTTGAATTGCGTAAACAATGAATTATGCTTCCGCTGAACATGTTGGGTTTAAGTTTTGTTTAAAAATGCATTATCTTAATGAATGGGAACTTTTATTTAATATCTCGTTATTAGTTCAATGTGATTAGTGGTTAGATCCTGGTATGTCACACGCCTTGCGGGAGTTTCCGCATGTGGTAATTTGGGGGTGTGACAGTTTGGTATCAGAGTCACTGGTTATAGTGAACTAGGTTTTAAAATGTTTTTATAAAACCAGACTATAACCGAACAGTTCTGAAATCGACCATGACACTCAGCTCTAGATTGCATGGTTCGTCCTTTCGTTTACTTCATGCATTACATACCTAGTGTACACTTACTTGTGATATTGTATAGGGTTACATACTTGGCACTACGATGTGATTACATGTGTCGTTTGATTAGGTTACGATGCTTTGATAGTACCTCTAGAATTTAGTGATCCTAAATTTTGTGATACCATTAGTTTTGTCACTCGAATCTGGGAACCTTTTAGCGCGAATTAATATAGGTGCATTATCATTATAGGTGCACACATATTAATAATGTGGGGTGCATGCGAGTCCCTGTGAGCCTTAACAAGTGTGAAAGGGGTCCTTTTCCATTATCCGACATAATGGGAGGGTTCAGTAATCTATAGAAGTCATAGTAATGATTGACTTCTACTCAATCGCAATGCTTAATTTTTCCCACTCTTCTTATATAGAATCATGAGCGGACGTGGCGGACGCAATGGTGGGCGTGGTGGTGGCCACGGCAGTGGACGTGGCAACATTGTTATGACCCAGGCATAACTGGCTGATTTAATCAATGCTCGCGTGGCTGAAGCCTTAGCAGCTTAGCAGGCTAGTATGTTATGTACCAAATGTTCTTTATTCCTATGTCATGTACTCGACTCTCACTCGTGCATTGTATTTCCTTTCGTCCTTAGGTCAACCTACAAATCAGAACCAGAACAATCCGCCTGCTTGTATGTTCAATACGTTCATGGATTGTAAGCCACAGACGTTCAGTGGAACCGAGGGAGCAGTGGGACTACTACATTGGTTCGAAAAGGCAGAGTCAGTTTTTGTAATGTGTAACTGTCCAGCCGGGGACAAGGTAAAGTATGCTTCGGGCACTCTTGAGGATGGTGCCTTGACTTGGTGGAATACCCAAGTCCAGATGCTGGGCATTGAAATGGCAAACAAGACTACTTGGGATGATTTCAAGGGATTGATACAGGAGGAGTACTGTCCACGTGACGAAATTCAGAAGTTGAAAAATGAGTACTACAACTTGAAGATGGTAGGATCTGAGATCGAGGCCTACACGAAACGATCTCACGAGCTTCCAAACACGTGTCCTAATTTATCACGACCACCACACCGGAGAATCGAGCTTTACATCAATGGTTTAGCACCGCAAGTCAAGGGCTTGGCCACTACAGCAAATCTTGACAATTTGCCCCGAATCATCCAATTAGCTCACAAGATCACCTACCAGGAGGTGGAGCATGGCTCGCTACCACCACGTGCTACTACTACCGCTACTGCTACTGTTACTACTCCTGCTATTGATAACAAGCGTAAATGGAACGATACGGACAAGGTGTCCAACTCAAACCAGACTCAGAAGAAACCTGACAATAGCAACAGCCGTAGTTTCAGCCAGTCATCCCTCAGTTAATCAAAGCCAGAGCAGCAATCTGAATCATGGCTTCTACGTGGGAAAGCAACTGAAGTGCAACAAGTGCAATTACCATTATCGCGGACCGTGTACCCGAGTCTGCCATAGGTGCGACAAAGTGGGGCATATGGTAAAGGATTGTAGGGCCCCGTTTCCAAAACAACAGCAGCAGCAACCGCCACAGCAACAGCAGTCGCAGCAACAACAAAGGCAGCAACCCCAACAAAATCAAGGTAACCAAAAGGGATATTTCCAGTGTGGAGACGAAGGTCACTTCAGGAGAGACTTCCCTCAATTAAATCAGAATGCCGGGAATAACAACAACAACGCTGGGAACAACAACAACGGAAATAATGGTGGGAATGGTGCTCATGGGAGAGTGTTTACTATTGGCGCTAGTGAAGCCAGGAACGATGGCAACGTCGTGACCGGTACGTTTTCTGTGAACAATCTTTTCGCCTCTGTTTTATTCGACTCTAGAGCCGATTGGAGTTATGTGTCCTTGGGGTTCAGTCGTCAGTTAGGTCTAACTCCAACGCCACTGGTAAGCAAACACGTTGTAGAATTGGCTGATGGTAAGTCAATTGAAGCCTCACACATCCTATTAGGGTGCAAACTCGATCTTGCAGGTCAAGTGTTCGATATTGACCTTATCCCTGTTACTCTTGGAAGTTTCGATGTGGTCGTTGGTATCGATTGGTTTTCTAAGCACCAATCGGAAATTCTCTGCAAAGAGAAAATTGTACGTATTCCTCTCCCTAGTGGAGAACGCTGTCTGTTCAAGATCATCGAAGTGGTGCAATGGTTGGCGTCATTTCAGTCATGAAAGCCCAAAAGTGTCTATGGAAGAGTTATCCTGCTATTTTAGTACTCGTTACGAATACACGGCCTGAGGAAATGAGGATCGAGGACCTACCAATTATTCGTGATTTTCCAGATGTGTTTCCTGAAGAACTTCCCGGATTACCCCCACACTGTCAGGTGGAATTCCAGATTGATCTTACACAAGGAGCGGCCGCAATTGCTCGCGCTCCTTATCGACTTGCACCAGGGGAGTTGCAAGAACTGTCTAATCAACTTTAAGAACTGTTGGATAGAGGCTTTATCCAACCTAGTTCTTCGCCTTGGGGAGCCCCAATCCTATTCGTGAAGAAGCAGGACGGGTCCTTTCGCATGTGTATTGATTACCGCGAACTCAACAAGGTGAGAGTCAAGAACCGTTATCCTCTACCACGCATCGACGATTTATTTGACCAGCTGCAAGGGTCAAGCTTCTATTCAAAAATCAACTTAAGGTCGGGCTATCATCAGATGAGAGTCCAAGAGGAGGATGTTCCTAAAACGGCTTTTCGAACGCGGTATGGCCATTACGAGTTCCTGGTCATGCCATTCGGGTTAACTAACGCACCAGCGGTATTCATGGATCTCATGAACCGTGTGTGTAAACCATATCTCGACGATTTCGTCATTGTGTTTATCGATGATATTCTGATCTACTCTAAGAGTAAGAAGGACCACGAGCGGCACTTGCGCCTTATCTTGGAGCTCCTGAGGAAGGAGCAACTTTACACGAAATTTTCTGAGTGCGACTTCTTGATTCGAGAGGTGCACTTCCTCGGTCACATTGTTAAAGAATTGGGAATAAATGTGGATCCTGCCAAAATTGATTCTATCAGAAATTGGGCAGCACCAAAGAATCCTTCGAAGGTGCGACAATTTCTTGGTCTCGTTGGGTATTATCGCAGATTCATTGAGGGATTCTCGAAGATCGCTCAGCCTCTTACCGCGTTGACACAGAAAGGTGTTATGCATTCATGGTGAACAAAACAAGAAGACGCATTCCAGGTGTTGAAACGAAAACTCTGCACTGCACCGATATTGTCTTTGCCAGAGGGAATGGATGATTTTGTGGTGTACTGTGATGCTTCTATTCAAGGTCTCGGTTGCGTACTGATGCGGCTCGAGAAGGTGATTGCATATGCTTCTCAACAGTTGAAGATTCATGAGAGGAATTACACGACTCACGACTTGGAGTTGGGAGCCGTGGTCTTTGCACTTAAAATCTGGAGACACTACTTGTACGGTACTAAATGTACTATTTATACCGACCACAAGAGCCTTCAGCATATCTTTGATTAGAAAGAGTTGAACATTTGACAGCATCGCTGGGTAGAACTCTTAAACGATTACGACTGCGAAATCAAGTATCATCCAGGCAAATCTAACGTTGTAGCTGATGCCCTTAGTCGCAAGGAAACGAAACCTAAACGTGTTCGAGCTCTGCAGCTCACTATTCACTCGAACCTACCCGATCAGATCCGTTCTGCCCAAATTGAAGTGTTGGAGGAAGAAAACCTTAAGGCTGAAGCCATGCGGGCATGGAGAAGCAGCTTGTAACAAAATCTGACGGTATCCGCTATTTCATGGGGCGGATATGGGTTCCTTTTTATGGTAACATCAGAGAGCTTGTGATGGACGAAGCACATAAGTCTCGATACTCCATTCATCCGGGTTCTGATAAGATGTATCAGGATCTAAAAGTTTTATACTGGTGGACGGGCATGAAGGCTCACAAAGCGACGTATGTGAGCAAATGCTTGACTTGTGCGAAAGTCAAGGTAGAATATCAAAAACCATCTGGTTTGCTTCAGCAACCAGAGATACCCATGTGGAAATGGGAACAGATTGCCATGGATTTCGTAACTGGCCTACCTAGAACTCAAAATGAAAACGACACTATCTGGGTGATCGTTGATCGTCTCACGAAATCTTCACACTTCCTTGCGATTAAAGAAACTGACAAGTTTTCACATTTACTAGGCATGGGGTGCCAACCTCTATCATCTCGGATCGTGATCCGAGTTTCATATCCGATCTGTGGCAAGCGATGCACAAATCATTTGGCTCACGTCTGGACATGAGCACTGCTTATCACCCTCAGACGGATGGTCAAAGTGAGCGGACCATCCAGACCCTCGAAGACATGCTGCGAGCATGTGTCATCGACTTTGGTAAAGGTTAGGAAAGACACTTGCATTTGGTAGAGTTTTCTTACAACAATAGTTACCATTCAAGTATACAGGTAGCTCCGTTCATGGCATTGTACGGATGGAAATGCCGATCTCCTCTCTGTTGGGCTGAGGTGGGTGACAGCCAGATCACAGGCCGAGAACTTGTACTTGAAACCTCAGAGAAAATTGTTCAGATCAGAAATCGTATGGCAGCAGCGCGTGAGCTTCAGAAAAGCTACGCTGATAAGCGTAGGAAACCCTTGGAGTTCGCTGTAGGCGATTGTGTCATGCTGAAAGTCTCACCCTAGAATGGTGTGGTGCGCTTTGGGAAGTGCGGCAAGCTTAATCTGCATTATGTTGGGCCATTAAAAATTCTGGAACAAATCGGTAAAGTGGCCTACAAACTTGAATTACCTGATGAACTGGATAATGTTCACGATGTCTTTCATGTCTCCAACCTGAAAAAGTGTTTGTCCGATGAAACACTTGTTGTACCGTTAAAAGAGCTGAAGATCGACGATAAGTTGCAGTTTGTCGAAGAACCTATTGAAATTATGGACCGGGAAGTTAAGGTCCGTAAACACAGTCGAATCCCAATTGTGAGAGTTCGCTGGAACTCAAGACGTGGACCGGAGTTCACGTGGGAACGCGAGGATCAAATGAAGCTTAAGTATCCTCAATTGTTTAAAACCGCTGAATATCCTGATGCAACTGGTGAATTTCGGGACGAAATTCCCTTTCAAGTTGGGGGTGATGTGGCACCCGAAGAAAATCCACAGTCATCCTGAGCTACTACTTCTTTTCTCCGAGTCTACTTATAAAATTTCAAGACGAAATTTCTTTCAAGTTGGGGATGATGTGACAACTCTGATTTTTCAGAGTCTATACTTGTCTATTATTTCCTTCCATGTTCTGTTTCACGTTGTAATCACGTGTATGTTTAGTGAAATGATTAATGTGTTTATTATATAAGGTGTTGTATGTTTGGCGTGTATGTTTAGCAGGCATGCTTCGCGATAGTTAATCTCACACTTATGCATCCTGTTCTTGATCCAAAACCACCTTCTCTTGGCGTCTCGGTTCTCGGCCCAAAGGTGAGGCCCGGCCCGCTCATCTTGAGCGTATACACCCAACATGTGGTGTGTGGCTTTCATACTTTTGGAGGGCATACAAAAAATCTACCCTAATTCCCTCGATTCTCGACGTCAGCCTTGACCTTCATCGAAGCCCTCTTCGGATTGTAGTCTCTCTCGATCTAACTCGCTTGCACACCCTTTACTTCTCGGTTAGTATACTGATCCTAGTTCCGAATTTATTGTTCTTATTAATCTTGGTTGTGTTGTACTTGATGGTGTTGTTATCGTGTTCATAAGGAATTAAATCATGATGTTGGGTTTCGTTTATGTGCTAATATGAATCTGATAAACCGATTTGATTAATGATTATTGAGGATATTGATTACTAGATAATGAGTAACTGGATGGATAATGATTGATGACTAAAAATCATTTGATGATTCTGATTAAGTGTATTTATAATATTTTATTCGGTGATGGGGCTTTTTTGAAATAGTTATGCATGAATCTGGGTTGTATTATGATGAGTATGTTGATTGGGGTCAGTGATTGATCATGATTGGTGTTTATGTGAATTAAGGAAACGGTTGGGTTTGTATGAACATGTTGAATAACTGCTAAATCATGCTGTTTGATCTGATTAAAACATACCAAAAATTGCTAACTGTTGTTACGAAATTAGTGGATGTTAAAAAGGGTAATCAGTTACGTTTGTATGGGGTGCCAACAAAGGTTGCCACTCGCAGTCTCTGGTTCCGACTCAAAACTAGACATCACACGTCATCAGGACTCGAGACCAGCCGGTGGTGGGTCGAGACCAGTTTGGTTTCGACTCGGGACATGACTCGAAACCTCAAGGTTTCGACAAATGAAGTTTTCAATCGAGATTTCCGGTTGTGACTCGAGACCGGAGGAATGCGAGTCGAGATCTATGGTCTCGACTGATGACAACTCGAAACCACACATTAAACCCTCTGGGCCACATGCTGGTTATGGGGCTCAACGTACACTGGGCCGCACACTCGAGACCAGGCCACATGATAATACTGGACTGTTATACCACACGAATAACTGTGGAGACTTATATGTGTTGAATGATTGATACGTGTAATACTTATACATTATTTTCCAAATATGTATAAGGAAAATACATGATTACTTGTATACGAAACTGATAAGCATTGGTAACCATCATAGGACGAGGTTGACCAACTTGAAACAAGTAAATAACCAACTGAGTAAATCTAAGGTGAGTTCACTACTTCTTGAGCATGCATCCTAGGGGTGGGACAAACAAACAGGTATTCCTGAGAGAATACGTTTTACTAGGTTAAACTTAGATGTTGGATAATACACTCAAACCTATCACCTTAAGTCACATCTTACTACCGAACTAGTTGCCTGAGGGGCAACGGGGTATTAGTTGATAGCGCTATTAGGCTTGGAAACCTCACACCGTACCTGAGAAGATGGGCGTGAACTAATGACCTTAACCACATGACCAACGTTTGATAGGGCATTGGGGAAGGGCAAAAAAAACTGACGCCATCTTACGGTACTCGAGTTGTTATCAATATGCTTTTAAACTAATCACTTGGCAACTAAACGTTTTTACAAAACTGTGAACTCGCCAGCGTTATGCTAATACACTTGTCTGCATGCTTGCAGGTCATTAGGTACATGGTTGAGGGACTTGCTATCTGGGATTGCTGGAGTGGTCATGGGTCGTGAAACATGAAGTCACGAGACAACTCTATTTGTTTTCATACATGTGGTTTTGAATTGCGTAAACAATGAATTATGCTTCCGCTGAACATGTTGGCTTTAAGTTGTGTTCAAAAATACGTTATCTTAATGAATGGGAACTTTTATTTAATATCTCGTTATTAGTTCAATGTGATTAGTGGCTGGATCCTGGTACGTCACACGCCTTGCGGGAGTTTCCGCATGTGGTAATTTGGGGGTGTGACAATTTTGGGCAAATGCAAAGCTGTCTTTGCAGAACTAAAAGCCCTTTCTCATTACCTCCACCGTCAATATAGAATATGTGGAAATTACAGCAGAATCCATCTCTACTATGTTCCAATTAGAGGAAACTTACCCCCAAAAATGACTTACATGCTGAGTTCATAGAAAGGGGCTATGAAGGTTAGATGGTGGGAGCAACACTTTTTAAACCAAAGTTCCCACTTGAAATGAAATTTTTTCCCATACTCTCTTCGTTTGCCTCTCTGCTAAAACCACTACCTTTAATATAATACCCCTAAAAACTCAGTATTTGGGGTATGATATTTTGAGAAATTTAAACCATAAGCTTTCTAAGACACTGTTTCTTGATTTGGTAGCAAATTTGAGGACTATCAAGAGAGGTAATAACAATCATTTTCTTATCCACCCAAGGTTGTTGAGCTTCTACCTGAAAAACGTTTTAAGAAAAGAAAGTTTTCAAAAAGGTGAAGCATTGCAAAGCAACAGTCTCTCAAACGAAACTTTTACTCGCATGATGGCCAAAAACTAAGAAAATGTGGTAAATGAAAACGTTTTAGAAAACCAAGCTCTTGGTGACCAAGGTGCATATCCCAGCACTGTGGTGTGGAACCCACACCAGACACTTCCAAACAAACCACTTCCATTCCTATCCCCAAATCAAAGCGAAAAACCAAAAAAAGGGTATCTCTAGGGGTTGAGATGCCAAAGATCCCAGTTGCAGCATAAAAGCAACAAACTCAAACATTTGTTGGTACTTCCTCACAACAAATGCAATCATCTCCACTAGCCAAACTCCTCACTCTTCCTCACAAAACGAAAGTGTTGTAAGAACAGGGGACACAAATCAAATGGTAGATATATCACTTGATTATCTCTTCTCAACCCCCTCCCCCAAGGCTGCTTCTCCTTGCACACCTCCACCTACTTCATCAGTCCATTCACCCTTACAAAAATTGCTTGATGCAATTGATACATCTGACTTGCAGTTAACTGGTTCCTCTCAAAAACAAATCAAAGAGAGTTCACTTCAACAAGTGATTAGGGCAAGTACAAGGATCATTGCTATCCCACAAGCAGAGGAGGCTACACCTCCTGTATCCAAAGAGATACAGGTTAGTGATGTATTCATCACACACACTCACATTTTCTCTTTTACGAACTGATTTGTTATGTGATCAGCTGAGGGCAGTCTGTAAAATCAATCGTTTGTAAAACATTTGAATCTTTTGAATGATTAATGAAAAAAAATCGTTGATGATGACTTCCAGTTTGGGAATATTATTATGGTAATCAATATTTTACTGCAAACAAAGAAACTCAATTTCTAACAAGTGAACGGCAGTATGGCACAAAAAAAAAAATCATTTTGGATGAAAGTGGCAAACATGCCGCAATCTTAGGGATGATTTTGGCAATTTACTCTTTTAATAATGTTCAAAATATCAACGACATTGCACATTTTGTTTTTAATAATGTTCAAAACTAGTATTAAAGCTCACGCTTTGCGGCGGGGACGCAGGAGGGTATGGCGAGGATATATTGTTGTTACTTGATATATCAATGAGTTATTATAGACCATGTAGGTTTAATCTAAATGACGGTTAAAATAAGCAATCAACACGGTTAAGTAAAGGAAAATTGGTTTTTAATAAACCAACCTTTGTCCCGTTGGTAAATAATAATCTTACCTACGTAATTGGTATACAATAATCCTACCTATCAGCATGTTGGTACTCAACGAACTTCCGTTAATTTTTTTTTAACTGAAGTTAATTTTTAAGTTTTATTTATTACACAAAGTCCCTTTAGTTGTAATTTACTAGTTTTAACTATATTATAAAACAAAAAAACCTCAAGGGACTGTAATTTACTAGTTTTAAAATAGTTAAAACTAGTAAATTACAACTACAGGGACTGTTTGTGTAATAAATAAAACTTAAAAACTAACTTCAGTTAAAAAAATTAACGGAAGTTCATTGAGTACCAACATGTTGATAGGTAGGATTATTGTATACCAATTACGTAGGTAAGATTATTATCTACCAACGGGACAAAGGTTGGTTTATTAAAAACCAATTTTCCTTAAGTAAGCATATATACAGTTAAAAGATAGTTTCAATTTAAACAGCAGTAAAATAAGTAAACAACACGATTAAGTTAAATAAATAATAAGTGAAATAGAAAAAGAATCTAACTTATAAAAAAAGATAAGAGAACAAATACTTGTTATAAATTAACTTTATTAAACTTTGAGGAATACATGATCAGGGGTGTTCAAAACCGTATATCCGATCGGATAGTGAATCAGATATCCAAATATCCGATTTTTATTTTATTTTAAGTTTTTTATTATTTTTGATATTCGAAACCAGTTATTTTGGATAGTTTCGGATATCTGAATATAAGATTAAGGATATTTTTCGGATATTTCGGATATATCGGATATTTTCGGATACTTCGGATATTTTCAGATACTGAGATATCCAAAAAAAATAAAAATTAAATTTTCGGATATTTCGGATATCTGAAATATCTGAAAATTTTAAAATCACTATCCGAATTTGAAAATTCGGATATCCGAATTTCGGGTATCCGAAATTCCGGATATCTGATTTTTCGGATATTTCGGATTCGGATATCGGATATTGCGGATTAGATTTTCGGATACGGATAGTTTTGAACACCCCTATGTATGATAACTCCATTAAAGTTTGGGGTTTAAACGTATATCGATTATATCAAAAAATATTAATAAACTTCTGTATAATAAATATATTTAGAATTACAGGTACATTTAAATCGTTTATGAAATAATATTAGAGTTCAATTAGTAACTATATTAAAGTTAAGGGTTAGAAAGGTGAATTTATTAAAAAACAATAATATTGTTGCTCTATAATTATAAATTAAAGTTAAAATAATGTTTACAATTTGTTTTATTAGTATATAGAATATGAAATATGGAACATTTCACCACAAAAGCATTTAAGATATGCTTTTTAGCTCATTTAACTTGAGCGTTTTTAGCATGTGTTATATGACAATATATGAAAAGTAATATAGGGACCACATTTCCATCAACTTCATAGGATATATTTATGTGAAAATAAATGCACCGTCACATACTGTTTATGACCAAGTGTTTTTTAATCTCTTATATATCATTAAGCATTTAGGGTATACGGTGTGGTTGAGAGATGGGGGCGGCAAAGCTTTTTGCCGCGCGGCAAACACCGCCGCCGACCAAGTTTGGTCGCGGCAAAACAAGCATCTCGGTGACCCTATGCCGACGCGAGAAGAAGAAAGGGAAAAGGGGGGGGCCCACTCCAACGGTCATATGACCGTTTAAAATAAAAAAAAAAATATTTTTTTTTTTTAAAATTAAACTCTATATATATATCACACACCATTTAACCATATACTTTCCAAATACTCATACAAACCAATTCCTTCTAAAAGTTTATCTTATAAAATGGCGGATGACCTCCCCCCGTTATGGTTCCCACCCATGAGTAGCGACGATTCATCCGATAGTAGCATTCTTTTTTTTCAAAATCTCATCGAAGAAGCCGAACTTCAAAATGGCGGATGACCTCCC
Source organism: Helianthus annuus (assembly GCF_002127325.2). Taxonomy (NCBI): domain Eukaryota; kingdom Viridiplantae; phylum Streptophyta; class Magnoliopsida; order Asterales; family Asteraceae; genus Helianthus; species Helianthus annuus. Next base: position 56,940,098 of record NC_035434.2, on the reverse strand, counting down.
CCGTTATATGGGTAGTAAAATAGGTGGGTTAGACAATTTTAGGTAATGGGTTAGAATAGGTTTATTAAGAAAATGTGTCGGGATGAGTTTGAAATGAAAAGACAAAGATAAATTTTAGATAATGTAACCCCTTTGTGCTATAACCACCCATCTGGCCCATCCTTTAATGTTTTAAAAATCATGATCCGTCTCTAAAGTTTTGCATAAGGAACACGTTTTAAAAAAATATATTGCACATCAAATCCTTCTTTTGTCAGTCAAGGGTTGTAAGATTTTTTTATATACCTTTTTTAGGTTTACAATTTCTTTTATATACTTTATTAAGGTTTACAATTTTTCGATTTCACCAAGTACTTATTATAAGAAATTTATTGAATATTTCTTTAGATAATTCATCAAATGAAACTAAGTATCTAAATGTTACTAAACTAATTTACCTATTTACCTATTTACCTATTACCTATTACCTATTTATTAAAAAGAGGATTCAGTGAACAGTAAACAAAATTGAATTAATATACAGTAATAAAAATAGAATTAAAGGAATAGTCATATCACTAAGGAATTAGCTGGTATCGGGTATCGGTATCAAATTTATCAAACCGGGTGTATTTTCGGTACCGATTCGGCACCGGTATTCATCGGTTTTTACCCTCAAATGCCGGTGACGTACCAGTACCGGTACCGAGCCGTACCGTACCGTACCAGGTATATTCGGTACCGGTACCCATTTTTGGGGATTTGGGTAACGGTATTTTCCGTACCGGTTGGTACCGAGCTCATCAAATCATGTAGCAACGTAGCAATGAAAGTAATTGCACCATTTAGATTAGTTTTCATACACACAGTAAGTAAACTGTATTTCGTTTGAATGAGATTTTATATACACAACAACTTATTTTGCATTATTTTTGTCTTTTTCTGTAATGAATGAATTTTAGCATGTAAAATTAACTTAGATATTTAGATTATTGATAAGCAAATCGTATCAAATCCTGTAATCAAATCGGTATCGTATCGGTACCAAATTTACTATACCAAATCATTTTTGGTACCAATTTGGTGCCCACCTTTTGGCGTTTTCAAAATCGTTACTTTCGGTTCGACACTGGTCTAGCACCATACCTGTATTTATTGATTTTTACCTTCAAATACCATACCGTATTGTACCGAGCATTTTCGGTGCCGGTACCTAATTTCAATGATTTTCCGGATCGGTACTTTCGGTACCGTTACCGGTACCGAGCTCGTCCATATGTTAACGTGTTAGCACCGTAATAACTGAACCGAAAACAACCGACTTTCCAACGTGTAGAACGTGTGGGTCCTATTATTATATATTAGGTTATTTAAAAGCGCTTTTTTTAGGACGGAGTGACTATCCTTTTCACGACATTTTTATTTATGTTTTGATATTCGGTATGTGTTTACCGTTACTGACACGCGTTTTGCAATCATTGTGTCCTCGCCGCAATGTAGGACGTGTGGGTCCTATTATTATATATTAGGTTATTTAAAATCGTTTTTTAGGACGGAGTGACTATCCTCTTCACGATATTTTTATTTATGTTTTGATATTTGGTATCTACTTGCCGTTACTAACACGCGTTTTGCAGTCATTAGGTCCCCGCCGCAACGCGCGAGCGGAAAATCAACTAGTTATTACGAAAAAATGTATAACTAAGTTTAGTTTGAGACACTGAAATGCAATGTAATCAAATCAGATTATTATAAATAGGTTGTGTTCAGTGGCATAGGTATCGTATAAGGAGGGGTATTGTGGGAATGATTTCAACAACAGATTAATTTTAAGCAGTGTTTTCTCAAGCTCCTTTTTGCAACTCAAGTATTTTTCTACTATTATTTGGAGTTGATCCTTGGTTGTGTTTGATTCACGTTTTGGACTACTGATTTCATTTTCTTTTTCAAACAATTTTGATTTTAACTCTTTAAAAGTTTTCTTAAATTGTACTTCATCGTTTATGATATTGTTTCTAAGATTTTCATTCACCACTTTGATGTTAGCAAAAGAAATAATGCATTTATCTGGATACAAGTCTTTGAGGACTTGAGGTGATACCTTAGCATCAGCCATCATAGCACAATCACATTCACCATCACATACACTAGAATCCCATGGGTCTGACAGAGGTTCCAATAGCTGTTCACCAACCTTCTCTTCTAACAGCTGTTCACCAACTTTTTCTTCTGAAACAGATATTTCAACATTCTCTCTTACCACCTCAGATTTAGACTCCACTTTCCCTGATTCAAGCCCTTCTTGTATTATTTCTAGTACCATAAAATAGAATTCATTAGGTTTCTTATCAGAATTAGCAACTAGAGCAAAATTTTCATCAGTAAGATCCTCAGGTAAGCTACTCCAATCAACAAAGCATTGTGTAAAAAAGCTCTGTTGACTGGCCTCTGCCTGAGCAGATGTTTGTACAGCTTGTGGTGCAGGTTGCACTTGGACCCGAGGAGCTGGGGCTTGAAAATATTGGATTTGAGGAACAGTGGTTTGGACATACTGAACATGCAAAGTGAGCAGTGCTTTGCATATGAGGTGCAGGGGCATATTGGGAATTACGGACAATGTTTTGGGTGTTTTGTGGTCTTGGACTTGGGTGTATAACAATAGGACCACTGATTTGGCTCCAACATTCTCTAGCAAAGTGACAAAGCCTATTACACTTACAACACTTTATTTTTTATTTGTCCAACCCAACTTTTAAATTCCCATGCAACCCTAGAAATTTCCTACCAGTTCTCTTGTAAAACTTGCTAGTTCTAACACTTAGCAAGGCCAATTGATGCAAGGACAAGTTATCATAGACTTGGTTTTCCCCATTAGCTGTAAAAGCATAGTTGGATGAGTAAGAGTAAGAGTTGAATGCTCCACCAGATGTTATGTCAATGAAATGTCATAACTCTGATCCTTACCGCCACCAGAAGTTTCTTCCTGATCAAAATGTGTTGTGCTACCAAAAGAATAGTCATCAACCACTTTTCCTGACTCCTGTAGCTTCTTTTTCATGTTCAGCTCTCTCTCATAGGTCAGAAGCCTACCATGAAGCTGAGTCAAACTCATCTCCTTGAACCCAACAAAGTTTCTGGTTACAAAGGCTATGGTGTCCCATTTTTCTGGTAGTGATCTAAGAAATCTACTATTCAAAGTTGAATTAGCATACTCTATGTTTACCAGTTATAACTCGCTAATCAGACAACTAAACCTCTCAAACTGTTGAGTTAATGACTCTCCTTTCACATGACAAAACGTTTCATATTGTCGGTTCAAAACCTATTGTTTTCAATGACCTCTTCTGTACCACCGAATTGCTCTTTTAGCGCATCCCATAACTCCTTAGCACTGTTATCGTGTAACAAGCCAGCATGGATATCATTGGGTAGTGCCGTAGCAACGACGCTAACTGCTTTGGCATCTAACTCAATTTTCTAAAAATGCTGCTTGGAGTAATTTTCAGGTTTCTTAGGTACTTGGACCTTGGGATCTTCTGCACTCGGTACCATCGGAACATGTGGTCCAAAGATAACCGATTTCCAGCAACCGGTGTTTTGCTGTGAAAGTACATGACCCAACTGACGTTGCCAGATGTTATATCTAATCTGACATGTCACACCCTGACCGATGGCGGAATCATCGGGGCGCGGCACTGAGCGAAACAGATTGTCTAAGATAATCCATAACACTAGTAGTGACAATATATTTAACGTTCACGTCCCATACCATAAACATGAAAAGCATAAATAGTTATTACAGACATTGTTCTCAAAGATAAATAATCGTTCCGACAACTCAGGTTTTATTGAATGACGTTTCTAGACCACCTAGTTCGTTCATCAAGCAAAGCATAGCATCCTAGATACCTGTCACATACGTTGAAATAAAGTCAATACATAGAGTGTAAAGGTGAGTACACAAGTTTAATAGCATATAGTATAGCGAAAGCGATTTACGCATAACCAGCATGTAACACGTTGAAATGTGAAGCAAGTAAGCTATCGACAATGAAATATGCAACCGACATAACTGCGAGTTGTAGAATGCGCAACACATTATCACCACTGTGACCATGTGAAGTAAAACCCTTAACAACCCCTGTCCATGACAGGTGCTGAGTCCAAACTATAGTACTATCGTTTCTTAGGTGTCAGGCAACAATCATCGTGTAAACATAACATACAAGCATTCATCAAAAATACGTATAACATGCGAGAGCGGTTAGCGTATAAAAAGTGTTTGCGTTGTGTGTTGATGTGATTTGATATAGGTAACGTATGTAACACCCAAAAGTGCATTAAGCAAAAAGGGATCGAGTATACTCACAATTCGTGTTTAGTAAATAAACACAATCTTGGATTGAAGGGAGCGCGTGGGAGATTAGCCTGATCACAGAACGGTAGCGTCAGCGTTGAACAGCGTGTAACAGTGCGTTAGGTGAGATGAGTAATTGGAGGATGATTCGATCGGATGACCGTCCGGACGGATGACCATTCAGTCGGTTGGTAATTTGATTGAGGAAGTGTATTTGTTAAATGTCTGGACTTTTGATGTTTTCGTTGTAGTATAAATAAAGTCTTTCGATAGGATGGTCATTCGAACAGATGGTCGTTCGATCGGATGGCTATTCGATTGAAAAACTGAAGTTTTGAGCAAATCATTTAAGTGTGAAAACTTACAAAGAAATAAGTCTCCTGGTCAGATAGTCGTTCGATCGGATTCTGATCAGATGGCTAGTCGTTTGAAAGGCTGATATTCTTTGAAATTTTTCAAAACTTCAAGTGTTGAACTAATAAAGGGAAGTCACCTGATCAGGGGTGGGTGATTATTTTCAAAATCGTTTTGGAAAATTGAAGGGTTCAAAACCTTATAATAAATCATCTAAGAATAGATGATTGATTTTCAAAATCGTTTTGGAAAATTGTGTTCTTGTTTTGGAAATCACCTAAAGATAGGAGACGGTAATGTTTTAAGATCTAAACACAAGATAACTTGTGTCAGGGTCCTAGAAAAGTTATAGTCTAGGTCAAAGCATTACTAATAACCTAATTCCCTACAACCATTGGCTCTGATACCAACTCTTCTGTCACACCCCGACCACGTAAAACAACAAACCGCGGCGGAAACGTCGGGGAGTGGAGTAACAGAATTATTGTTTCACAACCATGGTATTTAAAGTTTCATTTTATTTGAATAAAAAGAGGTTACATTGTCTTAAAAACAAAGAAAGATAACATAATTAACTAGTCTTGCATCTTTTATTGTCACTAAGGCCCAAGTCCGCATAAGTGTATCTTGATCAATCCTTTGCCTCAGCTCCTGAAAACACATGTGAAAATAGGTACGTCAGCATAAAAATGCCTGTGAGATACATAGGTTTATTGGTTTAGGATTCAACACTTGAAGTTGAAAGAGATGTTTAACAAAAAGTTAGTCATGAATCTTGTTAAACGTTTTCTTTTATAAATTGTACAAAAAGTGATAAGAAAATCAGATGATATATAAAAGAATACTGTTTGGTTAAATAAATAACCAAGTGACAATGAATTTGTATAAGTTATGTCGTTTGTAAACAATGTCTTGTGAAAATATGTTGTTTAAATAAAATATATCATGTCTTTGTTGAAATAATTTAAATAACACCACAATATGTAATATCATAAAAGCACTTATATATAGGAAGTACCAGCGGCGTATCCACCATGCTTTTATCATATTACACATCGCCTTGTTATGTAAATCACTTATGAAATAACCACCAAATTGTCTAGTTTAAAACAAATGTTAAAATGATTATGTGTAAGCAATGTCTAATGCCGAATGTAAATCATGTCTTGTATAATCAAATCTTATGTAAGGCAAGTAAAAAGTAACTACTCAAACCATATGTATAATGTTCATGTATAATCAAATGAAATGTATGGTGAATAATGGAATTACTCAACCCCATAGGTAAAATATGCAAAACAATGTATTTGATATAAATCATAGTTTAAGTCAGAAGTTATGTTTTGCAAAATCCATGCTTTACTGATACAAACACTTATGTGGTAATGTTAATCGCATACATTCAAGCCTTGCGACTGGGGAGACAAACCCTTAAACAAATTAAAGGTTTATCAAAATTATGTATATCGGATTCAGTCATCCGTTACGTCCAAACAAACCTAGGATTCCAGGGATGGGAGTTTTCAATTCCTATGGTACCACTACATACCACCAAGTGGCGTGATCAATGTTAATGAACGTATTTTTGACCCGTTAAACAAACCAAATGTCATACCAAATGTAAGCATGTTATGTGTAAACAATGTACTAAATATGCTAAATGAACATACATAGCAAAAGTGTGATGTAAATCAATGTGTACATATGCTGAAATAAACATATGAAACAAATGTGTTGATGACCATCAATGTGCTAGCATGCTAAATCAACATACATACATACATAGCAAAGAATAAATGAAATCATGTACTATATGCGTACTAATGAACATAGCAAGATTATGTTATGAAAGCACGAAAGTAACATGTAGGCACATGGGTATCACCCCAAAATATTTAAAAAAAGTAAAAGAGGGGACTATGTACTCACTTGATTGTGACACCTGTGTCACTGTGACCGTCAAACAAATGCCAAACCAATGAAATTTTGTATTTCATACTTGGGAATTGTGAAAATATGTGTATCATTTGCACATATCAATTCTTGTTCGATTTCGGGCTTTAAGTCGCTTTCTGGAAGGTTATACACGATCTGATGCGTAAATATAACCAGTTTAATGCAAAAAACACTCCGGAATAGTGACATAGGCTTAACATACCTTAAATAACCTTTACATAACTTAGAAATAAGTTTTGGATGGTTTGGTATGCCGAAATCAAGTTTATTCGATCGCAGGGACTATTTGTGTCAAACTGCGAAACTATACCGATTCGTATGGTGTCGAACAGTCCGGAACTTGATCATAAGTTAAACATACCATATATAACCTAAACATGGCTTAGAAATAAGCTTTGATAGGTTCGGTGTGTGAAAACATGCTTATATGATCTTACAGGGACTAAAAGTGTCAAAAACGGCGTAAGTTTGCATTTTCGCGCATATCTTACGTTCTGGACACATCTGGACATCCAAAATTTTTGTACACACTAAAATATTTTTGTTTTAGTGATCGCCATGCAAAAATTCCATTCGTCACTTAATTTGGATCGTTTTCGCGTCCGTTCGAGTTTCGTCGTAAATAACCGAACAACGTGACCGTACGACCAAACGAACCGACATCCGAGATATTTTTGAGCATGTTTTGAGTCCCCTATGCTTTAACTTCATTTTAGAGCCTTGAAATGAGGTTAACGGGGTTTAAACGCATCAAAAAAGGCTTTAAACACGTGCAGGGACCATTTCTGTCAATTTTGAAACTTTGCTGAACCTGATACATGCTAGCGTAGCGCGAGCCCTAAGGCCTATGCCCTAGCGCTACGCGAGCGCCTCATCTGGGCAGAAAGGGTGTTTTCAGCATCTGTTTGCAAATTCAGGGGCTGTTTTGGTAAATTCTTGGTGTGTTGAGCAAGTTTAAGTGCTCTCCAAGGCTTTGTACCTGCTTATTACACTTGTGTGGCTAGGATTTATTCCTTAATGGCTAAACAAAACACTTGTTGTGATCCTATGAACTTCCCTCAAGTATAAATAGCCAACACTTTCATTGTTTCATTTGCTCATTCCTCATCTCCTCTCTTCACATCTGCTTTGGAGCTCTCTCTCAAGCATTTGGGACTTGTCTTCTTTGTAGAAAAGATAGCAAGGACTATTGTGAGCCTTCTTTCATTCTTTTTCTTGCTTTTTCCTTATATAGTGCAGAAAGTCAAACAGTTTGGCCAACAGTTTGACTTTCGGTTTTGACCATCAATTGGTCAAGTCAAAGTTCAATTGAACTTTGACACGTGATTGTAATCACGATAGTTATAATCCTTCGCGATTATAACCGCTGATTACCACGTTATCTAGTTGTAGTGTCGAGTCAAAGTTTCGGTCAAAATGCGTTTTAGCACGCATTTTGCCTCGGAACTACTTTAGGGTATCAAAACACTTTGTTTTGATACCAAATCAGTAGGTTAGACATGTTTTGACATGTCTAACACGACACTATTAGTTTGTGCTTGTTTAGGGTCGTGAGGTAAGCGGTCTAAACCACCGCTTAGCCTTTCGAACCCGACCCGTTTGGTCGATCTTTAGGATCCGACCAAGCTTAGTTAGTGATCATAGTTGCATAGGGAATAACCACTGAGGTTATACCTTATGATCACATAGGATTGGTTAGTCATTTGCTAGTTAGCTTGTATGCCCATAGGAAATGACCAAAATGCCCTTTTAAAGCTAAAATCCGTATTTTGCCTATGTGAACTTATTTTTGACATATAATCTGATTTAGTAACATGTTTAGGGATAATTGGGCATGTAAGACTTGGCATAGCACATAGTTAACCATCCGAACATAGTTTTACGCTAACGACGCCTTATAGTAGCTTATGTTACCATAACGTGTCGAAACGGGTCAAAAGCACTTAGGTAGGCCTTTCAATCAGAATGTAGGGTCTATTAAATCATACCATATGAGTTCAATTACTCATTTGATTTATAGAACCTCATTCTATCCTATCTCCCGATTTAGGTCCGGTTATTTACATAGTTACCTATATAGGGTGCCGTTTGATTCCCTAATCACTCCAGCTTTGCTTGGTTGTTGTTCAATACTTCTAAGCACCCTCAAGTGAGTACATAGTCCCCTCTTTTACTGTTTTCAAACTGTTTTGGGGTGGAACACATGTGCCTACTTGATACTTTCATGTTTCCCATGTTTTTATATCATATACTTACTATGTTCAATAGTACATTATTAGTACACGATTTCATTATGTTTTGCTATGTATGTTCACTTAACATGCTAGCACATTGATTTCCATATACTACATTTTGTCGCATATGCTCATCCAGCATATGGACACATTGTTTTACATTTTGAACCGTTGTAACCATATGATCATTTGAACCGTTGTAACCATTTGATCATATGAACCGTTGGTAACCATTTGACTATGTGAACCGTTAGTAACCGTTGATTATGTGAACCGTTTATAACCGTTGACTAGATGATCCGTTGGATTATGTGAACCGTTTGTAACCATTTGACTATGTGAACCGTTAGTGACTATTTGACTATGTGAACCGTTTGTAACCGTTGATTGACACGAACTGTTTGAATCTGTTTGAACCGTTGGGTTAGGGAAGTGATTAGGTAACGGGGCGGGTATAATGTGTTAAAAGCATGGTGGATACGCCGCTGGTACTTCCTATATATAAGTGCTTTTAATACATTATATATCGTTGCGTTATCTAGATCACTTGGGCAATGGTAAACAAAACAAAGTTGTAATACAAGGTTTTCCAACAATATATTATACTATTCGAGTTTTATTCCATAAACGATTTACAAATCTGGATTTAATTAAACAAATGTTTTGGGGTTAAGAATCATGGCTACGAGATTTTTATAAAATATAACCAATTTGATTTGAGTTGGTTATTTATGTCGCAATACTATACTTTTGAAAACAAGGTTTTTTTTTAAAATAAGTATTGCAATATGTAAAACGAGCCATGAATCTGAAACTCATACAAAACCTATGTACTCGCCGGCATTTTTATGCTGACGTACCTATTTTCACATGTGTTTCAGGTACAATAGTTGATGATGCTTGATTGATGATATTGGTGTATTCTCACATAGGAATGGACAAGGCCTTAGCGACTTTAAAACTTGGAGGATAATAGTTGTATTTATCTAATTTGTATCAAAACATTTAGTTCAATAATTCAATAAAACGAAACTATTTATTCCATGGTTGTGAAACAATGATTCTGTTACAACACTCCCCGACGTTTCCGCCACGTTTTGTTGTTTTACGTGGTCGGGGTGTGACATTGATAATGCTTAGAAGTCTTGTAATAACAACCAAACAAAGCTAGAAGGATCACGGAATCAATCGGCACCTAATATAGGTAACTACGTTAATAACCCGGACCTAAATTCGAAGATCGGATAAAATGAGGTTTCGTAAACCAAATGAGTATAGGAACTCATGTAATATGGTTTAACAAATCTTACACTCTAAATCGGAACATATCTTAAGTGCTTACGACCCATTACGACTCGTTAAGGTAGTTCACGTACTTTAACGGGTCGTTCGCGTAAAACGTGTTCGGACCGCCTAACTAGTCCTATGACAAGTATTATATGCCTTAATATGTCTAATTACATTGCCTAATCAGTTTAGATGTCAAATTTAGGTTACATATGCTTAAAATGAAATTATGCGTAAAAAGGGCATTTTGGTCATTTTCCTAAGGCATATAACTACCTATCATACAACTAACTAAACGAAGTGACCATAAGGTATAACCTTGGAAGGTTATTCCCTATACAACTATGGTCACAAAATATGTTTGGTCGGATCCTAATGATCGACCAAACGGGTCGGGTTCGAAAGTCTAAGCGGTTGTTTCGACCGCTTATCTTACGACCCTAAATAAGCACTAGACTAAAAGTGACGAGTTAAACATGTTAAAACTTGTTTAACTAAGTTAGAAAACAAGTTCGATATCGAAACAAAGTGTTTTGATACCAAAAGATAGCTTCGTTGCAAAATACGCATAAACACGTCTTTTGACCGAAAATATGACTCGTCACTACGCCTAATCAACGTGGTAATCAGTAGGTATAGTCACAAGGGACTATTACCATCGTGATTACGCTCACGTTGCAAAGTTCCAACAAACTTCGTGTTGACCATAAACTGGTCAAAGCCAAAAGTCAAACATTGTTTGAATTTCATGCTTGAAATGCATGAAAAGCATCAAAGAAGCTTAGAATAGGTCCAATGCTTGAAGATAATACAAGAAGACAAGAAGAAAGGAGCCTTCAACAAGAAGGAATAGCTCCTTTTGTGTAGATGAAGAAGGAAAATCAGATTTGAGCAAGTTGTAAAATGAAAATCCTTGGGTATTTATAGATTTTTGACAACCGTTTGGATTGTTTCTCGGGTTTTGAGCTTCAATCTGGACCTTAAAAGTGTGGCACACTAATTTAGAATACTAGGGGAGTCCAAAACCAGCTAAAGGTTTGTTAAAACAATGTTCAAAACTCAGAAAACCAGCTGCTGTTGGTGAAAACTGTTTTTGCAGACCTGGGGGTCTGTCACGCCCCGCGAACGAGCCACCCTTAGCTTACGCGGCTCGCGACGCCTATAGTTCAGCAACAAGTTTCAGTTTTTACAGTTTCAGTCCCTGCATGTGTATAAGGCCGTTTTTTACTCTTTTAAGCCCCGTTAAGCCATTTTCAAGGCTCTACAATGATGCCAAAGTGTAGGGAATGTGAAATACGCTTGAAAACATCTCGGATGTCAGTTCGTTTGGTCGTACGGTCACGATATTCGGTTAATTACGACGAAACACGAACGGATGCGAAAACGATCCAAATTGCGCGATGAATGAAATTTTAGCATTCCAAACACTAAAATAAAATATTTTAATGACTACAAAAATTTTTGGATGTCCGGATATGTTCAGAACATAAGATATGCGCGTAAATGCAAACTTATGCACTTTTTGACGCTTTTAGTCCCTATTGATCAAATAAGTTTATTTTAGCATACCGAACCCCTCAAATCCTATTTCTAAGCTATGTAAAGGATATTTAGGGTATGTTTAGATTATGATCAGGTTCCGGAATGTTCTTTACTATACGAATCGGCCTACTTTCGCAGTTTGTCGCAAATAGTCCCTGCGATCGAATAAACTTGATTTTGCCATACTAAACCCTTTAAAACTTATTTCTAAGTTATGTAAAGGTTATTTAAGGTATCTTAAATATGTTGATGTTCCGGAGTGTTTGTCGCGTTAAACTGATTACGTTTACGCATCAGTTTGCGTATAACTTTCCAGAAAACGATATAGAGTTTGATATCGAACAAAAATCAAAACGTGCAAAATGTCAGACATAAATAAACAAATATTGGGATCAAATCACGTTGTTTTATTGATAATTGAACTGTTTAGAGTTTATATAATGATTACAAGCACAGATGTCATAGTCTCCCCTACTTTAGGAAATTTCGTCCCGAAATTTATTTAGAGGAAACTCGTGAGAATAGATGTGTATATTTTGCCTTCATTTGATCTTCACGTTCCCAAGTAACTTCTGGTCCACGTTTAGATTCCCAGTTAACTTTGACAATAGGTATGCGCTTGCGTTTGAGCCATTTGACTTCACGGTCCATGATTTCCACAGGCTTCTCAACAAAGTGCATCGTGTTATCAACACGAATTTCATTAAGTGGTATGTAGAGGTTCTCATCAGCTAAACACTTTTTAAGATTGGACACGTGGAAGGTTGGATGAACATTTCCAAGTTCAGGAGGTAACTCAAGTCTGTAGGCTACATTTCCGATTCTTTCAATGATCTTGAATGGTCCAACATATCTAGGTGCAAGTTTTCCTTTCTTTCCAAATATAATCACACCTTTTCCAAGGTGAAACCCAGAGTAGAACGCGATCACCAACTTGAAATTCCAAGGGCTTTCGTCGTCGATCCGCGTAACTCTTTTGACGGCTTCTAGCTGTCTGAAGGTTATCGCGAACTCTCTTAACCTTATCAGTTGTCTCTAGAATGAGGTCAGGTCCAGTAAGCTGAGCCTCACCGATCTCATTCCAGCAGACTGGTGAACGACATTTTCGACCGTATAAAGCTTCGAAAGGAGCCATGTTGATGCTGGAGTGATAACTATTGTTGTAGGAGAATTCAATCAACGGAAGATACGAATCCCAACTACCAACAAAATTAATCACACAAGCTCTAAGCATATCCTTGTTAGTGCATTAATGTCTATCGCCTTCGTCAATCCATTCCGTAGCTGAAACTGAAGTAATCTAAGCTTTTATTGTAATATTTAGATAGAATTAGCAAGGTGGCATTTTGGTAATTAATCAGAAATCTCATTAATTCCAAGGCCTATAAATAGGAGCTTTAGGTTTAAAGTTGAAGATTTTTTTGCTCCTTTGTGATCTAGGAGCTTAGAGCTTAGAGAGAGAAAGTCTAGAGAGAGAAAGTTCTCTCCACGTGATTCTTGCATTGTACACGTCATCTTCTTCAATAAGAATCACGGTTCTAGTACGTTCTTGTGTGTTTGTTCACGCACGTTCACGGATTCCGCACGTCGAACGTTCGTTACGCAATCGTACGGTATCAAAACCGATCCTACAAGTGGTATCAGAGCAGGAGCTCGATTGCACTGATCAAACACATTGATTCGTACCGGATTACATCGATTTCAGATCTGAATTGCTTTATTTCTTCATCTTCTACTCATTCTTTCATGTTTTTACTGTTTTTCGTCAAATTGAACGGGATTTGACGGTCCGAATCGGCTGATTTTTTGATATGTTGTGCGAAAACACCTGATCTATAACCCTACCAAGTTTCAAATCCAAATTCTTAGCCGTTTAGGAGAAATCGAAGGTTTTAGGTCCGATTTCGCGTCAAAAACGTTGATTCCGCTCAAAAATCGCTGATTCCGCTTGAAACACTTGATTTCCTCGAAAACATCTTAATTTCGCTTGAAAAATGTTGATTCTGCTCGAAAAATGCTGATTCCGCTCGAAATTAGACCTAATTCCGCTCGAAATCGTCATTGTGAGTTCGAGCGAAATCAGATTTCGCTCCAAAATAGTTGATTCCGCTCGTGATTATCTGCTGATTCCGCTCGAACGTTATCTCCCTTGATTACGCTCCAAGATTTGTTTTTGATTTTGCTCCAACCAATTAATTGAAACCTGTTTGTCAGTCATGTATTTTGAGGCCCAATCAAAATATTAAAACAAGTATTAAAGTTGTCGGTTAGAATCATGTGTAAACCTTGTGAATCGAGAAGTTTAAATAAATAACATCAGTCTAATGTGCGGCCCAATCAAATGAATTTTGTTATTTGAACAATCTCGATCCATGTGTTTCATTAAATCAAACAGTGTTTGTCTTTTTCAAAAGGTTAAAACTTTGTGCAATTAAAGTAATCAGATTTGAAGGTCCAATAGTATAAAGGTTGTCTTGTGAAGGGTTGTCGGCCTTAAAATGTTGAATGATACTGAGTTGTCGGTTTAGTGTATATTAGCGGTCCAATGAATTAAAAGAACAATATCACCGGCCCAATCATAAGTGTTTGGTTTTTCATTAAATCAGAATTGCTGGCCCAATTAGATTAACCCTAAAAAGCATTTGTTGTCGGCTTTTGCAAAAGAGGATCAATTAGTGTTGCATGTGCTAATGTTGAAGAAACCAATAATATTTGATGGCTGTTTTGATAAATAACAATTAAAAATTGTGAAACTCTAAAGGATTTATTCAGACTTATAAATACTATCAGCCCAAAATTGATAATGTCTATAATGGCGGTTCACATGTGAGGCCCAATACTGCTTCGTATTAAAGAGTTGGCTGATTTTGTCAAAGTGCTCAAACTTTAATAGTGTATCGGCCCAATCAATTTGTCTAATTACAAGTTAGAGGCCCATTTAAAAGTTGGAATAAAGAGTTGAGCCCATTCATTCAGTGGTTTCACCTGAAAAACATTGAAACGATTTCGCGAATCTTCGACAACGAGTCTTAGATTGTTTTCATCAAATGCACACTGTTACAAATTTAGTTTTTTTAAACTGGTCGTTTGTTTGAATTGTTTCAGGTGAATTGTCAAGCATCAGATACCCGCACAAGAGAATCCTCACCTAATCCGTTGTCATCAGATTTTTGTCACTAAATCGGATATTCATCTGATTCAGCTGTTTGATAAAGTAATTGAACTGATCTTAGGTTGAGTGAATTTCTGTATCATTTAAAAATTCGTCTTTGAGAATTTTTCATTACCGAAACATGGGTTCTGAGATTTACATTGCACAGAACAAGTTTGCTAGTTTTACGGGTATCAAGGGAGAATCAACTGATGAGTTGATCGAAAGGTATGTCAAGTTATATTTAGAAATGGAGCGTTTGAACATTAGCAAAATGGATGAGACGTGGGTTGACAAGTTGGCAAATGCTTTACCGCGTGATGAGTGGGGTACATATTTGTCGGCTTGTAAAAATAGCTTGGGATATTTTGGATTCAATTTGAGCACGTTCGTCGAGAAGATTCAAGCTAAAGAACTTGAGTTCCAAAAGATTAGAAAATTGAAGTCTGATTCAGAAGAAAAAATCAGAAATCAGCAACTGTTGAAGTAAAAGTCAAATCTGAAGAAAATGTTCAAGTGGTAGAGAAGCAAATTGACGAAATTTCAGCTATTAAAGTTGAGAAGAAGGCTGAAGCTGCAAAGATGATCGAGAAGTGCTTAAATTGTGAAAATCTGAAATCTGAAAATGCAAAACTCTTGAGGGATTTAGAGAGTTTGAAATTGAAAAACAAATTTTTAAAAGAAAAAGAAAAAGATTTTCAAAATCAAATAAAGATTTTAGAAGATGAGAAAGATATTTTTGGTAAAAATAATCTTGAAAACAAATTGCAATAAATTCTCATCTTGCTAAAATCATTCAGCTTGAAAAAGAAACTGAAAGTGATCGGAATAAAATTGCTGATTTAGAAAATAAGTTGAAAGGTTTTGTGACTTCTGCACCATATGTGTGTCCAGAACCGATCAATTCTGTTCCAATAAGTGATAATGTCACAAATTTTGACAAAGTCAAAATTGAGGATTGTGATGATAAAACTGATGATGAAAATGAGAAAAATGAGAAAAGAAAAATATTTTTAGAATTAAAAGAAAAATTTAAAAATACTATTTTACATTCTACTGTAATATGTGAATGTTCAAAGCAAAAACTTGTTAAGAAGAATGTAGAACAATAACAAAAAATTAAAAATTCGAAAAATTTTCAAAATGAAAATAAAAGCTCATCAGTTCAGTCATCCAATCATTATGCAAAATCACAAAAATATAAAAATAAAAACTCACAAAAAGTTGGTAATATGTGGTGCAGGTTTGACCACAGTGCTCAAGCGTCAAATCAAGCTTATAGGAGAAGTTATGAGTACTACAAATCAAATCAGTGCTATGATTTGAGTGTTTGGATTGATGGAGGAGATTGGTATGATAACAAGGTGTGTTACAACTGTGGTTTTCAAGGACACATTGTTGTTAACTGCCAGAGACAGAGATTTGAGACAAGAAGATGTTATGAATGCCAAATCAAAGATCACATTGCCAGAGATTGCCCAATGAGATCAAAGGGTAGATCGAGGGCTGAATCTCAGAAAATGGCAAAGAAACCAGTCAGTGTCAAGCCCACATAACAGAAGATTCAAGAAAAGAAAATTAAGCTTTCACAAGGGCAGAAAGACAAACTGAGAAAGAAGAGGAAGAAGGCGAGAGATTATCTGGAGAAGATTTTGTCCTCGGATACAACAAGAAAATCAGAGAAGAGTTCATCAGATGCAAATCTGAGGACAGAATGGAGTGTGAAGAAAGGAAAAGTTCCTGGCGATGAATTTGGTTCTTCGGAAACAAAGGAGCCACGTTCTGGCGATGATTCTGATTCGTCAAAATCAGAGGAGCCACAAGTTGAGCTCAAAAGTGAAAATTCAGTTCCGCCAATGGATGACACAAACATTCCACCATTGCGAACTGAAAATTTTAAACAAAAAGTTGGTAAAGTGAAAATTTCGAATCAATTATATTCTGAAAAGAAAGAATTCGATGTCGAAAAGGCTTTTAATAACAAATTGAAAAATATTTTTGGAAAAATGGTTGAGGGAAAGGTAAAAGGGGTAAAAGAATTTTATGAAGCAAAAAGGATTCATCAATCCCCGAGTGAAATTGAAAAGGTCACACCCAAGGCTGGTCAGGCTTGGGAGCCTGCATTCGTTGCTTAAAATCCTGACTTGCCGGAACTCCCAGGTTGGTAATTGGGGAGTAGGAATCGGCATCTTTCTTGAGAAATTCACAGGTTGGTAACTGTGATATTTCGACTTACAAGTGGTTAATCAAGGACATTAAGTTGTACTTGATTCAACTATCTTACAAGTGGTATGATTATTGGAAATTGTTTTTGTGATGAACTTACAAGTGACTGAAAAACAATGTGATGAAACCCCATGTTTGTGAAATGACAGATAAACTAATTTTCCGGAAAAACCATTTTGATTAAAACAAACTTAAGTGTTATGAAATCATAATGGGAAAATAGTTTGTTGTCAGGGGGAGTTCTGATTGTTTACACTAAGTGGATGGAGAATTGAAGCAATTCTCATCAAGTTGTCACTTCACTTTGTACAGTTTACTGCTTTGTTTTTCAAATTTTCCCAGAAAATCAAAATTGAAATATATTTTGATTTTAGGGGGAGAAAAATTTTAAAAAATTAGAAAATTTGAAAAACTCAAAAACATTAAAAATCAAAAACGAGTTTTGTTGTGAAAAAAGAGGAAATGATAGTACATCAGTGGAC
The DNA here is from genome assembly GCF_002127325.2 of Helianthus annuus. Classification (NCBI taxonomy): domain Eukaryota; kingdom Viridiplantae; phylum Streptophyta; class Magnoliopsida; order Asterales; family Asteraceae; genus Helianthus; species Helianthus annuus. The sequence continues at coordinate 56,922,530 of NC_035434.2, read as the reverse complement.
TATCACAGCATGCTAAAGAAATGAATTGTCAAATGTGATAAACGGTCTCACTAATGATGTGACGATAGGTTAAGCTAGACTGGTAGATTTGCGATAACGATACAAACTAAATGAAAAAGCCTAGTTCTAGCGGGAAACATGGTTGAAAGCATAGTACTTAGTTTTGTCCTTCGTGATTGTGTACCTACTCAGTAATCGCTGATTGTCGAAAGACAAAAAACTGGTTAAGTTTGTGAACTTTCAGTACTTTGCTGAAAAATCGCTGTGATTGTGCATTTTATTTTGCAAAGATTTAAACTTGTCTTATTTCTTTATTTTGTTTAAGCATTGGACATCCTCTGTGTATACGTGAGTATCGACCTGGATGTTATTGCCTAAACGTTCTGCTTTATTTTCTTTGGTGTTTCGTTTAAGCTTTGGATCACCTCTGCGTATACGGAAGTATCGACCTGGTGGTTAAAGCCTAAACAATTTCAACTTGTTTTATTTTATTATTTTGTTTAAACATTGGACTTTCTCTGCGTATACGGAAGTATCGGCCTGATTGTTAATGTTTAAACATTCTGCTTTGTTTTCGCACATATCAAAGTTGATAAAAGTTTAAAGGCATTACTTGAGTTAGTGTATTGCATGATGAGGGGATATGCTGAGATCGTGGGGTCCATAAGAATTTAGTGCAAAATCGATATACCTTAACGTATCGGTAAGCATTTCGAAAGTCTTTAGATTGAGTTTAAGAGGACAATTATATCGTCAATCAACGTGAATCGTTTAGAACTTAAAATGTCTAAAAAGCTTAACGGTGCTTGTGATGTGTCTCAAAAACTGATATGATCCTCTTACACAAACTCACAAAAAAAATGTTTGTATATAGTTTATTTTCTTAAATCAAAAAGAATTTAGTGTGTTTTAGCATAAAATTTTGAAAAATCCAAAAAGATTTTCGACAACAGATGTTGAAGAGCTGATTTTCAAAATCCCAAGTGCTAAACATGATGAACGACATTGGATTGGGAAAGTTTGTTGGAAATGAGAATTGTTTTTGAAATGGATAAATGGCTCATTAATTTGAAACCAATTTAATCATTTTAAATACAAGTGATAAGCATAAAGCTAAATCTTACTGTTGGTTAAAGTATGTGCAGGTATGAGGCTAATGAAAGCCAGACTACAATCCCGACAGCTGAGTCTAAGGGGGAGTCTAAAGACAAGCTCAACACAAGGGGGAGTGTGCATTCAAAGAGCCAGATAACTAGTTTGGAGGAGCTTGTATACGGAAAGCCAGGTGTCGATCCCAAAAGCACAGAAGCTTGACGAAAGGGGGAGCCTGAAGAAAGAGACTACCAAGAGGGAGAGCAACTGAAGCTAAAGACAGATCCACGGGGACTCTGTTCGAGAAAGAGAAAGACAAGACGCTACGAGATTGACTGCGGCAATATCCAAGGGGGAGACTGTTAGTGCATTAATGTCTATCGCCTTCGTCAATCCGAGCCGTAGCGAGAAACTGAAGATAACGAGTCTTTAAAGTATTATATCTAGTCAAAAGGCAAGGTGGCAATCTTGTAATTAATGAAAAGTTTCATTAAAAGCCTTGGCCTATATATAGGGAGTTATAGTGTTAGTGTTAAGACTTTTTGCTCATTTGTGATCTAGGAGCTTAGAGCTTAGAGAGAGAAAGTCTAGAGAGAGAAAGTTCTCTCCACGTGATTCTTGCATTGTATTCGTCATCTTCTTCAATAAGAATCACGGTTCTAGTACGTTCTTGTGTGTTCGGTCATGCACGTTCACAGATTCCGCACGTCGAACGTTCGTTACGCAATCGTACGGTGTCAAAACCGATCCTACAATCCTCTAGTGTCTAGATTGTTCTTTCATATTGACCATCCGTTTGCGGATGATAAGCTGTGCTCAAATTAAGTTGGGTCCCCATAGCAGATTGCATGGTTCTCCAAAAGCGAGACAAAAATCGAGCATCTCTATCAGATATAATGTTCAAAGGAACGCCATGTCGAGACACAATTGTTAGTGCACTACATCTGTTGATTGCGTCTAGGTGTCTAGGATCAGGTCTTACATTGTATTGTATAGCATAGGGCACGTAATACGAGAAAACAGGAGTTTGTATAGGTTTTATGTGCTAGGTTCGCTCATAGGGACATAGGATTCTAGGTTCGCTTATTTGACATGTTGGTCCGCTTATGTGGACTAGTGTGGTCCGCTCTTATGGTCATGTGACACATAAGCGGACCCAACTGCCTATATATAGATGTAGCCATGAGCGAATCAGTAGAGTTGTTGTCGAATTCCACGCCGAAGCTCTGCCGGTGTGACGATTGGACTGTAAAACGTTTCAAATCAATAAAACAAGCAGTTAGGAGGAAGATCAAGCTATAACTACTTGCATTTCTTATTATTCCGCATCTGAAACGCAAGAGACAACCTCTGAACTACTCGTTCGGGTCAGCAATCGATCCTACAAGTGGTATCAGAGCTTGGGAGGAGGTTTTCTGCAGACTATAGCCGGATTTCATTGTTTTTTCTCTCTTCTACACCGTCTTTTCTTCGTTCGGAAAGTTTTAACGGTCGGAATTGTCTCAAAATTTCAAGGATTGTGCGCATCTGTATAACGACAAACCCTGGAAAGTTTCGTGTCAAAATTCAAAGTTTTAGTGGGTCAAAACATGTTAGTTATGTGGTTCGCTCGTACTGACGTCATCATGATCCGCTCATAGATCACTGTCTGGTTCGCTCATTTGTACACGTTTAAGTCTGGTTCGCTCCAAATTAGTAGTCTGGTTCGCTCGAGTGTACATTTTTGCTTCTGGTTCGCTCCAAAATCAAGACAGGTCCGCTTATTTGTCAAACTTGGTTCGCTCTAAGGAAGTCTTTAGGGTCCGCTCCAAAGTACATTGTCGGATCGCTTTTGTGACCAAATTAGGTTCGCTCCAAAGTGATTTGTTGGTTCAATTGTGTGTTGTTGCATTGAAAAACGTGCTAAATCAACATGGATTCCGAGTTCTACAACGCTTTTGCTACATCGACTACTCCAGCCGCAATTGCTCAAGCAATGAATTTAGAAAACGAGACGGGAACGACTCAAAAGCCCCCTAGATTGATGAGCATTGAGGAGTATTATGGGTGGAAGGATCGGTTTGAAAACTGGGTTCAAGCCAATCATCTCAGATCATGGGAGTGTATATTGAAGAAGTACACATTGCGTCGAACAGATTTGCAAGTTATTAAAGAGATATCCGAGTTTACCGATCAAGAACGAGCAATGTATAGAGCCGAGAAAATGATGATTAGTTTGTTGCAGCAGGCGATAAAGGAAGATATATTCATCTTGTTACAGCACGACAAGACTGCTAAATCGATATGGGATGCTCTTAGGGTTAAATTCGAGGGAAGCGAAAATATGATCAAAAGCAAGAAGGCATTGTTAAAGAAAGAGTTCGATTTGTTTAGCAGTTTGCCGGGAGAGGATACTAAGAAGTTGATCGAGAGATACTGTCACTTGGTGCGATCACTGTCTATGTTGGGAGTTGAGAAAGGTCGTGAGGAATGGGTGGATAAATTGGCTGACGCGTTACCTCAGAAAGAGTGGGGAACATATTTGATGATTTTAAAGAATACTGGTGTGTATGACGGGCTGACTATTTCACAGTTCATTGAGAAAATAGAAAGTCAGGATCTTGAGCAGCAAAAGATCGCAAGGATGAATAGTCCGAGTGGTCAACAGGATGTGAAGATGTATTACCGGGGTAGTGTTCCAGTCACTGAGTCTGAAAGAAGTCCGAAGATACAAACTGCGTTCAGTGCTAATGATTCATCGGAAAAAGCTGATCAGGGTTCGAACAAGAGTAGCAGCGGGTTTTCATCGTTTCCGAGTGTGAATTCGAAAGAGACTAACACGAGTTTTCAGTCTCAGAGTACAAAAACCGGAAATGGATACATAATTCAATGTAACATAGCTCTTAATCTTCCAGAAGGTCAAAGCTTCTCTGAAGACACTGCTAAAGACCATATGGCACTTCTGGGTTCAGTTCTATTATTCTATGAGGGTCTTGTTGCTGGTCGGATCGGAAATCCTATGCTTACCAAAGAGGATTACGATCAGATAGACGCCGAAGAAATGGAGCTCATGGATATTAAATGGTGTCTTGCTAGTGTTCTTCGACGAGCTGAGAAATTCAAAACCATTACCGGGAGAAATAACTTTCTTGATGCACATGTCTCTACTTTAGGTTTTGATAAATCTAAAGTTACTTGTTTTCGATGCAGGGAGAAAGGCCATTTCAAGCGGGAGTGCAAAGGAAGAGAAGCTAGCGGAGCACAGAATCCATTCGGGAAAGATGATTACTATCGCAAAGCTATCTATCAGCAAGTTGGTCAATCCCAAGAACCGCAAACAGCTCACGGAAGAAAGATTGAGGATCCCAAGAGAGCATGTTTGGTAGATTTCAGCTGGAGTAATTACATATCATCTGAAGCCACAGCAGCACGCATTATTGATCAGGATGATGAGAAACTACCAGAAGGTTTCAGTTGGGATATGTTTGTGGATGAGAAGGGAGAGTTTAAAGCTTTCATTTCCAAGATCGTCCGAGAGCCAGATTTGTTTGCTACTTGGATGAAATCAATTGGAGAGACTGTGAAAAGTGAAGATGAAAAATCTGTGTCATCTGAGGAAAGTTCAGATAGTAATGATAAACTTTCAGAACATTCTGGGGAAGTTTCAGAAAGTTCAGACGAAGATTTACAGAGTTCTGATAAAAGTGTACAAAATGAAAATGTTCAAGAAAAAGAAGTTGTTTTTGATAAAACACCGTCTAATTCTGATGTATCAGATGGTGATTCTGATAAGTCTGTAAAGTTTGATTAATCACCTGATCACAGCAGCAGTGATGATGAGGAAGAAAAACACATAAATATTGCAAAAACTCATCTATCTCCTGAAAGTTTTCATTTCTATTTTGCAGAAAGAATGGAGAAACTGAAGGAGAAACGAGCTGCTAAAGAACAACAATCTGAATCTGAAGGTGAGATTCAAAACACTGAGAATGTTGCTGAGAAGATTACTGAGGTTGTGAAAGAAGAAGAAAAGGTGATTGAAGTAGAAAAAGTGGTTGAAGTTGTTAAAACAATCGAAGTTGAGAAGATTGTTGAAGTCGTCAAGCCGTGTGAGAAGTGCTTGGAAGCGTGCAAGGATTGTGCATCTAAAGGCGACATCATAGCTGAGTATGAGAAAAAGAAGGAGCAGTTACTGTTCAACCTCAACTATGTGAAAGAATCTTACGATGTTTTGAATAAAACAGTAACTGGCCTCCAAAAGACTAACTCAGAGAGAGAACAAGCACTGACGGTGTTGAATGCAGTTTTAATGACAAAACAAAAAGCGATAAACTTCTACATCGAAGAGAGTGCTAAGTGGAAGCAAGAGTTGGAGACGGGAAAGATAGAGAATGAGAGAATTAGACGCTTATTGCAAAGTTATTCTAGTTTTGATTATCTCATTGATCGTATTTACCTAACTGTTGCAGGTATGGAAGTTTTCAAAGATGAGAAGCTAAAAGACAAGAAAGATTGGGGTAAGAAATCGACTGTTAGTTACAACAAATGTCCGCCTCCGATTTGGGATGGTTATTCACCTAGAAGACCAAATGAGGAGCCATTGGAAAAAGCAGTCAATATAAAGCTTAAAACCGACACAACTGACGTTTTACCAAATAATATTGATGTCACGTATACCTCGTCCGATACTGATCATGAGTCTGAATTAATCAAAAAGGTGGTCGATCAGGTGTTGGATATTGATGAGGAGTCTTAGTCAAAATCTGGGTCTGGAAAGTCAAAGTCGTCAGTCAACTGTCAAAATTCGTCGGATAAACGGTCTTATAGTAAAGAATTTTTATTGTCAAAGGCAGATTTGAATGATGAAACATTCGAAGTTGTGTATACTTTGAAAGGTTTGGACAAATTATATTACAATAAAGAGTTCCCAATAATGAGTATTAAAACGGAACTAATAAACAAAACTTTCAAACTTATAGAAGTTAATATTCCAGAATTAAAAGTTTTGAAAATCTTTGAAAAATCTAAAAAGTACACTTCTAGAGTTCAGCAACGTTTAAATAAGAAAAAGGGCAACAATTTTGGTTCTGGTTTTCAAAAGAAACCTAACCAGAATCGTAGTTACAAAAAGAAAGGCCTTGGTTTTGTTCCACCAGAAAATGATAAGAATATGAAAAATTCTAAAACAAAATTTGAATTTGTGTCAGGTGGAAGTGCTGAGGAGGAACAGCAGAAACAGTTCTGGAGACAGTCTAATAAAGAGTTTCTTGCTGAAAAGAAGAAGAATGGAGCTGATATTTGTTATCAAAGAGAGACTAGAACCTGTTATAGATGCAATGAAGCTGGTCACATTGCATGGAATTGCTCAAAAAGTGTCCAAACAAAACAGGGAGTTTCTCAGAAATTGAAAGAGAAAGTTGTTGATGTTGACACACCAACCAATAGATCTAAAATTTTTGAGAATTCAAAATTTGAGGTTGGTGAGTGTTCAAAGAAGAACAAATATGAGAAGAAAGGAAAACACAACCAGGTATGGGTTGCGAAGAAAGGTGAAGTGAATGTCGGCGATGAATCTGGTTCCACAAAGCCAGAAGAGCCACAGGTTGAGAAGAAGATTTCAGTGAATGATGAGGAGTTTCCATCATTGAAGTTTGAGGAAGTAAAGAAGAAAGTGGGAAAAACTGAGATTTCAAATCAGTTTTATAAAGAAAAAGATGAATTTGATGTCGAGAAAACATTCAACGGGAATGTTAAAAAGATTTTTGGGAAAATGTTGAGTGGGAGAGCAAAAGGGGTTAAAGATTTTTACGCGACTAAAAAGGCAACATACAACCCTACGGCTCAAGAGCTAAAATCCATCAAGTCTGAGAAGACTTGGATGGAAGTCTGCTTTCCATGATAGTCTCAGGACTATGCCGGAGATCCCAAATTTATATCATGGATCAGGAATCGGCATCTTTCTAGTGTTTAAATAGTTTGTTTTAAAAATTTTGAATAGTGTTTTGGTTTTTGCAGGATGAAGGACTACGCCGGAGCTTCCAGGTCGGTAAGTGCGAAGCAGGAATCGGCATCCTGATTGGTAAAATGGTGATGTAGACGTAACATTCCTACAAGTTGTATTTTTGATCTACAAGTGGTATTTTAGGTTACACTTTGAAGAATTTATTTTTACAAGTGGTACAGAAGGTTCTAAAATGCAAATGGTAAATCAGGGACATTATATTGTACTTGATTTACTATTCATGGCAAAAGATAGACAAGATGATGAACCACATCCCCGTTCTTAAAATTGATAAATCTACAAGTGGTTTTTATCAACACAAACTCATTTTCCGGAAAATTCATTTCGATTAAAACAAACTTAAGTGTTTTGAAATCTAAATGAGAAAATGGTTTGTGATAGGGGGAGTTCTGATTGTTTGTGCTGAATGAATGGCGATTTGAGGTGATTCGATGTCAGTTGTCAAGTTTCTGTATAGTTTGTTTTACTTTTCATGTTTCTAGTGGGTCAAGAGTCTAGAAGTTTTCAAATTTTCTTTGAAATGTGTTTGCATTTTAGGGGGAGTAGGGAAATTTCTGGAAATCCAAAAACATTTGAAAATTTGAAAAAGACAAAAACATGATAAAAATAAAAAACGAGTCTTGTTGTGATAAGAGGAAATGATAGTACATCAGCGGACTATCACGACACGCTAAAGAAATGTAAAGTCAAAATGTGATAAACAATCTTACTGCGGATGTGTCAGTAGATTTTCGCACATTTAGTAAATTGAAACGAGATATAAATCTAAATTCAAACTTACTTGATTCGTGGGTAACTATTCTTGGATATATGGGTAACCCCCGAAATCTTGTTTGAAAGGTCCCGTATTCTGAGATACTAGGTCTTTATACTCAGTGATATCTGGGGTATTATCCCGGGACTTCTGCTGTATGGAAGTACTGACCTAGTCCCCGGATAATACTTTCTGCAAATGCTTGAAAAAGCGCCGCCCTCAGCAATCTGATTAAACAATAAAATTGATAGTCATTGCTATTGTAAAAAAGATCCTCTAAAGGGGACCCACCAAAAGTCGAGCCGTCATCTCTCTGCTGAACGGAAGTTCTGACCTGAGCTCTCACGGTTTCGCGCCTAACCCCTTTACAGATATCATCTGTGGTATACTCACCTGTAAGACTGAATATTTGGGATCTGGATACAGGAGTATATTCAAGTGGAGTGATACACAATTAAGTTTAAGTCTCTAAAACATTAATATCATATCTCGAATCAATTGAAATTTGTGTTGAGAATTTAAGAGGACAAACATACTGACAATCTAGGTAAATTGTTTTAAAGCTTAAAATGAAATCAAGCTTAACGATGTTAGTGACATGTCTCATAAACTGATATGATCCTCTTACACAAACTCACAAAAATATTGTTTGTAAATATTTCTTTACAGCATTTTATTTCTCTTATGTCAAAAATTCAAAAAGATTTTGTGTGTGTTTTAGCATAATTTTTTGAAAAAGTCAAAAAGATTTTCGACAACTGATGTTGGAAAACTAATTTTCAAAATTCAGAGTGCTAAACATGATGAGCAGCATTTGAGGGGGAGTGTTTGTGTAAATCTAACTGTTTGTGTAAATCTAACCTTCTTCAAGTGGTTCATCATAGATATTTGAGAAAGAGTCTGAGTTAGTGCAATTATATGTTTGTTTAGTGAATATGAAAGTCAAATGTTGATGCAGAATTATTTGAAATATTTGTGAAAGAAATTCATTTCAGGGTTGAGATTGTGCAGGTAGCCAGGTTTCGATATCTGAAGATCTCTGATGAAAGAGAGTCAAGTTTCTATTCTGGAAATCAATTCTAAAAATGAGTAGAGTCAGATTCTGATTCTGAAGATCACGTTTATCGTTGATGCTGATGAACTTAAGGAATCAAGAGATCTGATCAAGAAAATTAGAGTGTTTTAAAGCCAGACAACGATCCTGAAGATGTTACTGAAGAACAAAAGAATGCCAGTAAATCGAGAGGGGGAGTCTGAAGATAGAGAGAAAGAAAAGCCCAGAGACTGATCTAGACTGTAGATGTGAAGTCAGTTTCGCTGTCAGGGTGCATTGGCGACTCCATCAACATCTGAGGGGGAGTCTGTTAGTGCACTACATCTGTTGATTGCGTCTAGGTGTCTAGGATCAGGTCTTACATTGTATTGTATAGCATAGGGCACGTAATACGAGAAAACAGGAGTTTATATAGGTTTTATGTGCTAGGTTCGCTCATAGGGACATACGATTCTAGGTTCGCTTATTTGACATGTTGGTCCGCTTATGTGGACTAGTGTGGTCCGCTCTTATGGTCATGTGACACATAAGCGGACCCAACTGCCTATATATAGATGTAGCCATGAGCGAATCAGTAGAGTTGTTGTCGAATTCCACGCCGAAGCTCTGCCGGTGTGACGATTGGACTGTAAAACGTTTCAAATCAATAAAACAAGCAGTTAGGAGGAAGATGAAGCTATATCTACTTGCATTTCTTATTATTCCGCATCTGAAACGCAAGAGACAACCTCTGAACGACTCATTCGGGTCAGCAATCGATCCTACAACAATCTCATCCACATAGATTTTAGCAAGCTTATCGGCAGATAGATCCTCACGGATTGGCAAGAAATGTGCTGATTTTGTAAGACGATCAACAACTACCCAAATAGCGTCATGACCTTTCTTAGTGCGTGGAAGTTTGGTAATAAGATCCATATCAATGTTTTCCCATTTCCAAACTGGTATCTCTGGTTGCTCCAATAATTCAGAGGGATGTTGATGTTCAGCCTTAACCTTAAGACAAGTAAGGCATTTGGATACGTATAAGGCAATGTCTTTCTTCATACCGGGCCACCAATACTGGTTTCGAAGATCCTTATACATTTTATCTGCACCAGGATGAATAGAATAACGAGATTTATGAGCTTCATCCATTAGCAAGGTACGGAGATTGTCTTGACTTGGGACCCACAAACGGTCCATGAAATAATATGATCCATTGTCTTTTAGCTCAAGATCAAGCTTAATGTGATATGGTAATTCCTTACCCATCATGTCTTTCAAGACACAAGTATGTTGAGCCTGAGAGATGCGGGTTTGAATATCAGATCGAACCTGAACACAATGAAGCTTGACAAACTCTTTACGACTCAATGCGTCAGCCACAACATTCGCCTTACTAGGATGGTAGCGAATTTCGCAATCGTAGTCGTTTAGAAGTTCAACCCAATGTCGTTGCCTCATATTAAGTTCTTTCTGATCGAAAATATGCTGAAGACTTTTGTGGTCAGTGAAAACCATACATTTAGTACCATACAAATAGTGTCTCCAGATTTTGAGAGCAAAGACTACAGCATCTAACTCAAGATCATGAGTCGTGTAGTTCTTCTCATGTATCTTCAACTGTCTCGATACATAAGCTATGACTTTGTTTCTTTGCATGAGAACACAGCCAAGACCAAAGTTTGATGCATCACAATACACGACGAAATCATCGTTGCCCTTAGGTAAAGATAGAATAGGCGCATCACAAAGTTGCTGTTTCAAGGTCTGAAAAGCTTCTTCCTGTTTGGTTCCCCAATCAAGGGTTTATTCTTTTGAGTTAGAGCGGTGAGAGGAACTGCAATCTTGGAGAAGTTTTCGATAAAGCGGCTGTAATAACCTGCAAGACCAAGAAACGAACGAAATTCAGTAGGAGTAGTAGGTGTATCCCAATCCTTAATCCCACTGATTTTGGAGGGATCTACATGAATACCTTGTTCGTTAACAATGTGTCCCAAAAATTGAACTTCCTTAAACCAAAATTCGCACTTGGAGAATTTGGCAAAAAGTTGTTCTTTATTCAGGAGTTCCATAGTAAGACGGAGATGTTGTTCATGATCGGCTCGCGTCTTAGAATAAATCAAGATGTCATCGATGAAAACGATGATGAACTTGTCCAAATAAGGCTTGCAGACCCTGTTCATCAAGTCCATGAAAACAGCAGGAGCATTAGTCAAACCGAATGGCATACCTGTGAACTCATAATGCCCGTATCTTGTGCGGAAAGAAGTCTTGGGAATATCTTCTTCAAGCACTCGAAGCTGATGATACCCAGAACGGAGATCAATCTTTGAAAAGCAAGTAGCACCCTGTAACTGATCAAAGAGATCATTAATGCGAGGTAGGGGATATCAATTCTTGATGGTAAGCTTGTTAAGCTCACGATAATCGATACACATTCTGAAAGAGCCATCTTTCTTCTTGACAAAATGAACGGGAGCACCCCAAGGTGAAAAGCTAGGATGGATAAAACCTTTGTCAGAAAGTTCCTGAAGTTGTTTAGATAATTCTTGCATCTCAGACGGTGCAAGACGATACGGAGATCTAGCAATAGGATTAGCACCAGGTACAAGATCGATACGGAACTTAACTTGACGTGCTGGGGGTAAACCAGGTAATTCTTCAGGAAACACTTCAGGATAATCCCGAACAATAGGGATATCTTGAATAGATTTACCTTTGCCTTTCTCCTCTACAACATGTGCCAAGAAGGCCACATAGTTCTTTTGCAGATACTTTTGAGCTTGAATTTTGAGACTACTAGCAGGTTTCTCACCACGAACCTCTAAGATCTCACCAGTCAAAAGTGGAATACGGACAATCTTCTAAAACAAACTACCTCTGCGTGATACGTGGCTAACCAATCCATTCCCACTATAATATCAAAGCTTCCAAGTTGCATTGGTGTGAGGTCGATAGGAAAAAGGTGGTTATTAAGGTTCAACTGGCAGTTTCCAAAAACAGAATCGAGTACAACGGGTTCACCACTAGCAACTTCTAGTGTCAAGGGCTTTCCTAGTTTTGTTCTAGTCATGCAAAGCAAAGGTTCAAAAGATAATGACACAAAACTCTTATCGGCACCCGAATCAAAAAGAACAGATGCAGGCTGATTGTTAACAAAGAACATACCATTCACCACCTTGGTGTCTGCACGTGCCTCATTAGCATTCATGTTAAAGACTCGACCACAAGCCTGCGCCTGATTTGCATTGGCCAACCTCGGACACTGATTTCGATAGTGGGTCAGATCCCCACAATTGTAGCATGAACCAGGAGGATAGTGAGGTCTTGCAACTTGAGCCTGTTGTTGAGCAGGCTGTTGGGCAGGTTGCTGAGCTGGGTTTTGTGCGGCTTGATTGGGAGCAAAACGAAAAACATTGGCAAGATGACCAGATTTCCCATAGTTGGCACAAAAACGACACTGAACCTGTGGTTGATGGTGACTGTTACACATGTTGCACAACGGTGCATTCCCCGCATACTGTTTCTTTGCTGGTGGTTGTGCAGGTTGATTAGGAGCTGCCTGATTTGCCTGCGCGGTAACAACGAAATTCTGAGAAGCCTTGCACTTGTTAGACCTCCTTGAAGACTTACCCTTCTTGTTCTCACTCTTGTCAGACGATTGGTTCTGTTTCTTGTCACCCTTCCTATGAAGCTTACCCTTACTGATTTGCGGCTCAGTCAAAGTCGCAGCCAACTCGATTGCCTGACGAACTGTGGTGGGGTTGCTACCAGTGACGATATCTTGCACGGGGTCAGGTAATCCATCGACATAACTCTCCATAGCTTTATCAAGCGGGGTAACCATTGTAGGGCATAACAAACTTAACTCCTCATACCTGTCAGTATAAGCCCGGTGTTCACCACTATCCTATTTCAGATCATCAAATTCCCTTTCTAACGCCCTTTGTTCGTGACGAGGACAGAATTCCCACATCATAAGAGCACTAAGCTCTTCCCATGTTTGACCCAAAGCGACATTAGCACCACGATCTCTCATGACTCCATTCCACCAAGTAAGAGCCCTCTTTTGAAACACACTAGAAGCAAACTCGACTTTGCGATTATCAGGACACTGAACATGAGGAAAAGTACTGTCAATGCTTTCAAACCACTGTGGGAGCCTAGTTGCTCCCTTAGAACCACTAAACTTGGGTGGTTTAGCCGAATTGAAACTTTTAAAGTTGGATGGAGCATTATTGTTATTGTTAGCTTGGTTAACTTGAGCAAAAATGTTTGGGAGTGCAGCATCCATTTGCTGTGCAATAATAGCTGCCAGTTCGGCATTAGGTAGCTGATTGTCGCGTCGAGGAGGCATTCTAAAAGAGGAAACATGAGAGAAAATGAGTGAGATGATAAGATGAAAATTGAGATGTTACAAATATCGACAAAAGGATGGATGGTGGTCATTCGTTCGTACCACAAAGTAAACAAACGACACACAGTGACTAATCAAAGTAAATGGGTCAAAATAATGTATCGGGAAGACATGCTTTAGCCTATAAGTGGACACTCTCCCCAAGAGTTCCCAGGTAAGAGTGACTGGTCCGATTATGTGGATTTGTACGAACACTCTAGCCTAGACAGAAAACTCGAGATACAGATATCCACCCTTCCAGATTGCATGTGTTCACATTATTTAGACCCAAACTTTGACTAGATTTGGAAAATTTGGAAGGCATTAAGCCAAAAAGGAATCGTCCAAAGGGTGGGTGATTATTTTCAAAATCGTTTTGCAACATTGAAGGGTTCAAAACCTTATAATAAATCATCTAAGAATAGATGATTGATTTTCAAAATCGTTTCGGAAAATTGTGTTCTTGTTTTGGAAATCACCTAAAGATAGGCGACGGTAATGTATTAAGATCTAAACACAAGATAACTTGTGTTAGGGTCCTAGAAAAGTTATAGTTTAGGTCAAAGCATTACCAATAACCTAATTCCCTATAACTAACTCTGATACCAACTCTTCTGTCACACCCCGACCGTGTAAAACAACAAACTGCGGCGGAAACGTCGGGGAGTGGAGTAACAGAATTATTGTTTCACAACCATGGTATTTAAAGTTTCATTTTATTTGAATAAAAAGAGGTTACATTGTCTTAAAAACAAAGAAACATAACATAATTAACTAGTCTTGCATCTTTTATTTTCACTAAGGCCCAAGTCCGCCTAAGTGTATCTTGATCAATCCTATGTCTCAACTCCTGAAAACACATGTGAAAATAGGTACGTCAGCATAAAAATGCCTGTGAGATACATAGGTTTTATTAAAATAGGATTCATGACTTGAATTTGAATGATATGTTTAACAAAAAGTTAGTGATGAATCTTGTTAAACGTTTTCTTTTATAAATCGTACAAAAAGTGATAGGAAAATCAGATGATATATAAAAGAATACTGTTTGGTTAAATAAATAACCAAGTGACAATGAATTTGTATAAGTTATGTCGTTTGTAAACAATGTCTTGTGAAAATATGTTGTTTAAATAAAATATATCATGTCTTTGTTGAAATGATTTAAATAGCGCCACGATATGTAATATCATAAAAGCACTTATATATAGGAAGTACTAGCGGCGTATCCACCATGCTTTTATCATATTACACGTCGCCTCGTTATGTAAATCACTTATCAAATAACCACCAAATTGTCTAGTTTAAAACAAATGTCAAAATGATTATGTGTAAGCAATGTCTAATATCGAATGTAAATCATGTCTTGTATAATCAAATGTTATGTATGGCAAGTAAAAAGTAACTACTCAAACCATATGTATAATGTTCATGTATAATCAAATGAAATGTATGGTGAATAATAGAATTACTCAACCCTATAGGTAAAATGTACAAAACAATGTATTTGAAATAAATCATAGTTTAAGTCAAAAGTTATCTTTTGCAAATTCCATGCTTTACTGATACAAATACTTATGTGGTAATGTTAAACGCATATATTCAAGCCTTGCACTGGAAAGACAAACCCTTAAACAAATTAAAGGTTTATCAAAATTATGTATATCGGATTCAGTCATCCCTTACGTCCAAACAAACCTAGGATTCCAGGGATGGGAGTTGTCAATTCCTGTGGTACCACTACGTACTACCGAGCGGCGTGATCAATGTTAATGAACGTATTTTTGACCCTTAAACAAACCAAATGTCATACCAAATGTAAGCATGTTATTTGTAAACAATGTACTAAATATGCTAAATGAACACACATAGCAAAAGTGTCATGTAAATCAATGTGTACATATGCTGAAAATAAACATAAGAAACAAATGTGATGATGTAATCAGTGTGCTAGCATGCTAAATCCACATACATAGCAAAGCATAAATGAAATCATGTACTATATGCGTACTAATGAACATAGCAAGATTATGTTATGAAAGCACGAAAGCACGAAAGTAACAAGTAGGCACATGTTTATCACCCCAAAATATTTGAAAACAGTAAAAGAGGGGACTATGTACTCACTTTATAATGCTTAGAAGTCTTGTAATAACAACCAAACAAAGCTACAAGGATCACGGAATCAATCGGCACCTAATATAGGTAACTACGTTAATAACCCGGACCTAAATCGGAAGATCAGATAAAATCAGGTTTCGTAAACCAAATGAGTATTGGAACTCATGTAATATGGTTTAACAAAGCCTACATTCTAAATTGGAACCTATCCTAAGTGCTTACGACCCATTACGACTCGTTAAGGTAGTTTACGCTACTTTAACGGATCGTTCGCGTAAAACGCGTTCGGACCGCCTAACTAGTCCTATGACAAGTATTATATGCCTTAATATGTCTAATAACATTGCCTAATCAGTTTAGATGTCAAAATTTAGGTTACATATGCTTAAAATGAAATTATGCGTAAAAAGGGCATTTTGGTCATTTTCCTAAGGCATATAACTACCTGTCATACAATTAACTAAATGAAGTGACCATAAGGTATAACCTCGGAAGGTTATTCCCTATACAACTGTGGTCACAAAATATGTTTGGTCGGATCCTAATGATCGACCAAACGGGTCGGGTTCGAAAGTCTAAGCGGTTGTTTAGACCGCTTATCTTACGACCCTAGATAAGCAGTAGACTAAAAGTGACAAGTTAAATAAAACATGTTTAACTAAGTTAGAAAACAAGTTTGATATAAAAAAAAGTGTTTTGATACCCAAAGATAGCTTCGTTGCAAAATACGCATAAACACGTATTTTGACTGAAACTATGACTCGTCACTACGCCTAATCAACGTGGTAATCAGTAGGTATAGTCACAAGGGACTATAACCATCGTGATTACGCTCACGTTGCAAAGTTCCAACAAACTTCGTGTTGACCATAAACTGGTCAAAGCATGAAAATAAAACAAGAACACAAGAAGAAAGGAGCCTTCAACCAGAAGGGATAGCTCCTTTTGTGGAGATGAAGAAGGAAAATCAGATTTGAGCAAGTTGTGAAATGAAAATCCTTGGGTATTTATAGATTTTTGACAACCGTTAGGATCATTTGTCGAGTTTTGAGCTTCAATCTGGACCTTACAAGTGTGGTACACTGATTTAGAATACTAGGGGAGTCCAAAACCAGCTCAAGGTTTGTTAAAACCATGTTCAAAACTCAGAAAAGCAGCTGCTGTTGCTGAAATTGTTTTTGCAGACCTGGGGGTCTGTCATGCCCCGCGAACAAGCTACCCTTGTCTTACGTGGCCCGCGACCGCCCTTAGTTCAGCAACAAGTTTCAGTTTTGACAGTTTCAGTCCCTGCATGTGTATAAGGCCATTTTTGACTCGTTTAAGCCCCGTTAAGCCATTTTCAAGGCTCTACAATGATGCCAAAGTGTAGGGAGTGTGAAATATGCTTGAAAACATCTCGGATGTCAGTTCGTTTGGTCGTACGGTCACGATATTCGGTTAATTACGATGAAACATGAACGGGCGTAAAAATGATCCAAATTGCGCGAAGAATGAAATTTTAGCATTCCAAACACTAAAATAAAATATTTTAATGATTACAAAAATTTTTGGATGTCCAGATATGTTCAGAACGTAAGATATGCGAGTAAATGCAAATTTATGCACTTTTTGACGCTTTTAGTCCCTATTGATCAAATAAGTTTATTTTAGCATACCGAACCCCTCAAATCCTATTTCTAAGCTATGTAAAGGATATTTAGGGTATGTTTAGCTTATGATCAAGTTCTGGAATGTTTGTTACTATACGAATCGGCCTACTTTCGTAGTTTGTCGCAAATAGCCTACGATAGAATAAACTTGATTTTGCCACACTAAACCCTTTAAAAATTATTTCTAAGTTATGTAAAGGTTATTTAAGGTATGTTAAGCATATGTTGATGTTCCGGAGTGTTTCGCATTAAACTGATTACGTTTACGCATCAGTTGGCGTATAACTTTCTAGAAAATGATATAGAGTTTGAAATCGAACAAAAATCAAAACGTGCAAAATGTCAAACATAAATAAACAAATATTGGGATCAAATCACATTGTTTTATTGATAATTGAACTGTTTAGAGTTTATACAATGATTACAAGCACAGATGTCACAGATTTGATGGAGAAGATGATGAAAAAGTGGGTGTTGATGATAGAAGTATAAGATTTAGAGTGAAATACTTACGGAATCGCGTGGAATCAATAGAAAAGTGCTTGAGAGGGTGATGGTCGGATAAGGCTGTCACATCTATGAACGCTTGATGTGACAAGGGGTATTTATAATGTGAGAGGGAGAAAGGCGGTGGGGGGTTAAATGGGTCGGATGGCCAATCGATCGGATGGCCATCTGATTAGATGGTCATCCGGTCGGATGATCATTCAATCGGTTGGTCGTTCGATTGGTTGGTCGTTCGGTCGGATGGCTCGTGCGAGTTAGTTTTCCAACTTTCATTTCGTGGGTTGAGCGTTGCGTTGCATTTAAGCAAGTTGCGAATAGGTGATGCGATAATATTAAACAATAGTTACACAAATAACATAACTCACAAAATGCCTAAAAACAAGTCTGCGTTTCAAGTTGCGATGCATTTACGTTACGATATAGTTGCGATTGCGTTTGCGAATAACATCCCAAAATACATATAAGGTTCACACACAACTAAAGCACATAATAACACAAACACATAGAATAATACCAATAGTTTGCGATGAGATTGCGATGCGATAGCGTTGTGATAGCGTTTAGTAAAATAGCGTTTAGTTGCGTTTATCACATTGTTACTTCACATAATAATAAATCGTAGTTAATAATACCGTTAACTAATATATCGATTAACACAAAGGGCTAAACTGTTTATCAAATATCGAGAGTACAAGCAATAATTAAGCAAGAAAAGACAGATCTGAATAACAACCAGCCTTTGACTTTGACTAGTACTTTGACTTTCTGAAAAGTCGGGTTGTTACATGACAAGCATCAGTGGTTTATACAGGGTACCAGTGTTTTGTAGATCTTGTGTGTTTTTAGACATTTTGATTGTTTTACAAAGTTTTGTTTAAACTACTTTGAACGTGAATCAACTTTTTACTCTGTTTTTCAATACCTACGAACAAATGATCTTTTATATCAAATTGATTGTTAAATTGAATTTGATTGACTAAGCTTTGATACCAATTGTTAGGTTCCGAGTTTGAATTGTTTGTGAATATTTAAGATGAACAATAAAAGATGATAATAATGGAAACAATGCAACGCAATGAAAATAAACTTTAAATCACAAAGAATGGAAGATTTCCTTTCATCATGATACTTTCTATTGAATGATTGTAATTACAACTATTCACGTATGCAAGAATTACAAACTCCCTCTTAGCCTAAGATCACTCTGATTTGCTCGTACAAAATGTTAAGGTGAAGTGATGAATAGAATAGTACATTCACTGTTCTATTTATAGTACAATGCGAACCTCTGGAGCATCTTGGCTGACGTCACCTAGACAGTGACATCAAATAACTTCTAACTACCTCTAACATCTGCTAATACTAAAACACTGTTACATAAAAACTCTGATATACAACATCAGTTGATTTAACATCTGATGAGCCTTATCCTCTGTTGAGCCTCAGCAGACCTTTCTTCATCAGACTTTGTCTTCTTCAAACATAGGGTGATCAGACCTTTGCTATCAGCAGACATTAGTCTTCATGAGTGGTTTACACTGGCAGACCTTGTGAATCAGTAGACTTTAGTTTCAGCAGACCTTTGGTTGCAGCAGATGTTGATGCCTTTGCCATTAGGAGGAGAATGTCTTCAAGCACTGTTATTACGGATCAGATGATGTAGATTATTTTGGCTTTCTATCATTTGTTCTTTTGGCGGGGTCCACATGAGCCAACAACTATAAGCTCTAATGATAGGTTCTTTTGGATAAATGCTATTAGTCATTGTGAAATTTCTCGGTTAAAGATGCTTATGTTGATTATCAAGAGAGGAAACCTTAGGACCATTCTTGGCCCTATGTGTGCAAACTGGCAGGGGGAACATCTGAGGGAGAGTGGGGGGGGGGGGGGCGATCGGGAAAGGGTGTGTTTCTCAGAATCTATTACCAAGTAACACCCATTCCATTCATTCATGTTTTTACCATTCTTAGGTTTTAGGAGAAACAAGTGACAATGATGGTGCACTGGTGGTAATGATGGTGCGTAATGGTGGTGTTAGTTAGCTTCGGTGATGGTGACATGTGTGATGGTGGTTGTGTACGATAGATAAAGGTGATAGGATGGGAGGCTGAGAGAGCCCAACCGAACCCATAAAGGTGGTAGCTATCATCAAGAGGCTATATGTAATGCACGCGGGACAGGATGGTACCCGACTAGGGTTTGGATTAGCCTAAGGAGCTTAGCTGTGGTGGTGTAGTGGTTGTGATTGTAACCGACATTAGTGTTGAGAGTGGTGATGACCACTGATGGTTGCACAGACGACCGCGAGATTCCGACTTCTGTTTTGGCTTGGTTTGCATGGTGTATGTTATGTGCATGCATGGGAGGGATCCAGTTTGTGGTACGGCTTCCATATGGATCTTGGGCGACCCGATTTGTGTTGTTTACAAAATTTGAGTCTCATGGATGATGAAGTTGAGACGTGATTGAGATTCTGATGGGTTGCGCATTATCTTGTGTCATTTATCATGATATGTAGTAACATTTTTATGTGACGACATGTTGGGGTTAGTTCATGTTTGCGTGCTCAAGAAGTTTTGCGAAGGAGCACATTTGTAACCGAGAAGTTCTATTGCCCTTTTTTCCTTACATTTTGGGCTACCATGCATGTATAAATGCTTTTATAAATGGATGGGTTGATACGAAAGTAAATTTTAAGTTATGTATATGTTGAGTAAATGCTTTCAACAGTTTTATAAACTATTTAGGAGTCTATTGAGTAAATATAACGGGTTATTAGGTCGAATATTTGGTCGTGCTTAGTAGTTGTTGTTAGGTTGATGAGTATTATAGAGTCCTGTGATGGACATTCTTGGTTACATACAATTGTGTTATAGGCCTTTGGTTATAAGGATTCTATGGTTGTAGGATGTCTAGATGTTAATACCTTGTTTGTTAGGTATAGTACATTACGTCTAAAGAAGGGTATAGTGTGGATCGTAGCATCGAATTGTGTATGCTAATACCCGGTTATATGATTATGGGGCTTTGAGACAGGGTACGTCCTTCTCCTGGAAGGGGATGGGTTAGTAGTTGATATGAGGAGTTTCATCGATGTTCTATGATAGCTTGTGTATGAGTTTCTAGGCTAATGTTTGTTTAGATATTAGTGTGTCGTTGGTAGTCTCTGTCTTTGGGTAGGGACAAGTCAAGGCACAAGCGATTGTTGCGTTGAGGTGACCTGAGCCTTAAGCCGCTAGATAGCTACTGGTTGACATGGCAAAACGTCCAAAGATGGAGATGGTAGTTGTGTTAAGGTGGTGATACTTCTAGTATGGAAGAAACTTGTTGCATTGAGATGACAATGTGTTTACAAACTGTATGTTAGGTTCCCGCCATTTTGTGACTTGGTTGCATGCATATAGACGAACAAGTGTCTTTTTGTAGTTATTGATATGGTTAGTATGGTGTCCAAACCCTGTGTCGGGGGAAAATGCCTAGAAGGTGATATGCGTAGGTGTTAGTCGTACCGCCAGAAGTCCTTGTTAAGGTTCATAAGGAGTCTGCTTGAGTGAGTCCTGAGAGAATTGTCCAAGGTATACGCTTTATAACCAAATTGGGTTGTTTTGTGTGTGTTAGACCTAGATATAGGTCGGCTTGGATGTCAAGTCTAGAGTAGTGATATTCGTTGAGATTTGATAGGTTAAAGTGATTACAAGCTTTATATAAACTAAGTTCTTGTGTTTGTTATGAAGGTGTTTTGGTGTCACTTTACCGTTTAAACTTAAATGAAAAAACTCACTCAGCTGACTTCTTTTGCATGCATGTTAGATTGTCTACAAGTTAGTGTTTGGGGTTCGTCATGCTTCTCTTAGTGTGCATGTGAGGCTTCTCGGGGTTGTGGAAAGGCATTCATGTGTTTATTTATATTTTCTGATTTAAATTGACTACTAGCAAATGTATTTTTACTAAACACCGTTTTTATTTAAATCTTTCCGCTACGTATTTTGTGACACGCAATGAGTTTTTTGAGTTAAAACGGTGTGATGATGTCCAACTATAAGGTGCCTAGCTTAAGGCCTTACAAATAGGTAGGATAGATGCAGTTGAAATAATACAAATCCATGCAATACAAACTAATGCTATTGTTTTTGAAATTAAAGAGGCTACAACAGATGATTATGTAGATCTAGATGAAAATGATACAGGTCTATTGAATCTTTGTGAAGCTATTATTGATGAAGTAAATACTCCTAAGCCTAATGTTTAAGATGTTGACCATGAAGGCAATATCCATGAGGGATGTATCATAAAGTTGATAAAGATGTTGTAAGTGTTAACATCATCCAAGCTAAGTCTCAAGGTAATGAATCTAGAATTTTCACATTTGATGAGCCTCACACTAATATACCAATTGTGGTCTCAACCAATCCTGAATTGTTGTTCACATGAAATCCATGTGCTAGAGGGTGAATTTCCATTTAGAAACAAGAGATGAAGTTTCTAATACTTGGATGGAAGTGGGATGACAACAGACATTTGACATACTTAAATGAAGAGATATTGTTTAGTGTTGGTATCATTGCCACATGATTCCCAGGTCCAAGATTTCAGAGTAGAGGGATAATAACAATCATCAACTTAATCACGACACTTCTCACACCAATTGATAAAAGCAAACTGAATGAAACTTGAAACAATGATAAACTTACTGAATATGTTAATCTGGACTTGTATAACTTCAACTATGAATGCAGGGATTTTCAATACATACAAATTTAAGTTTGAGACCCATGAATAAGAGATGAAGCGTTGCGTTCATAGGGACCTGTTCGACCAAATAAGTATTAAACATAATAAACAGAAAAACATAAAACGGCTTGCAGTTGTCGAACTTGAGATCACTTGGATTATCGTCTCTCATTTAGTACATGGAAAAGGAGTCTACCTTTTCAGTTTTGATTATCAAAGATCTTTAACGACTTAAAAGTTTAAAGCTTGTCGATCCAAGTTAAAATGAACCAACAACAAAGTTTGAAGTGTATCTTAAATCTGAAGTACATTCTAGGCGTAGAATTAAAAAATATTAACACCTAATAGAAGTCATATTTCAACCTATTCAGGGGTTACTAATGTTTGTTTACCAGCTCAATGACCTCCCAATTCACTAAAGAACTTTGAATGGTGGTTTTATGATTAAATGACTAGAGAAGCTATTATTGTGTGTGATGGAAGAGAAAAATGCGAGTTCATTAACCTGGTGGACATAAAGTCATTTCCTTGTAATGATCTACATAAGTTCTACACTCGTGTTATTGATTGCCAAGAAAGTTAATATGAAGCGAAAGAATTTTAGAATGTGGTATCAATGAAGATGAATGAAGGCTTTCCTACTTTGCATTAATGATCCACGTTTTGGCAAAATCTATCTAGAGGAGATAGTAAGGAAGTGAATTTTGATGATCTACCAAAACAACACAGGTTGAAGATTTGAAGTTTAAGGCATCTAAGAAGATATATGAATAATGTATGAATGGATTGATACTAATTACTTTAATTCGTATAGAAAATCATAATGTGCATGTTTCATACGAAATATACGTTAGGGCATATTTGTTTCATCAACTTAAAATCATTCGATTATCTTGACGAGGGCCAATCTAACACACGATTGGTCTATGTGGTTTCTCAAAAGTAACAAGATTTGGTACTAGAGTTTCAATTAACTATTACTCATATTGTGATCTCGAGTGACGAGTCTGCAAATTTCACCCATGAATATTCGGATTGCGACTTGTGATTCACAAGCTTCGTGTTCTTGTTCCAAACAAAGCCTTCATGTCTGGAATTCATGTTTGGTGAACATATGATACAAAGATGTGTGTGTCAATTGAAAATGTTAATGAGATTTGAGTAATGTTGGTGTACAACCCATTGGAATGAATCATAGAGCTAGAAACATGATTTTTAGGTTTAGTTTGATTGAGGTCTTCATAATTTGATTAATAATCAGGATTTAAAATTTGAAAAATATTAGCTAAATGGGAGGTTAAGTCCGTCCTTTAGAGTCGTTAGATGGCATGAATCATGTTAAGGGATACTTTTTTATGTTGAGCAAAGTCCAGTTAGCCTTCTCTGGGGAAGGTTTAGGTTATCGGAAAATGGTTAGGTCATTGAAAAATGTTTAGGTCTAGAACATCAACAAGGGTAGAAAAAGTGGAACATGGTGGGTACAAGTGAGACCCATAACAAATATACAATTTTAGAGTTAAATGTGATTTTAGTCCCTGTGCTTTGTGTCATTTTGTCAGTTTAGTCTAAAGGTTTTATTTTTCGTCTATGGGTCCAAAAAGGTTTTACCATTGCCATCTTAGTCCACTGTGTTAACTTCATCCATTTTTTCTATTAACAAGAATGACAATTCGGTCATTTTGATATGTAATTCTGTTAACTAGAAAGCCAATTTGGCCATACAAAATGACCGATTTGTTTTTCTCGTTAAAAGAAATAATAGATAAAGTTAATACAATGGATTAAAATGATAATAATAAATCTTTTTTGGACTCAAAGACGAAAAATGAAACATTTGGCCCAAATCATAGGACTAAAATGACATTTAACTCTATATTTTATGATAATATAAAAGAAGGTGGGGCCCATAAGATTCATAATTTTATTATTATTGTTTTTACTTTTAATCATTTAAGAGAATAATAGTAAACCTAAATAATAAAATGAAAAAAAATATCCTCATACATCGGGCAAGAGACTAGTTTTTCAATTAAATTTTGACGGACATTAGTGTTAGCACCCAAGATTTGACAAAAAAAAAAAAAAAAAATTCAAAAAACCTCAACATGTTACTTGGAACCCTTAGTACCTATATTTGTTACTATTGGTAAACCACATAAACTAACATTGTAATTAAATTTTTTTTATGTTATGTACACAAAAAATATTATTTAAAGTTATTTTTTTATGTTAGGGATTAAGGATTATGATTTACGGTTTAGGGTTAAGAGATCCTAGTTAGGGTTCGACGAGAAGGTTCCAACGCCACTGGAATGAGTCCAATCGGAGTACGTTTGAGCCGGTTCCCCACTGTTCCCCACTTTTTTAATGTTCCCCACTGAAACTCACACTAAATATATATATATATATATATATATATATATATATATATATATATATATATATATATATATATATATATATATATATATATATATAACACGCTATGACGTGTACGCATGAAAGATATACCATTCGCATCACAATCATGTAACATATGCTTTTTATGCTTTTTTAGCATATATCGCATATCGGTGAAGGACCACAATTCATTAAATTTGCACTTTGTGTGACATAGAATGCATATACGTGACTTCTATGATTAATGGACATTAGTGTTAATACCCAGTTGTTTTACAAAAAATAAAATAAAAAAGAAAGAAAAAAAAATTGAACCCTCAACCTGTTTGAAACCCTTACTATCTAAACTTGTTCCTTTTAAGAAACCACAGAGAATAACCTTGTAATTAACACTTTTCATATGTTATATACACATAAAATATTATTTAAAGTTATTTTTCACTAAAAGGACAATAGCTTATATGTTTTCTGTACGCTATAATATGTATGCGTGAAAGATTGATCATTTGCATCACACGCATGTAACATATGCTTTCTAGCATATGCGGCATATCAGTGAAGGAGCACATATTCATTAAACTTTCTCTTTGTGTGACAATGAAGGCGCATATATGACTTCTATCATGGCCTGTTAGTAGCACTTAATCTCTTTTATCTTTTTTTGGGTAATGTTAAAATCGAAGCCAAATTGATCTATTTTTAAGTAAGTCATGCATACATTACCATGATTATGTTGTTAATTTTAACAAACGAGAAAAACCAAATTCGTTCCTAAACATGAAAGAAGATCAGCTGTATCAAAATAT
Organism: Helianthus annuus; assembly: GCF_002127325.2. Taxonomy (NCBI): domain Eukaryota; kingdom Viridiplantae; phylum Streptophyta; class Magnoliopsida; order Asterales; family Asteraceae; genus Helianthus; species Helianthus annuus. The sequence goes on along the minus strand of NC_035434.2, from coordinate 56,897,034 downwards.
TTACGATATATAGAGTGTAAAGGTTTAAAAGAGTTAAATAAAAATTTTGAACTGACAAATATTATATGGTAAACTTTTAACTGTTGTAAATAATACCCCATACTAACTATCCTTTAGGCTGACCTTGTAATGTTTTGAAAGAGTAACAGGATTTAAGATCGTTAAATTTAAAGAACCCCAATTTGAAATACTATTAATTGTTAATCGCAAAGTTTTGTTTTCGAGCTATTAATAGTTAATCGCAAAGTTTTGTTTTCGAGAATATTTTAGTAATATTTCTTGGGGGTATTGGATTTTAATAATCCCAAGTTTCACTAATTGGCCGGTAATAATCCCAACTTCAAAAATTGCCTACAACAGTCTCAAGTTGTAAGATTTTGGCCACCAATGATCCTTGTCTAACTGGGTTATAACCTTGTTGGGCTGGTGACCTGCAACTTATTCCGGCGACCCGTTTTACCCCTGAAACCACCAAACGAGACCACCACCAATCATCTCCGACTTCCTGTAATCTTCTCCGCTTCTCAAAAGTTTAAAATTTCCACCATCTACGCAACTCCGGTGACCTGCAATTTATTCCGACGACCTTCTTTACCCCTGAAACCACCAAAGGAGACCACCACTTGTCATCTCCAACCTCTAGTGACCTTCTCCGCCGCTCAAAACTTCAAAAAACTAGCTGGGTTATAATCCAGTTAGACAAGGATCATTGGTGGCCAAAATCTTACAAGTTGGGACTGTTGTAGGCAATTTTTGAAGTTGGGATTATTACCGGCCAATTAGTGAAACTTGAGATTATTAAAATCCAATACCCCTATTTCTTGAACATCACTTCCTTTCCTTGTTAGTCAACGTGGGATTTAACATGTTGTTTCGTTAAATAACATTTTTAAGACTACAAAACACAAATAACTATTTGTTTCTCACTCACGTTGCGTGACGCTAAGCCGAATATTTCTCAGTTTGATAACACGTACACCTATATTTCGGATACTTATACATACTACTCATAACACAATATCAATAAAAATTACGTCTAGACGTAAATAAAACTACGGTTGCAAGAGAAATTTTTTAACTAAGTTTAGAAATAGTAGAGTAACTTTATTAAAGTCTAGGAGCAATAGCGTCTATCCACCAATAGCAAACGGTTAATATTACCAAGGTTGATTTGTCAAAATGTTAAAAGATGAAATATCAAAATGAATTAAAGTACATGCACTAAACATGTATACAAAAAAAAAGTTAAAACAGAGAGAATAAACACACACTTACTAAAAGTTAACCAATAAAAGGAAAGTCTTTTTAAAAAAAAATAGTTGGGCTAAAGGCTCAAAAATAAAATGCAAAATATATAATTAAACAACAGAATAAAAGCCCAGTCTGGGGAAGTGTTAGACAGTTGTCTGGCACTATTCCAGCCATAGTCTTTATATTTTTGAAGTTAGGTGTTTTGGGGGTTTCATTTTTAGTATTTAGCTTGGGTGGAGGGGTTAGGTTTTTTTTTTTTTTTTTTTTTTTGGGGGGGGGGGGGGGTAGGTTTTTTTAGGTTTTTGGTGGTGTAGTGAGTTTATTTTGTTGTGTTCACATTGGTTCTCGCGGTTTTCGCAATAAAGGTGGATCTCGCATGAACTCTACCATATATATATATATATATATATATATATATATATATATATATATATATATATATATATATATATATATATATATATATATATATATATATATATATATATATATATATATATATATATATATATATATATATATATATATATATATATATATATATATATATATATATATATATATGGGAAGGCTAGACAGAAAACCCTTAAGTTTTTAGAAAACTCTGTAAACTCAAATCTCCCCCCATTTTTACCCAAGCTCCCGACATTTTTTTTTTGAAAAAAATAACACATGTAATATACATGTTTTAAAGTGTTTTGGCCAAAAAAAAAAACAAAAAAGCGCCGAAGGGATGTTTTTAAAAAAATAAACAAATTTCAGCAATGTCCGGTTGCCTAACATGTGTTAGGCACAAAAGACAGAAACTTGTTGATTTGTTTTTTTTTAAATCATTCCTTCGGCGCTTTTTTGATTTTTTTGACCCAAAACTCTTAAAAACATGTATATTACATGTGTTATTTTTAAAAAAAAAAATGTCGGGAGGTTGGGTTTTCTATATATATAGGGTTTTCTATATAGCCCTCCCCTATATATATATATATATATATATATATACTGTTGGTGCACTTGTGTCTGTACTTTGTCTGTATTCGGTCTGTATGAAAACGATGTCCTAAGTCAGTCTGTAAGTTGACCAAGTCAACTATCCTCCTAGTTTGACTTGGACAACATGATGTTGTCTGGATCGAAGGATAGCCTCGAAGGACACAACTGATCCTTCGAGGTGCTCGAAAGATATGGTTCGACCATGGTTCGACCATTAGACCTCGAAGGATCATCCTTCGAGGTCCATACTGATCATTCGAGCTTGTTGTCATCGAAAGATGATCCTTCGGACCATCTTTCGGATCCTTCGACCCAGACCTGCTGAGCTGGGTATATATACCCATGCATGTGTTGAGTGTGAGTAGTTCAGAGAGTAGCACACATAGAGAGTTAGAGAAACTCTGCTGGAAAACACACACACACACACTTTAGAGAGTTTGCAAACAGATTGTAAACCTTGTGCTTGTAACCGTAAACCTTCATACGTATTAATACAGTGGTGTTAATCGGTGAACTTTGTGTGTTCTTGTGTTTGTTCTTGCTTCATCCCGGTTTGCCTACTAGCTTGGATTCCGCACTCGCTAGTGGGTTAGTATAACAAGGTTTAGGTTTGTTCTCGATCCTCCGAGAAAAGGGACCTACAAGTGGTATCAGAGCCTCGCTCTTTACCTTGTTTAAAACCGGTTTGTTCAAGTTCTTTGGTGTGTTTGGACACTAGGTTTAGCACCCGTTTTGGTTGTTTTTCTTGCTTTTCTAAACTGAAAAACGGCTTCTAAACCTTCGGGAGTGTTCGGGGTCGGTTTGGGTAACATAAAAATCGTTTTTGTGAAACTTTGATTTTTCCGGCCGTGTTCCGATCATCTTTCCGGTGACTGGACTTGGGGATAAGGTTGCCATTTTGGGTAAACTTTTTGAAAGTCAAAAAGTTGGTGAAAAAGTTGTTGACAGAACCATCCTTTCTGCCGAAAGTTGGCTCACCAACCACATCAACTTTTCACCAACCTGTCGTACTTTGTGTCAGTGTGTCAGAGCTGTCGAAAGATATCCTTCGACATCGAAAGATATCCTTCGACATCTTTCGATCAAAGGCAGCTCGAAAGATAAGCATCCTTCGAGTAGTCTTTCGAAGTCTAAGGGTTATCCTTCGTAGTTGGAATCTTTTCGAAAGTTGGTTGTCCGAAAGATAAGGATTCATCTCGAAAGATAAGGATCTTTCATTGTGAATCTTTCGAGATCAGTATTCGAAAGATATAGATCTTTCGAACTGTGAATCTTTCGTGATAATCAGTCGAAAGATAAGGATCTTTCTTTGAGAATCTTTCGAAGGCTTTGCTCGAAACTCAACAGTAATCTTTCGATCACTGTTGATCCTTCGAACAAGTCTTGATCTTTCGATCAGATTGTATCTTTCAATTGTTGTCTGTTTGTTGTTAACAGTTTGTGGTGTGTAGGTGTGGTATATATATTATTGATCAAAATGAGCTGTACTAGCCCTTGGGATTGGAGTACGGATCCACAACCAGATCTGAAACAGATGTCTATGGCTGAATATATGACGAGTGCCATTCCAAAACAACAACAATCAATAAGTTCCTGTCAATGGGCTTTGGTATCCAATCAAAGTCAAAGTCTTCAAAATCTTCTGATTAGTGAGAGTGAAACAGGCAGTAACAATCGTCCACCAAAGCTGAACCACATGAACGATTTTCCGTCATGGAAAGGCCGCTTTCACACATATGTTCAAGGACAAAGCACCGACCTTTGGATGTGTTTTGTCAATGCATTCAATGAAAGTCTTGAAAGTAGAGCATCCACTTCAGAAGGTTACGCCAACATGCTTGAAAATGACAAGAAGGCTTATGAATTGGAGAAAAAGGCCTATGCCATACTTACTCAAGCACTCAACAAAGACATCTACCATCAGTTTTCATATTGCAAGACCACGAAAGCATTGTGGGATGCCTTAGTTGCTAGAGGAGAAGGCAATGCAGCTGCTCGAAAGTCTAGGCATGATTTGTTGAAGAAAGAATTTGAATCTTTTCAGTTTTTGGAAAACGAGACTCTGAATGATATGACCACACGTTTCTATCATTTGATTAGTGAAATGTGTGCTTATGGGGTGGCAGCTACTCAACAAGACATGGTGAATAGGTTTGCTGACGCCCTACCCCCAAAATGGAGTTCGTTTATTGAGTTGTTGAAGCATACTAAGGCTCTAGATGAGATTAACATCTATGAGTTCATTCAGAAGCTGGAACATAAAAATGATGAAGAAATTAGGAAAGCAAGGCGTGCTCCAGCTCCTCAGAATACAGAAATGTATTTGCCTGGCTTTGGTCCTTCAGCTAGTTCTAGTTCTGTTCAGCAACCGAAGCTTCAAACTGCTTTTGTGTCCAATACGAGTTCCTTTCCATTTCCTCAATCAACAGCTGCTCCACCACAACCTCAATTCGATCCGAGGTCTTACATTCCTGTTCCAACACAGCCACAACCACAACCTCAACAACATCAACAGCAAGCTCACTATACAAACAATCCTCAACCTCAGCCTCAAAGTCATCACACAATCCGAGTCGACAACTCAAATCTTTCACACCTTAGCATTGAAGTTGCTAAGGAACATATGGAAATTATCAACACCATGGTCAGTGCTTACTGTGGTTTGGTAGCTGGTCAGCTTGGAAACATCAACATGACCAATGAAGATTATGATCAGATCGACAAGGAAGAAATGGAGTTGATGGATATTAAATGGGCTTTTGCTAGTGCGGTTAGAAGGGCAAAAGATTTCATGGCGAGAACTGGAAGAACTTCGTTGGAAGGAAAGAAAAACACGAAGTATGGGTTTGATATTAATGCCGTCACGTGCTTTAATTGTGGCGAGAAAGGGCACTTTAAACGTGAGTGCACTCGACCAACAAAACACGGCAATCACAACCCTTTCAGAAACCAGACGAATGTGAATGCCCAACAAGAAAACCGTGAACGGAGGATGGTGGCAGTGAACAACAATCAGGGACAGCCTGGAGCTACCAATCACAATCGGGCTTTGGCTGTTCAAGCTGATGAAGGATGTGACTGGTCAGTGCAGTTTGGTGAAGGTGATCAAGGAAGTGGAACTGCACTGTATGCTAAGGTCGTCGAGCAGGTTCAAAAAGAAGAATCTTCTGGGAGCGATGACAGTTCTGGTTATTCGGGCAGTTCGGATGAAGAAGGCTCTGTTTCTGGGGATAATCACTCAGAGCCTGATGAGGAGGAAGAAAGTGAAGATATTCAGGATCTTCTGAATGAAGCTGACGAGCTTAAATGTCAGAAATCAATTCTGATTAGGAAGGCTGCTGCTACTTCAACGGAAATGGAAAAGCTATTTTCTGAAGATGGAGCTTTTTCTTTTCAATCAGCCTTTATGGCAAACGGCTCAGCCTCTACTAGTCAGGTAACTTCTGAACCTCCTGCTCTTATTATCTGTAAATCATGTGCAGAGATGAAGCTTGAATCAGAAAAGCTTCATAGTCATAACCAGAATTTGGTTATTGAACTGTCGAAATGCCAAGAGGCAAACATGGCTTTAACCCGGAATGAAAAAGAATTTAAATCTGTAATAGAAACATTAAAGAAAAATGTGTCCGAGGTTAACAAAGTAGTTTACCACAAACAAGTAAGTATAAACGAATACATTAATCTTGTGGAAGAAACTAAGAAGCAGTTAGCCATTGCCCAATGCAAGCATGATGCGATCAAACAGAAATTGGATAGTTATTCTAACTCCCGATTTGTGCTTGATCACATCATAGACGTTCAACAACTGAAAGGTAACGTGAAAGGTGTAGGGTATAAGGCGTGTCCACCCCCTTTGATGGACAACTATACCAAGATGCCCGATGAAGAGGAAATGCCTCGGTATGAACCCAGTGTGCCTTTGAACTTTGAGGAATTTTCTACTGGCCTAGGGTTCAAACCGGACAGTTCTTCAAACACAGCCCCTAAGGAACAAGAAACTTCACCATCCATGAAACAAAGTCCTCCAATTATCGAGGACTATGAGACATCGGATGATGAATCAGAAGTGGCTGTAAGTGATCAGGATAAATCACTTAGCAAGATGAAAGGAGTAGATATTCCACGAGAGAATCACATTCTTTGTGATCCTGATACTCCTGAGGCTTCATCTGTTGAGAAGCAAGTGATTGATCCTGTCAAGGTTGAAAAGAAGGCGGTGTCTACTGTTAAAAGCAGTAATGTGTTGTATACCTTGGTTGGAGATAGTAAAATCTATTCAGATCACGTTTTTCCAATTAAAAATGTAAATAAATCTTTGATTGATAAAGTCTTTGAAGACAATACAAACAAATTTTTGGGAAAAACGCTACCAGGAATTGTGGTAACACAATGTGATCCCGTTCCTAAGGCTGAGATTAGGAAACAATTTGGTAATCAAAAATCTCCAACCACTCCACAACCTACTGCTTCTAAGGGTAAACAACCACAACGAGCTCCAAAGCCAAAGGCTAAAGTTGAATCAAAAGGAGCTCGTTACATGAAGAAAGGAAAAGATGTTAAGTTTGTAGCATCAAGAGGTACAGATAAAATTGAGACTTTTGAAAACAAATCAAACACTGATTTTGTACAACAAGTCAAGATTTTGAAACGAAACAGTGATAACAATTACACCCAACACACAAACGGGTGTGATGAAAGAGCAAGTACCTCAGGTTCTACAAGCTCAACATCTGGTAGTCGATCAAGTTCTCCTAAGTCTGTTGAAAGGAGAACTTGTTTCAAATGTGGAGAAATTGGGCACATTATCAGAAACTGCCCAAATGCTCCAAAGAAGAAATTTGTTGAGAAAACTCCACCTGAAACAGTTCACCCTCAACGTCGATCAGTTTCACCTAAACAAGATAAACGAATTGTAAAAGAACAAGAAACTAAACAACGACGTAAGAACATAAAAACTGTTGAAAAGGCTTTAAAATCTGAAGTTAAAACAGTCCTAAAGGAACCAAGTGTGTCACAAACTGTAAAATCAGAATCTTCAAAAACTGGTAGACACAGACAAACTTGGTTACCTAAGTCGGGTGACAATTCAGGGGGAGCAGTTGTTCTTGAAAACCATCAAGAGATAGAGCTTACGTATCGTGATGCCAAGGGACGACCCAAGACCACTAAGGCTTGGGTCCCCATTCTCAACTGATGTGTTTATTTGACATGTGCAGGATGTTCTAGGAGGAACTATTAATAGTCATTGGATTGTTGATAGTGGGGCATCCAGGCACATGACTGGCGACTTACGGCTCCTGTATGACGTGAGAAATATTAGAGGAGGGTATGTTGCCTTTGCGGGTGATAAAGGCGGGTACATTACTGGAGAAGGAAGTATCTCCAATGGTATCGTGTGCTTTGATAAGATCAATTATGTGAAGCAAATTGATCACAATCTTCTCAGTGTGTCGCAAATCTGCGATAAAAAGTTTTCAGTGATTTTTGATGATGCTGGCTGTTATGTGCTCAAGCCTGGATTCAAAATTCCACAAGAATGGGTTCTCTTATCGGCTCCGAGAGTTAATGATCTTTATATTCTCGACATGAGCCAGGCGATTACAACATCTGCACAAGTCACCTGTTTTGTCTCAAAAGCCACAGAAAAGGAGTCTATATCTTGGCACAGAAGAATGGGACACATTCACTTGAGAAAAATGAACCATTTGGTGAAAAATAATCTTGTGAATGGTGTGCCTGTGAGAAGTTTTCATCTACAAGATATCTGTGTCTCGTGCCAAAAGGGGAAGCAAACAAAGAAGTCTCACCCTTTGAAGAAAATCAACACTGTCAGCATGCCTCTCGAACGTCTTCATATGGACCTTTTTGGACCTATGAAGCACAAGACAACGTTTGGTGATGCTTATTGTTTAGTAGTTACTGATGACTACTCTAGATTTTCTTGGGTATCTTTTATGGCACACAAAAGTGAAACTCCTGGCATCCTCAAGGATCTTCTTACAATGTTGGAAAATCTCTATACGTTGAAAGTGAAAAGGATCCGAAGCGACAATGGAACTGAATTCAAGAATCAAGTTATGGATGAGTTTTGTACTTCTAAAGGCATTCTTCATGAGTACAGTTCTCGTTATACTCCACAACAAAATGGTGTCGCTGAGAGGAAGAATCGAACTATTATTGAAACTGCAAGAACAATGTTAGTAGAGTCGGAACTCCCTATTCAATTCTGGGGAGAGGCTGTATCGGCTGCATGCTACACGTTAAACAGAGTTCTTACAGTTAAGAGACATGGCAAGACTTGTTTCGAACTCCTTCAGAGAAGGAAACCGGATCTTTCATACCTTGAACCGTTTGGTGCTCCCTGTACGATGATTGAGCCGGATGGAAAGTTTGGTGCAAAAGCTATCGAGGGTTTCTTCCTTGGATATGCTACTCCGAATTTTCGTGTTTGGAATCTAGCTACTAAAAAGATTGAGCTATGGAGCGAAGTTAGGGTTCAAAGGTACACGAGTCCTGTTAGGGCTCCGGGTGATCCGTGGATGTTCGATTATGATGGGCTATTTGACTCCTTTAATCTGCCAACCTTTGACGAAGAATCAGCTGCGGCTCGAATGTTGTTGGAAAGTGACAACGCTGCTGTTTCGCCATTGGTTAGACCGATTGTTGTTGACCCTCAAGCTTCTTCGTCAGTCAACAATATGGTTCAAAATGAGGTTTTTGAAGATGCTGCTGATTATAATGACTCTTCTGAAGATGATGAATATCATGATGCAGCCGAAGGATCTTCAGCTCCAGCTGCTCCTGTTCAAGGTGCTTCTGGTGATACACCTCATATGCAGAATGTAGATACTGCTGAAGGGAATGCATCCACCTCTACCCACATTCCTGGTGTGGAGTTGGTTGTTGATCTTAATCTGAACAATTTGGGTATCAATGCTCATGTGCCGGATAATCCTGAAATGAGGATTCACGATACCCATCCCCAGCAGAATATCATAGGAGATGTCCATCGCGGTGTGCAGACGCGTAATCAGCTGAGAAACAACCGGAATGCTGGTTTGTATTCAGCTATAAGAGAATCTGGTCAACAAAATGACTGGTCCTTCGCGTGTTACGTGTCACAAGAAGAACCAAAGTCGTGGAAAGACGCTTTGAAAGATAGTGCCTGGGTTGAAGCCATGCAAGAAGAATTACAGCAATTTCACAAGCTTGGTGTTTGGAAGCTTGTTGAAAAGCCTGAGAACTACAAGAAGATTGGCACTCGATGGGTCTTCAAATGCAAGAAAGACGACCGTGGAGTGGTTATTAGAAACAAAGCTCGTTTAGTCGTTCAAGGTTTTCGTCAGATAGAAGGGATCGACTACAACGAAGTCTATGCACCAGTTGCACGTCTGGAAGCTATTCGGATCTTTCTGGCTTATGCCTCATTCAAAGGATTCAAGGTTTACCAGATGGATGTCAAAAGTGCATTTCTACATGGTGTGGTTGAAGAAGAGGTATATGTCGAACAGCCTCCAGGTTTTGAAGATCCTGTCCATCCTGATAGGGTTTGGTTGCTCAACAAAGCTCTCTATGGTCTTCATCAAGCGCCACGAGCTTGGTATGCAACCTTATCTACATATCTGCTGGAGAACGGTTTTCGAAGAGGTCTTATCGATTGTACTCTCTTCATCAAAGAACAAGATGGAGATCTTCTTCTGGTTCAGGTATATGTTGATGACATTATTTTTGGTTCTACTAATGATGTTTTGTGCAGGAATTTCGAGCGCATCATGCAGGATAAGTTCGAGATGAGTGCTATGGGGGAAATGAATTTCTTTTTGGGCCTACAAGTGCAACAAACGGAGTCTGGGATATTCATCCATCAGACTAAATATGTTGGAGATATCTTGAGCCGGTTCCAGATGTCTGATGCAACGCCCATTGGTACCCCATTGCCAACTAATCACGGAATAACTCCTGACTTGAAGGGTGAACCAGTTAGCCCTTCATACTATCGCGCGATGATCGGATCCCTTATGTACCTCACAGCATCAAGGCCAGATATAATGTACCCAACGTGCCTGCTTGCCAGATATCAAGTTAATCCGAAGGCCTCACATCTTGCTGCTGTCAAAAGGATTTTTCGTTATTTGAAGGCTTACCCCGACACCGGTCTGTGGTATCCTAGGGATAATAACTTTGACTTGATCGCATTCAGTGATTCTGATTTTGGCGGATGTAAAATCGACGGCAAATCCACAACGGCTGGATGTCAGTTTTTAGGAAATCGCCTAGTCACCTGGCAGTGCAAGAAGCAGACGTGTGTAGCTACATCAACATGCGAAGCTGAATACATTGCTGCCTCAAGTTGTTGCTCACAAGTTCTTTGGATCCAACAACAATTGCGGGACTACGGTTTTGAATTCCTAACTACTCCTATATACGTTGATAATTCTGCTGCTTTAGATATCACTAGAAATCCTGTGCAGCATTCAAAGACCAAACACATCGAAATCAAATATCACTTCATACGTGATTGCTTTGAGAAAAGGCTAATCGATGTTGTTAAGGTCCACACCGATGACCAACGTGCCGACTTATTTACCAAAGCTTTTGACAAATCTAGATTTGACTTCTTATTATTGGTAAATGGCATTAAGGTCAAGCAAGAGTAAACCAACATCGGAAAATCATTTTTGTAAATATCCTTGTGTGTTTTAAATTTATCTTCGTTTATTGATTTTAGGGGGAGTAAATCCAAAAATCGGAAAATACAAAAACATCGAAAAATTTCAAAAACACAAAAACAATAGAAAATCAAAAATGAGTTTCCTGGCGAGCAAAAGAGAAAATGATAGTACATCAGTGGTCTATCCAAACCTCTTTAAACCTTAAATGAAAAACGATAAGCAGCTCTATATAAGATGTATCGGTAGGCTCACAATCATTTTAAAGTGTGCAGGGTGATATAAATCTTAATCGACTGAAGATCAGGTGGGAACCATTCATTGGCATATGGTCTTAGTACCGAAATTTCGTTTGATAGATTGCCGAGGTTCTGAGATATTCGGTCTTTATGCTGCTTATCATCTGGGTATCATGGTTGTATCTTTTACCGAAAAATAACGGGGACGCAAGTCTAGATCTTCCATGATACTATACATACGTGTACATATTGCATACTGCATTCGACCTCAATAAGTGATAAACAATCACATGTCCAAAACAAATAAGTGATAAAATATCACATTTTTCCGGGTGTCAAGTTCGTCTCTCTGCTGTACGGAAGTACTGACCTGTTCACGGACTTGCACTTGTGCCCTCATGCATACGAAAATCAAGTTCCTCATCAATAAGTGATTATATCACAAAGGACTTGTTTTCAAATCAAAATAAGTGAGTATCTCACAATTTATACGGTCAAACAGATGATAATCGGTATACTCACCGGTAAGATGAACTCTCGTGCATACCTTAATACGGGAATGTGTCGTGATGTGGATGAACACCGGTCGGTAAGTATAAATCATACCTTAACGTATCCTCTAAACATGATTACATCTGATAAGTTGAGCTTAAGTGGACAACAATACCGATAATTGTTATAGGATGCTTATCTTAATGTTAACTAACTGAACAACAAGAGTGTTTTGGCATGACCGTACACTGATATGATTCTCTTACCCTCGAAACTCGCAAAAAGAATGTTTGTATATATTTATTTACTGCTTAACTTTTATTATTTCTTTTAAACAGTTTCGTCGTTTGGTGCATATCAGCACGACATTAGCGGTGATGTCGTTTGATAACACTCAAAGGATTTTAAATTGTTGTCTTTTACTTTCAAAAATACCAAAAAGATTTTAGGTGTGTTTTAATATAAACTTTATAAAAGCCAAAAAGATTTTATTTCTACTTTATTTTCGATCGTACGATGTTGGAGCTCGAGTCTTCGTTACCTGAAACCTGAACAAAAACCGAACTGACTAAATCTTCATAAACGGTCGAAATTTGCATGGTTTTGAAAGTTAAAGACTTAAATTGACAAATTTATTAAACTTTCAAACTGTCGGACGGTGTTTGATTGTGACATGGTCATTCGTGTGTCGTTTGTTTATACTATGTTCCAAGCAGTTGTTCTCATTACGCGTTAAGATTTCTTGCATGTGCAGATTCTAAAGGCTAGGAGAACATGGTCGATGACAAGCTTTGGAATGAAGACACGACGAGAAGGCGATCAAAAGATGAAGATGATCGAGTAGCCGCTGGCCATCATCAACACCACCAGGATCTCACTTCATAAAGTTAAAGTATTTCACGAGCATAACTCAAGGGGGAGCTTATGTTAAGAGGGAGTTTGTCAACACACTTCCTACATGATACGGGTAGTTTGTTGATACACTCTCTACTTTCAAGACGTGAAGACTTTGAAGATCCTCCGACTTTGAAGACTTGAAAGGACATCAGAGTTTTGAGAACTCGAAGACCAAAGACTGTCGAAGTTCAAGACGAGTCTACAACCATAGAAGATAAAGACAAAGCTACAGCCAAGGGGGAGTTTGTTGGTGCACTTGTGTCTGTACTTTGTCTGTATTCGGTCTGTATGAAAACGATGTCCTAAGTCAGTCTGTAAGTTGACCAAGTCAACTATCCTCCTAGTTTGACTTGGACAACATGATGTTGTCTGGATCGAAGGATAGCCTCGAAGGACACAACTGATCCTTCGAGGTGCTCGAAAGATATGGTTCGACCATGGTTCGACCATTAGACCTCGAAGGATCATCCTTCGAGGTCCATACTGATCATTCGAGCTTGTTGTCATCGAAAGATGATCCTTCGGACCATCTTTCGGATCCTTCGACCCAGACCTGCTGAGCTGGGTATATATACCCATGCATGTGTTGAGTGTGAGTAGTTCAGAGAGTAGCACACATAGAGAGTTAGAGAAACTCTGCTGGAAAACACACACACACACACTTTAGAGAGTTTGCAAACAGATTGTAAACCTTGTGCTTGTAACCGTAAACCTTCATACGTATTAATACAGTGGTGTTAATCGGTGAACTTTGTGTGTTCTTGTGTTTGTTCTTGCTTCATCCCGGTTTGCCTACTAGCTTGGATTCCGCACTCGCTAGTGGGTTAGTATAACAAGGTTTAGGTTTGTTCTCGATCCTCCGAGAAAAGGGACCTACATATACATATATATATATATATATATATATATATATATATAGTGGGGTTCCTCTACAAAGTGTGTTTTTCCTACAAAGTGTAGGAAGTGATCTTGACCATTGGATGAATGTGTTTGATGGTTGAGATTATCTTGATGGCATTTTGGTAATATGTGTTTCTTAAAAATAAACTAATTTAATTGATTGGTGGTAAATATATCATTTTACTTGTTTAAATAACGAAATAATTTTCATACCATAACTTCCCCACATTTTTCGCTAGTTTCTCTCTCTACCTTCTCTTCTTAGAAACTACTGTGTTTTAAATAAGGAAATAATTGTCATACCATAAACCTCCACATCTTCGAACCTGATGTGTTTTATATTGTGTATTTCAGACACTAATGTGTTTTTTATTGTGTATTTAAGAAACTAGTGTGTTTACATTGAATCAGACACTGGTGTGTTTTATATTGTGTATTTCAGACAATAGTGTGTTTTATTTCAGACACTGATGTGTTTTATGTGTAATGGGTGTGTTTAATTGTGAAAACTAATACAACACAATGTGAAGAGCCCAGAAACTAATAAAACACAACGTTTAGAAAATTATGGATGCGTTTTATGTTTCAAAATGTATGAGGGGTATGTCTAATTGTGAAAACTGATATAAAACAGTGTTAAGAACTGGAAACTGATAAAACACACCTTAAAGAAATAATGGAATGTGAATATGAATTAGCGATCATCATGATGTAAAAGATGACATTTGATTTTGAAATCAATAAAGATATGCAGTTTCCTTAAATAACTCGTTAATTTTGTTTAGGATATTAATCTTCCATAATTAAAATAATTATCCAATTACCAATATGCCCTTTTGTTTAAAATAACTAAATGCCACATGTCACAAGAAGATCGCTTCCTACACTTTGTAGGAAAAGTAGGCTTTGTAGCCAACTCCTACCCTATATATATATATATATATATATATATATATATATATATATATATATATGAGAGAGATATATATATATATATATATGAGAGAGATATATATATATATATATATGGTGGGGTTCTAGAGTGAACACTAATGTATTTACGAACTTAGTGAACAAATCCTAGCCATTGATTTACACATGTGTATGGCTAGGATTTCATAATCATATCGTAAAATGCACTAGTGTATTTCATCATCAAATCCAGACTATTGAATAAATGGTTGATTCATGTTGTTCTGCGTGTTTTCGAAATATTTAGTGTTATGCATAGAAACTTTCCCTATATATATATATAGGACAAAGATCCGTTAGGAACCACCCCTTATTGCGAGAACCGCGAGAACCAGTGTGAACACAAACAGTAATTCCTAAAAAAATCTAAAAAACACCCAAAAAAATTTTTTTTATTTTTTTACTATTTTTTTTGAAAAAATCGCTATATTTTGTTAATAAAAAAATAAAAAAAATTTCAAAAAAAAATAAAAATTTCGAGTAACAGTTATCCATGCACATGTGCATATGTGTCGTTTCTTTGTCAAATTCCGTAATTCATTACAAATAATAGTCAATTGCACTTTCATTTACACTACTACGTGTAATACACTATTTTTTACATTATCAATGTTAGAAATGCACATGTGCATCTATATGTATCAACAGGAAATAAGGTGTTTTGGTACACTACTTTCTCTTTCATCTATCATTCCATCCATAATACACAAGCATGCACATGTGCATTTTTTGTCATTTCTTTGACAAATTCCGTAATTCATTACATATATTAGACAATTGCACTTTCATTTACACTACCATATGTAATACACTAATTTTTACATTACCAATATTAGAAATGCACATGTGCATTTATATGTATCAACATGAAATAAGGTGTTTTGGTACACCACTTTGAATACACTTTCCCTTTCATCTATCATACCATCCATAATACACTACCATTACCTCCTACTATCCATAATACAATACCATTACCTCCTACCATCCATAATACAATACCATTAACAATATTTTCACTTTATTACATGTATGTAAACACCATTTATACCATCCAATCAACATATTACATAAAAAATTGACAACTATAACCAAACCATCAACCACTAGATATAACTAACCAAAAAACATGTATATGGGTCTACTTCTCCATTCAAAATCACAAACTTTTTGTACCAAAACACGTTATATCATGGTTATACCTAATTATGCACATGTGCATTTTGAATATTGGTAATGTAAAAAGTAGTGTATTACTAATGGTATTGTAAATTAAAGTGCAATTGTCTATTCCTGATAACGTATTACCGAATTTGTTGAAGTAATGATACATATGCACATGTGCATGGATAACTATTACTCGAAAAAAAAAAGTTTTTTTTTTTATGGAAACGAAATATAGCGATTTTTTATTAAAAAATATTAAAAAATAAAAAAAAATTTTTGAGTGCTTTTTTGATTTTTTCTAGATTTTATTTTGTGTTCACATTGGTTCTCGCGGTTCTCGCAATAAGGGTGGTTCTCGCATGAACCTTACCCTATATATATATATATACATATATATATATATATATATATATATATATATATATATATATATATATATATATATATATATATATATTATAGTGAAGAGTTCAAATGAGAAGAAATTTTTTTGTAAGAAGAAAAAAGAAGAAATTTCAACCAATAAGAATGCTTTATTTTACTTTATTTAATCTATGTATTTAATGTTACTATAAAGGTACATTGGTAAATCTATATAGGTCATTAATTTGTAGTCTTCCTTTTTAATAGCTAACTATATTAAATTTTGTGTAACTTATCTTCAAAATATATCTTTTTTTTCAAAAAAATAAAATAAAATAATTTAAAGTGTAGGATAAATTACGAGTTGTGTAGGATAGATTTCAACGTGTAGGATGAATTTCAAAATATGTAGGATAACTTTTGATGTGTGTAGCAAAAAAAAGTTAGTGTGGAGGATAATAACTTTTATGACTAATTAATCTAGGATCGTGAAACGACTTAACGAGTCGATCAGAAGAGTGCTCAGACAGAATCAGAGGCGGAATTCATTGATTCTATCTTTGTTTAGCTTGAATTCACTATTAACTGTTTCTTGTATTGATCATAAAGCTATTACAGACACGGAGACACTTCGACGGAGCTTCGCCGTCGAAAATATGAACATTACAACTGATTTCGCTCGGATGGATATATATAGGCATGTGATTCCTCTTGAACATGCTCAAGCGGAATCACCATAAAAGCTAAATATCTTGATTTCGCTTGAATGTGAATTACTTGATTTCGCTTGAAATGACCATGTGTCATTTCAAGCGGAATCACCTATATATTCCATTTCCTCGTTTTGCGTGCACTAATCTATCAGTTCTAACCTAAGACTCGAACGAAGATGAATTCGACAGACAACTGCACCAACAGACTCCCCCTTGAATGTTGACGAAATCTTCAGTGAGAGTCTTCAACATGACGACTCTTCAATCTTGATCGGTCTTCTTTCTTTCTTAGCATATACCAGGATCTTCTCTTTGCTTCTAACCTCGTCAGACTCCCCCTATCAACATGCTGGGATCGCTGTCTGGAATTAGCTATCACCTTGAGATTAGTCCCTGGCTTTTTCTCTGATTAAGCTCTCCACAGGTTCTGAATTGCATCCTGGCTTTCCATAGCAACAGGATCGAAAACCTTTCTATCACCTACACACTTCTCATCAGACCATAAGATAAACAATATTTTCTCATTTAAAAGCTTATCAAAAATTTGAAACATTCTAAAATCTGATTCAAATGAAAGAATCATCTTAAACATTTCAAATCAATTATCCAAACCATCTGTTCATCATGTTTAGCCTTTGAATTTTGCAAATCAACTTTTCATCATAAGTTGTCGAAAATCTTTTTGGATTTTTCAAAATATGTACACTAAACAGAAATTTAAATGCAGAAATGAAATATATACAAACATTATTTTTGTGAGTTTGTGAAAGAGGATCATATCAGATTTGAGACACATCACATGCACCGTTAAGCTCTTAATCGTTTTAAGTTTTAAACGATTCACATAGATTGACGATATTGTTGTCCACATAAACTCAATCTAAAAACTTTCGAAATGCTTACCGATATGTTTAAGGTATATTAAGTTTACTAAATTCTTATGGACCCCACGATCTCAGCATATTCCCTCATCATGCAATACACTAACTCAAGTAATGCCTTTAAACTTTGATCAACTGTGATTTGTGCAAAAACAACGTAGAATGTTTAAACATTAACAATCAGGTCGATACTTCCGTATACGCAGAGAAAGTCCAATGTTTAAACAAAATAAAGAAACTAAAAACAAGGAAATTGTTTAGGCTTTAACCACCAGTTCGATACTCACGTATACGCAGAGGTGATCCAAAGCTTAAACGAAACACCAAAGAAAATAACACAGAACGTTTAGGCAATAACATCCAGGTCGATACTCACGTATACGCAGAGGATGTCCAATGCTTAAACAAAATAAAGAAATAAAGTTTAAATCTTTGCAAAAGAAATACACAATCACAGTATCATTTTCAGCAAAGTTGCGAAAGCTCACAAACTTAACCAGTTTTTATGCTTTTTAGCATTCAACGATTACTGAGCAGGCACACAATCAAGAAGGACAAAACTAAGTACTATGCTTTCAATCATGTTTTCCACTAGAACTAGGCTTTTCCATTTATGTTTGTATCGTTATCGCAAATCTACTAGTCTAGCTGAGCCTATCGTCACATCTTTAGTGAGATCGTTTATCACTTTTGTCATTACATTTCTTTAGCATGCTGTGATAGTCCACTGATTCACTATCATTTCCTCTTGTATCAACAAAACTCATTTTTGCATTTTTCAATGTTTTTGACTTTTTCAAATTTTCTAATTTTTTTTTAAATTTTTACTCCCCCTAAAATCAAAATATATCTCAATTTTGATTTTCTGGGAAAATTTGAAACAACCTGTACAAATTTGACAACATGATGAGAATCGCTTCAATTCTCCATCCACATGGCGTAAACAATCAGAACTCCCCCTCACAACAAACTATTCTCCCATTGTGATTTCAAAACACTTAAGTTTGTTTTAATCAAAATGGTTTTTCCGGAAAATTAGTTTGTTTACCAACCACTTGTAGGTTCGGGGTCAATTCATCACTTTGTTCTCTTTAAACACATGAAAAATTTATCATTTCCAGTTTTAAACCTCAACACCACTTGTAGAAAATCAAGTACAATTTAATGTCCTTGATTAACCACTTGTCAATCGAAATATCAATGATCGAATTATCATCCACTTCGGTGATATTTCTCAAGAAAGATGCCGATTCATGTTCCACTCATACCAACCTGGGAACTCCGGCAAGTCAGGTTTTTCACTTAAACAAATTCCCCCAAGCCTAACGGTCCTTGGGTGATTGGCTTGGGTGATTTTGAATTCTTATTCAACAATGGTGGAAAATTTGCATCATCCATTGTTAAACCTGAATTCTCAACTTTTACCTCAACAACTGGCTCCTCTGGCTTTGATGAACCAGAATCATTGCCTGAATGTGGCTTGTCTGACTTTGATGAGTCAGATTCATCGCCGACATGTGGCTCCTTTGTTTCCGAAGAAACAGATTCATCGCCAGGAAGTGAAAACTTCACTTTCTTTGTTTTGTTAATCTTCTGATTAACCTCTTTCTCTTTCTTCAAAATCCCTTTCTCTTCTGTCCTCAGATTTGTATCTGATGAATTCGTTTTGCAAGACTTGTCATTCTTTGGAAAACAAGACGATTTATCAGAACTGCTGTTTGGTTTTTCTGATGTACCCGAGGACAAAATTCTTTCGAGATACTCTCTCGCTTTCTTCCTCTTCTTTGACAAAATTCTTTCGAGATACTCTCTCGCTTTCTTCCTCTTCTTTCTCAGTCTGTCTTTTTGCCCTTGAGAAAGCTTAACTTTCTTTTCTTGAACTTTCTGTTCTTGAACTTTTGGTTCTTGAACTTTCTGTTCTTTGGGCTTGACACTGACTGATTTCTTTGCCATTTTCTGAGATTCAGCCCTCGATCTTCTCTTTGATCTCATTGGGCAATCTCTGGCAATGTGACCTTTGATTTGGCAGTTATAGCATCTTCTCGTCTCTAACTCCAACTCTGGCAGTTAACAGCAATGTGTCCTTTCACTCCACAAGTGTAACACACTCTGTTATCATACCAGTTACCGCTTTCACACCAAACGCTCAGATCATAGCATTGTCTAGCTTTGTGGTAATCATCACTCCTCCTAAAAACTGAATTTGGCTTTGAAGCACTGTGGTCAAACCTGCACCACTCATTTTTTTCAATTTTTATAAGTTTTTATTGCGATTGGATGATTGATCTGATGAGCTTTTATTTTCTTTTTGAACAATTTTCTTATTTTTCATTTTTTTCTCTGCATTCTTTTCCAAAGGTTTCTGCTTTGAACATTCACCTTTTTCTATAGAATGCAAATTGGTTTTCTGAAACTTTTCTTTTAATTCCCAAAATAATTTCTTTTTCTCAATTTTTTCACTTTCAACATCAGATTTCTCATCGCAATCTTCAATTTTGACTTTGTCAAAATTTGTGACATTGTCACTTATTGGAACAGAATATATCGGTTTTGGACAAGGATGATTCAGAAATTCCGACGAGGTCACAAAACCTTTCAATTTCTTTTCAAGCTCATCAATTTTAGTTCTTGAATTCTTAGCTTCATTTTCAAGCTGAGATATTCTTTCAAAATGAGACTTGATTGTTTTTCATTTTCAATTTGATTGTTTTCAAGAACAGACTTTTCATTTTTCAAAACTTTTATCTATTCTTGAAATTTTGTTTCATTTGCTTTCAAATTTTTGTTTTCAAGCTTTATCCAGAAATCTTCATTTTCTGAAGATTTCTTTTTGTTTTCAAAATCTTTTTCTTTCTCTTTCAAACTTTTGTTTTCTAATGTCAAACTGTTCAAATCACTTAACAGTTTAACATTTTCAGATTTCAACTTCTCACAATTTCTCTGCAAAATAAGAATCTGTTTATCATCAGATCGCTTCTCATCTTTCAACTTCTTGATTTCCAATGTCAAACTTTCCGCATCCTTCAAGAGTTTGCCATTGTCATCTTTAAATTTGTCACATTTAGAACACACTGAATCAGAATTCGAAGATCCAAGCTTCACAGATTCTTCATTCTTTGGAACTTGCTCTTCCTCTGTTTTGTATGTACCTGCACAAAAAATTTTAACGAAATCAAGAGGATTCGCTTTCTCATCAATATAACAACCCCTCTTGTAATCGTATTTCAAATCTCTTTTTGTTACCCAATACACAATGATTCTTCTATTTATTTCATTTATCACATTTAAATTCATTTCATCTAGATTCATTCTTACATTTTCAATCAATCCTATCTTCTTTTTATACATTTCATAGTTGTGAGTTTTAAGTTTGCCGATGAATTCCTTTAGATGTAATTTTGAAAAACTTGAATCCTTTCTCATATTTTTCAAAAATTCACTCCATTCATCAGTTAATGCATCTGCAAACTTTTCTATCTTTTCAGCATCTGATAAAAATATCTCATGATCTTTTAAGTAACCAAGTAAGACTCCATATCAGTTTTCTAGATCATCCAATGTTTCATTTTTCAAACACACAAAATATTTAAACCTTTTGATCCAACCATCCTTTTTCACATTTCTATAACTATCATCTATAAACCCTCGATTCCAATTGTTAAATCTTTCAAAATAATAATTTTCCTTTTCATCAAACATCATTGCCATTTTCCAAATCAAACCCGACAAATTTCACACAAATGATCACAAACACAGTTCAAGCGAAATAACAACTTGAAACAAAATAAACTGATTTCGCTTGAAATGTTTCAAGCGGAATAGTAATTTGAAGCGGAACCACTAATCTCGAGTGAAATGGCTGATCTCGCTTGAAACTTCTCAAGCGGAATCTCCAGTTGAAGCGGAGTCAGTTGTTTTCAAGCGGAATCAGATCAAAATTCAAGCGGAATATCTCTTTCAAGCGGGATTAGATGAATTTTTCAAGCGAAATACCTTATTTCGCTTGAAAAGACCGCTGATTTCAAGCGGAATCACGAAGACAGGTTCAAGCGGAATAAGGTTTTCATGTTATTTTCATTAGTTTTAGGCCGAATTTTGATCTCAAACTTTCAAGGATTTGTTAAAATGCAATTTTACATAATCTGTGAAAAATTTGTTCGATTTTAACCGTGAAAACTTGAAAAATTGTGAAAAAAAGGTGTAGAAATCAGAATTTTCCAGCGAAAACGAGCTAAACGGTAAGAACTCTTCCTCCTGAGCTCTGACACCACTTGTAGGATCGTGAAATGACCTAACGAGTCGATCAGAAGAGTGCTCAGACAGAATCAGAGGCGGAATTCATTGATTCTGTCTTTGTTTAGCTTGAATTCACTATTAACTGTCTCTTGTATTGATCCTTAAAGCTATTACAGACACGGAGACACTTCGACGGAGCTTCGCCGTCGGAAATATGAACATTACAACTGATTTCGCTCGGATGGATATATATAGGCATGTGATTCCGCTTGAACATGCTCAAGCGGAATCACATCTCAAGCGGAATCACCATAAAAGCTAAATATCTTGATTTCGCTTGAATGTGAATTACTTGACTACGCTTGAAATGACCATGTGTCATTTCAAGCGGAATCACCTATATATTCCATTTCCTCGTTTTGCGTGCACTAATCTATCAGTTCTAACCTAAGCTCGAACGAAGATGAAGTCGACAGACAACTGCACCAACAATTAATTAGTCAAAAATAATAATAAATGAAATAAGTGAAAAAACTATTTAATATTTTACAAAATTACTTTTTGTTCGTTTTATTCTTAATTAAATTTTTTTTTCTGAAATGAACATTTCCCTATGTATATATATATATATATATATATATATATATATATATATATATAGGGTGGGGTTCTAGAGTGAACAATAGTGTATTTGCGAATTGAGTGAACAAATCCTGGCCATTGATCTACACACGTGTATGGCCAGGATCGCATCATCAAATCGTAATTAATACACTAGTGTATTTCAACATCAAATCCTGGCCATTGATCTACACACGTGTATGGTCAGGATTAGTCCACTCAGTTCACAAGCTATACTAGTGTTAACTTTTGAAGTATATATATATCTAAGGGTGTAAGGGGCACTCCTCTAAGGGGGGAGTGACCTCTCTTACCCACACCCAATCAACACGCGCCACATCCATTCCCCCCTTAACTCCCCCCACACCCTCAATTTGATGGCGACATTCCTCTCTTAATTACATCTCATCATCTTCTCTCTCTCTCTCTCTCTCTCTCTCCTCTATTTTTGTGCGGTGAACACACACCGAGCCACCATCCCCGCAAACACTCCTTGAGGGGTCGGAGGCGGTGTTCCCACTCGGGGACTCGCCTCACCACACCCCTCCCCGCAAAGCGCCCCAGACACCCTAATATGTAATTTAATGTAAAATGTTTTTGGTACAAAACACAATTCACGTGTGCATAGTTGATAAAGACAGAACAGGCCTAGCTTAAAAGGAACATAGCATTTGGTCGATTTCAAGTTGTATTGTTCGAAAAATATCAATGAAAGCGGATTCGAGAACCTAAGTTCCTTACTAAAGAGCCATAAGTTTGTCTGTGAATTTCTCCACATTTCCTCATTTTTCTTATTCACAAACATGAGAAAACAATATTTTTTAAAATACATATTTTTTTTAAATACAATGTGAAAATATATTTGTAAAAGAGTTAATTACTATTTTGGCTTATGTGGTTTAGTGAGTCTAACCCATTCAGTTAAAAAAATTATCTTTTAACATATCAAACATTATGGTTGTATTTTTTAATGGTTTTGGTCTCTAACCCTAATTTTGATATTTTTGTCCAGTTAACTCTAAAGATATTTTGGTCTTCTTACCAATTAAGGGTTGTTTATGTAAATTGTAAAGAAACTTATTATTAAAAAGACTATTTATGTAATTATTTAAGTTTTTATATTATTTCGTCGCTTTCGCAATAAGTAATTAATAAAAAACATTTTAGATATACAATTTTGTTTTCTTATAAACATTATTTTTAAAATCATTTTTTAAACCTTTATTAAAACCGTCCCTAATTTTTAAAATCTTTCATTTTTAAACTTTTTATTTAAAGAAAATTCTTTTTTAAACTCATTCATTTTTAAAGTCATTTATTTTTTAACTGAACCTTTTAGAAACTTTTTGTAAATCATTCATTTTTTAAACTTTGTATTCTATAATTCCCTTATAGTTGTTAGGTTAAAACACTTTAAAATGAAATTTTAAAAAAATCGAAGGAATTAAAAAATGAACGATTTTTTTGTACTGCTTGTTTGTTCAAAATTCATTCATTTTTAGTACTTTTGTTAATTAAAATTGTTCGCTTTTTAAAACCATACATTAACTTAATTTGTAATACCTTTTATTTTTTCTAAACGTTGTTTTTAGAATCTTTTTTGTTAAGATGTTCGTTTGTTTAATTTTATTAGTTTTTAAATTTATTTGATTTTAAAATCGTTTATATTTTGAAGTTTTTTTTCCTAACGGCTATAAGTAAATTATTGGAGACAAATTTAAAAACAAAGTATTTTAAAAAGAAGGGTCATTTACATATTTCCCCTTATTAAGAGGCTTAATTACATATTTACCCAAACTCTAAATTCAATTACATATTTCCCCTTCTTAAACCATGTATATTACATATTTGTCTATTTCATTAAATTTTCTCTTATTAAATTACGATTTTACCCTTAATCAATATTAAATAACTATTTACATATTTCCCCAATCTACTTTCTAACACCAAATAACAAATTTCTTCAATTCCTCTAGATTTTTTTTTCACCAACTTGTCTCTTACGAAATGCAGGCTAACATTTTGGCACTTCATAAATTTAAACTACTTTCATAGATCTTGAAAACAACCAAGATTAAAATCAAATCGACATAAAACAACTTTATGCAACTTTATTCATTTTATTAGTTATCTAATCTCATCAGGCTCATGTTAACTTAAGAAACATATTTAACCACATTAAAAAGAAGCACTCAGCTAAATAAACTGAGAGCAATTTATGGGTCTTCATTTTTTTTAACATAAAGGGGGACATATTATTGCACTGTACTAGTCCAAACAGATTATACATATATCAGTTACACATCACTTCCTTCACTTTACTAACCAACTACAACATTTGCACCTAAATTGCTCCAGTTCTCAAAACTAAGAGATTCCATTCTGGCCCTATTTTTAGCCATAAAAATGTGCTCTTCATTTGTACAGTTAGTTTATACTTTTTATCGATTTACTTTTATACCTTTTCTGCGTAAATGCAATTAACAAAAGTGTGGTCCCTATAGTCTACATCACATCTGCACAAGCAACAAAGATCCGAGGCTACCACAATTCCCCTCCTCATCAAGTTCCTAACTGAGTGTAACGAGAATTGACTGGTGGATTCCGCCCGCATCTCCAATCGCCCTTCTCCGATTGGGGTGAGAAATATCTGTTGTTTATGATGATACTGATGGAATTGGAGACCTCACGTCAATAAGAATGAAAGCGGTTTAAATGGGGTTTTCCTCAGTTGAAGTGCCGTCATGTTGACGGAGGTGGTGGTGGTGGTCAGAGTATTTGCAAGAAGAGGGAGCTTGCCATTATTGAATGGTTTGCGAAGGGGTGGGGAGGGTCGATTGGAAGCACTGAAGAAAGAAGGAATATGTAATTGAATTTTCTTATGGGTAATTTGGGGATTTCCTATAAAAAAGGGGAAATATGTAATTGAATTTTGAGATTGGGTAAATATGTAATAAGGGCTTTTAATAAGGGGAAATATGTAAAAATCCCTAAAAAGAACTGTTAATAAAATGAAGGATTTAAGAAAAAAACAATTTGTATAGAAAAAGATTAATAACAAATTAACAATTTTAAAAAGAACGTTAAAAATGAATTGCTTAAAAACGACTAACTTTAAAAGGCTGATTCAAAAAAATAAACGGATTAAGAATTAACAATTTTTTTTTAAAACAAAAGATGGACAGTTTTAAAAAAGGTTCAAAAACAAATGAATTAAAAATCAACGTTTGAAAAAAAAAAAACAAATTTGTATGTTTAAAACATATTTTATTAAATAATAATGTGAAAATAACAAAATAATTGGCAAAGGAAAAACTTTTAAACACCATTAGAAGGGTGAGGTTTTGAGTTTAAATCACACAAACAACATAAATAAAGTAATTTGCCGTTAAAAAAACCCTAAAATACTTACATAAATAGTTTTTTTTAATGTTAAAAGAACTTTGTGATTTACATAAACAAACCCTAATGTGTATAAGGAGCAAAATACCCTTAAATATAACTGGACAAAAGTAACAAAGTTAAGAGCCAAAACCATAAAAAAAAATGCCAATTCAAGGTATAATATATCAAAAGATTTTTTTAAGACAGAAAGAGTTAAACTCGCTAAACCACATGAAATAGTAATTTACTTTTTGTGAAAGTTGTATTGCATAAAAACCAGAAAGGGTTTCGTATTAAGAAAAACGTTTCAACATGATATATTAATTGAGCTCCATAATAGATAAGACAACTGTTACCATCCAAAATTTCTGTAGAATCACATTACTTTTACTCTCATATCTGACTTGTAAATTGTTTCCGTACGCGGTCCCGACCCATCATGTATTGAGTATTGTCACGAGACAGTGTTGGGTATACCCACGAGTGTTGAATTTACTCATCAGTTTAATAAAAATTAAACGTTCAATTTACAAGTATATTTCTTAGGATTTTTATTTTTATTTTAGTATATTAGGCAACTAAATTAATATTATACGAGCTAAAAATCTAGGACATTAACAGGCTGATATGTAGGGATGAACATTTGGTACCGAGTACCGGTACTGTACCAGTACCAAACTGAACCAGACATATTCGGTACTGGTACCGGTTCCTATTTTTCCCGTTTTTTGGTACCAGTATTGGTACAATACCAGTACCACTTTTTCTCATTTTTCGATACCGGTATTTTAAGTATCGGTACCAGTTCGGTACCAAACAAGTACCGTGCTCATCCCTACTGTTATGTTAACAAACACCAAAGAAAACAATAATAAAATGTTTAAAGTTATGGTTATGGTTAGGGGAAACAAATATATATGTTAGGATACCAGCCTAGGTACGTTACCATCTAATATTAAACTAATGAAGACTTTAGTTTTGAATTAAAGAGATAAAGATTAAAATGGGTTATAGATAATTCATGGTGAATTATTTATTTATTTTTTTTTTTTTGAAAGGCAAACTTCATACACAGACCAAAAACAAGGCGGACATCTCCAAGCTAGAGATAGACCGCCAAAACAAAACTTACATCATAGGAAAAGAAAATTTACACCAATCCTTCCAATCAACCGTACCCTTCTTATATCTATTCCTATACCGAAGAAAACCCAATGATTTTACATCCAAAATAATTCGAACGACTTCCGTGTTATTACCTGCAAAAGCCTTCTCATTCCTAGCCTTCCAGATTCGCCAACACCTTAAGATAAGAACACCATATAACGCCTCTTTCATTGTCTCCGACCCACCCAAATAGTTAACTAACTGAAGAATGTTGTTAGTCGAGAACACGAAGAATGGGAAAATCTTACACCAAGCCGATATGCCAAGCCAAACACCACACGACAATCTACAAGCCGAAAATAAGTGGTCCGAGGTCTCTTCCGCTTCACCACAAAAAACACATAAACCATCTCCCACGCAAATATTCCTCTTTCGAAGCGCACTCTGCCTCGGGATCCTATCCATCTTCGCCCTCCACATGAATATATTACATTTATTAGGTAACCATTTACACCAACTAAAACCAATACTATCATCCCTCAATTCATTGCTCTTTAGTCATTTCCTTATCTCCTTAACAGAGAATTCGATATTGTCCCCTTGGTTCCAAATCGAACCATCTTCTTTTCTTTGGAAGTATACATTTGCAAGCTTTCTGTGAGCATCAATAAAATGATTAACTTCGACACTAGAGGAAGGATATGACTTCCATTTCCAAGTGATGGTACTTCGATTATTATCCATTCCAACTCTATCCGCCACCGAGCACCATTTGTTTTCCTCAAGACGAAACAAATCCGGATACGACGTCTTTAACAATTCACATGTTAGCCACGGGTCAATCCAAAACTTCACCTTATTACCATTACCCGCAACCCCACGAATCATATTCATAAAACTATTACCTTGAACCTTCAACCGAGAACCAAAGGTAACTAGTTTACTCGGAAACACTTCCCATCTTCTAGTCGATCCATGCGCCGCATCAATTACCTTCCTCCAAAGCGCATCATGCTCTAGCCGATATCTCCATAACCATTTTAATATTAACGCATTGTTGCTTTCCTCAAGTTTACTTAGGCCCAAACCCCCATTTCTTTTAGATCTCGTAACCTTGTCCCATGCAACCCAATGGACTTTGTTCTGTTCATCATTTCCACCCCATAGAAACCGCTTGATAATCGCTTCAAGTTTATTAATAACGGCTACCGGAGCTTTATATAATGAGAAATAATATGTCGGGAGACTTTCTAGAACCGCCTTAATAAAAATAACCCTTCCACCCATATATATTTAAATAATGGATAACTGTAGGGTTATTAGATATGCTTATCTAGTTATATATTTCATTATATAAAATAGAGTTTTGCTTTGGTTAGCATTAGAACAAGTTATAGTATAAATAGAGGGTTAGAGTTATCATATTGGTGTGCTTTCATTGATATATAATAAAAGAGTCGAACAAGTTTGTTCATATTGCGTTTTTGTTTATTCGTTCAAGTGTCTGATTTCCAACAATTGGTATCCGAGCTAAGCGGTTTTGAGAGTAGTTTTGAGACGGGGGAGTAGCCCCTCATGAGGTTGCAATGGCAAACCGGTGAACATATTTTCTGGTATGTTTGTTTTTAGGCTGGTGGGTCACACCACATCAGTGCCTTGTCACATAGGGGGCTTTAAAGCCTCTCCCTTTAATTTGTATCCAATGGTTTAAAGCCCACATCATCATTACCTAATTATTATTTTTTATTTAAGTTTAACATTATTTAATTCTTAAATAACATGAAAAAAATATGAAACTCATAATTTTAAAAAAATACAATGTGAGTAAAAAATTAAACTAGGTTAAACTAAAAATACACATCATCACTCGTCGTCTCCTCTTTGTTGACGATCAAACCATAGGTGCTCGGTCAGATCAGCTTGAAGGTTAAGGTGTATGTCCCTGTCATGTATCGTCGCTCAGATAACTTTTTTGAGTGTATGTGAGTATTGGGTTCGTCGGTTGGTTACCTTCATTATAACTCTTTGCACAAAACGCTCTCCCCGAGTCCTCCAAAACATGGCACGTATACACGACGTTTCTCATTTTACTCTTTTCAAGTATCCTCGACGGTTGGGTAATTATAGACCATTTCTTTTTTATACACCGAAAGCCCGCTCGATAGCTTTTCTTGCCGACTCTTGTTTCTTCTTGCAATACAATCTTTTCTCATCATCTAGACACGAAAGAGTCTTCACCAAAGTCGCCCACTCCGGATAAACACCGTCGACAAGATAGTACCTGACGTGCGTGTAGTGTAATATATTTTTGGTGTATATTTTAAGTCCTTTTACACTTTTTAGCCAAGTTTTAAATTTATAAAACACGATATTTACTAACACTAAACACACATATGGGCAAGTGCACCCATCGTGGACGTAATATAGTTTTGGTAAGATACCGAGGTCGTCCAAGGACACAAGAGCTTTTAGTACCGGTTTATCCTCAACGTCTAATCAAATCAAAAGTTAGAAAAAAGGTTTTTAAACTAGAAAAATAAAACTAACTAAAATGCTGAAAAAATAAAATAAAAGTAAAAACAGATAGACAAGATGAATCACTTGGATCCGACTCGTGTGTAGTGCAACCTTTGATTATTTCCGCACTTTTGCACTTTTTAAGAGATTATCTTAGTTATTGTAGTAGGCCCCTCTTTTGAAGGTGGCGTTACCCTGAACCCAGTAGTTTGAGTCAGCAAGGAAACAATCCTAAAGGGTCGGATTATTGAAAGATAATTAATTAAGTTATTAATGCATAATGTGGTAGGCCCCTCTTTTGAAGGTGACGTTACCCTCGGCTAAGTAGTCTGAGTCAGCAGGGACACAGTCCTAAGTAGCCGGGTTAAAGTTTTAATAGTAGCTTACATATGAGGGGATCAAAGAGTTTGGACCCCCGCCATCCAATACTGGTGGGTATTGAAGGAGGTCCTACTAAATTTGACCCAGGTCCTTGCAGGATCTATACACAAAACAAGGCAAGATTCTTACCAAACCGTTCCCTTAACCCCCGACCAGGTAGCCAACATATCTCCAAATAGACCGTGGAGATATGAATGGTGAAAATCTTTTATTTTATATAGACAGTAAAATAATGCCAAGACACCACGGACAAACGATAAGGAAGAATCACCTTCAAAAACTAGTTATTAAAGTCATTAATACATAACCAAATAAAAAGTGCGAAAAGATTAAAAATAAAAAGTATTACACTAAACACTTGTTTTCACCAAGTGATGTAAGAGACTTAGGAAAACATGGCCTTTGATTGTCAAGAACTCTCACGATCAATCTTGGATCCCGAGACGACTCACACACTCTATGATGGATGATGGTGGTGGATGATGGTGTTGTGATGGTGGTGGTGGGTGGGTGAAGTGTGAGAGAGGTGGTGTGCCAAGGGATAATTTGCAAATGAGCCAAGCACCCCTATTTATAGCCTGAACAGCAGCTCGGGCACGGCCCCGTGTCCATCCTCCTTCTCTTTTTTCATTAATTGCAGTTTGTCTGCATTAGTTGACCACCCCCCCCCCGTGTCCGCTGAGCATGACCCCGTGTGCAGAAGCGTATCTGTACTATCAAGATTTCCTTAGATTCTGCGAATCTTAGAGTTGACCACGGCCCCGTGTCCGCTGGGCACGCCCCCGTGGTGGGTGATAGAAGCTTCTACAACTTTGTCTTTTCTGCTGACACTTGGGCACGCCCCCGTGCTCATTGAGCACGGGGCGTGTTTAGCCTTCTGTTCTTTTGTTTTTGCTTGGGAAGATGCTGTCGGGGGGTCGGGCATGCCACGTTTGTTCCTTTTCTTGTATTTATGTTAGATTTAGCTGCCTTTTTGCTTTTTTTGTTCATTTAAGCTCATTTAATCCTGAAAATACAAAAGGAAGACAAAAACACACTTTTTCCAACATTAGTACTAAAAAAGGGTTAGTTTTATGCCACAATTGATGTAATTTATATGTTGCATTTTGTGCACATCAAATACCCCCACACTTGAATCTTTGTTTGTCATCAAGCAAAACTCTTTATAATGTGGCTTTACACTCCCAAATGGAATGGGGTAGAAGAGAAGGTTTTTGGGCTTGTCACAGAGTGTCCGGATTTCCAAGATTTTTTTATTAGGTTTTATTTTTATTTATTTACAATCCTATTCGTCATGATTTATTAAAAACATTACATAAGATAAATTACTTATTAGGGCATAACATGCCTTTTTAAAATTCCATTTATATACAAGTTCACATACCTCACGGGGGATCACTCAACACTCAGCCGAAGATGTATTTTTGTGAATCACTCGAGAGCAGTATGGAACTTACTCCTACCATAGGCTTGCCAAGCAATCAATCCTCATCCTTTTTAACTTTATACCTTTGTAAATATCAAGAGGACTTTTTGGGGTGAAGGGTTAGGCTTGGGCTAAAGGTGGGTGGTTGGGTTAGTGGTTAGTAGAAAAATGGCGAAAGGCGTAAAAAGCGTCCGTTTTCGTAAGACTTGTTATTATTTTGTAACTTTTTATTTTGATGAAGCCATTCTTCAAACAAATTTCTTTTTGATAGATTAGTTTGCTTATTTCTTTTGGCTTCATCATCATCATTTTTATTATAAGAAAGTCATAAGAAAAACCGAACTTTGTTACTAAAATAAAGGTTTTAAAATGAAAACAGGGTTTTGGTGGGTAAAAGGGTGTTTGTTTTGGGTTAAGAAATGAAAAGGTTTAGGCTCAAAGGGGTTAACTAGGGGGATTTTTGGGTAGGTGGTAAAAAAAAGAAAAATAATGGTGTAGAAATAAAAAGGGTTAGTCCTAATGCCTCCGTCATTTACTTACTTGGGTTTAAGTTGTTAAGGACCGGGAATGTATCGTCGTGGCAAGTTCTAGAGTCATAAGAACCAAGTGGCTATTCACACAAGAAACGAAAAATGAGCATTTAGTTTAAAGATATGTATTTGTTTACTCAATAAAGGCTCAAAACTCACTTTTTGTGGGAATGGGTTTTTATGTGATCAAGTATATATAATCAAATTTTAACTAAACTTGTCATGTCGTTTCATAATTTTCTTATGTTGGTTCTTTTTATCACGACGCTATCGGTTGTAAATTTGTAAAAATATAACCTTTTTTTTAGAACTTAAATTCCCAAATTAAACCTAGACAAGTAAAAAAAATGAAAATTTTTGAAAAAAATTGGGGTGATTAGCGGTTCCAATAGTGTTTTGTGTAAGGCTTGTATTTAGGACTTGCAAGATTCAAGGTTTTAGCATCCCCCCCACCCCCACACTTAAATTACACATTGTCCTCAATGTGTCCCAAAAAGAAGTTTTTAGGTTAATTGAACGTGTAAAAAGGTATGAAAAACCAAAAATTTATGTTACTGGGCGTCTGGACACGGCCCCGTGCTCGTTGAGCATGACCCCGTGTTCAGAGTGCCAGTAACGAAAACTTACAGAAGGTGGACACGAGGGCGTGTTGGCTGGGCACGACCCCGTGTCTGGCAAAAATCTGCAGAATTAAGCAAACAGCAGGTCTGGGGAAGTGGGCATGGGGGCGTGTCGGCTGGACACGACCCCATGTAGGCAATCTGCAAAGGTGAAAAACAGGTTCATGGCTTCGGTTTAGCTGTCCTGGCTTTAGTGGTACTAATATTTAGTACTCTAAGCCTCGTATGTACCTGTTTTATCAATAAACACTACACCAAACCATAGCAAACATCCTAAATTACCATAGTTTAACATCCATATCACCAAGTTAAAAAGAAAAACAAATGCAGAAAGTAAAAAGAGTTAAAGGAAAGTAAATTGTTCAACACTCGGCACGCAGGCCGGAAATTGTTCAAGATAAAAGAGGGTTAACCTGTGGGACCTCCTAACAGCTGCTCCTACTTCTGCTCCTCCCGCCTAGTCCATGTCCTCGTCTTCATCATTACCTCCTCCTCCGTGCCCCGCCATGTACTCCCAGATGTTCCCGATGTCATCCTGAATGTCGGAGATGTTCCTCTCAATTGCTCCGACCCGGGTGTACGTGTTACTCGCCATGTTATAGGTGTTCCTGGTGCACATGAGGTTTTCCTGCAATAAATCATGTAAACTTTGAAAGTTAGGAAAACCGCCTCCTTGTGAGGAGGACTGGCCCGGATCACCGTGGGGCGGGTATTGGTATTGAGGAGGTGGTTGGAACTGTGGAGCGTGAAGGACGAGTGCCTCTTGCGGGTTCCATGCATGCTCTTGGACTCTTTGGAAGCTAACCGACCCGTCTTCGGCTTCATAAATCAAGTTCATGGAGCGGCAGATGTGTGTGTCCAATCTTCCCGACCATGGACTCTTTTAGAAAGATCTGGGCATGTTCACGAAATGCTTGAAGAGACGGTATATCCACCCCCCGAAGAAGATAGGGGTTGGAGGAGTAGCAAGCTGGTTCCAATGCATGTTTCGTAGCAGGCGGTATGGAACATCTAGGTGTCTGCGGGTGTGAATGCAATGAAGGACCACCAGATTTCTTAACCCTACGACGCAACTGCTATCATGCCTTTGACTAAGAGAGTAAGTGAGGACCGTATGGATGTAGCGGTAAAGAGGGTCCCTCAACTTAGTGCTCTTAGTGCTACTTGGGTTGTAGATTCCTTCTCCTATTTGGGCCCAAGCGGCTTGGCGTTCGTTTTCTCCTAGCTCACGTAGCCCTCCGGTGTTTTCTTCATTACCCGCGTCTTCCTCCGCATACAACCCCACCATTGACCCAAACTGTGCCATCGAAATCGAGTATTTGGTCCCCCCCCCCCCACATCTGAATTCTACCCCTTCACTATCAAATGGGTCGCACCTTGAATTGAACACGAATGTGCTATAGAATTCCAGATTATATTCGTGGACCGAGAGAAGGCGAGTAGTTAGGGTGACTCTTAGTGGCCCGGTGACTAGGTTGTTGAAACGGTCCCATTGGTTCACTGCTCCTAAAAGTTCCATGCACGCTTGTCGTGGGTATTCCTCCGGCCTGGTTCGAAGCACATCGTATCTAGCCTTAGCATCCAGCTCATTTGCATTGAACCTTGTAAATTTCTTGGACACCTGAAAAAATACACCAAACAATTAGCACGAAACAGTGAAATTTTTGGAGAAAACTGAAAACAGTTAGCTGTACACGACCCCGTGTTCAGCGGACACGACCCCGTCTGTTACTCAAAAACTTCATTTTTCGACCCGGTCCCGAAAACTTGAAAATTTTTGGTCCAGTAGGTGCGGTTTTCCCCAAAAATGAAACCTCAAGTGCCGTTTTTCCCAAAACAAACTGTTTACCCCTTCAATTTTATCTTTTTCGATTCAAAAACAAGGATTTGGGGTTTTTGTGAGAAATCAGGCGAATCTTTGAACAATACAAGTGGATTTACTTCATATAACACTAATCTAAACTAATGCTAACAGATTTATGAAAAAATTTGAGGTTCGATCCGGATGAAGTTCAAGAACCCTAGATTTTTCCCCAAATTATTGATGTTTTAACTACATGCAAGTGCTTAATCTAACTACTAATGATGATAGAATTATACCTTGATGTTGTTAGAAGTAGAGGAGACGTCGAAATCTTGCAGAAAAATCGCCTGAACCAGAGAGTTTTCGGGGAAACGGGGCGTGTGGAATGAAGAAACTCTTATGAAAAAGGGGTTTTATCCCGACAGTCGCGCGGACACGGCCTCGTGCCGAGTGTTTTTTTAGTGCTCGTGTGAGTGCTCTGTTTTCCCAAAACTTGGTTAGAAGACTTACCAATTAAGATGTCAACCCGCTTGCTCGTAACTTACCAGGGATGATGTTGATGCTTTTACTCTTCGACCGTTTGAAGCGAGATTTCTTCCTCTTCATCCTCAATGAATCCTTGATAGAGCTTCAGCCGTTGGCCATTGACTTTGAATGGAATTCCATTCCGAGATTTAATTTCTACTGCACCGTGTGGGAAAATATGGGTGATGGAAAAAGGTCCTGATCACCTAGACTTTAATTTACCCGGAAACAATCGAAGTCGTGAATTAAACAATAGAACCTGATCTCCTACTCGAAATTCATTAGGTTTAATGTATTTATCATGCAAATTTTTCATTCTTTCCTTATAAATTTCTGAGTTAGAGTATGCATAATTCCTTAATTCTTCTAATTCATTCAATTGACAAAATCGATTTGTACCGGCAAATTCTAAATCTAAGTTTACATTTTTAATTGCCCAGTAGGCCTTGTGAGCTATTTCTACTGGCAAATGACAACTTTTTCCATAGACGAGCTTATATGGGGTTGTACCTATTGTTGTTTTATAAGCAGTTCGAAAAGCCCACAAAAGCATCATCTAGTTTATCTGCCCATTCCTTTTTATTTAACCCTATGGTTTTTTGAAGTATTCGTTTTAAACCTCTATTAGTCACTTCGGCTTGTCCGTTTGTTTGAGGGTGATATGCTGTTGAGACCCGGTGATAGACCCCATATCTTGTTAAATTTTTTTCAAGTTGATGATTATAAAAATGGGTGCCTCTATCACTTATTAGTGCTTTAGGTGTGCCAAAATGAGAGAATAATTTTTTCAGAAATCTTACCACGACTCTTCCATCATTTGTTGGAAGTGCCTCGGCCTCGGCCCATTTAGAGAAGTAATCTACCACCACAAGTATATATTTGTTTCCTTTTGACGGTGGGAAAGGTCCAATAAAGTCGAGTCCCCACACTTCAAAAATTTCACAAACAATAATGCCATTTTGTGGCATTTCGTTTTTAGAAGAAATATTACTTGATCTTTGGCAAGTGTCACATGTCTTGACAAGACTTTGGGAGTCTTTGTAAATGGTAGGCCAATAAAATCCTGAATCAAATACCTTTCGTGCAGTACTAGCGGCACCATGATGTCCTCTGTATGGACCTTCATGACAATGGCGGAGAATTCTTCTTGCCTCGCTACCATGTACGCGTCGGATGGGTTGTTCGGCACACATTTTGAAGAGATAAGGATCTTCCCAAAAGTAATGCTTTACATCAGCAAAGAATTTCTTTCTTTGGTGATGTGGCCATCCTTTGGCGACTATACCGCTAGCTAGGTAGTTAGCATAGTCGGCATACCATGGTTCTTCTCGGTATTCCACCATTTCTAGGGACTCTGTTGGAAATTTTTCGTTGATTTGCTCGTCCCTGGTTGCCTCCAAAGCTGGGTCTTCTAAGCGCGAAAGATGATCTGCTGCGGTGTCTTCTGCTCCTCTTTTATCTTTGATTTCAATATCAAATTCTTGGAGGAGTAGAATCCACCGAATCAAACGTGGTTTAGCATCCTATTTCTTGAAAAGGTATCGAATAGCTACATGATATGTATAGACTATTGTTTTAGAAAGAACAAGATAAGAACGAAATTTATCAAAAGCAAATACTACAGCTAGTAACTCTTTTTCAGTTGTTGTGTAATTTTCTTGTGCATCGTTAAGTATTTTACTAGCATAATAAATTGGGTGAACATGCTTTTCTTTTCTTTGTCCCAAGACTGCTCCAACTGCAAAGTCACTTGCATCACACATGATTTCGAAAGGTAATTTCCAATCAGGCGCTATCATGATAGGTGCATTGACTAGCATTTCCTTGAGTGTTAGAAATGCTTGATTGCAATTCTTGTCAAAGATGAATGGGGCATATTTTTCAAGTAATTTTGTTAGAGGCCTTGAAATTTTAGAAAAGTCTTTGATAAATCGCCTATAAAATCCGGCATGCCCTAAGAAACTTCTGATTGCTCTAACAGAGGATGGTAGTTGTTGATGCATGAAATGTATGTTGACTATGTCTGCATTACGTCTTAGGTCAAGATAGGTCAACATAGGAGCTAGAATGTCAAAATTAGGTTTTATGTTGATAGTTTCACTTTTATGTACATACTTAGTTGAGGTTCCGCTTATTAGTCAATATAGGGTTTCGCTTATAAGGTTAGTGGAGGTTTCGCTCATTTGTCAGTCCATAAGAGCGAAACCATAGGGGCTATAAATAGGCCTCATAAGCGAAACCTGGTTATTCACTGGTGTACATTGGAGCGAAACTCTGTCATTGTTGCTGTAACAAAACGCTGTCAAGTTTACTTCAGAAAGCAATAAAAGAGAGAAATTGAAGAGGAAAAGCTGTGTAACTTCATTTACGTTGATTCCGCCTTCGTATATGAAGATGAACGTTCTCAACTGACTATTTAGGGTCGGAACACGGTCCAACAAGTGGTATCAGAGCTCAGGACGAGGAGTTCATACTACTACAGCTTGATTCTACCAAATTCTCTGATTTCTACTCACTTTCTCTCATACTTTTTCGATTTGAACTGGTTCCTATGGTTGAAATGGCCTGAAAATTGAGTATAACGTGCGAAACATACAATTAACAAACCCTAGAAAGTTTCAGGATAAAACTCGGCTTAAAAATGATAAAAATTGGGTAAAAACTAGGTTCCGCTTTTACGGACACACGAAGGTTTCGCTCGAAATACAAAGGTTTTGCTTGAAAATCCTAGTTTCGCTCATAGGTTCCGCTCAAAAGTACTAGTTTCGCTTATTCAAACAGTGTAGTTCCGCTCGAACGAACAATTGGGGTTTCGGTCGAACGGACAATTGACTTTTGCTCATACGAACTGAGTAGTATCGCTCATCTGAACGTTTATAGTTTCGCTTTAGGGACAGTTTGGTGTTTCGCTTATACGGACAGTACTAGTTCCGCTTATTTGTCACAAAACTAATAGTTTCACTTATCAGTCACCATTGTTCAAAATTTCGAAAATTTGTCTAAGTGATTGCTGATTTTGCAGGTACATTCAAGATGGATGATATATTCTTGAACCCGTTCAGTGATATGTACGCATTTGCTGGAAATTCCGGAAATGATGATACTTCATCAAGCAATGCGAATGAGAATCCAACGATTGTGAAGAAAAAGGAAGCTTGGGAATCTGAAAGTGCTTTCGGAACGTTCGACAAACCTCCAAAGCTAATGGCTATCGAAGAATATAGTAGGTGGTCAAGAAAGTTTGAAGATTGGTTGATGGCATTCGCATTTCCCAGATGGAAAAGTTTGAAGAACGGTTATGACATTGGAAACAAAACTGGTGAAACTTTGACATCAGCTGATGAGATTGATTCATTTGTAGCTGAACAGAAATGTGTGGCTTTGTTATTCCAATCTGTTCGTGAAGACATTATCTCACTGATTGAATATTCGAATGCAAAAGATCTTTGGAAGAAGTTAGAAAAGAAATGTATAGGTAGTGAAGAAATCAAGAAAAACAAAATGAAACTACTTAGGAAAGAGTTTGATATGTTTGGGTGTTTAAAGAATGAGTCTGTTTGTAAAATGATAGAAAGGTTTGGTCACTTGAAGCTGGAATTAGCAAGACATGAAATCAGATATTCTGAAGAAGATCTTGTTGACAAGTTGTTTGATTCGTTGCCAGACGAGATGGATTGGAGATATTACGCGTTAATGCTGAAAAATACCATCAAGGCACCAGAAAAGTTGACATAGATTTGTTAATTGAGAAACTTGAGAGTCATGAGCTGGAGCTGAAGAAGACATTCAAAGTCAATCACTCATCTTACCAGCAGAATTTGGATCTTTACTATCCAAAGAGCATGATGCCAAAAGCAACTTCTCCCAAAACGGCTTTTTCCGCTGAGAATGTGTCTTCATCAAACAAAGATAGTCAAAGTGGTCAAAGCAGTGGAAATCACAGTGGTTATCACAGTGGATCTTCATCATCTGCAAGTCATTCTTATGCAAAGAATCGTTTTCAATGCAACATTGCAATAGACTTGAAGAATGCTCAGAACTTTGATGAGGAGTCGGCCAAACAGCAGGTGATCTTTCTAGCATCTGTGTTGGAATCGTATGAAGGGTTAGTAGCTGGGAAGATAGGCAACACCAACCTAATGAAAGAGGACTATGATCAAATAGATCCTGAAGAAATGGAGTTAATTGATATTCGTTGGGATATGGCAAGTGCTGTTCGTCGAGGACAGCGTTTCATGGAAATTACCGGTAGGAAGACAATAGGTGGTCCTTCTACCAAATTGGGTTTTGATAAGTCAAAAGTGACGTGTTTTAAGTGTAAGCAAAAAGGTCACTTCAAGAGAGAATGCAGAAACGCATATGCTGATGAGTCAGAGAATCCTTTCAGAGAGGATACTACAAGAAGGCGATTTATCACCAGAATAAATCTGAGCCGCCTAGATTGAAGCAAGTTGAAGACAACAAAGAGAAATCTAGAGCTCTTGCAGTGATTACGATGATGAGGGGTATGACTGGAGTCAAGAAGTTCTACCAGAGGAAGATGCGATTGGTTACGCGTTCATGGCGAAAAATGAACCTATTCCATGGAAAGATAATCGTACTGAAGTGCAGAAGTATAGATACAGAAAAATGATTGCTGAAAACAAAATCATTAGACTTTCTGGTGTTTATCTGGAAGCGAGAAGAGCAAAAAGATGGGATCCGGACAGAGAGTGTTACCTTGATCCGTATGGAAATATTGCGGTTGATGACAAAACTCTTGATCTAGAAGCCATAATCAAGGAGTTAAAAGAAGAATATGAGTATTGGCAGAATAAATGGTGGGGAACTGGAGACGAGAAAGAGGAAGAAGAGAAAGAGAGAAAGGGGAAAGAAGAGATAGAGAAATCAAAGAAGATTGATCATGGAGTTATCGATATAACGCAGGAGTTGACTGCAGAGAACCTGGGAAAAATGGCTGACAAAGTGCTGGCTGCTAAGGCACTTGAGGTAGACTCTAACTCCGTGTCTGAGTCAAAAAGCCAGGTCAGTTCAAACTTGTCAACAAATGCGTCAGGTAAGAAAATTGATGGAAATGCTGATTGCAAAAATTGCAACAAAGAGTGTAAATTTTGTAATACAGTCACGTATCTCAACGGTAAGAAAGTTGAAGATCTGATAACAAAGGTCAGAAGCGTTGAGAATCAAATTCTTGATCGTGACAAAATAGTTAAAGCTTCAACTGAATGGATTAAAGAATTAACTGCTCAAATCGAAAATGATAAAATTGAACATGAAAAAGTTAAACAAGAAAATGAAAGGTTAATTCTTGAAAACCGTCAGATTTCTGAAAAGTTTGAAAAACTCAAAAGCACAATGAAAGATAACGATGATCGGAACGGTAAAACACATAAAGAAAATGTTCAACTAAAAGCCATGCTGAGAGTAAAAGAAGAATCAATCAACAAACAACTGGATGAAATCGCTAAACTAAAACTTAAAGTTCAAGAGGCTGTAATTGAAAACGAGCGAATCCAGTTGAAGCTTAATAGTTACCACTCCGCGAGCTTTGTGTTGCAACATATTGTTCCCAAACCCATTGGGAAGAATAAAGCTGGCGAAGATGTGTATTCTGATGGAACCGGGGTAGGTTTTCACAGAGTTCCACCACTTGTTCTTAATAATTACACGAAAAAGCAATCTGGGTTGGTTGAAATTGGAGAAGAAAGTGAAGTTAAACTTCCGGAGAACATTGATGTCACGTTCACATCTTCAAATGACGATAGTGTCCAAAATGATATTGTAAAAGGTGCTGTTGAAAATGTGCTAAAAACAGATAGTGACACTACTGAGGAAGATGGGTGTTTCTTGGACAAATACATTCCGAAACAAAAGTCCAAGAATAACTTAAATGAAGAATCAAATCTTGTCATGTACAAGATGTTGGGTTCGGATAAGTTGTTTTCGGATTCAGAGTTTCCAATAGAGAATGTTAACATGAACAAATTGACTAATGTTTTCAAATTGGTCGAAGTTGAATTGTCAGAAGTGAACAATCTCAGTCAAAAGATAAGTAAAATGAGGTTTGAGAAAGAAAAAGGTTACAACAAGAAATCTGTTAATCCACCACGTTTTTACAATAACCACAGAAACAACTGGTTGGGTGGTTATCAGGGGGTAAGCCGTATAAGAAAAGAAATGATCCAAACAAGAGGTTTGTTGAGAAGAAAAAGTTTGTGAACAGTTCGAGTTCACTTGCTGATGAAGAGAAAGAAATTTCTACAAAATCAAACAAAGAGTTCTTTGAGAAAAGAGCTTCTCAGTCTCAGTCTGAAGGCACATGTAATCAAGTTAGTCACATTGCACGAATGTGTACCAGCGTGAAGACTAAGACTGAAACTGCGAAGACTCAACAAAAGAAAGTTGAGGTAAAGGGTAAAGCACCAATCATTGTTGAGAAAAAGAGTGTGAAAAACGATAACATCAAAGTGAAAAATGAACCCGTAAAGAAGTTGGTATCTAAAAATGAAAAATTTTACAAACGGGTTGCATTAGCTCAACAAGTTTGGAAACCGAAAACTGAGAAAAAGGTTTCACCTTCTGAGGAATCAATTCAAGTTGATTATGATGCGAATTTTCCACCTCTGAAGGCTGAAAACTTTAAAATTCAAGTTGCGAGAGTTAAATCAGTCAAGGCTACACCTAAGGCTGATGAGGCCTGGGTGGACACCATGTTTGACTAAGCAGTTTGAATTGCTGGAGCTTCCTTGATCGCGAAGCATGAATCGGCATCTTTATTGAAGTTGGTTAAGTCAAAGTTTGTTATGTGCAGGATCTTCCAAAACTTGTATCCAGATGGATCATGGATAGTGGAGCATCTCGACATATGACAGGGAAGACTGCGTTGCTGTATGATGTGAGAAATATAAATGGAGCATACGTAGGTGTTGCGGGTAATCAAGGAGGAAGGATTATTGGTGAAGGAACGTTATCCAATGGAATTGTAACGTTTGAAAGAGTTAACTACATTGCTGAGCTGGAGAACAATCTGCTGAGTATCTCACAGATCTGTGACAGGATGTATACCACTCACTTCACTGATAAAGAATGTTTGATCTTGAAACCAAGATTTGTTATCCCTGAGGAATGGATTATCATGAGGACACCGAGAGTTAATGATTTGTACGTGTTGGATATGAGCTTAGCTACTACAACCACGGGTCAGGCTCACTGTTTCGTGTCCAGAGCAACTAAGAAAGAATCGAGATTGTGGCACCGAAAGATGGGGCATATACATATTAGAAAAATGAATCATTTGGTGCATAACGATTTGGTTACAGGAGTTCATGTCAAAGGTTTTCATCTGGAAGGGGAGTGCATTAGCTGTGTCAAAGGCAAGCAGAAGAAAAAGTCACATCCTACAAAGCAAGTCAATGCAGTCTCAAGACCCTTGGAGAGACTTCACATGGATTTGTTTGGTCCGGTGAATGTCAAGAGCATTACGGGAGATAAATACTGTCTTGTGGTTACTGATGATTATTCCAGATTTTCGTGGGTTTCTTTCTTGAAAACGAAAGACGAAACATTTGACAGTTTAATGGCGTTGTTCAGGAAGATTGAGAATCTGTACCAGAGGCGTATCAAAAGAATTCGAAGTGATAATGGTACTGAATTCAAGAACAGTAGAATGGAAGAATTTTGTGATGAAAGAGGTATATTGCATGAGTTTAGTGCTCCGTACACTCCGCAGCAGAATGGAGTCGCAGAACGCAAAAACCGGACGCTAATCGAGACGGCTAGAACAATGCTCGCAGATTCAAAGTTACCAATTAATTTTTGGGTTGAAGCTGTTTCCGCCGCATGCTATACGCTCAACAGGGTTCTTACTGTCAAAAAGTTCAACAAAACATGCTTTGAGCTGATCAATAATCGCAAACTGAATTTGAAGTATCTAGAACCGTTTAGGTCACCCTGTACAGTTATAGAGCCTGATGGAAAGTTTGGTCCGAAGTGCATTGAGGGTATATTTGTTGGATATTCAAGTCCTACACGCCGTGTCTTCGTTCCAAGTGAGAAGCGGATTATTGAAGCTGCAAATGTTGAATGTCAAGGTTATACTATCCCGCCATAAAGTCTAGGAGATTCATGGCGATATCATTACCACAAGTTGTGGGAATCATTTGACATGATGGAAGAAGAAGAAGAAGAAGATTTCTTTGATGAATTGGATATTTTGCTTGAGTACGAGTCACAGCAAAGGTTCCCAGCTGAGTATTCAAGCCGACCATGGGAAACTTCGAATGACAATGAAGCAGGTCCGAGTAATGTTGGTAAACACGATGATGTCCAACAGAATGAAGTTGCTCAAGATAATCAGTCAGACCAGAATGATAATCAAGAATTAGAGAACATGCCGATCTTTGATCATGGAGATTCAGATTCTGAGGGGGAGTAGATTCAGAATTCAAGTCAAATAAATCAAATTGGTGAACAAAGTGCAAATCAAAATGTTACTAATCTGGAAGGTGATGTAGATGTTCCAAGCGAAGTGATGCCGTGAA
Organism: Helianthus annuus; assembly: GCF_002127325.2. Taxonomy (NCBI): domain Eukaryota; kingdom Viridiplantae; phylum Streptophyta; class Magnoliopsida; order Asterales; family Asteraceae; genus Helianthus; species Helianthus annuus. The sequence goes on along the minus strand of NC_035434.2, from coordinate 56,853,812 downwards.
CTCTTTCTTATCATCCAGAGGAGTTGATTATAGGAGAATTGCATTCAGGCATTCGCACGAGACGTCAAATAGACCAGGGCTTAACATGTTTTTATTCTACAGTAGCACCTTTACAAACTGAATTTTCATTAAGTTGTTTAATTTCGCAGATCGAACCGAGAACGTATAAAGAGGCGCTTACTGAAGACTCTTGGCTTATTGCAATGCAAGAAGAGTTAAGTCAGTTTGAAAAGTTGGGAGTGTGGAAGCTAGTGGATTTACCGGATGGTCAAAGGAAAATCAATACAAAATGGGTATTCAAGTGTAAGAGAGACGACAGAGGAGTTGTTGTTAGGAACAAAGCTCGACTCGTTGTTCAGGGCTTTAGTCAACAGGAAGGGATTGATTTTACTGAAGTCTATGCTCCTGTGGCACGACTAGAGGCAATTAGAATTTTCCTAGCCTTTCGTCTTGGAAGAACTTCAAAGTTTATCAGTTGGATGTAAAATCAGCGTTTCTTTATGGGAAGGTCAAAGAGGAGGTTTATGTCGGTCAGCCGCCGGGCTTTCCTGACCCAATCCACAAAAACAAGGTCTACTTATTGGACAAAGCGATGTATGGTTTACACCAGGCCCCGAGAGCTTGGTACGAGACTTTGTCTCAACACCTACTAGCCAACAAGTTCATACGTGGAAAAGTGGATGCCACTCTCTTCACTAAAGAGGTCGACGGACATCTTCTGATAGTTCAGATTTATGTAGACGATATAATTTTTGGGTCAACGAATGAGAAATTGTGCAAAGATTTCGAACAGGTGATGAAGCAAAAATTTGAAATGTCATCAATGGGGGAGATGAAATTCTTTCTGGGTTTACAAGTTGAACAACTACCTGAGGGAATTTTCATTCACCAGATGAAGTACGTTCATGATATTCTAGAGAAATTTGGAATGTCAAGTTCTACTCCAGCTGCTACCCCACTTGCGACAAATCATGGGATTCACCCAGATCTCACCGGAGACAGGGCTGATGAAACGTTCTACCGTTCCATGATAGGTTCTTTGATGTATCTAACTGCTTCACGTCCTAATATCATGTACCCAACGTGCCTCGCAGCAAGATATCAATCTAACCCGAGAGCTTCGCACATGATTATTGTGAAAAGGATATTACGTTACTTGAAACGAACACCTACATTGGGGTGTGGTATCCTAGAAAAGGCGACTTTATGCTCGAAGGGTATTCCGATTCGGATTTCGGATGCTGGAAAGTCAATCCAAAATCAACAACTGCAGGATGCCAGTTCTTTGGACCTAGATTGGTTACCTGGCAGTGTAAGAAACAAACGTCTGTGGCGTTATCTACATGTGAAGCGGAATACGTATCTGCTAGCAGTTGCTGCTCTCAGATCCTGTGGATACAGCAACAAATGCGCGACTATGGTTTGCAGTTTCTTAACACACCTCTGTTTGTTGATAATGAGGCCGCAATAAATATAACAAAGAATCCAGTATATCACGTTAAAACTAAACATATAGAGATTCGTCATCACTTTATTCGCGATTGTTTCGAGAAAAAGTTGATACGAATTGAGAAAATCCACACTGACGAACAGAAAGCTGATTTACATACCAAAGCTTTTGATAAAAATTGGTTTAAATATTTGTTAAAACTGAATGGTATGAAGCTTCTTTCGGTGTCGGATGGGATAATTGGCGTTGATGAGAGTACTGTTGCGGATGAAGATGAGAAACAATCTGCAATGGCTTGTCGATTTTTTAATTGTTTTGGTATTTAGGGGGAGTAGATAGTAGATAGATGTATATAGTTTATCTTTCAGAAAAATATAAAAACAGTAAAAAATGCAAAAATACAAAAACATGATAAAACTGAAAAAGAGCTTGTGTATAAAGGGAAAATGATAGTACATCGGCTAGACAATTACAGTATGCTAAAGAATTGTAAAATCTAAATGAGTTAAACAGTCTCACTAATGATGTGTCGATAGGTTTTCGCACATTTAGTAGATTTATTCGGGATATAAACCTAAAATTTCAAACTTGTGAAATTCGTGGGGAACACTACTTGGATATATAGGTAACCCCTGAAATCTCGTTTGAAAGGTCCCATATTCTGAGATACTAGGTCTTTATACTCAGTGATATCTGGGGTATTATTCCGGGACTTCTGCTGTATGGAAGTACTGACCTAGTACCCGAATAATACTTTCTGCAAATGCTTGAAACACAGCATCGCCCTCAGCAAGCTGATGAAACAATAAAATTGATAGTCGCTGCTGTTGTAACTAAAAGATCCTCTAAAGGGGACACACTAGAAAGTCGAAGCCGTCATCTCTCTGCGTATACGGAAGTATCGACCTGAGCTCTCACGACCCTCGCATTTAACCCATTAAAGATATCATTTGTGGTATACTCACCTGTAAGACTGAATATCTGGGATTCTGGATACGGGAGTATATTCAAGAGGTGGGACACATGAATTATGCTAAGTTCATAAAACATCTAATTCATATCCTGAATAGATTGAAATCTGTGTGAGAATTTAAGATAGATCAGTATATCGACAATCGAGGTGAATTGTTTAAATCTAAGTATGTAATAAAGCTTAACGGTACTAGTAATTTGTCTGAAGTCTGAAAAGCTGATATGATTCCCTAACACGCTCAAAAAAAATAAGTTTGTATATAGTTTATTTTTGTTTACTTTCTGCAATTTAAGTTTTCTGCAATTCATTTCTTAGTTTAGAACATTTTATTAAAAATACAAAAAGATTTTATTTCTGCTTTATTTTTGACAAACCAAAGTGGAGAGTTGATCGTTGGATTCTCGAAGATTACAGCAGATGCAAGAAAGTTCTGAGCTGAAGAATGAGGAGAGCTTACTTTGTCAAAGTTAGAGATGTTTTCAAAGATAAAACAAGTTCATTAAGTTGATGCTTGTTACATTGTTGTTAGAAAATGTGAAAATGTTTTTACAAAATCAGTTTGATTCGTCAAACGATCAACCAAGGTCATTGAGTTGAACTTGGTAGATTAATTGAGTAATCAGAGTCATTAACTTGGACCTGAATACTTGAGTGGATTTCTAAAGCTGATTGAGTTTGTGATTTATTGTTGAAAAGATAGTTTGTAATGTTATTGTTTGAGTAACAGGTTTTTGGACTTCATTATTCCCAACGGAATTTAACTGTCAAAGCTTGAACCAGATACCTCAGATTCTAGCATATCGAGAGGGGGAGTCTGTGAAAGGGGGAGTCTGGATCAACAGTTAAAGGGAAGTTTGAAGATAGAGCTAGGTTGTAATCTTAAACCTGTGAAGATAGAGTGCTTATGATGTGAAGACAGAGAATTGGAGAAAAGACCAAGACTGAAGACTCAGAGCTGAAGACTTCGTCAACATCCAAGGGGGAGTCTGTTGATACATGAAATGTATGTTGACTATGTCTGCATTACGTCTTAGGTCAAGATAGGTCAACATAGGAGCTAGAATGTCAAAATTAGGTTTTATGTTGATAGTTTCGCTTTTATGTACATACTTAGTTGAGGTTCCGCTTATTAGTCAATATAGGGTTTCGCTTATAAGGTTAGTGGAGGTTTCGCTCATTTGTCAGTCCATAAGAGCGAAACCATAGGGGCTATAAATAGGCCTCATAAGCGAAACTGGTTATTCACTGGTGTACATTGGAGTGAAACTCTGTCATTGTTGCTGTAATAAAACGCTGTCAAGTTTACTTCAGAAAGCAATAAAAGAGAAGAAATTGAATAGGAAAAGCTGTGTAACTTCATTTACGTTGATTCCGCCTTCGTATATGAAGATGAACGTTCTCAACTGACTATTTAGGGTCGGAACACGGTCCAACAGTGGTGGTAATCAAGAAATAGTGTCTATTTTTGCTCGATTAACCTCCATTCCTTCGCTTGAGATTTTGTGACCGAGTACTATTCCCTCCGTTACCATGAAATGACATTTTTTCCAATTAAGGGCGAGGTTAGTTTCCTCACATCGGGATAGCATTCATTCAAGATTATCGACGCATTGGTCGTATGAATCTCCAAAGATAGAAAAGTCGTCCATGAAGACTTCCATTGTCTTTTCTATCATGTCATGGAAGATGGCCACCATGCAACGCTGGAATGTTGCGGGGGCATTGCATAGACCTAATGGCATGCGTCGATAAGCAAAAGTTCCATAGGAACATGTGAATGTTGTCTTTTCTTGGTCTTCGGGTGATATCGGGATTTGAAAGTAACCTGAAAAACCATCCAAGAAACAATAACATTTATGACCGGATAATCTTTCTAATATTTGGTCAATAAAGGGCAAAGGAAAGTAATCTTTCGTTGTTGCTTCATTTAACCGTCTATAATCTATACATACTCTCCATCCTGTGACGGTTCTCGTTGGTATTAATTCATTCTTTTCGTTAGTTATTACCGTCATACCTCCTTTCTTTGGAACTACTTGGACGGGACTTACCCAAGGACTATCAGAGATAGGGTAAATAAGTCCGACGTTAAGTAATTTGATGACCTCGTTTTTAACCACTTCATGGACATTTGGATTTACTCTACGTTGTGGTTGTATTACCGATTTGTAGTCATCATTCATTAAAATTTTGTGCGTGCACATGGAAGGACTTATTCCTTTAATATCTACAAGCTTCCAAGTGATCGCATTTTTGTGTTTTTTCATGAGTTTAATTAATTTTTCTTTTTCTACACTACTTAATTTTGACGAAATAATTACAGGGGATTTACCATCTTTGTCTAGAAAAGCATATTCCAAACCTTTCGGAAGTTCTTTGAGCTCAAGAGGTGGGTCTTTAGGAGACTCCTTATTTTGTTGCTCATTTTGATCAAGAACTTTAAAAGTTTGTTCTATGGCGACCTCTTCTTCAACAAAGTGGTCAATCTTTTCACTTGTATTGGGTGGTTCATCTTCATCTTCAATTAGGGGGTCATTATTGCCAAAAGGATATTTCATGGAATGCTCAAGATCGATGCTCCTTTTGAATGCCCCTAATTGAAGAGATAGATTGTTGTACTTCCGTTTTTTCAAAGCTTCGTGGGTTTTTACAAAAGGTCATCCCAACACTAGAGGAGCGTCATCGAGGATGACAAAGTCGGTTTGGATTACCATTTGATTTGTTTGAACCAAAACATCCTCAACTACACCGATTGATTTTATTACTTTCCGATTGGATAGAAAAATGGGTATTTGAAGTGGAGAAAAATCACTAATACTTAATTTTTCGAAAATGTAATTAGGCATTATGTTAACACAAAGATCTTTATCAATCATGACATTACTAATAAAGGAATTTTGAAAAAAACATGGAACCGGTGTAATGTTGATTTCAAATGGGTCTTCTTTTATTAGCGAAGTTTGATCGTTAGTTAACTTAATACTTACCGTTTCATCAATTTTAGTGTTGGTATTTAACTCTTTTAAAAACTTAGCATGAGTAGGTACTAAACAATGATTTTCAAAAGAAGGTGACAAGAGATTAATTTCTTCAAAATTAGACTCTTCTTGAATTTTAACGTTGACGGACTCACCATTTTCTTTGATTAACTCATGTGTCGGTTTTTCACTTATTTGTTCTTCCATTTTTACCTCTTCAACTATCTCTTCTTTATTACAAGTTAATTCTTCTTTTGCGCGGGACTCCTCTTCCCTTGCGCGAGATTCTTTTATGTATCGCTCGATAGTTTTAAGGTGTTCTAATATCCTATCGGTTACTTCGGTGATAGAGTAAGGATCGGGATTTTCAAAGCTTGGATCCGGTTGTTCGATCCTTGGTTCCTCATAGTACACATATGAAGTTGATGGTTTATACCATTGTTCTTCATTGTAAGTATATGATGGATAAGGGTCGTAATTTTGTTCTTCATAATACTCATATGAGGTGGGTTGTTCACGCCATGGTTCCTCAAAATAAGCATATGAAGGTGGTGGCTCATATCTTGGTTCCTCAAAGTATGAGCATGAAGGCTCATACCTTGGTTCATCAAAATATGAGTATGAGGGAGAAGGTTCATACCTTTGGTCTTCATAGGATGTGTATGAAGTCGATGGCTCGTACCTGGGCTCCTCATAATAGGTGTATGAAGTGGATGGTTGAAATTAGTCATAATATTGTACCGAGTGTGGGTTACCACAATTAGTACAATAGTCTTCCCTATAATCATCCTCCTCATAGGTGTAGTTGTAGCCTCCTGAGTATTGATCCATAAGAATCACTCAATAGACCACAACAGAGTTTTGAGACCAGAAAACAAAAATAAAAACGAAAACAGAGGCTGGACACGGCCCCGTGTTCAGGTTCTGTATCTGGGCGTTTGAATTAAAAGTTACTGGTTTTGTGCAGCACGGGGGCGTGTTCAGTGAGCACGGCCACGTGTTCAGACTCTGTAACTGGGTGTTTTTATGAAAAATATGCAGCACGACCCCGTGTTCAGTGAGCCCGTGTTCTACCTACTGTAAATGCAAAACTATCTAAAATGCAGAAAAATGTGTGCGCATTTTAAAAAGGTTTTGAAAAACTGATTAGGCCGTTGATTTTAAGCTTTCTTAAAATCCTTGTGTCCCCGGCAACGACGCCAAAAACTTGATGTGCGTGTAGTGTAATATATTTTTGGTGTATATTTTAAGCCCTTTTACACTTTGTAGCCAAGTTTTCAATTTATAAAACACGATATTTACTAACACTAAACACACATATGGGCAAGTGCACCCATCATGGACGTAGTATAGTGTTGGTAAGATACAGAGGTCGTCCAAGGACACAAGAGCTTCTAATACCGGTTTATCCTCAACGTCTAATCAAATCAAAAGTTAGAAAAAGGTTTTTAAACTAGAAAAATAAAACTAACTAAAATGCTGAAAAAATAAAATAAAAAGTAAAAACAGATAGACAAGATGAATCACTTAGACCCGACTCGTGTGTAGTGTAACCTTTGATTATTTCTGCACTTTTGCACTTTTTAAGAGATTATCTTAGTTATTGTAGTAGGCACCTCTTTTGAAGGTGACGTTACCCTCAACCCAGTAGTTTGAGTCAGCAAGGATACAATCCTAAAGGGTCAGATTATTGAAAGATGATTAATTAAGTTATTAATGCATAATGTGGTAGGCCCCTCTTTTGAAGGTGACGTTACCCTCGGCTAAGTAGTCTGAGTCAGCAGCGATACAGTCCTAAGTAGCCGGGTTAAAGTTTTAATAGTAGCCTACATATGAGGGGATCAAAGGGCCATCCAATACCGGTGGGTATTGAAGGAGGTCCTACTAAATTTGACCCAGGTCCTTGCAGGATCTATACATTGAACAAGGCAAGATTCTTACCAAACCGTTCCCTTAACCCCCCGACCAGGTAGCCAACATATCTCCATATAGACCGTGGAGATATGAATGGTGAAAATCTTTTATTTTATATAGACAGTAAAATAATGCCAAGACATCACGGACAAACAATAAGGAAGAATCACCTTCAACATAAGAAACTAGTTATTAAAGTCATTAATACATAACCAAATAAAAAGTGTGAAAAGATTAAAAATAAAAAGTATTACACTAAACACTTGTCTTCACCAAGTGATGTAAGAGACTTAGGCAAACATGACCTTTGATTGTCAAGAACTCTTACGACCAAAATTGGATCCCGAGACGACTCACACACTCTATGATGGATGATGGATGATGGTGGTGGATGATGGTGTTGTGATGGTGGTGGTGGGTGGGTGAAGTGTGAGAGAGGTGGTGAGCCAAGGGATAGTTTGCAAATGTGCCAAGCACCCCTATTTATAGCCTGAACAGCAGCTCGGGCACGACCCCGTGTCCATTGGGCACGACCCCGTGTCCATCCTCCTTCTCTTTATTCATTAATTGCAGTTTGTCTGCATTAGTTGACCACGCCCCCGTGTCCGCTGAGCATGACCCCGTGTGCAGAAGCGTATCTGTACTATCAAGATTTCCCTAGATTCTGCGAATCTTAGAGTTGACCACGGCCCCGTGCCCGCTGGGTAAGCCCCCGTGGTGGGTGATAGAAGCTTCTACAACTTTGTCTTTTCTGCTGATACTTTGGCACACCCCCGTGCTCATTAAGCACGGGGCGTGTTCAGCCTTCTGTTCTCTTGTTTTTGCTTGGGAAGATGCTGTCGGGGGGTCGGGCATGCCACGTTTGTTCCTTTTCTTGTATTTATGTTAGATTTAGCTGCCTTTTTGCTTCTTTTGTTCATTTGAGCTCATTTAATCCTGAAAATACAAAAGGAAGACAAAAACACACTTTTTCCAACATTAGTACTAAAAAAGGGTTAGTTTTATGCCACAATTGATGTAATTTATATGTTGCATTTTGTGCACATCAGTACCCATACTTATATTCCACCTCTTTTGCATAGAATGAAGTATTTGGTGCAACACCATCTATGACATTGTCGAAAAGACCCGAAGATTGTAAAATAGCGATGTCATTGTTCGCACCGGCCATGCCAGAGTGCACATGCTAAATCTATAAATCTTGTTACGTAGCCGCTTGTAGTATTAGGGTAGGACCCAACATCCTGAGAAACCTGTGTATCCACTGAAGGGCCTCGTATAAAAGTGGAACGTCGTTAGCGGTCGGCATCCTCAAATACCGCCTCCTTTAAGAGGCGTTTATCTAGTACGCGTTGTAGATGATTTGGCTTCTTCTAGCAAAAATACTGAATCACCTCTTGCGTCACTGCAATAAGCATATCGTCGATCATCCCGTCGGATGAAAAGTGAGATGACATTTTTGTTATTGAAAATGATTGAAGAGAATGTGTGTTTTAGTGATTGGTGTGTGTTTGAGTTTGTGTAAAAATACATGTATATATATTATATACATATTAGGTTTATTTTTTTTATAAAAGACTATTGCCCAACGGTCATATTGACCAAAAATCTCGAACAAAGCGTAGCAACGCGCGTTACTGTGCTGGCGAAAAGGCTATGGCGCCCAGGCAGTGACTACGAGACGCTATAGGGCGCTAAAAATGTTGATTTGGCCAGGGGCATTATACCATGCCGCTGTACTTAGTGAAGAGATGATGTCATGGCATTGCTGACGAGATATAAAAAGGGTGGTCAATGTATCCCATTGAAACGGGTGCCGGGAAATTTTGATGCAGAAAGACACACATGTGGCACGTGTATGTGCATGATGTGATGAAAAATTGATCAGTTTTTATCTACTTTATCAATTCCAAATCTCGTAATATATATTTTTTAATTATTAATTAAAATAAAATATTGGTGCAAAGGGATTGACTATTGCTTCTGGTGATTTATGAGTCGATCAACAATGGGTTTTTCAGAACAGTGGGTTTGATCAAGGGAGTATTCACCAAAGAAGCTTGATGGTGTTTTATTTGTCAGAGAATCTTTCTCATCAAGGTGGAAAATCACAGCGAAGAGTTCAATTTTGTTTGGCGGAAAAACTAACGGGCGTGTCGCGGAAGAAACGAAAGAGCGAGGGGCTTAGGTATTCGTTTGACAACCGAAGGACAGATTAACAGGTGAGTTGTTGTCTTTGTTAGTGGTTGATATGTGTGGGTCATATCAAGAAGGAGTCTGACAGTATGGTAAAACTACGATTAAAAAAGGGTTCAATCTATTATTTGGGTCAAAAGGGTTCAGTCTGTTGTTCGGGTCATTGGGTGTCACAAGGAAGTACCGTTGAGATGACGATAGTGACAGGTGATCAGTTCAGTTCGTTTCAGTAGTGGTAAACTTCATAGCATTAGCAATTTTGAATCCTAGTAATATCAAAACCATATCCTTCCATCTAAGGATAAAAATGGAAAACCATGGTAGATTGTTCTTTTTGGTTGAAGTATGTCACGTCTAACAAGGTGATTCGTCAAAGCTAGAATGCTTTGAATCTTGTCACGTCTAGCAAGGAAATTAGAAACCGGAAGAAACGGAAAACTTGTTTTTCTCTTTGATCGGTGGTCAAGAATGGGGTTGTTCAGGTGACCCGGGAAGAAAGATGTCAAACTTGGTTAAGGGATTTGAGTTATCGATAACGATCCGATGTGAAGAATCTAGTCCAATTCATGTTTAAGGGGGAGAATAAAGACGTTAGTCTTGAATTAAGATAAGGATCTTAATGAGTTATAGATAATTTTTGGTAAATTATTTATTGAGCCTATATATTTAAATAACAGATAATTGTTGGGTTATTAGATACGTTTATTTAGTTATATACTTTACTAGGTTAGAACCCCGTGTATTACACGGGTTGAATAAATGTAATTTTATATACCAAATAATAAAAAAATATCTTTAAAAAATCTTGTTAATTACACGGGTTGAATAAATACAATTATATATACCAAATAATAAAACAATATATATTTAAAAATCACGTTTATTACACTAATTTTATATATTAAATAATTAAAAAGATATATCTTTAAGAACCCTGTGTATTGTACGGGTTGAGTAAATTTAATTTATATATTAAATAATGAACAAAGTTACATTTTTAAGAACCTCATGTGTTATACGAGTTGAGCACATGTAATTTTATATACCAAACAATAAAAAGTTATATCTTTATAAACCCTATGTATTATATGGATTGAATAAATCTAATTTTATATACTACATAATAAAGTTTGGGTATGTTTGTCATTTTCATCCAAAACAACTTTTTTGCACCATATAGTCCTTCTCTTTTGGGATATTTTGCCATTTTCATCCAAACGTCTAATTTTTTTTTTTGCAAAAATTGTCCCTGAGATTTGGGATTTTTTGTCATTTTCATCCAAATGTTTGATAGAAAAAATAAAGTAAATTAGATGTTTGGATGAAAATGGCAAAAATGTCCAAACCTCAGGGACTATATTGTACAAAAAAGTTGTTTTGGATGAAAATGGTAAACATGCCCAAACCTCAGGGACGATTTTGGCAATTTACTCTTTAATATATTATATTATCTCCTATATGAATTATTTAAATTTATATTAAATTTAATTGTATAATTATCTTTTAATTGAAATTAATTATGTACAAAAATAAATGACTTCAATGAATGACATGTGTCCTTTCATTGGTTTCTTTTATTACACCATAAAGTATGGTGGGGCGGGGGTTTGGGGCATGAGTTGACACGTGGATTATGGGGCACTCAATACACATAGCCAAGTTCATAGGGGTATGGTGGGCGTGGCTGGGGTGGCGTGGCCAACCCACATCATTTTTTTAATATATATATATATAGGGGACCGCTAGAATGAGAACCACCTCGAGTTGTAAGAACCGCGAGAACCACACTGTACGGGGCGAGGTGGACCAATTTTTTTTTCAAAAACGTAGATGCATGTATTATAAACACATTCGTAAAAAAAAATTTAAAAAAAAAAATGTCGTGCGTGTAGTTTTTTACACCACAAGTTTATGGTTTACGAGTTCCGTAAATTTACAACTCGAGGTGGTTCTCATTCTAGCGGCCCCCTATATATATATATATATATATATATATATATATATATATATATATATAAACCATTAAAAACTACATAAACATACATAATAATTACAAAAAACATAGTATCAAAATAAAAACAATCATTCTTCATCGTCTTTGTCAGTTTCGAACCCAGGAATCGTTGAAACATGATCCACCAAATCAGATCGAAGGTTGTGATGTATATCCCTTGGCTTGATCAAAAATTCATTTGTTGATTTATCTTCGTCTGTAATTGTTACGTTATCTCGTTGGGGGTCATCGTCATCATAGTAGGTAACGACCGCTCTACCTTCATCCTCCAAAATCATGTTGTGAAGAATGATACATGCGTACATCACGTTTCCAATCTGATCCTTGTCCCATAATCGACAAGGCATTGCCAATATTCGCCACCTTTTCTTCAAAACACCGAACGCTCGCTCGACGTCTTTACGTGCAGCCATTTGGACCCTGTTAAACTTTAATCTCTTTAGATCTATGGTTCCGTGTCTTTTGAATGATTTTACGAAAACCCCCCACTCCGGGTAAATCCCATCAACTAGGTAGTACCCATACATGTACTCAACCCCGTTTACAAAGAAACTTCCTTTGGGTCCTATACCATTTACCCGATCATTGAAAAGGGGCGAGTGGTTTACGATGGTAATATCGTTATGTGAACCTGGCATACCGAAGAACGACAACCATATCCAAAGATCTTGGGACGCAACCACTTCAAGCATGATGGCTGGCATCCCGTGAAATCCACTCGTGTGAGCGCCTTGCCATGCGGTTGGACAAAGTTCCCAAGGCCATTTTATACAATCTAAACTACCAAGCATCCCAGGTAGCCCATGATAATCGGCTTGATGTTCCAATATTTGTTGCATGTCACTGAACGAGGGCTTTCTCAAATATCTTTTCTTATAAAGTTCTAAAAGACACGAACAAACGTTGTGAGGACTTTCTCTAGCTACACGTGTAGACATTTTTAAATAGTCATCCATAATGTCCGAACTATTGTCGTATGCTAACTGTCTAAGTGCGGCCGTGACCTTTTGCCACGTACTAAATCCTAATTGCCCGGTTACATCCGGTTTCTGTTGGAAATAAACATACTTCTCCTCAAGATCCCTAGATATCCTTAAAAATAAGTTTCTACTCATACGAAAACGACGTCTAAACATTTTTTCATCATACTTAGTTTCGGCTGAGAAATAATCGCTTACCAACAAATTGTTAGCGGTCGTTTGTAGAAACATTTCCGCACCATCGTCAGATGATGATGACGATTCACTTGAACTTGAAGAACTCATGGCAAGATTGTGTTTTATGTGTTTGATATTGTGTGAGAAGAATGTTAAATATGGAAAGTTAATTATATAGGAAAAAAGTTTTTTTTTTTTTTTTTATAAAATTAATGCCCAACGGCTAGCCCAAACGTCTAGTTTTGCTGGGCAATGAGATCCCGCCATGTCAGGTTCGTAGCCCCGCTCCACGCCCGGGCTGAAACCCCCGCCAATGAGGCCACGCCGAAACCCAAGCCCACCTGGGGTCGTGACTTGGGCGTTTGTACCCAACCCATGCCCCAACCCCCGCCCCATACCCCATGGTCTTATATAGTACATACATATGTTGAATTAACTATATAAATTAAATTTTAATTTTAACTACTATATAATTAAAAAATCTTGTGTATTACACGGGTTGAATGAAAGTAATTTTATATATTAAATAATAAAAAGTTATATTTTTATGAACCCCGTATATTGTACGGGTTAAATAAATGTAATTTTATATATCAAATAATAAAATAGAGTTATATCTTTAAAAATCATGTGTATTACGCAGATTAAATAAATGTAATTTTGTATACTAAATACTAAAAACGTAGCATCTTTAAAAAAAACCCGTGTATAATCGGGTTGAATAAATCTACCAAATAATAAAAAAATTACATCCTTAAAAACCACGTATGTTACAGGTGTTGAATAGATCTACAAAAGAGTTATATCTTTAAAAACCATGTGTATTAGACATATTAAATAAATGTAATTTTGTATATTAAATGCTGAAAACATCGTATCTTTAAAAACCCCGTGTATAGTTGGGTTTTTTAAAATCTACCAAATAATAAAAACATTATATCCTTAAAAACCCCGTGTATTAAACGTGTTGAATAAATCGAATTTTACATAGCAAATGATAAAAAAGTTATATCTTTAAAAACTTCGTGTATTACACGGGTTTTATAAATGTAACTTTGTAAAGTAAATAATAAAAAAAGTTATATTTTTCAAAACCCCGCACTTTACACTTGTTGAATAAATATAACTAGGGTTAAGATCCGCCCGCGTTGCGGCGCGGGTACATCGTAAATATTGAATGGATTGGTCCAAACGTTATATGATGCATTAACCATATGAAAACACGTATTTCGACGTATCCAGTTGAACTCAGTGTAACCTGTATAAGCATGTGATTGGATCAAACGTAAAGTAAATGGAATTCATATCGAACAATCATAACGTATTATATGTGACCCAACTCATACACAGAAAATGTAACAGGTATGAAGGAAAATATGCATATGTAATCGAAAGGGATTAATTAGAGCTTTCGAAAAAAAGGGAGAAAAAAAACCATAATTTGACTCCACTCGGTTCGAAACAAACTTTACGAAACATACATAAAATAAACACGAAAACATATTATATTTGAACTAAATCATTTCCCAAAAAATTTTACCTCAAAACGTAGAACAACTTGAATTTATGCCAAAACGTACGTAAAAATATGCACGTAAAAATGGTTTCTTTAAACGAAAACGTATTATATTTGACCTGACTGGTCTATAAAAAAGTTTACCTCGGAATATAGAACAAATCATATTTATATATACCGGTACATAAAATATGCACACAAAAATTAGTTTTTAAGTAAAGGAAGAATAGGGGTAAACCGAAAGAAAATATTAGTAAAAAATTTAATAGGTTAAAAACGTTCGTAAAACCGTGCCAAGTAGTACCAATGCCACAATGACATTGGCTCTCAACATCGTAAAAATAAAATAGATAAAATAGTAAAAATTACACAGAACGAAAAGTAGACTAAAATCATTGAACCATGCACACCCGTTACAGTGTCTTAATGCGAAGAAATTAAGCAGAAACGTAAAATGTAGAAAATAATAACTTAGTTTATCTACGACCCGCCCGTTGCGACGAACTTTACAAAAGAGGAAAAATGGACGCGTTGCGACGGGTCTGTCAAATATGAAAAAAATAGAGCAAAAACGTTGAACCTCACATGCACGCTACGACATGTTAACTCGTAAAATTTAGAACGAAACGTAAAACGAAAAACTTGCAAAAGATAAAAAGTATGGGGGACCAAAGTTGTAAATAACAAAGTGTTGTGTTAACTCGCAAAATTTAAAACGAAACGTAAAACGAAAAACTTGCAAAAGATAAAAAGTATGGGGGACCAAAGTTGTAAATAACAAAGTGTTGTGTTAAATTATAAAAGATGGAAAACTTAGAGTTAAAAGTAAAAAAAAAGGGGGGGGGGGTTAAAATGTAAAAGATAAAACTTTTAGGTTGAAAGTGGAAAATTATGTTTTTTTTTTTTTTTTTGAAAAACTCCCCAAGCACAAGTTACAAGTGCTAATGCATCAAAAACTTACTAATTTAGATATGGAATAATTTTATATACCAAATAATAAAAAGTTATATTTTTAATAAATTAGGATAACATTTAATAATAATGTATTATTTATATATTTAATATAACATAAGTAGGAAATAGATGTATTTATTTTAAAAATATATTAAATTAACAATTTAAATTTGAGGATAATATTTTATTAAAGTATGATAAGATTTAATATTAATTTATTATTTATTTAGTTAATATAAGATAAGTATAGATTTGAGGATAGCTTCAATGAATGACACGTGCTCAAAAGTTGGTTTCTTTTATTATAGTAGATAGATTATATAAAACAGAGTTTGAATTTGGTTAGGATTACATGAGTTTTAGTATAAATTGAGGGTTATGGTGATTGTAGTTGTGTGCTTCATTGATATATAATTAAAGAGTCAAACAAGTTTGTTCATATCACATGTTTGTTTACTTAATCAAGGGTCTGATTTCAAACAACCCATTCGATGCTTTCAAAAAAATTATACACTTTTCCTAACCCGGTCACATACCCTAAATACTTGTCCCAGTATTTTAGTTTGAGATATGATAGTGGCTCATGGAGCAAGGAAATTAAACAAGAAGGTGAGAGATTTCAAGGTATTCGAAAAAGTAAAAGACACACATGGTACTAGGGATTTGGGTTAAATATTTAGTTACGTCCCTAAATTTTTATTTGTTATTTATTTATTTATTTTTTATTTTTTTTTTCTAATTTAGTCCCTATGCTTCTCGGTCTCTTTCAATGTTGGTTCATATGACTAACAAGGTTAACTTTTTTCTGTTAAACTCTTTACGCTTTTACTTGTGATAGGACCGCCTACAAATAATAACAAAATCAAATAAAGTGGACCACCCACTTATACCGTACTTTATGACACACACACTCTTTTGAATGTCACCACGATTGCCACCTCGCAACCATCACCACCAGCCAAAAAGCAATGGTTGTGTAGTTTTAATTGAACACCAAACATAAAAGTCAAATAGAGATGATAGGGAGATCAACCGAAATTGTACCAATTGGAACCTTTTTCACTGCCAAACCAGCTAACTTGTTGCATGAATCTTCACATTCAAACTGATAGCAATCCGTAAGTGGATCAGACTCCAAGAAAGTTGAGATAAAGGAAAGATCAAGCCTTGGGGCAATTTTCTGATATTTTTTATTGGAACTTCAAAGACTTTAAATACAAGATGCAAATTAACTACCAAATTAAACATGGGAAACTATATGCATGCAACTAGGAGTAAAATAAGGAAAATGGACGTTATGGACTACATGGAGATTGATGCAAAAGAAAAGGAGATGATGCACGACTTTCTTGACTCAATCCAACCTCTTGGGTACCACCCATTGTCTTTTGGGCCGGGTATTAACTTCATAATTTGGGCTTGTCTCATGCGATATCGAGGCACTATCGGGCTGGCCCGTATCATCTGCCCCCCTCTGAAAAATAACATTGCCCTCAATGTTAAAAGATGGAAATTGTTGCTTTCAGTACGTCTTCATCTTCCTAAGTGGCCTCTTCCAGCGGGTGATCTTTCCAGTTTACTAACAGTTGACATTGACCAAAATCACCCTTTCGAATATCGCCAATCGATGACGGTATCCATGCAACATCAATATCGCCAAAATCTTGAAGGTTGGCTGGAGGGGGTTCGTGAGCACCATGACTTTGTTTCAATAAGGAGACATGAAACACCGGATGTATTTTGGACCCTTCCGGCAATTGTAACCGATACGCCACCTTCCCGATCCTTTCGATGATCTTAAAAGGACCATAGAACATTCGTGACAACTTGTTGTTGGCTCGGCTGTGGACCGACTGCTGGCGATATTTCTGCAACTTCAAGTACACTAAGTCACCTATATTGAATTCCTTCTCCAAACGTCTCTTGTTAGCCTGCTTTATCAGTCGTTGCTTTGCACCATCAAGAGATTTTTTAGTGCATGAATTATTCGGCCATGCTCAATTAAAGAGGAATCAATGGATGCTGTTTTGTTGGTACCCGGTACGTAATCGTAAATAGCAGTAACGTCATGGCCGTACAAAGCCTTGAAGGGCATCGTGCTAATGGACGAATGAAAAGTTGTATTATATGAAAATTCAGCGAGGTGAAGATACCGTACCCAATTAGCAGGCTCATCCATGACAAACGCCCGTAGGTATGATTCGAGACCGCGATTAACCACCTCGGTCTGGCCATCCGTTTGTGGGTGATAGGCGCTCGAGTGCAGCAATTTAGTACCGACTTGCTTGAAAAGCTCCGTCCAAAAATGATTAACAAATAGCGGATCACGGTCCGATACGATGGTCTTCGGTAAGCCATGCAAACGATAAACATCTTTGACAAAGATAGAAGCCAAGGTAATGGCTGTGTAATGAGTGGGTAAAGGAATGAAATGTGCAAACTTTGTAAGTCTGTCAACAATTACCCATACAACTGTCTTACCCTTGGATGGTGGTAGGCTTGTAATGAAATCCATAGAGACATCGAACCACGAGGCTTCTTGTGTTGGTAGGGGCTGTAACTGGCCGTTAGGCTTATCAGTGGGGTATTTGATAGCTTGACAAACAGGGCAGGTTCGGATGAACATGGCAACATCTTTTTTATGCCCAACCATGAAAAGGTGGATGTAATGCGTTTAATCGTAGCCGTGATTCCTGCGTGACCGCCAACAACCGTGGAGTGATATTCCTCTAATAATTTATGTCTCAAGGATGGTATAGGAGGTACCATTATTTTGCCATGCACATACATGAGACCATCTCTAAACACATGGTGGGGAAAAGAGGCAGGTTCCTCATATACTTTGGAGACCAACTGCTGTCCCAAAGCATTATCACTAAAATATGCTTTAATTTCCTCCAACCAAACAGCAGTTGGGTGTGACAAAGCCAAAACTAGCGGTTGCTCGACTCGACTCAGGGCGTCGGCCACCGTGTTTTCCTTCCCCGGTTTGTAGTGAACCTCGAAATCATACCCCATAAGTTTGGTGAGCCATTTCTGCTGTTCGGGTGTCTGAATCGTTTGGGTTAGAATATGCTTTAAACTATGGTGGTCCGTAAAAATTCAGAAACGACGACCCAAAAGATATTGCCTCCACTTCTTTACCGCTTCGGTGATCGCATATAGCTCCTTTATATACGTCGATTGATGTTGCATCGAGGAGCATAATTTCTTGCTGTAAAAGCCAATTGGTCGGTTATCTTGTGATAAAACCGCGCCGATGGCATACTCGGAAGCGTCTGTGGTAACATCGAAAGGCTGAGTGAAGTTAGGCAGTACAAGTGTCACCAATTTTTCCATGTTAGCCTTGAGTTCTGTGAACGATATGTCTGCCTCAGTTGACCACTTGAATTCCTTTTGTTTAAGGATATCCGTTAGTGGTGATGCAATCTTCGCATAGTGATGAACGAAACGCCTATAATAACCCGTAAGACCCAAAAAAGCTCGTAGGGTTGTAAAGGACGTCGGCTTTGGCCAGTTTTGAATTGCTTCGATCTTATCTTGTTCCGGATCGACACCCTTGCCCGATATTATATGGCCCAAAAATGAAACTTGAGAGACCGAAAAAACACATTTGGAGGGCTTAGCATAAAAGTTGTGTTGCATCAGCATATCAAAGACATACCTCAGATGAGCATAGTGTTATTCCTTGGTTGCACTGTAGACGAGAATGTGGTAAAAAAAACGAGTACAAATTGGCGTAAAACAGGACGAAAGAGGTCGTTCATGCAGGCTTGAAAGGTAGATGGAGGGTTTGTTAAGCCGAACGGCATAACGAGGAATTCATAGTGACCGTCCGGTGTCCGAAACGCTGTTTTTGGAATGTCTTCTTGTGCGACCCTTATTTGGTGGTAGCCGGAACGTAGATCAATTTTCGAGAAGATAGTAGCGCCGTGCAACTCATCCAATAATTCATCAATTGTAGGGATTGGAAACCGGTCACGAACGGTAACTGCATTAAGAGCTCGGTAATCTACACAAAAACGCCACATGGTGTCTTTCTTTTTGACCAACAATACCGGTGAGGAGAAGGGGCTGTGACTCGGTTGTATAATCCCATCCCGAAGCATATCAGTAATAAGGCCGGTCATGATCCTTTTTTGGAAATGAGGGTAGCGATAGGGTTTGACATTGACTGGGAGGCATCATGGTTGAGGGGGATATGGTGGTCATGTTCTCGGTTTGGAGGCAAAGTATGAGGGTCAGTGAACCAAGTGTGGGCTGCCTGTAGGAGGTTGTTGATATTACGATCAGAGTGAATGGGTAAGGTCGGGTAAGGGGTTTGATCAGGGGTGGCCTGCATGACTAGTGCATACAAGGATGCAACATATTGGTGGCAAAGCAAGGTGGTCAAGGAACTTGGAGATACTTGTTGCGACAATGGTTTACCCGTTAAGGTGCAAGTTTGGCCGTCTTTGGTAAATGATATCTCCGGAATGGAGAAATCGGCGGTCAAGCGACCGAGGGTGCTTAACCAAGAAATACCAAGGACCACGTCCGCGCCTTCCACTGGCAAGACAAAAAAGGGCAAATTGAACTGGGTTTTTTTGAGTTGTAAAACAACTTCTGGGCAATACCCCGTACATTGTATAAACTGACCGTTGCCTACCATCACCGAAAACGGAACGATCGGTTTGGTTGGAAGGTTTAGGGAGGATGCAATCCGTGGTTGGATAATACTATGCGTACTACCGCTATCCACAAGGATATTGACAGGCTTACGGCTATGTAACCCGTAACTCGCAACATCTGGCCGGAAGATATTCCAAAGAAAGCCGTGTCGGATAGAGACATCAGGTTTGGATGGTGATCGTTGGTATTGCAATTTGGTTGTTCGTTGGAGTCCAGTTCGGTGTCTTCGTTATCGACAATGAGTAGAAATTGGGGCGGTGAACACTTATGGCCGGGAGAGTAGCGCTCAGGACACTTGAAGCATAAAACGTCCTTGCGTCGCTGGGCGATGGCTTCTGGAGATAGCCGTGTGACTGGTAGAGAAGAAGGCAGTTTCGAAGGGTTGGGAAGTAGCGGCTGGGTGGTTTGTTTAGGGTTTGATGAAGTAGTGGTAGAGGAAGTTGCATGAGAATTGGTAGGTGGTTGCCATGCTGACGTCAAGGGTTTAGGATTTGAATAGGTTGTTTTGGGTTTTGGGGTGGGACCCAACTTGTCTTCAATGACCCGTGATAATGAGCAGGCTTCGTAAAGGGAGGTGGGTTTGTGCAAAACAAGTTCATTTTGAATATCTGGCCGGAGACCGGAGATGTAGCAGTTTTGGAGCGCTTCGCGTGAAAGGCCGGTAACACAGTTACTAATCCTTTCAAATTCGGTCTGATATTCGGTAACCGTGGCTGTTTGGCGTAGCTTAAAGAGGGTGGCTTGATGGTTTGCATACGTGGACGGTCCAAAACGTAATTCGAGTTCACGTTTAAACGAGGCCCATGTACCCAGTAAGTCGTTATTGTGTAAATTTTGGTACCACGACAAGGCATCGCCAATGAAGTGGAAAATGGTGAGCTCTATGCGTTCTTCCGGCGGAATTTTGTAGTACGAGAAATAATTCTCGGCCTGAAAAACCCAACCAAGGACATTGGAGCGGTCGAAGAGAGGTAAAGTAATTTTTGGTGGTTTGGTTTTTGTACGGCGGTGGTTAAATATGGAGGAGTTGCCGTTGGTGGATTTAGGAGAACTGGGACGGCGGATTTCTGGTGAGATGTTCTTCGACAATTTGGAAATTTGGGACACCAGATTAGTGGTAGTCTCTACTAAGGCAGAAAGTTGGGTAGTGGTATGTGCAGAGGAGTTGTTGGTGGCCATGATCAGTTGTGAAAGCTGATCGGCGATGGATGGTGGAAGGTCATCGGAGGTATCGCGGCGAGGAGGCATGGCGGAAGGTTGTGTGCGATGATGAAAGCACCAATTGATAGCAATCCGTAACTGGATCAGACTCTAAGAAAGTTGAGATAAAGGAAAGATCAAGCCTTGGGGCAATTTTCTGATATTTTTTATTGAAACTTCAAAGACTTTAAATACAAGATGCAAATTAACTACCAAATTAAACATGGGAAACTATATGCATGCAACTAGGAGTAAAATAAGGAAAATGGACGTTATGGACTACATGGAGATTGATGCAAAAGAAAAGGAGATGATGCACGACTTTCTTTACTTAATCCAACAACCTCTTGGGTACCACCGATTGTCTTTTGGGCCGGGTATTTACTTCATAATTTGGGCTTGTCTCCTGCGATATCGAGGCACTATCGGGCTGGCCCGTATCACAAACTCAATATTGGAAAGTTAGGTAATAAATTTTACAACCCTTTAGAAATGGTTATCTTGATCTATTGACATCAACACCATTTCTAGAATTTTATCGTATTAAATATAACTTTGAACTGCAGATATATCTTGACCTAATTGCGAGTTTTGAAATCTTAGACCAGGATGGTCCATATATGAGTATTGTTGGAAATTAAAGGGTCCTTGGCGAGTAGAAAATAAAAATAGCCTCTTAAAATATAAATACACCACTTGAATTTCGCAGCCCTCCCTACTTCCTTGAATCACTTAGTATAAAATTCGTCTCGATTCAAGCCTTCAATCATGTAATCGCACCCCTTCTATTTTTTAATTGGAAATTCATTAGCCCTACCCCTTTCGCTCCGCTTCAAACCTTCCTTTGTCTGTCGGCCATTTTTGTGTTGTTTCCTGTAGCCACTTGCCACTTTTATTTAATTAGGTTTAAAAGTGTAATTTAAAACAAAATTGGGCTAATGGTTTCGTTGGCCAAATGGGTTTTATTGACATTTGTGTTTAATTGTTTAACGGGCCTTACTAAAAAGTGTAAAAACTCGTAAAACAGCATAATGCCAGCTATAAAACACGCTCAAAATTCACAAATAAAGAGTGAATATTAATAAAAGACTATACCAGAACCCTAAGAGTCAATAAAAACTTCAAACACACCATGATACAACTAATACAACTACGAATATAAAACACAACATGATAATTAATATAAACTACAATAATGTCAATCATTTAATAATTAGAACCTTTTCATCCAAAAAACAAAACACAATCACATATATGGTGTTTTAATAATCTTCACTCTGATATGTGCAAGATTTGAGTGTGTTTTATAGTTAACATTATGTTGTTTTATGACATATTACATTTTTTAGAAGTTTTTAACTTTGTAGCCAACTCCTACCATATATATATATATATATATAGGGGAAGGTTCATTTGAGAAGAAATTTAATATGAGAAGAAAAAGAAGAAATGGCATATTAGTAAAATGTCATTTCATTTATAACTCATATCATTAATTTTTCTCTCTTTAATTAATTAGTCAACTAATTATTAATTAACCTACATATAATCTACAAAACCTACACATATCAAAATTTTTTCTACATATACCCTACACATTATAGATTTTTATCCTACACAGTCGAAATTTATCCTACACACCTCGAAATATATCCTACACAATTCGTGATTTATCCTACACAACTAGTAATTTATTCTACACTTTAAATTAAGTTGTTTTTTTAATTTGGAAAAAAAATATATTTTGAAAATGAGTTACAAATTTAATTTAACTAGTTATTAAATAGGAAGAATACACATTAATGATTTAGTAAGTTTACCAATATACCCTTATATTAAAAGTAAATACAAATATTAAATGAACTAAAATGAAGCATTCTTATTGGTTGAAACTTCTTCTTTTTTCTTCTTTGAAAAAAATTCTTCTCATTTGAACCCTCCAATATATATATATATATATATATATATATATATATATATATATATATATATATATAAGGTTATTGTAAAAAAAAGGTTAAAAGTGTGAGAAAGGTGAGAAATATTGTGGAGATGACATGTGTCCTCCACCTAAATTAATTCAAAAGGATAAACAAGTAATTTTATAATTAATTCAATTAATTCAAAACTTACCATAACCGCCACCTTATCTATAGGAACAGGAATTTTTTAAAAGATCTCTAAAAAAACACTACGAATAACAC
The DNA here is from genome assembly GCF_002127325.2 of Helianthus annuus. Taxonomy (NCBI): domain Eukaryota; kingdom Viridiplantae; phylum Streptophyta; class Magnoliopsida; order Asterales; family Asteraceae; genus Helianthus; species Helianthus annuus. Next base: position 56,830,585 of record NC_035434.2, on the reverse strand, counting down.
TGCAACCACCATTCAGCACATATATAACACCATTCAATAATTATATAACACTATTCAGTAAGTATATAACACCATTCAGTAAAGAATATAACACCATTCAGTAAAGAATATAACACCATTCAGTAAAAGAATATAACACCATTCAGTAAAGAATACAACACCATTCAGTAAAGAATATAACACGTCTATATCATCTTCTCCACTTCAAGCACCACCACTGCCGCTCCGCCGCCGCTGTCGTGTAGAGAGAGAGATCATCTGGTCGTTCGATGTAGAGAGAGATATCCCACGACCACCACCACTGCCACTTCCGGCACCACCAGTGCCGCACCACCACTGCCGATCCGCACCACCACTGCCACTACCGCTCGCCACCGCCGCTGCCGCTCGCCGCCGCCGCTCCAGTGCGATGTAGAGAGATAGATCGAAATTGTAGAGAGAGAGAGAGCATCTGTTTGAGCGATTGGAGAGAGAGATCGAAATTGTAGGGATTTTGATTTGCAGTTTCCTATTTTGAATGGATATAAAGACTTTATTACCCCTATAATTTTCAATTCAGTCCAAAAAAATAAAACAAATTTTACAATTTGGTCCCTATTAGTCTAAACCATTAGATCAAAGATCTAATGGTGTAGATTCTTTCTTATCCTTCTCACACTTTTGGTCTTTTTTACAGGAACCTTTACCTATGTATGTATATATATATACACGGTAAGGTTCATGCGAGAACCACCTATATTGCGAGAATCGCGAGAACCAATGTGAACACAACCTAAAATAGCTAAAAAAACCTAAAGAAACCAACCCCCCCCCCCCCCCCCCAAAAAAAAAAAAAAAAACCTAAACCCCCTACCTCCCCCAAAAACCTAACCCCCTCAAGCTAAATGCTAAAAACTAAAACCCTCAAAAAACCTAAAAAGAAACCTAATCCCCCCCCACCGCACCCCCCTCCCCCAAGACCTAAACCCCCCCCCTCCCCCACCCCCCAAAAACCTAAACCCCCCCTCCCATTTTTGGTTGTGTTCACATTGGTTCTCGCGGTTCTCGCAATAAAGGGTGGTTCCTAACGGATCTTTGTCCTATATATATATAGTGAAAGTGTAAAATACAATATCCCTTAACGTACAATACGTACGATATTGTGAAATCGCATCTTATAAAAAAGCATGCTGGAAATCGCATGTTGGTTTTTTTAGATGAAATCGCATGTTGTTTTTTTGATGAAATCGCATGTTGTTTTTTTGTAGTAATTTCGCATGTTGGTAAATATAATGAAATCGCATGTTGGTATATAAAGCAATTTCGAATGTTGGTTTTTCAGCACAAATCGCATATCGAAAGTGAATTCGCACCAGATCGGACGTCTGAGATGATCGCGTACATATTGTACGATAAGAGGTATTGTACGTTAATTTAACCCTATATATATATATATGTATATATATATATATAGGAACAGAGGATATATATATATATGTGTGTATATATATATATATATATATATATAGATATATAGGAACAGAGGATCATGAGAAAACGCCTTAAAGTGTGAAAACAGTGAGAACGATTCTCAGCCATAAGATCTTAGTGGTTTGTGACTGAGATTGATGTGGTGACATTTAAACGCCAATAACTTTTTTATACGCGCTTATTTTTTCAAAAAAATCACACCATAAAATTCAGCGTCTTTTATCTTTCTAATGAGTATACTATTGATATATTTTTCGAAAAAAATGAAGCGGGTTTTTATGGCGTTTTAAACTTTGTTTTTACGGCGTTTTTAACTTTGTTTTATGGCTTTTTTCTAAAGTGGGTATTTTTATGGCGTTTTCAACCATTTTTTATGGTGTTTTCTGAAATAAGTGTTTTTATGGCGTTTTCTGAACTAAGTGTTTTTATGACGTTTTCAACTGAGTTTTTTATGGTGTTTATCTGAACTGGGTATTTTATGGCATTTTCAACTGGATATTTTTCATGGCGTTTTCTGAAGTAGGTGTTTTTATGGTGTTTTTATTTGAATACTCCGTTCTTGTTATTTTTTTCAATTTCAAAAGTATATCAATAGTATACTCGTTAGAAAGATAATAAAACACTTGATTTTATGGTGTATTTTTTTTTTAAAATAATCACGTATAGAAAAATTACGATAGTTTAAAAAAGATGGTGGAATATGCATGTGAGTGGCATGTGCATGATCTTTGACATGTGAGTGGCATGTGCATAAGCGTTTTGACAATATTACCCTTAGTGTAAGTTAGCACTAACGCCACATGTAAACACCAAAATCGTATATATATATATATATATATATATATATATATATATATATATATATATATAGAGTAAGGTTCATGCGAGAACCACCTTTATTGCGAGAACCGCGAGAACCAATGTGAACACAAGCTAAAATAGCTAAAAAAACGTAAAAAAACCCTAAAAAAACATAACCCCCACCCCCCCACCCCCCAAAAACCTAAACCCCCCCACCCCCCCCCAAAAAAAAAAGCCTAACCCCCCCCCCCCAAAACCTAACCCCCCCCCCCAAAGCTAAATGCTAAAAACTAAAACCCTCAAAAAACCTAAAAAAAACCTAACCCCCCCACCCCACCCCCCCCCCCCCAAAACCTAAACCCCCCTCCCCCACCCCCAAAAAACCTAAACCCCCCCACCCCCCCCCCCTCCCCAAGCTAAAATGCTAAAAACTAAACCCCCAAAAAACCTAAAAAAATCTAAAAAAATAAAAAAAAATCAAAAAAAAATCTAAATTTTTTTTTTATTTTTTTACTATTTTTTATGTTCAAATCGCTACTTTTAGTAGCAAAAAAAAAATTTTTTTTTAAAAAAAAAATTTAAAAATTTTTTTTTTTTTTTTTTGGATACTAAAAGTAGCGATTTTTATATAAAAAATAGTAAAAAAATAAAAAAAATTTTTTGGCGTGTTTTTTAGATTTTTTTAGGTATTACTGTTTGTGTTCACACTGGTTCTCGCGGTTCTCGCAATAAAGGGTGGTTCCTAACGGATCTTTGTCCTATATATATATATATATGGAAAGAGTAAAATGAGAATCACCTTGAGTTGTGAGAACCATGAGAACTAAGCCTTCCAAAAGTTTTTTTTTTTCAAATTACTTTTTCTCAAAAATATTAAAAAAACACTTGTTCCAGCAAAAAAATAAAAAAAAGGTCACATGCAAAAATTTACATTAGATGTAAAAAAATTTACATCGTCATAAACAAAATTTACATTTGGCGTAAACAATATTTTTGTTTATTTTTTTTTTCATATGTGGTTATAACAATTCGATCTACGTTTGTGCAAAAATTGGTGTTCCAACTCGCATGGGAAGTAGGAGTTCTCATGATTCTCATAACTCATTGTGGCTTTTAATTGAACCGATTCATATATATATATATATATATATATATATATATATATATATATATATATATATATATATATAGACACACACACACATATGTATATGTATATATACATAGGGTGGGAGTTGGCTAAAAATCATTTTTCCTACAAAGTGTAAAATGTCATAAAACACCATAATGTCAACCATAAAACACACTCAAAACCTACAAATAACATAGTAAAGGTTACTAACACACCATATTTGTGGGTTTTGTGTTGTGTTTTGGATGCTAAGGCTTTGATTATCGAATGACTACCATTAGTGTGTTGTATGTTGATTATCATGTTGTGTTTTATATTCATAATTGTACGATGGTGTGTTTGAAGTTTTTAAGGACTGATATTGTGTTTTTGTGATCCTCACTATGTTTTTGTGGGTTTTGAGTGTGTTTTATGGCTGGAATTGCGGTGTTTATGAATTTGTAAACTTTGTAAAAAAATGGACTTTGTAGCCGAACCCTACCCTACCCTACATACATACATATATATACATATACATATGTGTGTATATATATATAGTGTTGGGTTTGGGTAAAAACGGCCAAAACTATGAAAATGCTAGGAATGATTCTCGGCACGACACATGACGCGCACTTATTTGAAACAAATGGGCTTTCTGGTCATTCTATGTATTTTTGTTTTATATTTTAATTTTTTCGTTATCTAACACGCTTGTACGAACAGTTTTATTCTGCATATGACTTGATAGAATGTTTGTTTGGTGCAAATGATATTTACGCATTTATAAAAGGCGCGAAATTCAATTACAAATATTGTGTATGTAACGCCCACTTTTCATATTCGAAAATAAAAGTAATGACATACTAATTTTTAATAAAAATTGGGCATGACCCATTCGTACTATGAGCGGTTCCCTGCTTTTAACAATCATCATTCACTAATTCTACGACACGTTCAAAAGACATAACAAAACCGTAAACAAAAAAACCGTAACATTACGTTTTAAACTTTTACCATCAACTAGGATATTGAAAAAGACATAGCATGTCAAGCTTTAAAGTCTAGCTACTAAACATAAGTTATTTACAACAAAAGTATTTTTGACCCATTAACATCTTTACAAAAGTCGTGGAAGCGTATGGTAGGCATTGAAGCGTTTTCGATCCAGGCGAAGCTTGACCATTAGACTTGAGTTTTACCAACATCACAACATCAAAGTAAACTTCATTATAATTAAAATTCCTTCCTTCTAACATAAGATTTTAACTCACGGATTTATGACAATCATGCCATTCGCGTAACTTACAAATTTACTTGTTAATTTAGTTTCATCATTCTTTTACTTGAATATGTTCCTAAAATAAACATCATACCTTCATTCTTATTCTTACATTCTAATCCTTTCGACCCGTTCATAAAGGGTCTACATAAATTTCCTTCTCTTGCATATCATTCGAATATATTTGACCCATATGCAATGAGTTCTAAACATGGTTCTTCTCTTGACTATTACAATTGCCACACTATATAGTAAAAGTAAAACTGTAATAAAACCATGAATAGTACAAGTAGCGTACCTACTTCTTAATTTCCTTGTTGCTTCGCATGACTTGAACTTTCCTCCTTTACACCTATACATAACCATTCATACTTAGAATGTTGGAAGTTTTGGTGTGAATGGAAAGTCTCAATTGGTAAAACCACTTTGTCCCACATTGGTGTGGGAACAAAAGGATAGGCTATTTATAAGGTGAAACCTTAACCAAGCCTTTGAAGTCTTATGACATGTTTTACCACAAGTCCTACCACCGCGCGCGCAGGGTGGGGGGTGCAAAAAATTGAGTTTCGAAACTGGAATTTGGTTGAACTCGTGCGTGCCTGCACGTCCTGCGGACACGAATGCAGCTCCAAAAACCCGGGCTCGCGTGAGACAGTTTTTGCACTCGAGACTGACTAATTATTTTTTAATTAGTCTTTAAAACTGAAACGGTTGGTCTTGTTAATGGGTTTTTAACTGAAATGATATTCCGTATTAATGAGAATTATTATTATTTTCAGGTAAGTGCTCAAGTCTGGCAGTGCGCTGTTGCTGCTTCGAACTGGCGTACCCTGGGAAGAGACGACGAATCTGTTTAAGGGAATTGTGTCAAACACAAGCCCGGTTCACTGTTATCAGAACTGTTTTCTTTTTCCTGTTTCAGATTATTTTGCTGTTTTTATCAGTAGCAGTTTACTAACATAGAATTCATGCCGTATACACATTTACATACATTCGTTGATAAGATATCATATATGTTAACACCTACTTCATAAGCACATTCAAATCACGATTTTACATAAGATTTACGGCTAATATGGCTGAATTCTTAATTGAGGCATTTCATCAAACACTTGGTGTGCACAACATCAACAAAGCACAAGGTACAAGTGTTCATAGGATAGTTCTACTTGTTCATTTTCTAGTTTAATAAAATTCAATCAAGTTCATACCTTTCTTTCATCCTACATCAACTTATCTAATTTCTCTATCACATACAAGATCATGCATCAATTCACATCTATTAGCATTTATTTAAATCATCATGTTCATCATACTCTTACAACAAGTGGGTGAAAACCTTAAATCATCCACATAATCAAAATCAAGCAAAATTCTAAATTTATTGTGAAATCCTAAGTCACAATTACACAAGATTTCCACATAAATTCATGATTGGGTTAAAACCTACTTTCTACAAATCACCAAATCAGAAATTTCTATTTACCATTTGTTGAACAATCTTAGATGGTTAAAGATTTGAGTTCATGCATTAGTTTGGGGTCTTAATTCCTTTCTAATATTTTGAATTTCTGGAAACTAGGGTTTCTCCTTGGTTCTTTGCTCCTAGTCGATCCACAGAACACACCAGAGTGTATGTTTTGTGTTTTCTTTTGTTTATTAATAACTTTCATCAATTTTACAAGTTCAGCCCCTCTAATTCTAATTGTTGTTTATTATCACATAACTTTCATTCTTGTTAAACTAATATCATATTCTTTTAACTTAGTTAATATTACATAATTAGACATTTAAGGTAACATAAATAAATGGCATATTTTAGGGTGTTACAAGTCTACCCCCCTTAAAAGAGGTGTTGGTGCTTTAAATGTCTGTTATCTACGTCTTTATCAAGTCTTAGGTCTAGATAGGTTAGATTGGAGCTCGGAAATGAAAAATGGGTTTTAGTTTGTAATTCCGCTCCAAATGACATTCATGTCATTTGAAGCAAAATCAGGTTCTAATGTAATTCCGCTCCTGATGTGTATTTAGGTGATTCCGCTCCAAAATGTTAAGGTTGTGATTCCGCTCCAAGCGGACATAGGTGATTTCGCTCCAACTGTAACTGGTGATTCCGCTCCTGATGATCACATGGGATTCCGCTCCTAACGTTTCGAGTGGAATCAGCTCAACTATAAATAGCTAGTGTGTGATTTCATTTTGTAACTTTTGGAGCGGAATTAGAGTCGAGGTGCTGCCGGATTTTTGTCAGAAATCATTGTAATCGACTCAGAAAGTGTTTATAAAGAGGAAATTAAGAGGAGATAGCTGTGTGACATTGTTTACTTTGATTCCGCCTCTGTATTCAATGATGAACTGCCTTTTACTTACTGTTTAGGGTCATAACACGGTCCAACAAGTGGTATCAGAGCTCAGGACGAGGAGTTCATACCATTACAGCTTGATTCTACCAGATTCTCTCATTTCTACTCTCTTCTTCTCATATTTTTCTGATTTGAACTAGTTCCAATGGTTAAAATGGACTGAATTTCGAGTATATTGTGTAAAACATAGTAATAACAAACCCTAGAAAGAATCAGGTTAAAAATCGGATTAAAAATGGTAAAAACAACCTAAAAACCTGATTCTGCTCGAAACGGTTCTTCGATAAAAAGCTAATTCCGCTCGAAAACACATTGGTCCTTTGGAGCGAAATAGCTGATTTCGCTCGAAGAGTCATAAGTTTTCTAATTTTGCTCGAAATTTTGGTCCTAATTCCGCTCGAAATCAGAACAAGTCTGATTCCGCTCGAGAGATAATTCTTGATTTTGCTCCAAATCAGAATTTTTATGATTTCGCCCAAAACCTTTCACCTGATTCCACTCGAAATCAGATTATTTCTGATTTCGCTCGAAACTTATCTGTTGATTTCGCTCGAAAGCTGATTTCGCTCGAAATTACTGTTTTTCAAAACTTTGAAAAGTTTCTAATTGTTTGCTGATTTTTCAGGTACGTTCAAGATGGATGATATTTTCATGAACCCGTTTAGCGATATGTATGCGTTTGCTGGAAATTCTGGAGACGATACTTCTTCGAGCAACATAAATGAAAACACGCCGAATGCAAAGAAAAAGTTATCGGATGCTTTGGAAGTTGAAAGCGCATTTGGAACCTATAACAAACCTCCGAAGTTGATGGCTATTGAAGAGTACAGTCGGTGGGCCACAAAGTTCGAAGATTGGTTGATGGCTTTTGCGTTTCCTAGCTGGAAGAGTCTCAAAAATGGATACGATGATGGAGGCAAAAAGGGTGAAACCTTATCATCATCTAAAGAAATAGAGGTATTTGTCGCTGAGCAGAAATGCATTACTCTGCTATTTCAATCTGTTCGTGAAGATATAATCTCCTTGATCGAATACTCTAGTGCTAAAGATCTCTGGAGAAAGTTAGAAACGAAATGTTTAGGAAGTACAGAAATTGTGAAAAACAAGAAGAAACTTCTTAGGAAAGAGTTTGATTTATTTGGGTGTTTAAAGAATGAATCAGTTTCTAAAATGATTGAGAGGTTTGGGCATCTGAAGCTGGAACTGGCGAGACATGGAATTTCCTATACTCAAGATGAGCTAGTTGACAAATTGTTTGATTCGTTGCCAGACGAGATGGATTGGCAATATTATGCGTTGATGCTGAAGAATACTATCAAATCGCTAGAAGTGTTGACTGTAGATTTGCTGATTGAGAGACTTGAAAGTCACGAGCTGGAGCTAAAGAAGGCACACAAAGTCAATCACTCGTCGTACTAGCAGAACTTGGATTTGTATTATCCAAAAAGCATGATGCCAAAGAGTACATCTCCCAAGATAGCGTTTTCTGCTGAAAATATTTCCACTCCAAACAAAGAAAGTCAAAGCAGTGGATTTCACAGTGGAACTTCGTTATCTGCAAATCATTCTAATGCAAAGAATCTATTTCAGTGCAACATCGCTGTAGACTTAAAGAACGCTCAGAATTTCAGCGAGGAGTCTGCTAAACAACAGATGGTTTTCTTAGCATCTGTGTTAGAATCTTATGAAAGTCTTGTAGCAGGGAAGATAGGCAACACCAACCTGACGAAGGAAGATTATGATCAGATTGATCTTGAGGGGATGGAACTGATCGACATACGGTGGTGTATGGCCAGTGCAGTTCGTCGCGCACAGCGTTTCATGGAAATAACCGGGAGGAAGTCAATTGGTGGACCTTCTACCAAGTTGGGGTTTGACAAGTCCAAGGTGATATGCTTCAAGTGCAAGCAGAAAGGCCACTTTAAACGTGAATGCCGGAATGCGTATGCCGATGAGTCTGAGAACCCATTCAGAGAAGATTACTACAAGAAGGCGATTTATCATCAAAATAAATCTGAGCCGCCAAGATTGAAGCAGCTCGAGGAGAACAAAGAGAAGTCTAGAGCTCTTGCTGTAATTCACGACGATGAAGGTTACGACTGGAGTGAGTTGTTATCTGAAGAGGATGCGGTTGGATATGCTTTCATGGCGAAAACTGAACCTATTCCTTGGAAAGATAACAGAACTGAAGAATAGAAGTATAATCACAGAAGGATGTTAGCCACGAACAGATTGATCAGAATATCTAGTATCTATTTGGAAGCAAAAAGAGCAAAGAGATGGGATCCAGACAGGGAATGTTATCTTGACCCATATGGAAACATTGCTGTTGACCATAACACTATTGATATAGAAGCTATAATCAAAGAGTTTAAAGATGATGATGATTATTGGCAGAAGAAATGGTGGGGAAGCGGAGACGAGAAAGAGAAAGAAGAGAAGGAGAAAGAAGAGAAAGAGAAGTCAAAGAAGGTTGATACTGGAATCATTGACACGACACAGAAGTTGAATGCTGAAAACATGGGAAAGATGGCTGATAAGGGGCTGGCAGCTAAGGCGCTTGAGGTAGATTCTAAATCCGTCTCTGAGTCTAAAAGCCAGGTGAGTTCAAACACGTCAACGACTGAGTCAGGTAAGAAAGCCAATGGTGATGTTGACTGCATAAATTGCATTAAACAATGAAAAGTTTGTAGGACAGTCACTTATCTCAATGATAAGAAAATTGAGGATCTGACTACTAGAGTCAGAAGCGTTGAGGATCAAATCCTTGATCGTGATAAAAGGGTGAAAGCTTCAACTGAACGGTTAAAAGAATTAACTAACAAAATTGAAAATGATAAAATTGACCATGAAAAGGTTAGGCAAGAAAATGAAAGGTTAGTTCTTGAAAATCGTTAGATTACAGAAAAATTTGAGAAGCTTAAAATCACAATGAAAGATAATGATGACAGAAATGGTAAAACTTATAAAGAAAATGTTCAACTAACAACAGTGCTTCGGTTAAAAGAGGAATCAATCAACCAACAACTGGATGAAATCGCAAAATTAAAGCTTAAAGTTCAAGAAGCTCAAATTGCAAATGAGCGAATCCAGTTGAAGCTTAAGAGTTACAACTCCGCAAGCTTTGTTTTGCAACACATTGTTCCCAAACCCATCGGGAAAAATAAAGCAGACGAAGATGTTTAATCTGATGGAACCGGGGTGGGTTTTCATCAAGTTCCACCACCAGCTCTTGAAAACTATTCGAAAAAGAAATCTGGGTTGGTTGAAATTGAAGAAGAGAATGAAGTTAAACTTCCAGATACAATTGATGTCACGTTCACATCTTCCGATGACGATAGTGTCCAAACTGATGTTGTTAAAAGTGTTGTTGAAAATGTTTTAAAATCTGAAAGTGACACTACTGAGGAAGATGGATGTTTCTTGGACAAATACATTCCGAAACAAAAGTCCAAAAACAACTTAAATGATGAACCTACTCTTGTCATGTACAAGATGTCGGGATGTGATAAGTTGTTTTCGGATTATGAGTTTCCTATTGAGAGTGTTAATGTGAAAAAGTTAACAAATGTTTACAAGTTGGTTGAAGTTGAGTTGCTAGAAGTAAACAGTTTGAGTCAAACAAAGAGACAAATGAATTTTGAAAAAGATAAAGCTTACTACAAGAAACCTGTTGTTCCACCACGTTTTTATAATAACAATCGAAACAACTGGCCGTGTGGTTATCAGGGTGGTAAGAGTTATCAAAAGAGAAATGTTCAAAACAAGAAGTTTGTTGAAAAGAAGGTTTTGTGAACAGTTCAAGTTCACTGTCTAATGAAGAAGCAAAGATTTTTTCGAAATCAAATGAAGAATTCTTTGAGAAGAAAGCTTCACAACCTCAGTCTGAAGGCACAAGTCGAGTAGTTGACACTCGAACATGCTTCAGATGCAATCAGGTTGGACATATTGCTCGCAATTGTACCAATTTGAAGCCTAAGACTGATGTTGTGAAGATTCAGAAAAGGAAAGTTGATGCTAAGGGCAAAGCTCCATTGGGTGTTGAGAAAAAGGTTTTGAAAAACGATAACATCAAAGTCAAAACAAAACCTGTTAAGAAAATGGTAACTAAAAATGATAAGTTTTACAAACGGGTGGCAACATCTCAACAAACATGGAAGCCGAAAGTTACTGAAAAGAAGGCAAGTGGTTCAAAACCAAAGATTTCTGAGACTGATAAACAATCATCTTCTACCACACTGGTGAAGATGGATGTACCTTTGGATTATTATGAAAAACTTGAGAAGGAAATGCAAAAATCTGAAAAGAAAAATGTTCAAAAGAAAGACCAACCATCTGGTCAACCACAAAAAGATGAATTTTTCCTATATAAAAAGGTTGAGGTTGGGTCTGATGAAAATTTGAAAATGAATGATAAAAATTTTCCGCCACTTTACACCACAAAATCTCACATTTCAATTGAGTTACCTGAGTCAAAACAGGCTTGGGTAGCTTCCAAATCTAAATAAGTGTGTGTAGTGTTTGCCGGAGCTTCCTGGATTGCGAAGCATGAATCAACATCTTTATTAAAATGAGTTTTTAAGTCATGTTGTGATATGTGCAGGATCTTCCGAGATTAGTTTCACGATGGATCATGGATAGTGGAGCTTCCAGACATATGACAGGGAAGACTGCGTTGTTGTATGATGTGAGGAATTTCAATGGAGGTTACGTAGGATTTGCGGGTAATAAAGGTGGTAGGATTATTGGTGAAGGAACGTTATCCAACGGGAGTGTAACGTTTGAAAGAGTTAACTACATTGCTGAGCTGGAGAATAATCTGCGGAGTATCTCCCAGATCTGTGACAGGATGTATACCACTCACTTCACTGATAAAGAATGTTTGATCTTGAAGCCAGGATTTGTTATCCCTGAGGAATGGATTATCATGAGGGCACCAAGAGTTAATGATCTGTACGTCTTGGACATGAGCGTAGCTACTACAACCACGGGTCAGGCTCATTGTTTTGTGTCTAGAGCAACTGAAAAAGAATCGAGATTGTGGCACCAGAAAATGGGTCATATACACCTACGGAAGATGAATCACCTGGTTCATAACGATTTAGTGTTGGGTGTTCATGTCAAAGGTTTTCATCTGGAAGGGGAGTGCATTAGCTGGGTCAAAGGCAAGTAGAAGAAAAAGTCACACCCTACAAAGCAAGTCAATTCAGTTTCAAGACCTCTGGAAAGACTTCACATGGATTTGTTTGGACCTGTGAATGTCAAAAGTATTACAGGAGATTACTACTGTTTGGTCGTTACTGATGATTATTCCAGATTTTCGTGGGTAATGTTTTTGAAGACGAAAGATGAAACGTTTGATAGTTTGATGGTGTTCTTCAAGAAGATTGAAAATCTGTACCAAAGGCATATCAAAAGAATTCGAAGTGATAATGGTACTAAATTCAAGAACAACAAGATGGAAGAATTTTGTGATGAAAGAGGTATATTGCATGAGTTTAGTGCTCCGTACACTCCGCAGCAGAATGGATTTGCAGAACGCAAAAACCGGACACTAATCAAGACGGCTAGAACAATGCTCGCAGATTCAAAGTTACCAATAAATTTTTGGGCTGAAGCTGTTTCCGCCGCATGCTATACGCTCAACAGAGTTCTCACTGTCAAGAAGTTCAACAAAACATGCTTTGAGTTAATCAATAACCGCAAACCTAATTTGAAGTATCTAGAACCGTTCGGGTCACCCTGTACTGTTATAGAGCCTCATGGAAAGTTTGGTCCGAAGTGCATTGAGGGTATATTTGTTGGTTATGCAAGCCCTATGCGACATGTCTTCGTTCCAAGTGAGAAGCGGATTATTGAAGCTGCAAATGTTGAATGTCATGGTTATACAATGCCGCCGCAGAATCCAGGAGATTCATGGTGTTATCATTATGACAAATTGTGGGATTCGTTTGACATGAGGGAAGAATTAGAGGAAGAAGAAGATTTCTTTGATGAGTTGGATATTTTGCGAGAGTACGAGTCACAGCAAAGGTTCCCAGCTGAGTATTCTAGAAGACCACGGGAAATTTCAAATGATGATGAAGCAGGTCCTAGAAATGCTGGTGAACATGATGATGTCCAACAAGATGAAGTTGCTCCTGGTAATCAGTCGGCGGAGAATGATAATCAAGAAGCTGAAAACATGCCAGTACTTGATCATGGTGATTCAGATTCTGAGGGGGAGCAGATCCAGTTCTCAAGTCAAACAAACCAAATTGGTGAACAAGGTGCAGATCAAAATGTTACTAATCTGGAAGGTGATGTGGATGTTCCAAGCGAAGTAATGCCGCGAATTCTTTCATACCATCCAGAGGAGTTGATCATTGGAGAGTTGCAAACTGGCGTTCGCACGAGACGTCACATTGACCAAGGGCTTACATGTTTTTACTCTATAGTAGCACCTTTACAAACTGAATTTTCATTGAGTTGTTTTATTTCGCAGATCGAACCAAGAACTTACAAAGAGGCGCTTACTGAAGACTCTTGGGTCATTGCAATGCAAGAAGAGTTAAGTCAGTTTGAAAAATCGGGAGTGTGGAAGCTAGTGGATTTGCCGGATGGTCACAGGAAAATCAATACAAAATGGGTATTTAAGTGTAAGAGAGATGATCGAGGAGTTGTTGTACGAAACAAGGCTCGACTCGTTGTCCAGGGCTTTAGTCAACATGAGGGGATTGATTTTACTGAAGTGTACGCTCATGTGGCACGACTAGAGGTAATCAGAATTTTCCTAGCATTTGCATCTTGGATGAACTTCAAAGTATATCAGCTAGATGTAAAATCGGCGTTTCTTTATGGGAAGGTTAAAGAGGAGGTTTATGTCGGACAGCCGCCGGGCTTTACCGACCCAATCCATAAAAACAAGGTTTACTTATTGGACAAAGCGCTGTATGGTTTACACCAGGCCCCGAGAGCTTGGTACGAGATTTTGTCTCAACACCTACTAGCCAACAGCTTTATTAGAGGGAAAGTGGATGCCACTCTCTTCACTAAAGAGGTCGACGGACATCTTCTGATCGTACAGATTTATGTGGATGATATAATTTTTGGGTCAACGAATGAGAATCTATGCAAAGATTTCGAATCAGTGATGAAGCAAAAATTCAAAATGTCATCAATGGGGGAGATGGAATTCTTTTTGGGTCTACAAGTTGAATAACTACTTGAGGGATTTTTCATTCACCAAACGAAGTACGTTCGTGATATTCTAGAGAAATTTGGGATGTCAAGTTCTACTCCAGTTGCTACCCCTCTTGCAACGAATCATGGGATTCACCCAGATCTCACCAGAGACAGGGCTGATAAGATGTTTTATCGATCCATGATAGGTTCATTGATGTACCTAACTGCTTCACGTCCTGATATCATGTACCCAACGTGCCTCGCAGCAAGATATCAATCTAACCTGAGAGCTTCGCACATGATTATTGTGAAGAGGATATTACGCTACCTGAAAGGAACTCCTACATTGGGGTTGTGGTATCCTAGAAAAGGCGATTTTACGCTCGAAGGGTATTCCGACTCGGATTTCGGATGCTGCAAAGTCAATGCAAAATCAACAACTGCAGGATGCCAGTTCTTTGGACCTCGCTTGGTTACCTGGCAGTGTAAGAAACAAACGTCTGTAGCGTTATCTACATGTGAAGCGGAGTACGTATCTGCTAGCAGTTGCTGCTCTCAGATCCTGTGGATACAGCAACAGATACGCGACTATGGTTTGCAGTTTCTTAACACACCTCTTTTTATTGATAATGAGGCCGCAATAAATATAACAAAGAATCCAGTACATCACGCTAAAACTAAACATATAGAAATTCGTCATCATTTTATTCGCGATTGTTTCGAGAAAATGTTGATACGAATTGAGAAAATCCACTCTGACGAACAGAAAGCTGATTTGCATACCAAAGCTTTTGACAAAACACGTTTTAAATATCTTTTAAAACTGAATGGTATGAAGCTTCTTTCGGTGTCAGATGGCATTATTGGCGTTGATGAAGGTACTGTTGCGGATGAAGATGAGAAACAATCTGCAATGGTTTGTCGATTTTTACTTGTTTTGGTATTTAGGGGAGTAGATATAAAGTCAAAAATACAAAAACAGTAAAAATTCAAAAATACAAAAACATGATAAAATTTCAAAATCCAAAAACAATAGAAAATTGAAAAAGAGCTTGTGTAAAAAGGGAAAATGATAGTACATCAGTTTGACAGTTACTGTACGCTAAAGATTTGTAAAGAATTAAAGTGTTAAACAGTCTCACTAATGATGTGTCGATAGGTTTTCGCACATTTAGTAGACTTGTTCGGGAAATGAACCTAAAATTTCAAAACGAAACTTATTTCGTGGGGAACTCTACTTGGATATATAGGTAACCCCTGAAATCTCGTTTGAAAGGTCCCTTATTCTGAGATACTAGGTCTTTATACTCCGTGATATCTGGGGTATTATTCCGGGACTTTTGCTGAATGGAAGTTCTGACCTAGTCCCCGAATAATACTTTCCGCAAATGCTTGAAACATAGCATCACCCTCAGCAAATTGATTAAACAATAAAATTGATAATCATTGCTGTTGAAACAAAAGATCCTCTAAAGGGGACACACCGAAAATTCGAAGCCGTCATCTCTCTGCGTATACGGAAGTATCGACCTGAGCTCTCACGGCCCTCACATTTAACCCCTTACAGATATCATCTGTGGTATACTCACCTGTAAGACTGAATATTGGGATTCTGGATACGGGAGTATATTCAAGAGGTGGGACACATGAATGAGTTAAGTTCATAAAACATCTAAATCGTATCCTGAGTAAATTGAAATTTGTGTGAGAATTTAAAGTGGATCAGTATATCAAAAATCTACGTGAATTGTTTAATTCTGAGTATGAAATTAAGCTTAACGGTACTTGTAACTTGTCTAATAGCTGATATGATTCCCTGACACGCTCACAAAAATATGTTTGTAAATAGTTTACTTTATTTACATTCTGCAATTTAAGTTTCTGTATTTCATTTCCTAGTTTAGAAAAATCATAAAAATCCAAAAAGATTTTTCATTTCTACTTTATTTTCCGACAAACCAGAGTAGAAAGTTGATTGTCTGAATCTCAAAAGCTGAAGCAGATGCAGGAAGTTCTGGACTGGAGAATGAGGAGAGCTTATCTTGATAAAGATTGGGATTGTTGAAAAAGTTAAAACAAGTTCATAAACTTGATACTTGTTATTTTCAGAAAATGTTTGAAAGAGTTTAAACAAAAGTCAGTTTGTTTGTCAAAAGATCAACCAAGGTCATTAAGTTGAACTTGGTAGATTAATTGAGTAATCAGGGTCATTAACTTGGACCTGAATACTTGAGTGGATTTCTAAAGCTGATTAATCTTGTGATTTGCTGTTGAAAATCAATAGTCTGTAATGTTATTTGGATAAGTAACAGGTTGTGGGTTTCATTATTCCCATGGCTCATAAAGTCAAAGTTTGAACCATATAAAGATCCTAGATCCCAACATTCCGAGAGGGGGAGTCTGTGAAAGGGGGAGTCTAGAGTTCTGGATCAACAGTCAAAGGGGAGGTTGTAGATAGAGCTAGGTCAAGATCCCGAACCTGTGAAGAAAGAGTTGTTACAATGAGAATACAGAGTTGGAGAAGAAACCAAGACTGAAGACTCGACGCCAAAGACTTCGTCAACATCCAAGGGGGAGTCTGTTGGTGCTTTAAATGTCTGTTATCTACGTCTTTATCGAGTCTTAGGTCTAGATATGTAAGATTGGAGCTCGGAAATGAAAAATGGGTTTTAGTTTGTAATTCCGCTCCAAGTGACATTCATGTCATTTGAAGCGAAATCAGGTTCTAATGTAATTCCGCTCCTGATGTGTATTTAGGTGATTCCGCTCCAAAATGTTAAGGTTGTGATTCCGCTCCAAGCGGACATAGGTGATTTCGCTCCAACTGTAACTGGTGATTCCGCTCCTGATGATCACATGGGATTCCGCTCCTAACGTTTCGAGCGGAATCAGCTCAACTATAAATAGCTAGTGTGTGATTTCATTTTGTAACTTTTGGAGCGGAATTAGAGTCGAGGTGCTGCCGGATTTTTGTCAGAAATCATTGTAATCGACTCAGAAAGTGTTTATAAAGCGGAAATTAAGAGGAGATAGCTGTGTGACATTGTTTACTTTGATTCCGCCTCTGTATTCAATGGTGAACTGCCTTTTACTGACTGTTTAGCGTCATAACACGATCCAACAAGAGGTTTCGTCCCCGAAACCTTAGTACGTACCAAATAATGTCGGGTACTGCTCCCTCATTTCATCTTCTAGCTCCCATGTTAGATCCGATCCTTTCTGATGTTGCCATTTCACCAAGACTTGCTTTACAGTTTTGTTTCTGTTGGAACTTTTGAGTTCGTTCATACTTGTACTGGATTAGTTTTGTAATAGTTTGTAGCTTATTTTATAGTCTAGGGGCTTATTTTGTAATTTCATGAAACTAGCAAACCTGACTTGGTGTAGTTAAGATTCCAGCATAATTATAATTATGCTGGCAAGTCAGGTCCTATATAAACCCAAGCATTGTAGCACTAGCCAAGCTTTTGGCTCTTTGGTGAATGAAGTGTTGTTTACATTAAATCTCTTGATTGTGTGCTCAAATCAGAATTCCAAGGTGCTTTATTGATTCATATACTTGTTTGGATTCAATACAACACTTGTTGTATTCATCAATCCATTAGCTTCATCTTCATTCTTGATTGTTCTTAACTTTTTCATAGTTCAAACACTATCAATAGGTGTTTTGGACTAAAACAACCAACCACTGTGATCCGGATTAATATTGGGATCTACAATTTGGTATCAGAGCCTTAGTACTCTTGGTTGTTGTGTTCTTGCTAAGATTTTTCAAAGTTTTGAAGGTTTTTCAAAGTTTCAAGGTTTTCAAATTTTTGGACTTAATATGGATTGATTTGGTGTGTTTAATCGATAGGTTGTTGTTAATATGTGATTAGGGAGTCATTTTGGACGTTTTGATGCATCAAAACATGTTTTTTGAGTCGTTTTTGTGTGATTAGAGGGTTTTAGTTCGTGTTAAACCCTCTGGTCAGCGAAATTAACTTGAATACAATGAAGAATTTTTGAAGCCAGCGAACTTAATTTTGAATATAGCGACGACATTCTTGAATATAGTGAACAATTTTTGAAGAACATCACATAATCATTAATTTTACCGACAAAAACTCGAGCGAAATTATCGATTGACGGCGAAATAGTGCCAAGTGACCCTTATAGCGAAACTATCGAAGGCGACTTCGAGAACTGTGATATAGAACCACATCGTTCTTATCACAGTATACGGCAAAATTAGCCAATCTAACGTGTGTGCTATTTGTATCAGCGGAATTAGCTTGTTCGCTCATGCAGGATATCTCCGTGTACCGGCGAAAACAGGAGACCAGCGAAGATTCTGGCGAAAGTGGTCCTGTTTCTTTCATCTCAGTCAGATCTCCGGCGAATTTACCATATTTACCGGCGAAATAGTTCTCCAGCTGTCCTATTAGCGAAATTAACCTCTGATCAGCTTTCCTTTGTCAAAAACAAGCCAAGATGTCGTTGAATCAGCTAAGTCCAATTGCTTAAGCGGAACTTGTGACCGGAACCACTACTAGGCCACCAAAGTTGAAAGGAGCTGAAGATTTCAGTACTTGGAAGACTCGTATCCAGTCGTTCTTCGAATACACAGACTACAATCTGTGGCTCTCAGTCACCGCTGGACCCCACATTCCAACGGTGGACCGAGGTGATGCGGTAGTCACTAACAATGATGCCATAACCTTCACTGACGAAGACAAGGCCCTAATCTAGCGCGATCGCCGTGCACATGCCGCCTTAACCATGGCTCTGTCAACTGATGACTGCAACATGTTTGAAGAACACCGAACTGCAAATGCACTCTGGAATGCTTTGATTGAGTATTATGAGGGAAATGAAGAGCTAATTGAAAGCAAGAGAGACATGGTGCAGAAGCAATACGACATGTTTTGTGGAGTTCGTGGAGAAAGTATTTCCGATCATATTAGTCGCTTTCTGAATATGATGACCAAAATGATGAAGGCAGGAAATCCTGTCACAAACCGTGCTGCTATAAAGAAGCTGCTGGACTCACTCCCTAAGGAATGGAGTTTGCAATGCATGATGATCAAGAAGGATTTCCTCAATAATCCAAATCCTGTCACTCTGTCAGACTTAATTAACACTCTAAGAGCTTTTGAAATGGATGTCAACAAACGAGAAATGAACACTGCTGGCTACACTCCAAAGACCAATCAAACTTCTGCTGGAATGAAGAATGTGGCATTCCTTGCTTCAGGTGGCCTCAGTCAACAAGCTTTTGACATGACCTATGCTAACGCTTCTGCAAGCACATCAAAAGCTCCACAACCTAGCGAGAAGACTGTCACAGTTGGTGATACACAAGCGTTAGCGTTGAAAGTGTCTACTGAAAATGTGGCACTTTTTAACATGTTTCTGAGTAGCTATGAAGCTTTAATGTCAGGAGAGCTCAAGAAGGAAATGTTCACTTCTGAAGACATATATCAGGTTGATCCAGATGACATGGAGGAAATGGATTTTAAATGGCAGATGGCCATGATCACTCTAAGGTTGAAGAAATTTCAGGACAAGACCGGGAAGCGTTTGGGTCTTGGAAAGGCTGGTTTTGACAAATCTAAACTGAGATGTTACAACTGCAAGAATCTGGGCCACTTCAAGCGTGACTGCCCCTTGTTGAAAGAAGGAAACATTGAAGCTACTCCTGCTGTAAAACAAATCACTATCGAAGAAAACAAAAAACAACGCGTCTCCTAACACACCAAAAGCCTTAGTCGTTGAAGATTTTAATTGGAGTAAAGAAATTACTGAAGCGAAGTAACAAGTCAGCAAAGCTCTTATGGCAAAGATCTCAAGCGGGTCCTCATCAAAGCAATTTGAGAAACCGACAGCTGGAATTCCAAAAGGTGACAACATTGCTGACAAGGGTCTGAAAAGCATTCTCACCTCCCTGGAGCCTGAGAAAGAAAAGAATTCTAAAGAATCTAAGGAGCATGGTCCTAAAGAGGCATCGGACCAGAAGAAAGACAAAGAAAAAGTCTGAGCTACAGCAATGAAAACAGAATATTCGAAAGAAAAAGCTGACAAAGACTTGGTAAATAGTATTCCACATAGCTTTAAAGTAAAGTTATGCACACCAGCATGCATTGATGTTGTGGCACATTACAAGTCTCTAAATGTAGAATTTGAGAGACAAAAAGACAAAGCTTTAAAATTTAACAAAGAGCTTAAACAGAACGAGGCCGCATGTCAGAGAAAGTTGAATTCAACTTTAGCTGAAATGCAAACTCTAAAAGAATTTGTGTTTACAAAAGATTTTATCATTAACGATCTCACAGATAGACTAGAAAAAGCTTTGAACGAAAAGAATAAATTGCAAATTATCATAAACAAATGGAGTGTCAGTCAAAAGGCCTTTACTGACATCAAAAATTGCCAACGACCAACGTATGTGAAAGACGGGATCGGGTATAAGGACAGGCAAGGAAATGAAAGAAAACTCTTCTTTCCACCACATAGCAAAAACTATATGCCTATGCCAACTCCTCATCCCAAAAATGATCTCATTGATGAAAAGGCCTCTGTAGAACAAAACGAATCTTGTGAAAACGAAACAACCGCTAACTGTTCTAAAAGTAATGTAGATCCAATTGTGTGTAAAGAAGATGTGTGCGATGAGGATGGAGACTGCGGCGGTTCAAAAATAGGAATAGGTTATTCAGGCGACAGTTATTCCACTGTTAACTGGTTCACCTGGAACTGTTCTAAGAAAAACAATATTCGGGATGAATGTAATAATTTAATTAGGATGGATGACTGTAATGGCCGTGTGCCTAAATTTAAATCTTCGGATGACTGTAAGGGCCATGTGCCTACATTTGAGACCCGTGATCATGAACATGCTATGTTTGAATGTCATGATTTAAATTCTGCATTTTGTGATGATAAAATTGTTTGTGAATCTCCTGTATTTGTGCCAGAATTGAAAAAAGAATAGCTTTGGAAAATTCCTCACAGAGGAAATTCCAGAATTTATTCCATCTCGAACAGGTATGACAGATTCAAAAAAAGAAAGTCACTGAAGATCACTGCAAAGATCACTGCAATGAAGACTCAAGCATTGCTGCCTCAGAAGATGAAAAGGAGACTTCAAGTCCTGAGGATGAGCAAAAATCAGAAACCTCAAGTGAAGATCAATCAACAAATGATGAAAGCTCCGAAGGTTCAAGTGTTGAGACAATTGAAGACCAAGATTCAGAAAGTTCAAGCGAAGATCAAAGCTGCAATGATTCAAGTTACAAAGCAAGTGAAGAGCAAAACTCAAGTGAATACCAACCGTCTGAAAGTTCATCTGATTCCGATAATGACGAAGAATACTCAGAAGATGAAAGTAGATTTGACAAGAAAATGAAGAAAGCAGAAAGCTCAAGACACTCATCACATACATCATCTTCTAACACCAAAAGACCCAGACGTCAAAGATGTTTTCGCTGTGGTCATTTAGGACATACAGCGAAACATTGTAAAAACAAGAATTTTTCTAAACCAGAATATGATTTTGTTAAGAATTTCACAAAT
This sequence comes from Helianthus annuus, assembly GCF_002127325.2. NCBI lineage: Eukaryota > Viridiplantae > Streptophyta > Magnoliopsida > Asterales > Asteraceae > Helianthus > Helianthus annuus. The sequence continues at coordinate 56,808,843 of NC_035434.2, read as the reverse complement.
CAACTTGATTATCTTAAGAAATCTGTTAAAAATCTGGTCAATTCAACAGCTTATTTTTGGAAGCAAAAAGAGGATATCATGGGTCAAAACCACGATAGATTCAAAATGAAGCAAGTCTGGGTTCCAAAATTAATCTAATTTGTGTATATTCTTGTATTTCAGAATAAAATCCAGAAATGGCTTCAAATGCTCATGGAATACATCTGGCATGTCGACAACGGATGTTCAAGACACATGACAGGATTGAAGGAGCTTCTGAAGAACTTTTATTTTATTGATGGTGATTTCGTGTCATTCGCTGGAGACGAGAAGGGAGGGAAGATCGTTGGAATAGGAGATGTGGTGTCTGAAGCCCTCACATTGGAAAATGTCAACTATGTTCCAGAATTGTGCTACAATCTCATGAGTGTATCACAAGTCTGTGATAAAGGAATATCGGTGCTTTTCAATGACATGGAATGCTTTTCAATGACATGGAATGCTTGTATCACATACGTGCTCAACATGAAAAATGCCAAGACAAATGACAACCTGACCTGTTTGATTTCAAAAGCTTCAGAATCGGAGTCACTGCTTTGGCACAGGCGATTGGGGCATGTAAATTTCAAAAATATGAACAAACTCTCTAAGTTAAACTTAGTAAGAGGACTTCCGATAAAAGAATTTCCTTTTTTCTGAAAAATGTATAGCATGCGCCCAAGGAAAGCAACACAAGAAATCGCACAAGTCCGAAGCACTGAATACGATTACTGCGCCTCTTCAGTTGATGCATATGGATCTTTTTGGTCCAATTAGTGTTAAAAGTCTTGCGAAAAGTTCTTACTGTTTGGTGATTACAGATGATTTCTCTCATTTTTCATGAGTTTATTTTCTTGAGGAGAAGAGTGAGACAGCTGAAATTCTCCAGTCATTCATTCCCTTGATTGAAAACGTGACCAGATTAAAAGTGAATTCGATCAGAAGTGATAATGGTTCCGAGTTCAAAAATCAAACCTTCATATCCTTCTGTGCAGAAAAGGGAATCCATATCCAATACAGTGCAGCCAGAACTCCTCAACAAAATGGAGTTGCTGAACGCAAGAACAGAACGTTGATCGAGGCCGCAAGGACCATGCTGGTGGACTCAACGCTTCCAATCATCTTTTGGGCAGAAGCAGTAAATACAACATGCTACGTTCTGAACAGGGTTCTTATTGTAAAACCACACGGAAAAACGGCATATGAACTTCTCTTCAAAAGAAAGTCGCTTATTGACTTCTTCAAACCATTTGGATGTTCGTGCACTCTTCTAAACACTCAAGAAAATATCATCAAGTTCGAAGCAGTGGGTGATATCTGCTACTTCATGGGATATTCATCCACACAGAAGGCCTGCAGAGTCTACAACAAAAGAATGAAGATGGTGATTGAATCATATTACGTTGATTTTCAAGAAGGAAACTATACCAACACTGGAAGTACCCCCGATTGGTTCTATGACGTGGGTGTGATTTTCAACACCTTCGAAATTCCGGAAGATACTCCAGAAGCAAAACCTCTTGAAGATGCTCAAGTTGAACCTCTGTTTGACTCTTTAGACATTGGTATAACTCCGTTCACTACCCGTTTCTCTCCATCCTCTGCTGATCCACTTCTCTCTGTGGATGAAGCAACTGGTGACACTTCTTCTTCACAGGCGAATGTGGATGAACTAACTCAAGAAGATGACCTTCCAGTAATTTACGTGGATGAACACTTCACCAATCTTCCGCAGCAGATTGAGTCTCAGACAAATGCAGGATACAAGACAAATCGCCATCATCCTCTTGAGAACATCATAGGTGCAGTTGAAGAAGGAATACGTACACGTGGTCAGTCATCAAGCATCAACAAAGGTCTCTATGCAGCTTTTCTCTCACAATCCGTGCCACGTGACATCGAAGAAGCTATTCAAGACTTCAGTTGGGTTCAGGCCATGTAGGAAGAGCTATCTCAATTTCACAAACTCAAAGTTTGGGAGTTAGTAGATTTACCTGAAGGAAAGTTTCCAATTGGCACTAAATGGGTCTTTCGTAACAAGATGGATGATCGTGGAGTAGTAATCAAGAACAAGGCTAGATTGGTGGTGCAAGGTTTTCGTCAGGAGAAAGGTATTGATTACGAAGAAGTTTTCGCTCCAGTTACAAGATTGGAAGCAATCAGAATATTCCTGGCATATGCATCATACAGAAATTTCAAAGTTTTTCAGATGGATGTAAAGAGTGCTTTTCTGTACGTGAAGGTAAAGGAAGAAGTCTACGTATGCCAGCCTCCAGGGTTCAAAGATCCTCATTTTCCAGGTCGCTACTTCAAGTTGGACAAAGCCCTCTATGGTCTTCACCAAGCTCCACGTGCTTGGTACGAGACTTTGTCAACTTATCTGTTGAAGTGTGGATACACCAGAGGAACGATTGACATGACTCTCTTCACTAAACGAATTGGAGAAGATGTAATGCTAGTTCAAATCTACGTTAACGATATCATTTTCGGGTCAACTAATGAAGAGCTGTGTAGAGAATTCAAGACCGTCATGAAGGCAAAGTTTGAAATGAGCATGATGGGAGAGCTGACGTTCTTCTTAGAGCTAGAAGTGAAGCAAAAGGAGGATGGGACTCTCATTCATCAGGCTAAGTACATTCGGGATATTCTCACGAAGTACAACATGAACGATTGTAAAGTCGCCAGCACCCCGTTCTCCTCTCAGACGGAGCTTACTCTAGATCCTAAAGGAAAACCAGTAAACAAATCCTTCTATCACTCGATCATCGGTTCTCTGATGTACTTAACGGTTAGCAGGCCTGAAATCATGTGGGTTGTCTGTCTCTGTGCTCGCTTTCAGACAAATCCCAAAGAATCACATGAAACTGCTGTGAAGCGCATCTTCTGCTATCTCAAAGGAACTCTGAAACTAGGTCTTTGGTATCCTAAAGATAGTAATTTTGATCTTATTGCTTATTCTGACAGTGATCATGCAGGTTGTAAAGTAGATCTTAGGTCTGTATCAGGAGGATGTCAATTCGTGGGAAATCGTCTGATCTCATGGCAAAGCAAGAAACAGACAACGGTGTCCGCCTCCACCGCTCAAGCAGAGTACACCGCAGCCTACAGTTGCTGTTCACAAGTTCTCTGGACACAAAACCAGTTGTTGGATTATGGAATCAACATCATGAAGACTCCTATATTCATCGACAATGAGGCATGTCTGGGAATTGTGAAGAATCCCATCCACCACTCCAGAACAAAGCATATCGAAATTCGAACTCACGCAATTCGAGATGCCTACGAGAAGGGGTATATTCAAGTGGTGCCAGTGGATACAAAACAGCAGCGGGCTGACATTTTCACGAAAGCATTTGATAAAACCCGATTCAATCAGCTGGTAACCTGGTTGGAAATGGTTAATTTCCTTGAATGGAAATGAATCTTGTGGTCCAAAATCATTCGTAAATACTCTATCATTCGTCAAATTTAAAAAAAAAATCCTAAAGCTTGTTGAAAGTAAAACAAGTATCGTAAAGCGTCGCCCACCAAAAAGATTTTCTGATTTTTTAAAATTTTATTTTCGGGCAACGGACTTTCGAAAATAAAGATTTTAGGGGGGATGTTCCAGAAAACCCAAAATTAGATGCTTGTGTCTAACTCCTGTTAGAGGAAATGATAGAAAATTGCTAACGCTTTGTCATTTCTTGCAAAACAGAAAAACAAAAGAAATCGGGGTACCAAGCAACGACGTGTCGGTAGATTCAGCAACACCGATGAGTAAACTGCTGTTAGGGAGCAAAACATAACATTTACATAAGGATTCTGGCTTTTCTGAGGCATTACGCATCTTGTGGGTAACACGTTGCGGCATATGGCTTAATGGTCTTAAATCTTGCGTTGACAGATTGCCAAAGTCTGAGATTTCGGGTCTTTATATTGGAATTTCATTCGGGGATATCATAGTCGTTCTTCTGCTGCATCCAGATACATGCTACATGCTGACCTAGACGCAATGATATCTTTTCTTAATAAGTGCCTTAAAAAAAGGCCAAACCCTTTCATAATAAGTGCCAAAATTGGCCAAAGCTTTTGATGGATTAGTTTGGTCTCTCTGCTGTACGAAATTACTGACCTGATCACCAAACTATCTGTCTCAGCCCTCGGTAGTTCTAGGGATCTCTGCTGTACGAAAGTACTGACCTGATCTCCGCTCTATCGTTGAAAAGAATGAAACCAATATACTCACCTGTTATGAGGAACCTTTGCGCATACCTTGATCGCGGGGGTATGTCCTGATGTGGGACTCATGGGCGTAATGATTCTATTCTCAATAGCTTATGTGGGGGCCATAGAAGTCTTGTCAATATTACCAAAAACATGATAAAAGCGGTCTCCGAAGGCATGTTGAAAGAAGGATGCATGGATTTAAGCAGACAAACATACTGGCATCTTTTCTAGTGCGTTGATTCGCTAATAATAATAATAAATAAGAAGTTGGCAAGTGTTGGCGATATGATCTTCTGCAGGTAAGTCAATGAGCGTCCAATGTATCAAGAAAATCAGCAAAAATGGAACCTCCCAAGAGTTGAAAATTCAAAGTCCGGAGTCAAAATGGCCCAAATTTTCTAAAAGTTTGTGAATATTACATAACTTATGTTGTTTTAAACAAAACTGGGCACGTTTTTCGAGAAAGTTTGAAATTTACGAAAGAAATTAAACCTGTTTTTGAAACTCTTTTGAAAACCAACAAGTGGCAGCGAAATTAAGATACCAGCGAAATTGTTAATTTCGCTGGTTATAAAAAATCTCATATAAATATCCTTTAACCGTCATTATTTGAAATTTTTTAAAACCACTTCATCATCTTTCTCTCTAAACTCGGTCATACTTCACAAATCGGTTGTTTGTCGAAATTAGTTTAAGGATCATCCGTTATCTCACATTGTTTTCGGTCAAGTCAACAGGTAATCCGCACCACTTCTTCACTTATAAATCTTTCTGATCAATGATTGTTGTTCAAGTGCTTATGATTATCTTTTAAGTTCGAAACTCGACTTCATGAATCTGTAAATAGTAAGATGATTTGAGGGTATTTGGACATAGGTAATTGATATTCAGAAACCTGTTAAAACTGTTGTTGATTAGAGATAATCAGAGGGTGATAACTGTTGGGGTATAAGAAGGGTTTTTCAAAAAATTTATGATGCCAGCGAATTTACAATGAAGGCGGCGAAGTTAGCGAAGTTAACAGGGAATCTCAAAAGTCTCGAACGCGAGTTCGAGCAACCGGCGAAATAACTTATTTCGCCGGTAAAGCGGCCTAGACAAGTGTCTTCGCTGCTAAATCGTTTCAGGAACAAAACTATGTCTTCGCCAATGTTCGCTAGCGAAATTAAGTTAAATCAACATGTTTGTTATCGACGAAATCACACTTCACCGGCCTTTGACATCGGCGAAAACATTTGACCTGTGCCGTTAGTCGTTGCCGACGAAGACGCACATTAACCCGATGATGTAGCCGGCGAAATTGACCGATCTCGATGACGGTTATCAGCGAAGACAACCTTCTGGGCTATCAGCGATTTTAAAATTTTTTTTTAATTTTGTAAAATTTTTTTAATAGTCTCTAGTATATTTTCCTTTTATAAAGTGAAAACAAATCTTGTAAATATTTTTATTTACAGTATTTCGTTGTAAATAATATAGTTTCATCTCGAAAATTGTCTAACTTGCCTCGTTACTCGTGTCCAAAACAGGATGGTGAAGAATATTGATTGGGATAAGACGTCAAAGCACAATCAAAGTATTAATCTCGAGCAAGTTCCACGGGATTTCCCGGATGCAGCAAGATGGGTAAGATCAAGCAGGATCAGCTACGGAGTTGAAACTGAAGTTCGTGTTTACCGAATTCATATTCAAGACTTCTGGCAAACTGCAAAAACCGAAACTATCGATAATGCCAGAGGAATTTCTGCAACCGTCCGCAACAAAAGGATAGTTGTAACGAAAGAAAAGATGCGCAAGGTTTTGAAGCTGAAAGATAACGCACAAGATCCGATCTGCATAAGCAAGGACGATATTTTGGATGGTTTTCGTGGAATGGGATACGCAGGAGACTTCAAACAAAAGAAAGAGATAAAAAGAAATGGGCTCACAAGAGACTGGAGATTCATTGTTCACGTAATTGCCATGAGCTTAGCTCATCGCAAGGGTGGTTTTGATGGCCTGAATCTGGAATGGTCGGCAGCAATGTTGAACATGTGTTTGAATCATAATTTCAACCTTTCTGGTCTGATCTTCAATTATATGATCGAGAATGTAAGAGGGCCGAATTGGGCAATGTATCCCAGATTTATCCAAATGCTGATCAACGACCAATATGAAAATCCACCAAATGATGGAGATGTATTCTGCAGAGAGGCTGCCATCAGTGAAGGAAGCTTACTACAAATACAGAGAGGCACTTCGAGAAAAACAACAAAGAGCTGCACAAGCTGAATCAGAGGCTGCAGAAAAAGAAGAACGATCGAAAGGAAAAAAGAAAAGGAAAGCAAGCTGCTGAAGATGAGCCTCCAAAGAAGAAAAAGACATCTGAAAACCCAGAAAGACTCATGGGTGCAAGCTTCAGAGCAGCTGAATCTAAAGAACATCGTCGACATATCCAGGATATGAAAGAAATTCACGCGATGCAAGAAAAAGAAAAGGGAGAAAAGAGGCTCAAGAGACAAGAGATGTCAGCATCTGAAAGACCAGTTGTTGATACGTTACTAATAGATCCAAAGGAAGTCACTTCAAGTAAATCAACTCCTCCGAAGAAGAAACCAACAGAAGAAGGATCTTCCAGAGTTCCACTAGTAAAACCAACGAGGATCTCTAAGCGACCGGTCCCTCCACAAAAGGTTCGTCCGTTTTAAGAACTTTATGATAAAATTGTCAAAGAAACCGGTCCATCTGCAGCCAAAGAAATTTGTCTCCTCAAAAACCAAGTGAATGACACAAACGTCTTGAGTGAAAAGCTAAAGGATTAACGGAAGAAGAACAAAGAGATGAATGCTTATGTGGCCAAGCAATCGAAGTTCATAAGATTCCAACAGATGGGGATTGAAAAACTGTACAGAATGATGAAAAGTATCTGTGCCAAGTTAGAGATAGAGCCTATGTTCACCTTCGCAGAGATCTTCGACTTTGATACATTCATGGAAGAATAAACAACCAGAAAAGCGAAAGAAGCCGAAGCAAAGAGAAGGCGTCTGGAGTCAACCGAAAAAGTAACTGAAGGTAATGAAGGTGATGAAGAAGAGGTTGATAGGGATGAAATGCCTGCCAAATTTATCGAATGGGGATTACACGAGGAAGTCTTGTACGAGCAGGAAGATGGAAAGACTTTCTCTCTACAGCATCCTGAGTGGTTCATGAAGGAAAGAGAAAATACTCCCTGACTTCTATCAGGTGATAACTGTTGAGAAGACTGAGGCCACCGACAAAATCATCAGCTGGATGTACAGTAATCTAAGGGGAATGTTTGTGGTTAAAAGAAGAGGCGACGTAATTCAGTATTTCCAAACTGGATTTGATCTCTTTACTCTTCCAAGGTGGGATCTGCGTGAGCTCGGCCGTCTGGATATACTAAGTCCAGAAGATAGAAGCATTGGCGGGGATTTTGAGCGCCTGATTGCTAAAGAATGTAACAAGGGTTTCCCAAATCACAGGCCACAGCGTCCAAGACGAAGAGTGTCCAAAACAACCAAGGATCCGGTTACTGGAAAAGGAAAGGTGACATGGGTAATTAACCCTGCTAAAGTTGTCACGAGAATCAAGCTTCCTGAAGAAGTTCCAGTATGCCTCAACAATTCAAGAAATGGTTTTATGATAGCCGAACTGGTGAAGCTGTGATTTGATCCACTGAAAACGTGGATATCCGAATCTTGGATCCAATGGACGTGTTTATGTTTGGACTCTCTGATCTTATAGTGCTGAATGCAAGCCGTATTAATGTTGGAGCCGGAAACGCAAATCTTGAAGAGGCTATGTTATTTCAGCGAGCAGTGGAGCGAGCTTGGAAGATAAAGAGAGAGATGCTCGACCTCGTAGACAAAATCGAGAAAAGAAATGAAGATGCTGAAAAGAAGAAGGAAGCTAGAAAGAGAAGACTTCGGCATCAACAACAGAGTCCACCATAACCTCATCACCTCTTGCCTCATCCACATATGAGGCCACTATGGAGGATCCACCAACAAGTGAAGCTGTTACATGAGGATCCACCAACAAATGAAGATGCTGAAAAGAAGAAGGAAGCTAGAAAGAAGAAAAAGCATGAAAAGAAGAAAGAGAATACTTCGGCATCAACAACAGAGCCCACCATAACCTCATTACCTCCGGCCTTATCCACATATGAGGCCACTATGGAGGATCCACCAAGAAACTCCTGTCGCACCAATCAAAATTCAAGCAGCACCAGAAACAGCAGGACATGAAGAAATCCCTAAAGAGCCTGAGAAGAAAGCTACAAAGAATCCAGTGGAAACTACAGAAGAATGAGAAGACAAGTATGCAACGATCTAGGGGGGATATTGTTGGAACTTTTGAGATCGTTCATACTTGTACTGAATTAGTTTTGTAATAGATTGTAGCTTATTTTATAGTCTAGGGGCTTATTTTGTAATTTCATGAAACTAGCAAACCTGACTTGGTGTAGTTAAGATTCCAGCATAATTATAATTATGCTGGCAAGTCAGGTCCTATATAAACCCAAGCATTGTAGCACTAGCCAAGCTTTTGGCTCTTTGGTGAATGAAGTGTTGTTTACATTAAATCTCTTGATTGTGTGCTCAAATTAGAATTCCAAGGTGCTTTATTGATTCATATACTTGTTTGGATTCAATACAACACTTGTTGTATTCATCAATCCATTAGCTTCATCTTCATTCTTGATTGTTCTTAACTTTTTCATAGTGCAAACACTTAATCAATAGGTGTTTTGGACTAAAACAACCAACCACTGTGATCCAGATTAATATTGGGATCTACAGTTTCGAAGGTGCATTACCTTGGAATCCTTGATAGCTATCGGTCTTTCAACGTAGTTCAATCTTTCGTCCAATTCAATATCGTCGAGGAGCACGTATGTCGTTTCATCCGCTAAGCACTTTCTCAATTGTGACACATGGAATGTGTCATGTATTCCATCTAAGGTTGGCGGTAATTCCAACCGATATGCTACCTTCCTAACCCGAGCTAAAATATTGAAAGGTCCATTGTAACGGGGACCTAGCTTTCCTCGCTTATGGATGCGAATTATACCCTTCCATGGGGAAACCTTCAATAACACATGATCACCTATTTGAAACTCAATAGGACGTCTCCTTCAATCTGCATAGGCTTTTTATCGATCTTGAGCCGCCTTTAAACGGGCTCGCACGAGACCGATCTTTTCGTTAGTCTTAGCTACTACATCATTGGGCGCAATTTCTCTTTGCCCCACCTCTCCCCAACAAATGGGAGTTCTACACTTCCTCCCGTACAACATTTCATACGGTGCCATTTAAATGTTGTTATGGTAGCTATTGTTGTATGAAAATTCCACCAATGGCAAGTGGTCATCCTAGCTTCCCCCGAAATCTATCACACACGCTCATTACATGTCGATGAGTGTTTGAATGGTTCGCTCAGATTGACCATCCGTTTGGGGGTGGTAGGCGGTACTGAAGTGCAATTTTGTACACATACGCTCATGGAACCCTTGCCAATATCGAGATGTGAACCGGGTATCTCGATATGACACAATGGATACAGGGACCCCGTGACGCGATATTATGTCATTAACATAGATTTCCGCCATCTTTTCGGAAGAAGACGTCTCCCGAACGGGTAAGAAGTGCACGCTCTTGGTGAGACGGTCCACGATCACCCACATGGCATCGTGACCTTTCTTTGTCTTGGGAAGCTTGGTCACCAGGTCCATCGTCACTTCTTCCCATTTCCATACCGGAATCTCTAACGGTTGTAATTTTCCATATGGTTTCTTATGTTCTTCCTTTACCTGTGAACATGTCAGACATTTCGCAACGTACTTGACGATGTCACGTTTCATACCGGGCCACCAATAATTTTTCTTCAAGTCTCGATACATTTTTGTGGCTCCAGGATGGATCGAAAAGCGAGACATATGGGCTTTATCAAGTAACATAGTCTTTATCTCGCATGACCAAGGTATCCAGATCCGACCGAACCTCGTCTTTAACCTATTCGCATTTTCCTCCAGTTTAACTGCGAACCCTTTTGTCTTTCTTTCTTTGGATCCCCCATACTTAAAGACTTTGTTTGTGCTTCTTGTATTAACTTAAGAATTCGAGGAGTAATAATCATTCTCATTGACATCACTCGAATAGGAGACAGGTAATCCTTCCGACTCAAGGCGTCGGCCACGACGTTCACCTTTCCCGGGTGATTGAGAATATCACAATCATAATCCTTACCTCTAGCCAAAATCTTTGTCTCATATTTAGTTCCTTCTATTTGAAGATGTATTTGAGACTTTTATGATCCTAATAAACTGTACTCTTCGTCCCGTACAAGTAATGCCTCCATATTTTCAAGGCAAATACCACCACTGCTAGTTCCAAATCATGGGTCAGGTAATTTCCTTCATGCGGCTTCAACTGCCTTGACGCATATGCCATAACTCTACCCCTTTGCATTAAAACACATCCCAACCCTTGATGTGACGCGTCCGTAAACACAACCAAGTCTTCTGCGCCATCGGGTAGAGTCAATACCGGAGAGCTTGACAATTTTTCTTTCAAGGTTTGGAAAGCTTTATCTTGATCTGTGCCCCATAAAAACTTCTCATTCTTTTTCGTTAATTTAGTCAATGGCAAGGCTATTTTTGAGAAGTCTTGAATAAACCTCCTATAATAGCCCGCTAAGCTCAAAAAGCTTCTCACATTGCTAGGGTTCTTCGGGGGTACCCATTTCATAACGGCTTCGACCTTAGACGGGTCTACAAGGATGCCTTCCGCATTAGTCACATGGCCGAGAAATTATACCTCTCTAAGCCAGAAAGCACACTTAAAGAATTTTGCGTACAATTTCTCCTTGCGGAGTACTTCAAGGACTTTACGTAAATGATGTGCATGAACGGCTTCACTTCGAGAATACAACAAGATATCGTCAATAAAGACTATAATGAATTTGTCTAACATGGCTCGACATACCCGATTCATAAGATCCATAAAAGCGACAGGCACATTTGTTAGCCCAAAGGACATTACCAAGAACTCGTAATGTCCATATCGCCTTCTAAATGCAGTCTTTGCTACATTTTCATCCTGTACCCTTAGCTAGTGATATCCTGACCGCAAATCAATTTTAGAAAACCAGCTTGCCCCTTGCAATTGATCAAAGAGATCATCGATTCGGGGCAACGAGTAACGATTTTTCACGGTTAGCTTATTTAATTCTCGATAGTCGATGCACATGTGCATCGAACCATCTTTCTTTTTTTTTTACAAAAAGTACAGGGGCTCCCCAAGGCGATACGCTCAGGCGTATAAAACCCTTCTCACGTAATTCTTGTATTTGAGCCATTAACTCCCGCATTTCGTTGGGGGCGAACCTATAAGGAGCTTTGGCTATGGGTTTGGCATCAGGGTATAATTCAATCTTGAAGTCTACCTCACGCTCCGGTGGAAGCCCCGGTAAATCTTCCGGGAAAACATCAAGAAACTCGTTCACAACTTTGACATCTTCAATCCTTGGGGTGTCTTGTTTGGTATTTATCACATAAGGTAAAAATGCCTTGCTTCCATTTCGTACATACTTGAACACTTGAATTATAGAGCAAAGCTTCTAATCAACATTCCTTTCCCCTTGTATACTCACTCGTTTTCCCCCCGGTGTTAATACAGGAATAACCTTTCTCTTGCATTGGATTTCGGCATGATGTTTGGCTAGCCAATCCATGCCAACTACAACCTTGAATTCTCCGAATATCATAGGAAAAAGATCAATAGAAAACTTCTCTTCTTCAACAATGATTTCACAATTTCTACATACTTCGTGTTACAATTAACTCTTACTATCCGCTATCTCTACTTCTAAGGGTACTTGCCTTCTTTAGATTCTAAAAGAGGGGTGTGATGCTAATTCACTTGATACAAACGATCTACTGGCTCCAGTATCAAATAACACATACGTAGGTAACGAGTTCAATAAGAATATACCCGATACAATATTCGGGTGGTCCTTTACTTCATCAGTTGAAATCTAAAACATCCTCCCCTTAGCCTTTGGGGCGTCCTCCTTTCTTACTTCCTTGTTTGTCTTCTGTTGAAGGTTGGGGCATTCGATCTTAACGTGACTCGGTTGAAAACAGTTATAACACGTTCTGGTGGGATTAGGACATTTATAGTATGGATGTCCCTCTTGACCACAATTGTAGCATCCTTTCTTTCCCTTCAAGCATTCCCCCGTGTGTAACTTCCCACATATCTTGCATTTAGGGATGTTACCTTTCGCCTTATCTTTCTTGCCGTGATCTTGAAATTTCTACCTCTTTGACGGGATTGATTTGGGGACATTCTCAGACGCTCTCTTCTCGCCCCTTTCCACTTGTCGTTTCAGTTCAATTTCCCTATCCCGGGCCCAATTGATGAGCTCGTTCAAGGTTTCACATTTAGAGGGAGTAAGGAACTCCCGATACTTGGACTTGAGCATGTCATGATAGCGGATCATCTTCATTCTTTGGGTTCCCACTATTTCTCGAAAAATTTTCAGCTTGTTGAGAAATATATTGGTGATTTCATCGATTGATTCTTCGTTTTGGCGAAGACGTAAGAAATCTTCTTGGATCCTGTCAATGGCAGATTGCGGACAGTGATATTTTAGGAAAGGTTCCTTGAACACTTTCCATGTCAAGGTTTGAACTTTATCTTCCCCTATTTCTTTACAATAGGCATCCCACCGGTCTTTAGCTTGGAGTTGGAACAATCCGGTCGCGAAATGACACGTATCAACCCACACCCTTCCGTAACATCCCGTAACATCTCATAACATTCCGTACTTACCTGCTTTGTGCCTCGGAATGAACACACACTACGCACGAACTTTCGGTTTGAGTTCAAGCACTTGGTACTTAAATCCCTTAAACCTAGGCTCTGACACCAACTTGTAACGCCCACTGTTCACATTCAAAAATAAAAGTAATGACATACTAATTTTTAACAAAAAATGGGCATGACCCGTTCGTACTATGAGCGGTTCCCTGCTTTTAACAATCATCATTCACTAATTCTACGACACGTTCAAAAGACATAACAAAACTGTAAACAAAAAACCGTAACATTACGTTTTAAACATTTACCATCAACTAGGATTTTCCAAAAAGACATAGCATGTCAAGCTTTAAAGTCTAGCTACTAAACATAAGTTATTTACAACAAAAGTATTTTGGCCCATTAACATCTTTACATAAGTAGCGGAAGCGCATGGACCTCTTTACATAAGTATTTTGACCCATTAGACTTGAGTTTTACCTACATCACAACATCAAAGTAAACTTCATTATAATTAAAATTCCTTCCTTCTAACATAAGATTTTAACTCACGGATTTATGACAATCATGCCATTCACGTAACTTACAAATTTACTTGTTAAATGTAGTATCATCATTATTTTATTTGAATATGTTCCTAAAATGAACATCATACCTTCATTCTTATTCTTACATTCTAATCCTTTCGACCCGTTCATAAAGGATCTATATAAATTTCCTTCTATTGCATATCATTCTATTTTATTCGACCGATATGCAATGAGTTCTAAACATGGTTCTTCTCTTGACCATTCCAATTGCCACACTATATAGTAAAAGTAAAACTCTAATAAAACCATGAATCGTACAAGTAGCGTACCTCGTTCTTGATTTCCTTGTTGCTTCGCGTGACTTGAACTTTCCTCCTTTACACCTATACATAACCATTCATACTTAGAATTCATGCCGTATACACATTTACATACATTCTTTGATAAGATATCATATATTTTTAACACTTACTTCATAAGCACATTCAAATCACGATTTTACATAAGGTTTCTGACTAATATGGCTGAATTCTTAATTGAGGCATTTCATCAAACACTTGGTGTGCACAACATCAACAAAGCACAAGGTATAAGTGTTCATAGCATAGTTCTACTTGTTCATTTTCTAGTTTAACAAAATTCAATCAAATTCATACCTTTCTTTCATCCTACATCAACTTATCTAATTTCTCTATTGTTGGTGCATATGTCTGTCGACTTTGTCTTGTATCGAGTCTTGTAATAGATTAGATAGATCAAGGCACGATATACGAGAAAAACAAGAAAAATATAGGTTGTGGCCATTTCGCACGAAATGGAATATGCCCATTTCGTACGAAATGGAAATGTCCATTTCGCACGAAATGGTAAGTCCATTTCGTGTGAGACTGTCTGGTGCCGAATGGGTTATCTATAAATATTAGCCTTGAGTCTTTCATTTGTAACTTTCTGATTCCGGTACCGAAGTGTCTACAGGCTGTAAAACGTTGTTATATCAATAAACAAGACAATTAGAGTGTATATCAAGCTAATTCAACATCAATATGTTTGTTTCTGCCTCTCGTATTGACTTGAACTCTTCTGAACGACTCGTTTTGGTCGTGCAAACGATCCTATAAGTGGTATCAGAGCTCAGGAGGAAGAGTTCTTTCCGAATTCAGCTTGATATCATAAAATTCTGACTTCTACACCTTCTTTTACACAGTTTTCAAAATTAAACAAGATTTCACGGTTAAAATGGGCTAATTTTCACTCATAACACGCGAAAAACTGTTTTAACAAATCCTTGAAAGAATTAGACCTAAAAATCGACCTAAAACCTGATCAATTTGACAAAAATCTGGCCGAGAGTATGACATCAGCACCATTTCGCACAGATTTAACCTTCATTTCGCTTGAAACAACACTCCATTTCGCACGAAGTGGGTACAGAGGTCCATTTCGTTTGAGAGTTGTGCCATTTCGTATGAAATCATCGATTTCGCATCAAGTGATCCCATTTCGTTTGAAAGTGAAGCAGTTCGCATCAAGAGGTCCATTTCGTTAGAAAGGTCCATTTCGTTTGAAGAGGTCCATTCCGCACCAAATCTAATTCGTGTGAATAGTGCCATTTCGTTTGAAAACTGAGTTTGTGAAACATTTTACCGAGACATGGAAGAAGAGTTTTACAACGCGTTTGCTACCGCCCCGGGTACTCCTGTTACCATTGCTCAGAGCGTGAACATGGAAAATGAAACAGGATCGTTACAGAAACCTCCAAAGTTGATGGGTATTGAAGAATATTATTGTTGGCAAGACCGTTTCGAAAATTGGGTTCAAGCAAATCATTTAAGGTCTTGGGAGTGTATTGAAAAGAAGTATGTTAAACCTCGTACAGATTTGGGAGTTAACAAAACTATTTCTGAATTGTCAGATAAAGAGAGAGACATGTACAAGGCAGAAAAGATGATGATCAGTCTACTCCAGCAAGCTGTGAAAGAAGACATCTTCATATTACTTCCACACGATAGTACTTCACGTTCGATTTGGGAAGCACTTTGATCAGGAGTACTTCATGTACAAGGCAGAAAAGATAAGGGAAGTACGGAGATGATCAGGAGTAACAAATCATTGTTAAAGAAAGAATTTGACTTGTTTACTAGCTTGCAGGGTGAATCTACAAAGAAGCTCATTTAAAGATATTGTCATTTAGTGCGATTAATGTGACAACTGGCACCAAACCGGTAATTTCCGTACACCTTAAATTGTTATTTAATGACTGTAGTTATGTGCTTAAATGTCAAAATTGTCTGATTTCATACTATACATGTGAATTCATGCACGTTGTATACTACAAGAATTACTTTATGCATTAATGAACAAGCGTTGCATCAGAAATACTAGTAAACTCACCGGTAAGACATAATGTGTCAACAGAACTGCAGAAAGCAGTCAGACGTTAGAATTAGGGCCTAGGTGTAGGTCCAACGACAAGAATACATTAAAACCCAAGAGTACATACAAGGGTTAACATATAGACATTCCGGAAGCTAGAATAAGCACTAAAAAGCACCCGAAACGCACTTTAAGTGCAGAATTTTATTAAATTCAGCTCAAATCAGCTTTTAAACATATAAATATCATGCAGAAATTTCGTTTTATCATCCAGAATACTTCCCTAAGTGTCGGGAATTAAAAGGGCTACAAAAGGGCACATAAAAGACACTATACGGTGCAATTTAGCACTTTAACGAACCAGTAATTAACCGAACAACCGGGCATTGCCCGGAACACTAAAATATTGCAAGAAGCATTATTTTTATTTTTCTGAGCTAGTTAGGGTCCCCGAACACCCTAACACACTATATATTAGACAACACACTTAAACCACCAACAAATCACTTAACCTCCTAACCAACTAAACTAATCAACCATTTCAACCCAACTAGAACCCCCCTTCCCCCAACCATAAGGTTACAAGGGGATATCCCACCCCTTGATCTTCTTGATTTATTTAATATAAATGCCATGTACTTGGGGAGCATTATATCTAGTGGGCAAAAGAGTGTTGGAAAAATTATATAACTAACCACAAGTTCTTCACATCTTCAAATCATCTACATCATTCAACAAAAACTCTCTCATCTCTCCCTCTAACCTCACAGCTCCAACCATACACACACACACATCCATTTCAAGCATTCTAAGGTGACTCCAAGGTGTAAGAAGCAAAGTTAGGAAGTGGGGAAGCGACGGAACTTGAAGGACCTTCTGCTTGTGCTTTTAACCAACCCATTTATCCTCTTGATCATCCTTAGCCTTGTGCTAGTGGTAAGAACATTGATCTCTTCATTTATCATCATATGGAAGTGGTTAAAGTAGGTTCATATTGATAAATTTAAAGAAACACTAAGAAACATGAAGATGAAACATGAACATAAACTCTAAATATAAAGAAATCATGTTGTTTTAGTGTTGATAGACTTGTTGATTATTGTTTATTGCAGAAGTTACGTTGACCATCATACAATCTAGCTAGATCATGATTAAAAACATGATCTAGCAAGATAAGGGGATGAACATGTTAAAGTTATGGATCATCCTCACTAAAGTCATGAACTTGAATGAAAATAAATGTTTTCTTGTAAAACAAAGATCAAAATGCAAAATGAGTTATAATCTTGTAGATCCAAATATCCATGAGTGGTTTTTCAAAAGAACCAAGTTAAAAATACAAGTTTTGCTTAATCTTGGTTCTTAAACAAATAAACCTTATTTTTGGTGGTTAATAAAGTAAAGATACACATGTGTAACAAGAAAAATACAAGAAGTAGTATTTTTAGAAAATATTGTCACAAGTTGAAAAGAACTAAATTCTTTAAAAATGAAGCTTTTAAAGAAACAAACACACTTTAAAGAGTAACAAGACTTACTAAATATCCTAGTAAGTTACTACACATTTTTATAAACTTTCAAGTTCATGAGATAGAAAAATTAGTGTATATTGTTGATGATTGTTGTTGATGTTGTTGTTGATCTAAAAGAAAATAAACACATGTTTTGAAAACATGGAAAACCTCCATTTTTAGGGGAAACTATGTCAAAATTTTTATAAATTTTGACACTTAGAAAAATATATAAGTTTTGAAAAACTTATTCCCTAAAAATGTATACCAAGGTATTTACCAAGGTTTCCCTAATTTTTGAGTTAAGAAACGATGATTTCGTCAAGGTTAAAAATTGACATTAAGTATGTATATTTTGAGAAAAATATATATATTATTTTATCACCAAACTTTGTGCTAAATGTATGTAGTATGTATTATACGTACTAGTGTATTAGGGCTTGAAAATACACTAAATACTCTTGAGAAGTAAAAACACAAAAATACACATACAACATACTTAGACAAATGCAAGAAAATATATTTGTGAAAATATATTAGTTGATAGAATAAATAACTTGGACAAGTTATGGGCATAAAATGAAGTTTTGAACAAAGATACATAATTCGGGTGCAAAGTGCAAAATACAAGATACTTATATTAATTTTTGAAAATAATATAAGTAAGATACATAGTTAAAAATATAAAATATGTTTTAACACAACAATACAAATACAAAAGACAGTGACTTGTGCTTGTACGATACAAGTCTAGTGACTAACAATAATAAAACACGTTTAGGTCACGACACACTATAAGCAAATCCGGTGAAGTTTACGACGCAAGGAACGCAAAGTTGTGAGTTCATGCTCCCTCTTTTCTTTTAACTGTTTTCAGTTTTATAACTTCGGGGGGGGGGGGGGGGAATACATGTTACAATGTTTATAAATGGTATGATGATACGAGAAATGATACATGATACGAGAAATCGTGTCACGAATAGGGTACCATAAGCACCATTGATCAACAATATACCTAGACCGCAGAACAAAAGGTTAGATCTAACGGGTGTCGGGCAGCCACACTCTTGGTGAGAACGAGTACCAATTAGTGCTTTTGTGTCTCATAATATGCCAATTAGAAAATGCCTAAGGTTTGGTTGCTTCCTATGTCGTGTCACATATTAATGGCCTTGCAACCCATTAACAACTTAATACATACATGAATACTTGATTTATACATGAATACTCGAGTTACACAAAATACATACCATGTTTTTCACACAAGTATACACACGTTCAACACGAAAACTGCATTAATTCACACCAACATTATGTTGACGTTTTTTTTTTTCCAAAACTCACATGTATTTCAGGTAACTAGAAGTGGATGTGCGCGTGGCCTTACTCTTGCTCGTGGATGTCGCATATGTTTATCTTTAAATGAAGTTGTAAACTTTTTAGACAATGTTTTATGCTATCTCGCGATGTAAACGCTAACTTATGTTTTCAAATTATGAAATGTTTGGTATTTGAAGTTATTTTTACGAGCATGTAGTATGTTTACCTTTCATATGCAATGAGAACCTTTCATGATCACACCTCGTGCTTCCGCCGCAGAAAGGGGTGTGAACCAGGATTCCTTCTCGAGTCTAGTCTACAATCTCTAGGATCCTATCACGAAAACAATTTTTCAAAAGTTTTCATTGCATAAAACTTCCCCCGACATCCATTATCTGAGACCGTTCACAAAGAATCAAGAAATGACACTACGAGACTTAGAGTGCAATAGGGTAGCACTTGTCTGTGATTAAGAATTTCTTACAATTATGTGTGATAATTGATATACATATATATATATATATATATACATATGCTAGAAGTAGAATGTCACACGTATATGTGACCTTGCCTGAAAACAGTGACCTACCTGAAGGAAGGGATACGACGATGAAACGAACTATGCAGACTGTGCAAGGAGTTACGTAATTATGGATGCATACATAATTATGGAATTCAGTGCACAGAAACCACAGCAAATCTTGTCACGTATAGATTTCCTCAGTGCAAGAAAAGGGCAATGTGAACACCTTTCCCAATAAATACTCTTATGGAGTAATGACTTAGGGTATAAAGACAAGAACCGCCAATGTGAAGTAAGGTGTTTACCTAATTATACATGTTTGTTGCTGTATGAATTGATTTATGCATTGCGCGTATCGTTTGATGTCACTATGTGGTATATGCCTGCGTATATACGTATACTGCTACTGTCTCGTAGGACGATATCAAACAAATGTCTAACCCTATTGTGTTATGTTCTGTCAGAACATGGCACCCAGGAAAGTTGTGAACGCTCGCGATCAACCTCCTCCTCCCCCACTGCCAAGAACTGCTGAAGAGTTGAACGCTCTACTGGAAGAAAGAATCTCCGCTGCTATCGCCCAATACGAGGCGAACCGTACTCAAGACAGTGGAGGACCAAGCAATGCTAGGCGCAACGGGAATGGAGATTCGTCTGGAGGAAACGCAACTCAAGGTAACCTTAAGACAATTTGATAAGCATGGGGAAATTTATGAACGGTCTTTGTTTCATTATTTCTTCGATTGCTCACAAGTGAATTGGTTAGATCAATTACAGGCTGCACCTTCAAGCAGTTCCTCGACTGCAAACCACTGAACTACGATGGCACTGGAGGAGTAGTGGCGTTTATACGTTGGATAGAGAAGACTGAAGCCACCATCCGTATGAGCAAGTGTACTGCGGATCAACAAGTCACTTTTGCTACTGGGTTGTTTGTCGATGAAGCTCTGACATGGTGGAATTTGCAAGTTCAAACCCTGGGCTATGATGCCGCGTATGGCATGACTTGGGATGAACTGAAAGAGAAAATGAGAGAGAAGTACTGCTCTCGTGCCGAACTCCAAAGGTTGGAGACGGAGTTCTGGCACTTGACTATGGTAGGTGCTGACATCACTGGGTATACTCGAAGGTTCCATGATTTGTCTAGGGTGATTCCCTACATGGTGACTCCGGAATTTAAGCGCGTTGAACGCTACATTTGGGGACTGCCCCAGAGTTTCGCGGCATGGTAACTTCGGTCAAACCTCAAACAATCACCGAGGCTGTAACTCTGGCTGTCAGCCTTACTGAAGATTGTGTTCGTATGAAGAAGCTATCACTGAACCCAACTGAAAATACCGAGACGCATGCTGAGTCATCCGGTTCAAGAAAAGGAAACATGCAAACCTGAATTAAGCAACTAGTAACAACAAGGGTTTCAACAACAAGAAGCGTGACACCAACCCACCTAAAGAGGCAAGAACCCTTGCAGCAGCAAATGATACTGCAGCCAAAGGCTACCAAGGCACCCTGCCTAAATGCCAAAAATGCAAGTATCATCACGAAGGAGCTTGTCGCGTTCCAAGGTGCGACAAATGTGGTAGGTTGGGTCATCAAACAGAAGACTGTTAGGGAAAATGAAACAGGAACGGAAATGGAATTCGCAACGGCACTGGTAATAGAAACAACGGTGGGAACGGTAATGGCAATGGTAACCGGGTTGGGAATTAAGCTGGACGAAAACAAGGATGCTTCAGTTGTGGAAGCAATGAACATTGCATGAAAGACTGCCCGAAGAGAAACAACGCTCAGGCTCGAGCATTTGTGATTGGAGCAATGGACGCACGCGAGGACCCTAATGTGGTCACCGGTACATTTCTCGTTAACAATCACTTTGCATCCATATTATTTGACAGTGGTGCCGATTATAGTTTCATGTCTGTGGAATTAAACGTATGCTTGGGATAGAGTCTAGTAGATTGGATATTCCTTACTCCATAGAACTAGCCAATGGTAAACTTGGTGAACGAAGATTTAGCATCGACCTCTTACCTATTCAATTGGTTAGCTTCGATGTAGTAGTCGGAATGGACTGGTTGTCCAAGAACAAAGCTGAAGTTATTTGTCATGAGAAGATCATTCGCATCCCTTTGACGAATGATGAAACTCTCATCGTACGTGGAGAAGGACGAGATGCGCCGCTGCGAATCATCAGTTGCATGAAGGCACATAAGTGCTTAAGGAAAGGATATGTTGCTTTCTTAGCTCACGTTGTAGACAAGAAGGCTGTGGAGCCGAAACTCAAAGACATTCCTGTGGTGAAGGAATTCCCTGAGGTTTTTCCCGAAGATCTGCCAGCACTACCTCCGCAACGACAAGTCGAATTCCGCATCGACTTGGTTCCAGGAGCCGCTCCTGTAGCCAAGGCGCCCTATCGATTTGCACCATCCGAAATGCAAGAATTATCTACACAAATCCATGAGTTGCTGGATAAAGGATTCATAAGGCCGAGCTTCTCGCCTTGGGGAGCTCCGGTATTGTTCGTGAAGAAGAAAGATGGAACTCTGCGGATGTGCATCGATTACAGAGAACTGAACAAGCTCACTGTCAAGAATCGGTACCCACTACCGAGGATTGATGACTTATTTGATTAGTTACAAGGATCAAGCTACTATTCCAAGATCGATCTTCGATCTGGATACCATCAGCTAAGGATACAAGAGGAAAGCGTACCAAAGACTGCATTCAGAACACGCTATGGGCATTATGAGTTTCTTGTGATGCCATTCGGACTGACGAACGCGCCAGCGGTATTTATGGATCTGATGAACCGCGTATGCAAACCATACCTCGATAAATTCGTGATTGTATTTATCGATGATATCCTGATCTACTCACGGACGAAAGAAGAGCACGAGCAACACCTCAGAACCATATTGGAACTACTGAAGAAAGAGAAACTCTATGAAAAATTCTCAAAGTGCGAATTCTGGATTTGCGAAGTTCAATTTCTTGGTCACGTTGTGAATGAGAAGGGCATTCACGTAGACCCATCCAAGATTGAAGCCATAAAGAATTAGGAAGCCCCAAAAACCCCAACTGAAGTTCGTCAATTTTTGGGCTTAGCGGGCTATTATCGACGGTTTATTTAGAATTTCTCAAAAATAGCTCAACCGCTAATGACCCTTACGCAGAAAGACAAGAAGTACGACTGGGGTGACAAGCAAGAAGAAGCCTTCCAACTACTAAAAAACAAGCTTTGCGATGCACCAATACTATCATTACCCGAAGGCACAGAATACTTCGTGGTATACTGCGACGCTTCACGACAAGGTTTGGGTTGCGTGCTTATGCAACGCCAGAAGGTCATTGCTTACGCTTCAAGACAATTGAAAGTACATGAAAGGAACTACGCCACGCACAACTTGGAACTGGGTGCGGTGGTATTCGCCTTGAAGATCTGGCGACACTATCTGTATGGTACTCGATGTTCAATCTTCACGGATCACAAAAGCTTGCAAAACATACTTGACCGGAAGGAACTAAACATGCGTCAGCGGTGATGGGCCGAGTTGCTAAACGATTACGACTGTGAGATTAAGTACCATCCTGGAAAGGAAAATGTTGTAGGGGACGCTTTAAGTCGAAAAGAAATGGTTAAGACCCTAAGGGTTCGAGCATTGGAAATGACTATTCGAACGAACCTCACTTCACGTATTCGTGACGCACAACAAGAAGCTCTTAAAATGGAAAACCGTAAAGCCGAATATCTCCGGGGTGCATTGAAATATATGGTGCCAAATGAAGAGGGAGCCTTATACTTTAAGAAACGTATATGGGTTCCGCTCTATGGTGGCCTACGAGAAGTCATCCTTGATGAAGCGCATAAATCGAGATACTCGATCCATCTAGGATCGGACAAGATGTATCAAGACTTAAAGGAATACTATTGGTGGCCGAGACTTAAAAGCGATGTTGCTGTCTACGTTGGAAAGTGCCTAACCTGTGCTAAGGTTAAGGCTGAATATCAGAAACCGTCTGGCCTACTACAACAACCAGAGATTCCAATGTGGAAGTGGGAGCAAATCTCGATGGACTTCATAAGGAAATTACCCAGGACCCCTAGAGGGCACGATATGATATGGGTGATAGTCGATCGGCTAACGAAGTCTGCGCATTTCCTACCAATCCGAGAGAAGGATAGCACTGGAAAGCTTGCTGAGATATACCTAAAAGAAATTGTGATGCGTCATAGAGTGCCTATTTCAATTATTTCAGACAGAGATGGACGCTTTGTCTCAAGAATCTGGCGATGCCTTTGGATCTCAATTAGATCTGAGCACGGCATTCCATCCACAAACAGACGGCCAGAGTGAACGAACCATACAAACATTAGAAGATATGCTTCGTGCATGCGTCATGGACCTAGGCGGCAGCTGGGATACTCATCTACCCTTAGTTGAGTTTTCCTACTATAACAGTTATCATACAAGCAAAAAAGCCGCACCGTTCAAAGCTCTGTATGGCCACAAGTGTCGCTCGCCCTTATGTTGGGCAGACGCTGGAGACAAAAGAATGGTTGGTCCTAAACTTGTACAAGAGACGACCGACAAGATTACCCAGATCCGAGAGCGCATTAAGGCGGCTTGAGATCGACAAAAGAGCTACGCAGATCGAAGACGAAAACCGTTGGAGTTCGAGGTGGGAGACAAAGTTTTGCTAAAAGTCTCACCTTGGAAGGGCGTAGTGCGATTCGGAAAGCGTGGAAAGCTGAATCCACGATACATCGGACCATTCAAGATTTTGGAAAGAATTGGCACCATAGCGTACAAGTTGGAATTACCGGAAGAGCTTAATGGAGTACATGAGACGTTCCATGTGTCCAACCTCAAGAAGAGTCCAACACAAGAAAACGTGATCATCCCTGCGGATGAAGTGCATAATGACGACACCCTCCGATTTACAGAACAACCTATTGAGGTTACCGACTGGAAAGTCAACAAGACAAGAAGGAGCAGTGTCAAACTTGTCAAAGTACGTTGGAACTCTAAAATGGACCCGAGTACACATGGGAATGTGAAAACCAGTTCAAAGAAAAGTATCCCCACCTGTTCAAGAAGGCTCCTGCCAGAGCTAGTTCGGCCTGAATTTCGGGACGAAATTCTTTTAATGGGGGGAGACTGTGACAACTGGCACCAAACCGGTAATTTCCGTACACTTTAAATTATTATTTAATGACTGCAGTTATGTGCTTAAATGTCAACATTGTCTGATTTCATACTATACATGCGAATTCATGCACGTTGTATACTACAAGAATTACTTTATGCATTAATTAACAAGCGTTGCGTCAGAAATATTAATAAACTCACCGGTAAGACATAATGTGTCAACAGAACTGCAGAAAGCAGTCAGGCGTTAGAATTAGGGCCTAGGTGTAGGTCCAATGACAAGAATACATTAAAACCCAAGAGTACATACAAGGGTTAACATATAGACATTCCGGAAGCTGGAATAAGCACTAAAAAGCACCCGAAACGCACTTTAAGTGCATAATGTTATTAAATTCAGCTCAAATCAGCTTTTAAACATATAAATATCGTGCAAAAATTTCGTTTTATCATCCAGAATACTTAACTAAGTGTCGGGAATTAAAAGGGTTATAAAAGGGCACATAAAAGACACTATACGGTGCAATTTAGCACTTTAACGAACTAATAATTAACCAAACAACCGGGCATTGTCCGGAACACTAAAATATTGCAAGAAGCATTATTTTTATTTTTTTGAGCTAGTTAGGGTCCCTGAACACCCTAACACACTATATATTACACAACACACTTAAACCACCAACAAATCACTTAACCTCCTAACCAACTAAACTAATCAACCATGTCAACCCAACTAGAACCCCCCCTCCCCCAACCATACGGTTACAAGAGGATATCCCACCCCTTGATCTTCTTGATTTATTTAATATAAATGCGATGTACTTGGGGAGCATTATATCTAGTGGGCAAAAGAGTGTTGGAAAGATTATATAACTAACCACAAGTTCTTCACATCTTCAAATCATCTTCATCATTCAACAAAAACTCTCTCATCTCTCCCTCTAACCTCACGGCTCCAACCATACACACACACACACATCCATTTCAAGATCCATATCAAGCATTCTAAGGTGACTCCAAGGTGTAAGAAGCTAAGTTAGGAAGTGGGGAAGCAACGGAACTTGAAGGACCTTCTCCTTGTTCTTTTAACCAACCCATTTGTCCTCTTGATCATCCCTAGCCTTGTGCTAGTGGTAAGAACATTGATCTCTTCATTTATCATCATATGGAAGTGGTTAAAGTAGGTTCATATTGATAAACTTAAGGAAACACAAAGAAACATGAAGATGAAACATGAACATAAACTCTAAATATAAAGAAATCATGTTGTTTTAGTGTTGATAGACTTGTTGATTATTGTTTATTGTAGAAGTGACGTTGACCATCATACAATCTAGCTAGATCATGATTAAAAACATGATCTAGCAAGATAAGGGGATGAACATGTTAAAGTTATGGATCAACCTCACTAAAGTCATGAACTTGAATGAAAATAAATGTTTTCTTGTAAAATAAATATCAAAATGAGTTATAATCTTGTAGATCCAAATATCCATGAGTGGTTTTTCAAAAGAACCAAGTTAAAAATACAAGTTTTGCTTAATCTTGGTTCTTAAACAAATAAACCATATTTTTGGTGGTTAATAAAGTAAAGATACACATGTGTAACAAGAAAAATACAAGAAGTAGTATTTTTAGAAAATATTGTCACAAGTTGTAAAGAACTAAATTCTTTAGAAATGAAGCTTTTAAAGAAACAAACACACTTTAAAGAGTAACAAGACTTACTAAATATCCTAGTAAGTTACTACACATTTTTATAAACTTTCAAGTTCATGAGATAGAAAAATTAGTGTATATTGTTGATGATTGTTGTTGATGTTGTTGTTGGTCTAAAAGAAAATAAACACATGTTTTGAAAACATGGGAAACCTCCATTTTTAGGGGCAACTCTGTCAAAATTTTTATAAATTTTGACACTTAGAAAAATATATAAGTTTTGAAAAACTTATTCCCTAAAAATGTATACCAAGGTATTTACCATCAACAACAATCATCAACAATATACACTAATACATACCATGTTACATGAATACTTGATTTATACATGAATACTCGAGTTACACAATATACATGCCATGTTTTTCACACAAGTATACACACGTTCAACACGAAAACTGCATGAATTCACACCAACATTATGTTAACGTTTTTTTTTCAAAACTCACATGTATTTCAGGTAACTAGAAGTGGATGTGCGTGCGGCCTTACTCTTGCTCGTGGATGTCGCATATGTTTTTCTTTAAATGAAGTTGTAAACTTTTTAGACAATGTTTTATGCTATCTCGCGATGTAAACGCTAACTTATGTTTTCAAATTATGAGATGTTTGGTATTTGAAGTTATTTTTACGAGCATGTAGTATGTTTACCTTTCGTGTGCAATGAGAACCTTTCATGATCACACCTCGTGCTTCCGCCGCACAAAGGGGTGTGACAATCAATGTCTCTTTTGGATATCAACAAAGATCGAGAAGAATGGGTTGATAAATTAGCTGATGCTTTACCTCAGAAAGAATGGGGTACATATCTGATGATCTTAAAGAACACCGGAGAATATGATAAATTGACAATTTCTCAGTTTATTGAAAAACTTGAAGGACAAGATCTTGAACAACAAAAGATTGCTAGAATGAACAATCCAAGTGGTCAACAAGACATCAAGACGTATTACAAAGGGAATGTTCAGAATGTTGAAGCTAGTCCGAAGGTCCAAACCGCTTTCAGTGCAGAAAACTCATCTGGATCAGTTAATCAAAGTCCAATCAGTAACAGTGGATTTTCTTCATACTCAAGTGTTAATCCGAATGTTTCAACCTCAAGTTATCAGTCTCAAAGCTCAAACAACGGTAATGGTCATGTGTTACACTGCAACATCGTGTTGCAGCTTCAGAATGGTCAAAATTTCTCTGAAGAAGTCGCTAAAGGTCATATGGCATTACTAGCTACAGTGTTAGAATCATATGAGGGTTTGGTTGCAGGAAAAATCGGAAATCCCATGCTAACAAAAGAGGATTACGATCTGAAGAAATAGAGCCTATGGATATTAAGTGGTGTTTGGCGAGTGTGTTGAGGAGAGCTGAGAAATTTAAGCTGATTACTAGAAGGGATGACTTTCGTGATGCTAATGTTTCTACTTTAGGTTTTGATAAATCTAAAGTTACTTGTTTTTGATGCAGGGAAAAAGGACATTTCAAGAGGGAATGTACCAATCGAGAAGCAGGTGGAGCTCAGAATCCGTTCGGGAATAATGATTATTATCGAAAAGCTATATATCAACAAGTTGCTCAACAACCGTCATCATCCCATGCTATTGAAGATGGAAAGAAGAAAGCTTATCTCGTAAATCAAGATGATGAAAGAATTGCAGAAGGTTTTAGCTGGGACAAATATATTCCGGCTGATTCAAAGTTTGGAGCATTCATTGCACAAATAGTTCAAGAACCAGATTTGATGAAAGAGTGGATGGATGTGTTCGCCAATAGTGAGAAAAGTCAACATGGAGAGTCTGTTTCTTCAGATGACAGTTTAGAACAGACACAAGTGTTTGATCAATCATCAACTGATAGCAGTGATGATGAAGAAGAAATACAAATAAACATTGGAAAAACTCAATTATCTTCTGAAATTTTCAAATTTTATTTTGCAGATAGATTGGAGAAACTAAAAGAGAAGCGAGCAGCAAAAAAACACAAAAAGAAAAAATGCGAGAATGTTGCTCAAGGAGAGAAGCATGAACAAATGAAGAAGTTAGAGTTGCTGAGAAGGTGGTTGAAGTTGAGAAGGTGGTTGAAGTAGAAAAGATAGTTGAAATTGAAAAGATTGTTGAAGTCACAAAACCTTGTCTAAAATGTTCAGAATCTTGCAAACATTGTGAAGAAAAAGACAAGAAGTATAGTGAACTCGACAAGATGAAAGAAAAATTATTGTTCGATGTAAAATATGTGAAAGAATCATATGATGTTTTGAACAAAACAGTTAACAGTTTGTAAAAGAATGGTCAAGTACTACAATGCAACATTGCATTAAATCTTGAGAATGGTCAAAATTTCTCGGAAGAGGTTGCTAAAGGTCATATGTCTTTGTTGGTGACTGTTTTAGAGTCGTATGAGAGTTTGGTAGCAGGAAGGATTGGAAATCCAATGTTGACCAAAGAAGATTATGATCAGATAGATGCTGAAGAAATGGAACTTATGGATATAAAGTGGTGTATGGCTAGTGTGTTGAGAAGAGCTGGGAAGTTTAAACAGATCACTTGAAGAGATGATTTCCGTGATGCTGGAACTTCACCTTTAGGCTTTGATAAATCTAAAGTTACTTGTTTTTGTTGAAGGGAAAAGGGGCATTTAAAGCGAGAATGCACAAATCGCGAAGCAAGTGGAGCTCAAAATCCATTTGGCAACAATGATTGTCATCGAAAGGCGATTTAGCATCAAGTTGCTCCGCATCAACAACAATCTTCACAAACTGCACATGCTAGGAAGGAACTGATCGAAGAACCATCAACGAGGAGAGCTTGTTTTGGTCTGATAGATTAAGATGATGAAAGAATTCCAGAAGGTTTCAATTGGGATAATTATGATCCTAACAGACCTTCAAATATGAAAGCAGCATTCGTTGCTCAAATTTTTGAAGATTCAACTGCTGAAGAAGAAATGGCGTATGTTTATTACGAATCTCAGCAATACAGTCCGAAAAAGAGAGAAGAAGAACCAATTTCAACAAAAAAGGCTACAGAAAAAGCTCCAATCTTTGATCACTCATCAGGTGAAGAGAGTGACGATGATAGTGAAGAAATTCAAAAACTTGAAAATTATGCAAGAAAATTTTCACCTGATAGTGATGATGATAATCTGTATTTTGCAGGTAAAATGGTAGAGGGCAAAGAAAGACAAGCTGCGAAAAAGAAGAATCACAAGGCAGCAACTGTTAAAGAAAAAGATGAAAGTGATGATGAAAATGTTCGAGTGATTAAGAAGCAGGTTAAAAAAAATTCCAGCTGTTAAGGTTGAGAAGGAAACTGATACTGAAAAGATGCCTGAGAAGTGTGAAAATTGTGATATTGTGAAAAAGGCACAACAACAAATTGATTCATAACATGAAAAGACTGAAAGAATCATATGATGTTTTAAACAAAACAATGAATCAATATAACAAGTCAAGCAGTGAACAAAAGCAGTGAACAAGCGATAGCTATGAAGACACTCAATGGAGCATTCATGATGAAGAAGAAAATCATCAATAATTACATTGAGAAATGTGCTATCAGAGGATAGAAACTGAGAGAGTAAACAGGTTATTGAAAAGTTATTCATGTGCTTCTTACGTGATTGACAGGATTTATCCTACAGTGGAAGGCATGAAAGCGTTTGAAGAAGAAAAACCTGAAGAAAAGAATTATGGTAAGAAAAATAGTATCGATTATCCAAAGTGTCCACCTCGGCTGAAAATAGATATTCTCTACGAAATTCTAATTCAAAAAGAGTCAAAAATGCAACCAATCTAAAGTGGGAATATGAACCTTCAGATGGATTGCCAGATAATATTGATGTCACATTCACATCGTCTGATACTGATCATGAGTCTGAGTTAATAAAGAAAGTAGTCGATCAGGTGTTGGATAAAGATGAAACGGAGGAGTCAGAGTCAAAGTCAAAGTTTGACACTTCAAGTTCATCAGTCAAAAAGGGCAAAAGGGTTTACAATAAAGATTTTCTGATGTCACAAAATAATTTGAATGATGAAACATTCAAAGTAGCATATACTTTGAATAATTCTGACAAATTATATTTTGATGAAAAATTTCCAATAAGAGGTGTTAAAACTGAATGATTAACAAGGTTTTCAAATTAACAGAAATTAATATTTCTGAAATAAAAGATATAAATCTTAATGAAAAACCTAAAAAGTACACCTCAAGAGTTCAACAATGGTAAAACAAGAAAAAAGATTACAGTTCTGGTTTTGGTGATCGAAAGAAACCAAACCATAACAGTAATTTCAAAAAGAAAGGCTTAGGTTTTATTCCACCAGAAAATTATAAAAATGAGAAACTTTATAAACCAAAAACTAAATTTGTTTCAGGAGCAAGTTCGGAAGAAGAGGAAAAGAGCTCATTCTGGAAGCAATCCAACAAAGAATTCCTTGCTAAGAAGCATGAGGGAATGAAGAATGAAGCTGTTCAGAAGAAGGAAACAAGAACCTGTTATCAATGTCAAAAAATTGGGCACATTGCATTGAACTGTCCAAAGGCAGCCCAAACAAAACAGGGAGTTTCTAAAAAATTGAAAGAAAAGATGATTGATATTGAACCACCAACCGAACAATTTAAAGTGTTCAAAAATTCAAAATTTGAGGTTGGTGAGAGTTCAAAAAGTTTTTACAAAAGAAAAGTGAAGCTTAACAACCAAAAGTGGGTTGTTTAGAAATAAGATGTTAGTTCTGGCGATGAATCTGACTCGTCAAAGTCAGAAGAGCCACAAGTTGAGTTAAACAGAGAAAATTCAGTTCTGCCATTGGATGATGCAAACTTTCCACCATTGCGGACTGAAAATTTTAAACAAAAAGTTGGAAAAGTAGAGATTTCGAATCAATTCTATTCTGAAAAGAAAGAATTTGATGTCGAAAAAGCCTTTAACCTTAAAGCTCTAAATATTTTTGGAAAAATGGTTGACGGGAAGGTCAAAGGGGTAAAGGAATACTATGAAAAGAAGAAGAAAGGAAAGAAACCGAGAAATGATGACTCGGAATCTCCCAAGGACCATCGACTTGTCGGAACTCCCAGGTTGGTAATTGGGGAGTAGGAATCGGCATCTTTCTTGAGAAATTCACATCTGTGAAATTTCGACTTACAAGTGGTATTGTTGATAAGAACCTACAAGTGTTAAATTTTTACAAGTGGATAAGAAAAAAAGGAAAAGTGATTGTTCCTACAAGTGGTTAATCAAGGTCATTAAATTGAACTTGATTTAACATTCATACAACTGGTAATTGGAGAACAAAATGATGAATTAAACCCCAATCTTACAAGTGGTATCAACAAAACAAATTTTCCGGGAAAACCATTTTGATTAAAACAAACTTAAGTGTTTTGAAATCATAATGGGAAAATAGTTTGTTGTCAGGGGGAGTTCTGATTGTTTATGCCAAGTGAATGGAGAATTGAAGCAATTCACATCGGTTTGTCAAATTTTCATTAAATGGTTTTGAATTTTAGGGGGAGTAAGAAATTTTAGAAAATCCAAAAAAATTAGAAAATATTGAAAAAGCCAAAAACATGATAAAATCTAAAATCCAAAAACATCGAAAAAAAACAAAAATGAGTTTTGTTGTGAAAAAAGAGGAAATGATAGTACATCAGTTGACAATCACAGTATGCTAAAGAATTGGAAAGTAAATATGTGATAACCGGTCTCACTGATGATATGCCAGTAGGTTTTTACACGCTTAGTAGATTGTTGTCGAGATATAAACCTAAATATCATAACTTACATATTTCGTGGGGAACATCTCTCGGATATATAGGTAACCCCTGAAATCTTGTTTGAAGGGCTTTCTATTTCTGACATACTAGGTCTTTGTGCATGATGATATCTAGGGTATTATACCAGGACTTCTGATTTTACGGGAGCAATAGCCTAGTCCTCGTATAATACTCTGCACTGCTTTAATCATAAAGCTCACCCTCAGCATAAAAAATGATGAAACGTTGAAAAATGCTAATCATGTGCTGTTGAAGAAAAGATCCCCAAATGGGACACACCGAAAGACGAGCCATCATCTCTTTGTCTGAAGGGAAGTTCTAACCTGAGCTCTCATGGCCTCGCATTACCCGTTTACAGATATCATTAGTGTACACTCACGTGTAAGACTGAATATAGAAGTCTGGATACGAGAGTATATTCTGAGGTGGGACACGCGAATAAGTTAAGTCCATTAAAACACTAAACTCGTATCTCGAAACAGTTGAACTTTGTGTGAAAATTTAAGTGGATCAGTATACTGACAATCTAAGTGAATCGTTTAGAACTTAAAGTGTTTAAAGCTCAATGGTACTAGTGATTTGTCATAAACTAATATGATCCTCTTACGCAAACTCACAAAAGTATTGTCTGTAAATATTTCTTTACTGCTTTTCATTAAAAACAAAATCCAAAAAGAATGTGTTTTAGTATAAAATTTTTGAAAAATTCAAAAAGATTTTATTTCATCTTATTTTCGACAACTGATGTTGGAAAGCTGATTTTCAAAATTCCGAGTGCTAAACATGATGAACAACTGGGTTGGGAGAGTTTGTGTTGAAATGAGAAATGATTAAATGGTTCATTAATTTGAAACCAAATTTGAATATTTCGAAAACAAGTGGTAAGTTGAGATTAAAATTGTTAAATTTTAAATGATTGTGAAATTTACTTTTGAGCAAAGTTTGAGCCAGCATGTGATCCCAGCTTATC
This sequence comes from Helianthus annuus, assembly GCF_002127325.2. Classification (NCBI taxonomy): domain Eukaryota; kingdom Viridiplantae; phylum Streptophyta; class Magnoliopsida; order Asterales; family Asteraceae; genus Helianthus; species Helianthus annuus. Next base: position 56,775,933 of record NC_035434.2, on the reverse strand, counting down.
GAAAGGGGGACTCTGAATGTTAGAGCCAGACTAAGATCCTGGAACATTGCTTGAGATAGAAGCTAAGAATCAAGAGATCTGATCAAGAGAATTAGAGAGAGGATAGAGTCAGGTTGAGATTCTGATAAAAGAAGAGAAAGATTGAGGATGCTTACAGAGATAGATACTTTGGAAAGAGCGAGAAGATTGATCAAGACTGAAGACTCGTCATACTGTAGACTCGTCCCGAAGACTCGTCAACATCCAAGGGGGAGTTTGTTGGTGCATATGTCTGTTGACTTCGTCTTGTATCGAGTCTTGTAACTAGATTGATAGACCAGGACACGTAGATCGAGAAAAACGAGAAACATGGCTGAACTAGCCACTGCTCACGAAGTGGAAAGTCCAGTTCGTGCGAACTGGCAGTTCGTGCGAACTGGCAGTTCGTGCGAACTGGAAGAGCTGTTTCGTGTGAACTGGCCATCACTATATATAGAGGTCTTGGGTCTTTCATTTGTAACTTTGGATTCCGGTAGCGAAGCTCTGCCGAAGTGTCGCCAAGCCTGTAAAACTTTGTTATATCAATCAAATCGACATTTAATGTGATTCTTTGTGCAAATCAAGCTGATTCAACATCAATACGTCTATTTCCGCCTTTCGTATTGATCAAAAACTCTTCTGATCGACTCATTTAGGTCGTATCTCGATCCTACAGGCGTTTGGACTCCATCTCGTTCTACTAATAACACTGTGCCGACCGCAACATCGGATGCAGAGAGATACAAAATCAGTGGTTCTTCCTTCCACGGAGCTGTCAAAGCTGGTAACTGGATTAAGCACTCTTTCATATCTTGAAAAGCTTTTTCAACATCTGGAGTCCACTAGAACTGACTCTTTTTTACACAGTTGCGTAGCGTGCTTATGAAATGGAAAGACTTAGCAACATGATTTGCCAAAAATCGATTAAGCGCAGCAAGTCGACCAGCTAATCATTGCGTCTCTTTGATAGTTGCTGGTGATGGCATGCGTTGGATAGCTTCCACATTTCTAGATTAACTTTGAAACCATCTTTAGTTACAATGAAACCCAAAAATTTCCCCTCCTCCATACCGAAATAACATTTTCCTGGGTTGAACTTTAAATTGACCTTGCGCAAGGAAGTGAAGGTGTGCTCGATATTTTTGAGCATCAATTCTTCATCATGGCACATGATGACTAGATCATCAATCTAAACTTCAACTGTGACGCCGATATCTTCTCCAAAAACCTTATCCATCAATCGTTGATAAGTAGCTCCCGCAATGCGGAGACTGAAAGGCATCTTTGTATAACAGAAAATACCTTTCTCTGTGTTGGTGCACTACATCTGTTGATTTCGTCTTGGATCATGTTATTCATTGTATTGTATAGATTAGGGCGCGTTTTACGAGAAAACTGGAGAGTATATGTGTTTTAGAGGGTAGGTCCGCTTATACGGACATAGTAGGTCCGCTTATGTGTCAGGTCCGCTTATACGGACATAGTAGGTCCGCTTATGTGTCAGGTCCGCTTATACGGACATGGTAGGTCCGCTTATTCGTCAGGTCCGCTTATACGGACGTGTCCGTATGAGGGGACCTCCTTGGACTATAAATACCACATAAGTGGATCTCATTTGTAACCTTCTGATTTCCATACCGAGGTGCTGCCGGTGTCAGAATTGAATGTAAACGCTGTCAAATTAATCAGAAAAGTGATTTAAGAAGATATCTAGCTGTTTCTACGTCAGGTAATTGTTTTCCGCACCTATATCTGATTAAACTCCTCTGATAGACTCGTTCGGGTCAGAACCCGATCCTACAAGTGGTATCAGAGCTTCAGGAGGAGGAGTTCTACATAGATTTGCTGGATTTCATCACAGATTCTTACTTCTACACCTTCTTTCTTCGTCAGAACGAGATTTTACGGTCGGAATTCGCTCAAAATTTCACAGATTGTGTGTTACTGATCATTGTCAAATCCCTGAAAGTTTGAGGCTGAAATTCAAAGTAAAAATTTGTCAAAACTTGTTCCGAATATGGTCCGTTCGTATAACAAATCACAGGTCCGCTCCAAATTGTAATCAGATTCGCTTTTAGGACATATTATTGTTAGATCCGCTCCAAATTTTAGTTAAAGTCCGCTTTTTAGACACTTTTTGAGAAGGTTCACTCCAAATAACATAATAGGTCCTCTTCAAACAACAATCTTGGTTCGCTTATTAGTCAATTAAGAGATTCGCACATAGAGATTAACTGTTGAGGTTCGCTCATAAGGTAACTATTGTGGTCCGCTTATAGTGTTATAACAGGTTCGCTTATTGGACAAAATTTTCAGGTTCGCTCGTTTGGTTAATACGTAGGTTCGCTCTTAGGAACATAAGTAGGTTCGTTCATAAATACATAACAGTTTCGCTTAACTGTCGTCATCATCAGTATTAAGACTGTTGTCGGCCACAATTATATAAAAGGTCCAATGATAATCGAGTACAAAAGTGGCTATCCAATGAAGATAATCGGTTGATTTGATAAGTTTTAATAAAAGTTGATTTTGTTGTGCACGTGAAGTCTTATCTCAATCACTAATCAGCTCATCCATTGGTTTAAATTTGAGGCCCAATGAGAGTTTAAGTATGCCACCCAAAATAAACAACTTTGCCTCGAAAACGGTCCAATTAATACGTTTTGTAATAAAGTGTGCCGCCCATTCACCTTTGAGGTCCAATGAATGTTTTTTTTAAAAAATGTGTGTTCATAATTGTCGGCCCATGTGAACAATAATTGTCGGCCATAACATTCGTTTGAGAATAGCGGCTTGCATTAAAAATTTGGTCCTATCAGACTTTAAATGTTTTAAAAGACATTTAGTAATAGTGTTTTAAAGATTGATGTTTGTCAAAAAAATTTGGTTGTGTTGATTTAAGCCCAGTTAACAGAGTTTGTGATTCACGGCCCAAGTTCAAAGCATAACAGATTGTCGGATTTTGAAACTGGTTCTTAAATTTATCAAGGAAGGTTGAAAGTGAATTCTGTGTCACACTGTTTGAATTCGATTCCAGTTCACAAGAGAGGTGGTTCATTCCGTTTGAATTCAAACTCGTTCAGGTCATGTGGTTTTGTCAGGATTGTTCGAATATTGATCTGGGTCATAGCACTTCGTACGATTTGACAATTTAAATCTCAGTTGGTATCAAGTTCAGTCCGCACAGTTTGTCAATCCTCAGTTCGCACAAAATGTTCATCAGTTCAAGTGATTCAGTTCGCACGGAGTATCAGTTTGTTTCAGTTAATTGATAAGTGATTAAACTGATCGTGTTTTGTTTGTTTGTGCTACGTCAGGTAATCCAAGATCATCAGGTAAATCAAGATCATCAGGTAATCCAAGATCGTCAGGTAATTCGAGATCATCAGGAGATACAAGTCTGAAACATGGATACTGAGTTTTACAACGCGTTTGCTACAACCCCTGCTAGTCCATCCGACATTGCTAAGAACATGACAATGGAAAATGAAACCGGAACGCTGCAAAAACCCCCTGAAACTGATGGGAATTGAAGATTATCACGGATGGAAGAAACGTTTCGAGAATTGGGTGCAGGCGAATCATCTAAAAGCTTGGCAGAGTATCGAAACTGAATATGTTAGACCACAAAGCGCTATGAGAGTCGATAAAATCATTTCTGATTTTACTGATCAAGAGAGGGAAAGTTATAAAGGTGAAAAAATGATGATCAATCTGTTACAGCAAGCAGTAAAGGAGGATATATTTGTGTTGCTTCAACATGATGACAATGCGTACTCTATTTGGGAAGCTCTTAAGAAGAAGTTTGAGGGAAGTACGGAGATGCTACAGAGTAAAGCAGCTTTACTAAAGAAAGAGTTTGAATTGTTTACGTGTATGCCTGGTGAAATGACAAAGACTCTCATTGAAAGATACTGTCATCTTGTTCGCACCATGTCACAGTTGAAAATTACAAAGACTCCAGCTGAATGGGTTGAAAAGCTTGCTGACGCTTTACCGCAAAAGGAATGGGGCACATATCTGATGATATTGAAGAATTCCAGACAGTTTAGCAGGCTATCTATTGCACAGTTTATCGAGAAGCTGAAGGCACAGGATCTTGAACAGTAGAAAATTGCTAGAATGAACAGTTCTACTCATCAACAAGATATCAAACTGTATTATAAAGGAAATGTTCAAACTACTGAAGCCAGTCCAAAAATACAAACTGCATTTAGTGCTGGAAATCAGTCTCCGCCTAGCAGTTAAGGATCAATCAACACTAGTGGGTTCTCAACGGTAAATCCTCCAAGTGTTCAAAGTGCATCTGCTGGAAATGGACTTTCGATTCAGTGCAATGTAGCTCTACATCTTCAAAATGATCAAAATTATTCTGAAGAAGTTGTAAAGCATCATATGGGATTACTGGTCACTGCATTGGAATCGTATGAAGGGTTGATTGCAGGAAGAATTGGCAATCCAATGCTGACAAAAGAAGATTATGACCAGATCGATGCAGAGGAGCTAGATTGATGGACATCAAGTGGGCCTTGGCGAGTGTTTTGAGGAGAGCTGAAAAGTTTAGATTAGTTACAGGGAGAACTGATTTCTTGGATGCAAACCTTTCTAATCTTGGATTTGATAAATCTAAAGTTGTTTGTTTTCATTGCAGGGAGAAAGGTCATTTTAAAAGAGAGTGCAAGAATCAGCAGGCAAGAGGAGAAAAGGAGTCGTCTGGGAAAGATGATTATTATAGGAAAACCATTTATCAGCAAATCACTCATCAACCGCATCAACAAAAAGAACCTCAAACGGCACATGGAAGAATGATCGAGGATGCAAACAGGAAAGCTTATTATGGCATCATTGATCAAGACGATGAGAAAATGGCTGAAGGTTTTAGCTGGGACAAGTTTATTCCAGCTGATTCAAATGTTAAAGCGTTCATTGCACATATTATTCGAAAGCCAGAAATGCTGAAGGAATGGATGGAAGTGTTATATGATGAAGAGAAGAGTGAAGATGAAGGATCTGTTTCTTCTGAAAACAGTTCATCAGAAACAAGTGATAGTCATGAAGAGATTGAACAGAATTAATATTGGAAAAACTCACTTATCTTCTGATAGCTTTGAATTTTATTTTACAGAAAAACTGAAGAAACTAAAAGAGAGGAAAGCTGCAAAAGAAATGAAGGAAATCAAAGTGATTGAGAAGATTGTGGAAGTTGAAAAGAGAGTTGAAGTCGAGAAGATCGTTGAAGTCACAAAACCCTGTCTTACATGTTTAGAGTCTTGTAAACAATGTATAGAGAACGACGAGAGGTTTAGTGAGTTAGAGAAGTTGAAAGAACAATTGTTGTTTGATGTAAAGAACTTCAAAAAGTCATATGATATATTGAATAGACATGTGAATAGTCTGGAGAAGACTAACTCTGAACGAGAGAAAGCATTGAAGATGATGAATGCTACAATGATGACAAAGCAAAAAGAGATCAACATGTACATAGAAGAATGTGCAAAGTTGAAGAAAGAGTTGGAGAATGAAGCAGCTGAGAATGAAAGAATCAGAAGATTGCTGCAAAGTTACAAAGGTTGTGACTACATAATCGACAGAATTTATCCAACAGTTGAAGGTTTTGACGCATTTAAAGATGAACAACCAAAGAAGAGAAAGGATACTGGTAAGAAACAGGGTGTCTGTTATAATAAGTGTCCGCCTCCGATTTGGGAAGGGTACTCGCCTAGAAAACCTAACGAGGAAGAACTAAAACAGGCGGTTAATATTAAGTTAGAATCCGAGATAACCGATGTTTTACCAGACAATATTGATGTCACGTTTACAGCGTCCGACACAGATCATGAGTCCGAACTGATAAAACGAGTGGTCGCTCAGGTGTTGGATAAGGATGAGGAGTCAGAGTCAAAGTCCGAGTCCGAAAGTTCGTGTCAGTCAGTCAGGAGTTCGAGTTCGTCTGAAAAGAGTTCTAAATCATTGGGAAAACGGGTTTACAACAAAAATGAAAAATTTTCTAAAACAACTACAAAATTTGGTTTCAGGTCCGTCTGCTGAAGAGGAGAAGAAGTGCTCATTCTAGAAACAAACAAATCAAGAATTTCTAGCCGAGAAGAGAAAGAATGGAGCTTACGTGAAGAAAGAAACCAGAACCTGTTTCCGATGCAATGAAGTTGGTCACATTGCATGGAACTGTCCGAAAGCGACAAACACTAAACAGGAAGTTTCTGGAAAAATGAAAGAAGTTGTTGTTGATATAACCGAACCACCAACTAAAAAATTTAAAGTTTTAAAAAATTCAACATTTGAAGTTGGTGAGTGTTCGAAGAGATTTTACAAGCGTAGTGTGAAACTTGACAACCAAAAATGGGTTGTTAAGAAATCTGAGGTAAAATCTGGCGATGAATCTGATTCCACAAAATCAGAGGAGCCACAGTTTGATGAGAGTGATCAAAACTCAGTTCCTTCAATGGATGACGAGAACTTTCCACCATTGAGGACTGAGAATTTTAAGAGGAAAGTTGGAAAGACTGAAATCTCAAATCAGGATTTTTCTGAAAAAGATAATTTTGATGTTGAGAAGGCTTTTAATGGGAATGTAAAGAAAATTTTCGGTAAAATGGTTGATAGGAAGGTGAAAAGGGTAAAAGACTTCTACGCTACAAAGAAAGCAACTTACACCCCAACAAAATCTGAATTGAAATCACCCACGGCTGGTCAGGCTTGGGTGGACATTTTCTTCGTTTGAAAAACCTGACTTGCCGGAGATCCCAAGTTTGTAATCGTGGATCAGGAATCGGCATCATTCATGTATTATGAATTTGTATGAAAAATTCTTAAAATTGTTAAAACTTTACAGGTTGAATGACTACGCCGGAGCTTCTAGGTTGGTAAGTGCGAAGCAGGAATCGGCATTCTGATTGATAAAATGGTTTGTGTAGAGGTGTCATTCCTACAAGTGGTATTGTTTAATGATTTTTACAAAGTGGTACATGTTGCTTGATTGCAAAACAGTAAATCAGGGACATTGATTTGTACTTGATTTACTACTTATGATAACACAAAGAACAAGATGATGAACCATATCCCCATACTTAAACAAGTGGTAAACCTACAAGTGGTTTTTATCTAAACAAACTCATTTTCCGGAAAAATCATTTTGATTAAAACAAACTTAAGTGTTTTGAAATCTAAATGAGAAAATGGTTTGTGAAAGGGGGAGTTCAGATTGTTTATGCCTAGTGAATGGCGAATTGAGGCGATTTGATATTGGTTGTCATGTTTCTGTACAGTTTGTTTTGAATTTTCTTCAAGTGGGTCTAGAGCTTAGATAGTTTTCAGTTTTCTTTAATGTGTTTGCATTTTAGGGGGAGTAGATATTTCTGAAAATCCAAAAACATTAGAAAATTTGAAAAAGTCAAAAACATGATAAAATTCAAAATGAGTTTCGTTGTGAAAAGAGGAAATGATTGTACATCAGTGAGCTGTCACAACATGCTAAAGAATTGGAAAGTTAAAATGTGATAAACAATTTCACTGAGGATGTGCCAGTAGGTTTTTACACATTTAGTAGATTGTGACGAGATATAAACCTAAAATTCAATCTTGCTTATTCTGTGGGTAAAATAAACTACTTGGATATATAGGTAACCCCAGAAATCTTGTTTGAAAAGTCCCTTATTCTGAGATACTAGGTCTTTATGCTCAGTGATATCTGGGGTATTATCCCGGGACTTCTGCTGTATGGAAGTACTGACCTAGTCCCCGGATAATGCTTTCCGCAAACGCTTTGAAACATAAGCGTCGCCCTCAGCAAGCTGATGAAACAATAAAATTGATAGTCGCTGCTGTTGAAATCAAAAGATCCTCTAAAGGGGACACACCGAAAAGTCGAAGCCGTCAGCTCTCTGCGTATACGGAAGTATCGACCTGAGCTCTCACGGCCCTCGCATTTAACCCCTGAACAGATATCATCTGTGGTATACTCACCTGTAAGACTGAATATTGGGATCTGGATACGGGAGTATATTTAAGTAGTGGGACACACAGATAAGTTTAAGTTCTTAAAACATTAATATCGTATCTCGGAACAATTGAACTTTGTGTGAAAATTTAACTGGACAAATATACTGACAATCTAGGTGAATTGTTTAGAACTTAAAATGAAATGAAGCTTAACGGTGTTGGTGATTTGTCTCATAAACTGATATAATCCTCTTACACGAACTCACAAAAATATTGTCTGTAAATATTTTCTTTACTGCATTACATTTTTTTTATTTCAAAATCCAAAAGATTTTCAGTGTGTTTTAGCATAAACTTTTGAAAAAGTTAAAAAGATTTTCGACAACTGATATTGTAAAGCTGATTTTCAAAATTCCAAGTGCTAAACATGATGAGAAATATTTGAGGGGGAGTGTTTGTTTGGAATTAAATGTTTTCATAATCTAACCTTTCAAGTGGTTCATCAATATTGTCACTGGTAAAGTTTCAGTTTGGTTTGAGGAAGAGTTTGTTTTAGTGCATACACCTTTATTCTAAATTGTAAAATTTACTTTGAGGTAGAGTTTTTGCAGGATAAGATGAACAGCTGTTAGACGGAAAGCCAGACAACGATCCTAAAGCTGATGATGCTGATGAACTAAAGAAATGCCAGCATATCGCAAGGGGGAGTCTGAAGACCTGCAAGAAAAGATTCAGAGAGAAAAGCCAAGAAACTGATCAAGACTGAAGATATGAAGACACAGCATAGTCGTGACTCAATGAACGACTCCATCAACATCTGAGGGGGAGTCTGTTGGTGCACTACATCTGTTGATTTCGTCTTGGATCATGTTATTCATTGTATTGTATAGATTAGGGCGCGTTTTACGAGAAAACTGGAGAGTATATGTGTTTTAGAGGGTAGGTCCGCTTATACAGACATAGTAGGTCCGCTTATGTGTCAGGTTCGCTTATACGGACATAGTAGGTCCGCTTATGTGTCAGGTCTGCTTATACGGACATGGTAGGTCCGCTTATTCGTCAGGTCCGCTTATACGGACGTGTCCGTATGAGGGGACCTCCTTGGACTATAAATACCACATAAGTGGATCTCATTTGTAACCTTCTGATTTCCATACCGAGGTGCTGCCGGTGTGAGAATTGAATGTAAACGCTGTCAAATTAATCAGAAAAGTGATTTAAGAAGATATCTAGCTGTTTCTACGTCATGTACTTGTTTTCCGCACCTGTATCTGATCAAACTCCTCTGATATCTTCGTCTTCTTTTTTTCATCTGAACTTGATGATCACCTTCGTAACAATCCAAAAAACATTTCCAGCAGAAGGAAGCCAGAGAATCTACTTTCTTTTCAATCTCCGGAAGAGAATAACAGTCCTTTGGACATGCTTTGTTAAGGTCTTTGAAGTCAACACACATGCGCCATCTGCTATTGTGTTTTCGCACCATCACTGGGTTAGCCACCCATGTTTGATATTGGACCTCTCGAAATATACCTGCGTGAAGCAGTTCAGTTACTTGTTTATTCATTGCGCGAGTCTTTTCTGGACCAAGATTGCGCTTCGCGTCTGACACCTGTGTCACTTCAACCATCATACAATACCAAGCCAATGAAATATTGTGTTTCATACTTGGGATTTCTATAAATATGTGTATCGTTTGCACATATCAATTCTTGTTCGATTTCGAGCTCTAAATTGCTTTCTGGAAGGTTATACGCGAACTGATGCGTAAATATAACCAGTTTAATGCAACAAACACTCCGGAATAGTGACATAGGATTAACATACCTTAAATAACCTTTACATAAATTAGAAATAAGTTTTGGATGGTTTGGTGTGTTGAAATCAAGTTTATTCGATCGTAGGGACTGTTTGTGTCAAACTGCGAAAGTATGCCGATTTGCATAGTAGCGAACATTCCGGAACTTGATCATAAGTTAAACATACCCTAAATATCCTTTGCATAGCTTAGAAATAGGCTTTGAGGGGTACGGTATGCTAAAATAAACTTTATTGATCAATAGGGACTAAAAAGCGTCAAAAAGTGCATAAGTTTGCATTTTCGCGCATATCTTACGTTCTGAATATATCCGGATATCCAAAAATTTATGTAATCATTAAAATATTTTATTATAATGATTGGCATGATAAAATTCCATTCGTCGCGTATTACGATTTCCGTCGTAATTAACCGAACAACGCAACCGTACGACCAAACGAACCGACATCCGAGATATTTTTGAGCACATTTCAAGTCCCTATACTTTAAATTCATTTTAGAGCCTTGAAATGGGGTTAACTGGGCTTAAAAGTGCCAAAAAAAATCAAGTTTTACAAGTGCAGGGACCATTTTTGAAATTTCGGGCAGATACATTGAACTTGGTCCATTTTTGAGGTTTTAATGGTTTTAACCCAAGGTTTTGCACTCTATGGGCTGTAATTTGATAGTTTTAAGTATTCCATGGTTTTGAAAACCATGTGCCCAAGTGGAGGGCCAAGATCGAAGCACGAAATGCAAGAAACGATCCTAACGGTTCTCCGAAATCTATATATACCCAAGCTCTCATTCCATTTTCCTCACACCTTGATTCATTTTGCTCTAAGTTGAGGTTTAAACACTTCATACCTGAGCAAAATTGGATCAAACTTCCTAGCTTGGACCCTTTGTAAGCATTCTTTCGTTCTTTTATGCGTTTTAAGCACGGAAGTCAAACAGTGTTTGACCTTCTGCTTTGACAAGGTTATGGTCAACACAAAGTTCGTTTGAACTTTGCAACGTGAGCATAATCACGATGGTTATAGTCCCGTGTGACTATACTTACTGATTACCACGTTAACTATGCGTAGTGACGAGTCGTATTGGCCAAAATGCGTATTCATTTGTATTTTGTAACCAAACTACTCTTGGGTATCAAAACACTTTGTTTTGATATAAAAACCTATTTTCTAACTTAACTAAAAATGTTTTAACATGTTTAGCTCGTCACTTTTTAGTTTAGTGCTTGTATAGAGTCGTAAGTCAAGCGGTCTAAACAACCGCTTAGATTTTCGAACCCGACCCATTTGGTCAATCATTAGGATTCGACCAAACATGTTTTGTGACCATAGTTGCATATGGAATAACCTTCCGAGGTTATACCTTATGGTCACTTCGTTTAAGTAGTTGTATGATAGGTAGTTTATATGCCTTAGGTAAATGACCAAAATGCCCTTTTTACGCATAAATTCATTTTAAGCATATGTAACCTAAATTTTTACATCTAAACTGATTAGGCAACATTATTAGGCATGTTAAGGCATATAATACTTGTCATAGGACTAGTTAGACGGTCCGAACGTGTTTTACGCGAACGACGTGTTAAAGTAGCATAAGCTACCTAAACGGGTCGTAATGGGTCGTAAGCACTTAGGTTAGGTTTCGATTTAGTATGTAGGCTTTGTTAAACCATACTACATGAGTCCCAATACTCATTTGGTTTACGAAACCTCAATCTATCCGATCTTCTGATTTAGGTCCGGTTTATTTACTTAGTTACCTATATTAGGTGTCGTTTGATTCCGTGATCCCTCTAGCTTTGCTTGGTTGTTATTCAAGACTTCTAAGCATCCTCAATTGAGTACATAGTCCCCTCTTTTACTGTTTTCAATGTTTTGGGGTGAAACATGCGTACCTAATTGTTATGTTCATGATTTCAAAAGTATAATTGATTATACATGTTAGTACTTATCTTTTGACAAACTGAATTATTATTTATGGTTTAAACACTAATTTTTCAAAGATTATAAAATTAATTGTTGGATTGTACTTATTTATATGTTCACCAGACCAATTGGTAGTATGATATAGTGCTATAGGATTTGACACCCCATTCCTATTTTTATGGAATGTCAGAAACCGATATTTTATCCAAATAGGGATTGCCTTCGAGGTATTTCTATTATCTGCTAGGTGTATTTTGATGCACTAAGGTTTGGTTGAATTCTTAAATCACATTTTTATTGTATATTTTGTTATACTCCCAAAAGTATAGTTCGAGATACTCTCATGTGTAATATTGTACAAAACAACATATATATTTTGTTAGTTACTAAAACATAGTTTGATATGTTATTTATAAAACCAAAGCATAGTTTAATATGTTATTTATAAAACCAAAGTATACTTTTGATATACTACTGAAATCGATTATTTCGACGACTAAAGTATATTTAATATACTATCTGTTTAACCATTTTGGAACCGAAATATATTTTGATATATTACTTATTCGACTTTCTTAAAATCAAAGTATATTTTCATGTATACTACAAACCTTTTTATCAAAACATATTTTATACAAACTCATTTTACTTAATTATTTATTTAGGCATCTTTCTTTTATATCGTCTGTTTTATTATCACTTGTTATATGATTTATAAAAGAAAACATTTTTTTAAAAGTTCATGAATATTTTTGTTAAAACATTCTTTTAAACCTACAAGTCATGAATCCTATTTTCAATAAAACCTATGTATCTCACAGGCATTTTTATGCTGACGTACCTATTTTTACACATGTTTCAGGTGCTGCTATGTGATGATTGTTGATACATGCTATACATAGGATGGACTCATGCCTTAGCGACTTTAAAACTTGAAAGACAATATTTGTATTCATTTGATTTGTAATAAAACAATGAGTTCAATAATTTAATAAAACGGAATTATTTAATCCATGGTTGTGAAACAATGATTCTGTTACAACACTCCCCGACGTTTCCGCCATGTTTTGTTATTTTACGTGGTCGGGGTGTGACAACGCTTGTACCATTGGTTCTACTGAAGGACAAGTGTTTAACCAGTGTTCCGCCAAATCCCTTGGTATACCAGTCATATCCGCTGGAGACCATGCAAAAATATCCATATTTTGGAATAAGAGCTGTTTAAGTCGTGCACGAATTGCTGGAGACATTGAAGGTCCTAGCGAAACAGTTTGCTCAGGATATTTGTTGTTAAGTACTCACTTCTCCGGTTCATTGGAAGAAGATGGCTTTGCAACTTTTACTGGAGGTTCATCATCAATAGACATGATTTCCTTTCTTTAATACAGAATTGCTACGCCAGTTTCTGTGGGAAAACCACAAGCAGTGTGTGGTGTGGAAGTGATCATACTGAAATTTCTTTGAGCGCGCCTACCCAACACAACGTCATGATGAGATGTGGCTGGCATTACCATAAAATTAAATGGATCGGTGCGCGTGTGTTTGCCATCTGAGAGCGTAGGGAAAGAAATTTGACCCAGTGGAAAGACGACTTCATTGCAGAAACCAGTTAATGGGAAATCCACTGGCTCTAAGTGCGCCTTGTCCTCAAGATCCAACTGCTTGAAACATTGCTCATAAATGATATCCATAGAACTTCCCGGGTCAATAAACATATAATCAGTGCAGTAATGACCAAAATTACCAGTTATCACGACCAGTCGTTCTTCTTGTGGGCCTCCAGGTACAACAGGAAAAATCACTTGCTGCTCACGCCAGCGCTCATTGTGACTTTGTTTAAGGTTACGCCTGCGCGACGAACTGCCTTGAGTCATGCCGACTTGTTTTGCTTTTTTATTGCTTGGACCTTCATCACCACGAGTGATTTGGCGAACCTCCTTGCGCACATTTTGCACTAAGTGAGTGAGTTTTTCGCTATTAAGTGCCTTCTCAATCTCAGTGTGCAAGCTGATACAGTTGTCAGTTGTCTGACCCGTATCTTTGTGATAATCACAATAGAGATTTCGATCCTGACCCATTTTGTTTTTCATTTGTTGAGGCTGTTAAACTGATGATTCTCTGTACTAAGAACCTCCACGGGAGTTTTTGTTACAGGCGTCCACTGCCTCTCATGATTTTCCTACTTAATTGCTTTTTGAGCAGCAATATTGTTGATCGTTGCGCGTATGTCTTCTGAAGAGTACGCGCTCGAACTTGAATCCTTCCAATTCTTTTTAAAATTTTGACAATTGTTTTAGCTCATATCCTGCGGACGATTCTGAGGTAATGGAGGTCGGTTAAAACTTAAGTTCCGCTCAGTTTGAGCGTAAACTTTAGCTGCAGCCATAGTTTTTCCCAACTTTTTGGTAAACCTTCAGTTCCTGATAAGACCTTGATCATATCATCACGCCGTACAACATACTTGAACTGTGCATGAATCAAATGCTCATGCACATCACCAATCTCAAGGACCTCTTTGTTATATCGCGTAATAAAATCCTCCAGGATTTCATTATCTCTCCGTCAGATGTTCATGACATCTGCGGAGTCTCTGATAGAACGCTGTTGCTGACTAAAATGAACTAGGAATTTTTCCTTGAGATCATTCCAGGAAGTTAGTTTATCTGTTGGCATGTTGTCAAACCAGAGGGCGCAGCACCTGCAAGGGTTTGAACAAACAGGTGACACCACATAGGTAACGTCCATTCGCCAATAAGCCCTGCACTGGTGAACAAGCTCAAATGATCATCAGGATCAGTCACGCCGTTAAAATTCCCCACGTTGGATGGTAAATTTGCGCACTTAAGGGGAGCCAACACGATTTCCTTGACAAACTTAGATTGTTCTGCTGCCTCAGCCGGTCGATAGATCAAATTATAATTATGCTCAGCCTCTGGATTATACACCGCACATATCTTCGGATTATAATCAGCATGATCCTTCTGCAACTGGTAAAAACACTTGTGCTATCGCCCTCATCATACGTTTTATCATATTCATCGGTCTAGGCATCCCGCTTTTGCAACAAGCGTGGGCCCAACCTTGAATGAACAGATGCATGTTTCTGAGAGTGTTGTTCTTCCCGATAATCCCGACGCCTAGCGCCGGAATGAGTAGACTCATATTTGGTTTTTGGCTGAGAATAAACCTCTACGTCCTCTACCGACATGTATGATGGTGAATCATAATGCAGTACTCGAGGTGCAGTTGGGGCTCGCACCTGAGCTGCAGGTTTTTGTACCTGCAGTGCTGCTCTACTAGCTTGTGCAAAAAGTTGTGCATAAACGGCATTTAAAGAACCTTGAGATTTGAAATACCACAAGATTGGAGTTTCCCCATGAGGTAATATTGAACTGAGCGGAATTTCTGGCTGAACTCCTAGAGTGACAGGATCATTCACATGATTAGTATCATGATGAACATCAGTATCACCGAACGCTTCTTCCACGATTCCGTCGGTACGAGAAGCATAAGCAAAATTGCCTCTGTTCTCAGACCGAGGACCTTGTGGTTGATTTGACGGACCTTCTACCATGGAAACAGAAGAGAAAAAAATTGAGCGAGAAGATGAAAACAAAAGAGAATTAATCGGTGGGCGCCAATGAAGAAACACCAGATCTAAATGACCGGAATCAATCTAGATCTGAGGTCATGGTTTCTACATAAAATGGTTAATCTCCTCGTTGATGACTTGTCGGATAATACTTCACCAGAATCACTGCAAAACAAACAACGCCGTAAGACTTGCCATCGAGAGAATGGGGGTTCTCTCCGTGACCACCATCCGGTGTGAGAATAAGTACAGTGATCAGAAGAAGATGAAGTAGTAAGAGTGAAAGTAAGTGAAAGTGAATGAATAACTTCTACCTGAAGTCTCTTATTTATAGCCGAAGGTTTTGGCGCTTAAAATGTAACAGAGAAGTTAATGGAATCTTCTTTTCTATTTGTAGTTATCTCCCCATCCATGCACACAGATCGTGAGTTAATCAACGGCTGGGGAGGTGCCACGTGGAAAGTAATTTAATCTAGATTCCATGCCATCATCGTGCAATTAGATGAGTGGTAGGACGCTACCACGTCACATTCGGTTGCAACCGAATGAGGCCTTGCACGATGGGCATTTGTTGCTTCTAGAAGATCTGCAGCTGTGCACCTGTGATCAGTTGCTATGTGTCCAGTTTGTTATAACAGAAAATATTCCTTTTGCTCAAGTCCTTATTATGCGCGCGGATACGTTTGAGACTTCTCTTTAGTCGTTACATCTTCAAGCTTAAATGTACCCTTACGCGGGCCCTTGCAAGGGACTTAAATGAATATTTGCCTTCTCTTATCTCTGGCGCATGGTCCTTATGGATTGAGCTTCCCAGATCTGTTTAGATCGACTGTGCGGGGCGTGCAAGACATGCTTAAGATGATCTTTGGAGTATAATGATGGTATAGTCCTCTGCGCTGGCGCAAGGTTTTTGGGACCATACCCCTTCAATAGCGAAAGCATATAATACTAAGACTTCTAGAAAGTGAACGCCCACTAAGTACTCAAATCCACACGGGTTCTCCTATTCCAACCGTGCCATAGTTTGAATGTCTAACCTGAGAACGAATATGCGAAAAATCAACATAAAGTTGGCGAGTTCATAGTTCGTTTGAAAAAAAAAAAGATTTGGAATAAATCTTTTTGATAACCGGTTTAAATAATGTTGAGAAAACGTAATAAAATCATTTTCCTCGGCATGTCATTTGAAAACTTTTTATTTGTAAAACTTGTTTAAACGTCAATATCCGCGTACGACAAAGACAACATGCCCGCATGAGCCTATAACCCACCTCGTGCTAGAGAGTGCCTCACCAAACCGTTTACTCAAGACGGCAAACTAGCAGGTGGTTATAGTTCTGATATGTAGCGAGGACTTCACTGTATAGTTTAAAGAACCCTATGGTTCATACGGTTGAGTAGAGGAAAATCTAGTCCTTATGTTTGTATGTAGGACAATCCAGTCCCTGTATCTATATGTAGGACAACCCAGTCTCGATGTTCGTAGGTAGGACAAACCAGTCCCCTTATTTGTATGTAGGACAACCCAGTCTCCGTTGTTCATAAGCAGGACAAAACAGTCCCCTTATTTGTATGCAGGACAACCTAATCCCATTGTAAATAGGAAAATCCAGTCACTAGTCATGAAACTTGTGACACCCCGTTGAAACATTCTCACTCATACTAGCTTGACAGTGGCTGCCTTAACTTTCGGGACGAAAGTTCTTAAAACTTGGGGATAATGTGACACTCTAGGTTTTCCCGAGCAACCTCCGTATTTAGCATTATGTGTACGTAAACTATTAAATTATGATTTAAGAATTATCTGGATGTATTGTGTGATGCTTATATTAAATTTAGGGGTATGTAATATATATGTATGTATAAGTGAGCCGAGACCACAAACCCGACTCAAGACCATTCGGTCTCGAGTGAACAGTTGGGCCATTTGGGTCGCACCACCTCCTTGAGCCCACTGGGACCCATTAGGGTGCATGGCCCTTGAATGGGTTATAAAACCCCCACATAAGCCGACACCTTCCTATTTTGGACACCCAAACTGTAACATTTGTGCCTGTAATCATCATGAACAGTTCAATTATCAATAAAATAATGTTATTTGATCCCAATGTTTGTTTCATTGTGTTTTACATTTTTCGTGTTTTGACTTTCGTTCAATTTCAAACTCTACATCGCTTTCTGGAGCATTATACGCAAACTGGTGCGTAAACGTACTCAGTTTAATGCGACAAATACTCCGGAACACCAACATATACTCAACGTACCTTAAATAACCTTTACATAACTTAGAAATAAGTTTTGAAGGCTTTGGTATAGCAAAAACAAGTTAATTCGCTTACAGGGACTAAACTTGACAAACTGCGAAAGTATGCCAATTTGAACTGCAACGAACATTCCGGAACATGTCCATAAGTTAAACATACCATAAATATCCTTTGCATAGCTTAGAAATAGGCTTTGAGGGGTTTGGTACGCTAAAATAAACTTTTGGATCATTCAGGGACTAAAAGTGTCAAAAAGTGCATAAGTTTGCACTTTCGCGCATAACTTACGTTCTGAATACATCCGGACATCCAAAAATTTATGTAAGCATCCTTATATTATGCCTTAGTGTTTGGCATGAGAAAAATCCATTCGTCGCGTCATTTGGATCGTCTTTTGTGCTTATGCGCATTCCGTCGTAATTAAGCGAACATCGCGATCGTACGGCCAAACGAACCGACATCCGACATATTTTTGGGCATGTTTCATGTCCACAATGTTTAGGCATCATTTTAGGGCCTTAAAGATAACTTTACAGGTCTTAAAGGGGCTGGAAATAGCTTAAACACGCAACAGGGACCAAATACGTAAATTCTGCAAGTGGTGCAGATCAGACGGGGCTAGGCGACCCGCGTAAGACCTGCACCCACTTTCACGCGGGCCGCGTGAACATGTCTGACAGCAGATTCTGCATTTAATGCAGAATCTGGCCTTTCGTTCGATCAAAGGGCGATGCCTTTTCACCCAAATGAAGGGCCAAGGGTCAAGTTCACTGAATCTAACCCCTGGACACATGTACGCACGAGATCAAAGCACGTTATTCGATAAAACGATCCTAACGGTTCCACTTTTCCTATAAATACCCCCCCCCTTTTGTGTAAAAACCCACAAATCAGATCTAAATGCTCTAAGTTGATGCTTTTGCTTCATACCTGAGCTATTGGATCTTGATTAGCACTCGGGGACCCTCCGTAAGTCTTCTTTCGCTCTTTTATTCGCTTTTCGAGTCCGAAAGTCAACGTTTTGTTGACTTTCTGCATTGACCAGCCTATGGTCGATGCGAAGTTCATGGAACTTCATAACGTGAGCGTGATCACGATGGTTATGGTCCATAGTGACCATACCTACTGATCACCACGTTATCTAGGCTCAGTGACGAGTCGTAGTTTCGGCCAAAATGTGCATTCTTGCATGTTTTGTAACCAAACTACTCGTGGGCATCAAAGCCGTTTGTTTTGATGTCAAACCTGTTTTCAAACTTAGTTAAGCATGTTCTAACATGCTTAGCTCGTCACTTTTAGTTTAGTGCTTATATAGGGTCGTAAGGTAAGCGATCTAAACCATCGCTTATGCTTTCGAACCCGACCCATTTGGTCGGTCGTTAGGACCTGACCAAACACATTAGGTGGCCATAGCTATAACCTTCCGAGGTTATACCTTGTGGTCACGATGTTAGGCGTTCCGAACGCGTTCTACGCGAACGACGCGTAAGGTGGCATAAGCTACCTAAACGGGTCGTGATGGACCGTAAGCACTTAGGTTAAGTTTCATTTTAGTATGTAGGTTTTATTAAACCATATTACACGAGTCTCCATACTCGTTTGGTTTACGAACCCGCGTACTATCCGATCATCCGATTTGGTCCGGTATATTAACATAGCTACCTATTAGGTGCCGTTGATATTCCGTGACCTCTCACATTTACCCGGTTATTTCACAAGAACAACAAAGCAACCTCAGGTGAGTACATAGAACCCCATCTTTTACTGTTTTCCAAACTGTTTTGGGGTGAAACACATGTGCCTATCTGTTACTTTCATGCTTTCCATGTTTTCACATCATATATCTGCTATGCTCGTTAGTACATTATAGTACACGATTTCATTACATTTTATGCTATGTATGCCCATTGTGTGCGTACTTAGTACATTGCTTTACAATACATTTCATGCTACGTACGCCCATTGTGTGCATACGTAGTACTTTGTTTCACATTACATTTCTGTTGCATATGTTTACTCAGCATATGGACACATTGATTTACATGAACATTTCTGCTTCGTATGTTTACTTAGCATACTTAGTACAATTGTTTACATCACATGCCTTCATTTTGTTATGACATTTGGTTTGTTTAACATGGGACAATACATTCATTAACATTGATCACGCCGTTCGTTAGTAGGTAGTGGTACCATAGGAATTGACAACTCCCATTCCTGAAGTCCTGGGTTTGATAGGACTGGAAGGAATGACCGAATTCGATATACATAACTTAGATAAACCTTTAATTTGTTTAAGGGTTTATCGCCGCAGTCTCAAGGCTTGGATGTATGCATAGTTTACAATACCGCATAAATGTTAATATCAATAGAGCATGCATTTTCCGCAGAACATAACGTTGATTTAAACCACGTTTTACTTCAACGACTTGTTTTGTGCATATGGTTTAAGTTGATACATTTCGCTTACCATACATGATACATTTTGGGATGCACATTACATGATTTACATTGAACATAAACACGTCGACATTGACATACACATTTGGTGGTTTACATTTGGACCTAAACATTTGACATGGTTTACAATAACACTTGACATTTGGTTTACACATGAACAATTTACATGGTGGATTGGTTTGGGTAAATGATTTAAGTAACGTGGCATATGTAATATGATACAAACATGGTGGATACGCCGCTGGTACTTCCTATATATAAATGTTTGTATAATTTTACATATTGTGGCGTTATCTAAGTCATTTCAGTTTAGACACATTACACTTTACATAAGTAACATATTCTTCACAAGACATTATTTTCACAAACAACTTATCTTATTCAACTCATTTTACTTGGTTATTCGTTTAACCTTGCACTTATCTATACATATCATTTGATGTTATCGTTTTTCAAATGATTTACAAAGCAAAACAAATTACAAGGTTCATGACTGACTGTTATTAAACATTCTTTAAAACTCAAGTCATGAATCCCATTTTCACAAAACCTATGTATCTCACAGGCATTTTTATGCTGACGTACCTACATTCACATGTGTTTTCAGGAGCTATTCCATAGGACGATGATCATGATTCTAGGGCGGACCTGTGCCTTAGAGCCTAAAAATGAAGTTTGAACTAGCTTAATTATGTTTTGATTTCCGTACTCTATTTCCAAGACAATGTAACACCTTTGTTTATAAATAAAATACAACCTGTATGCCATGGTTATGAAACAATTTAATTCTGTCTCCAACACTCCCCGACGTTTTCCGCCGCGGTTGCATGTTATACGCGGTCGGGGTGTGACAGAAGAGTTGGTATCAGAGCCATTGGTTATAGGGAATTAGGTTATTAGTAATGCTTTGACCTAGACTATAACTTTAGGACCCTAACACAAGTTATCTTGTGTTTAGAATTTAAAACATGCACATCACCTATCCTTAGGTGATAACCACAACGGGAACTTCGGTTCCGAATCCGCTTTGAAAATTAATCATCTGTTCTAGGATGATTGATTACTAGGTTTTGAACCCTCTATTATAAGGTTTTGAACCCCTTTGGATTTTCAAAAATCCCGTCAAAGTGTTGGGTTAATAGTGTGAACACGTGCGAACTGGAAGGGTGAATGCCTGTACCCTGAGTTTTCTGTCTAAGGCTAGAGTGTTCGTACAAATCCACATAATCGGACCAGTCACTCTTACCTGGGAACTCTTGGGGTGAGTGTTCACTTATAGGCAAGCATGTCTTCGCGATACACTAATTCTAACCCATTTACTTTGACTAGACATTTCACGTCGCTTATTTGCTTTGCGATGCATAACCGCCATCTTTGCTTTTGATTGCTTTTGCTTCATCTCATTCTCTTCATCCAATCATCTCACTCGTTTCATTTCATGTTTTTCTCTTCTAGAATGCCTCCTCGACGCGACAACCAGATAGCTACTGCCGAGCTGGCGGAGATTATTGCGCAGCAGATGGCTGCTCAATTTCCGAATCTCTTTGCTCAATGGAACCAGGCCAACAACAACAATGGTACATGCAAATACAAGGATTTTAACCAGGCTAAGCCACTCAAGTTTAGTGGTTCTGAAGGAGCAACTGGGCTTCTTCAGTGGTTCGAGAGCATCGAGAACACTTTCCGTCATGTGCAGTGTCCTGACAATCGCAAAGTCGAGTTTTCTTCAAGCGTGTTTCAGAAGAGGGCTCTTACGTGGTGGAATGGGGTTATGAGAGATCAAGGTGCAGAAGTTGCTCTAGCTCAGACATGGGCTCAACTGAGAGCTCTTATGATGAGGGAGTTTTGTCCTCGTCATGAGCAACGAGCGTTGGAGAAAGAATTTGATGTGTTGAAGCAAGATAGTGGCGAGCACAGGGCTTATACAGACAGGTTTGAGGAGTTGAGTCTTCTTTGCCCAACTATGGTTACCCCACTCGACAAGGCTATCGAAAGGTACATCGACGGTCTACCTGACTCAGTACAAGACATTCTTACTGGTAGCAACCCTACCACACTCCGTCAGGCAATCGAGTTATCAGCAACACTGACTGAGTCGCAGATCCGAAAGAATAAACTACACAGGAAGGGCGACAAGGGCAAGAAACAGTCGGCTGACAAGGAGGATAGTAAGAAAGGTCAGAACAAGAAGGGAAAGGACTCTGGTTCCTCAAGGGGGTCAAGGAAGCGTAAGGCTTCCCAAAATTTTGCCGTGACTGCCCAAGCTAACCAAGCAGCTCCCAACCAGCCTCCAGCGAAGAAACCCTATTCAGGAAGTGCACCTTTGTGCAATCGATGCAACAGTCACCACCAGCCACAATATCAGTGCCGTTTCTGTACTAAATGTGGGAAGTCGGGTCATCTTGCCGATGTTTGTCGGTTTGCTCAGAATAACGCAGTCCAGAACCCTGCTCAACAGGTTGCTCAACAACAGGGTCAGGCTGCACGACCAAACTACCCACCAGGTGCATGTTATAATTGTGGGGATCTGACCCACTACAGAAATCGGTGTCCAAGACTAGTCAACCAGAACCAGAATGCAAACCAGAATCCGGCACCGGCTCGAGGTCGAGTGTTTAACATGAATGCACAAGAAGCACAAGCAGACAACGAGGTGGTGAACGGTACGTTCTTTATTAATAATCAGCCAGCATCTGTCCTTTTTGATTCGGGTGCCGACAAGAGCATTGTGTCATTGTCTTTCGAGACAATGCTTCGCGTGTCTAGAACGAAACTAGGTAAACCTTTGACAGTAGAGGTTGCCAGTGGTGAACCCATTGTTCTAAATTCTGTTCTACGCAACTGCCAGTTGAATCTTAACGACCATATTTTTCCTATTGACCTCACGCCAATGCAACTTGGAAGCTTCGACGTTATAGTGGGAATGGATTGGTTATCCAAGCATCGCGCAGAGATAGTTTGTTCTGAGAAGATTGTTCGTGTGCCGCTGTCTACAGGCGAGATCCTACAGGTTCGTGGTGAGAAGCCTGCCGGTGCACTCAAACTCATGTCTTGTTTTAAAGCACGGAAGTATCTGCGAAAGCACTATGTGGCTTTCTTAGCACATGTTACAGCAGATAAAGGCAAGGGTAAGTCTATTTCAGATATTCCTGTCGTTCGGGATTATTCCGAAGTATTCCCTGAAGACTTACCTGGTCTACCTCCAGCACGCCAAGTCGAGTTTCGTATTGATCTCGTACCTGGTGCAAATCCCATTGCAAGAGCTCCATACCGTCTTGCACCATCGGAGATGCAGGAATTATCTAAACAGCTTCAGGAGCTCTCCGACAAAGGTTTCATCCGTCCTAGCTTTTCACCTTGGGGTGCTCCCGTTCTCTTTGTAAAGAAGAAGGATGGATCTTTTAGGATGTGTATCGATTATCGTGAGCTTAACAAGCTTACCATCAAAAATCGATATCCCCTACCTCGCATTGATGACCTCTTTGATCAGTTGCAAGGCGCTTCTTACTTTTCAAAGATTGATCTGCGATCTGGATATCATCAACTCCGTGTGCATGAAGAAGATATTCCAAAGACAGCATTCCGTACTCGTTATGGACATTATGAGTTCACAGTCATGCCATTCGGTTTGACTAATGCTCCTGCTGTTTTCATGGACTTGATGAATAGGGTCTGCAAACCTTATTTAGATAAGTTCATCATCGTTTTCATTGACGACATTTTGATATATTCTAAGACGCGAGCTGATCATGAGCAACATCTTCGTCTTACTTTGGAACTCCTAAAGAAAGAACAACTTTTCGCCAAATTCTCCAAGTGTGAATTCTGGCTTAAAGAAGTTCAATTCTTAGGACATATTGTCAACGAACAAGGTATTCATGTGGATCCCTCCAAGATCAGTGCGATTAAGGATTGGGATACGCCTACTACTCCTACTGAAGTTCGTTCTTTTCTTGGTCTAGCGGGTTATTACCGCCGCTTCATAGAAAATTTCTCGAAGATTGCAGTTCCTCTAACTGCTCTAACTCAGAAGAACAAGCCATTTGATTGGGGAGTCAAACAAGAGGAAGCGTTTCAGACTTTGAAACAAAAGCTTTGCGACGCACCTGTCCTAACATTGCCTGAGGGCAACGATGATTTCGTCGTTTATTGCGACGCATCTAAATTGGGTCTTGGCTGCGTCCTGATGCAAAGAAATAAAGTCATAGCATACGCATCAAGACAGTTGAAGATACATGAGAAGAACTACACCACTCATGATCTTGAGTTGGGTGCAGTTGTCTTCGCTCTTAAGATCTGGAGACACTATTTGTACGGAACAAAATGTGTGGTTTTCACTGACCACAAAAGTCTTCAACATATCTTCAATCAAAAGGAACTCAACATGAGGCAAAGACGTTGGGTTGAACTTCTAAACGACTACGACTGCGAGATTCGCTACCATCCTGGTAAGGCGAATGTCGTAGCCGATGCATTGAGTCGCAAGGAACGTGTTAAGCTTCATTGTGTACGTGTCCAATCTGTTGTTCAAACCGATATCCAAGCCCGTATTTCTC
Organism: Helianthus annuus; assembly: GCF_002127325.2. Lineage (NCBI taxonomy): Eukaryota > Viridiplantae > Streptophyta > Magnoliopsida > Asterales > Asteraceae > Helianthus > Helianthus annuus. Next base: position 56,751,346 of record NC_035434.2, on the reverse strand, counting down.
AGGCTCAACAAGCTTGTGTTTTACAAGGTTTAATGGATAAGGAATTTCCTTATCACATAACACCTGCTCTTGAACTGAAAGACAATGGATCGCACTATTTCATGGACCGTTTGTGGGTCCCAAGCCAAGATGATCTTCGTACCTTGCTTATGGATGAAGCCCATAAGTCTCGTTATTCCATTCATCCTGGCTCAGAAAAGATGTATAAGGATCTTCGTATTCAGTATTGGTGGCCTGGTATGAAGAAAGACATTGCCTTATACGTATCCAAATGCCTTACTTGTCTTAAGGTTAAGGCTGAACATCAGCGTCCTTCCGGATTATTAGAGCAACCGGAGATCCCAGTTTGGAAATGGGAAAACATTACTATGGATCTCATTACTAAACTTCCGCGCACAAAGAAAGGTCACGATGCCATCTGGGTAGTCGTTGATCGTCTTACCAAGTCAGCACATTCCTTGCCAATCCGTGAGGATTATTCAGCTGACAGACTTGCTCAAATCTACGTAGATGAAATTGTGGCTAGACATGGTGTTCCTTTGAGCATCATTTCTGACAGAGATGCTCGTTTCACTTCTCATTTTTGGAGAACCATGCAATCTGCTATGGGGTCCCAACTTAATCTGAGCACAGCTTATCATCCGCAAACGGATGGTCAATCTGAAAGAACAATCCAGACACTGGAGGATATGCTTAGAGCTTGTGTGATAGACTTTGGTGGTAGTTGGGATTCACATCTTCCATTGATTGAATTCTCCTACAACAACAGTTATCACTCCAGCATCAACATGGCTCCCTTCGAGGCTCTCTATGGTCGAAAATGTCGTTCACCAGTCTGCTGGAATGAGATTGGCGAGGCTCAGCTTACTGGACCTGCCCTCATTCTAGAGACAACAGAAAAGGTAAAGAAAGTTCGTGATAACCTTCAGACAGCTAGAAGCCGTCAAAAGAGTTACGCGGACCTAAAACGCAAACCCTTGGATTTTCAAGTCGGTGATTGTGTATTACTTAAGGTCTCACCTTGGAAAGGTGTGATCAGATTTGGAAAGAAAGGAAAACTTGCACCTAGATATGTTGGACCATTCAAGATCGTCGAAAGAATCGGTAAGGTAGCCTACAGACTTGAGTTACCTCCTGAACTTGGAAATGTTCATCCAACCTTTCACGTGTCCAATCTCAAGAGGTGTTTAGCTGATGAAAACCTCCACATACCGCTTGACGAAATTCGTGTTGATAAAACACTGAAGTTTGTTGTGAAACCGGTAGAAATCATGGAACGTGAAGTCAAGTGGCTTAAACGCAAGCGCATTCCTTTGGTCAAGGTTCGTTGGGAATCTAAGCGTGGACCCGAGTTCACTTGGGAACGTGAAGACCAAATGAAGGCAAAATATCCGCATCTTTTTCAATCAGTTTCCTCTAAATAAATTTCGGGACGAAATTTCCACAAGTAGGGGAGACTGTAACATTTGTGCCTGTAATCATCATGAACAGTTCAATTATCAATAAAATAATGTTATTTGATCCCAATGTTTGTTTCATTGTGTTTTACATTTTTCGTGTTTTGACTTTCGTTCAATTTCAAACTCTACATCGCTTTCTGGAGCATTATACGCAAACTGGTGCGTAAACGTACTCAGTTTAATGCGACAAATACTCCGGAACACCAACATATACTCAACGTACCTTAAATAACCTTTACATAACTTAGAAATAAGTTTTGAAGGCTTTGGTATAGCAAAAACAAGTTAATTCGCTTACAGGGACTAAACTTGACAAACTGCGAAAGTATGCCAATTTGAACTGCAACGAACATTCCGGAACATGTCCATAAGTTAAACATACCATAAATATCCTTTGCATAGCTTAGAAATAGGCTTTGAGGGGTTTGGTACGCTAAAATAAACTTTTGGATCATTCAGGGACTAAAAGTGTCAAAAAGTGCATAAGTTTGCACTTTCGCGCATAACTTACGTTCTGAATATATCCGGACATCCAAAAATTTATGTAAGCATCCTTATATTATGCCTTAGTGTTTGGCATGAGAAAAATCCATTCGTCGCGTCATTTGGATCGTCTTTTGTGCTTATGCGCATTCCGTCGTAATTAAGCGAACATCGCGATCCTACGGCCAAACGAACCGACATCCGACATATTTTTGGGCATGTTTCATGTCCACAATGTTTAGGCATCATTTTAGGGCCTTAAAGATAACTTTACAGGTCTTAAAGGGGCTGGAAATAGCTTAAACACGCAACAGGGACCAAATACGTAAATTCTGCAAGTGGTGCAGATCAGACGGGGCTAGGCGACCCGCGTAAGACCTGCACCCACTTTCACGCGGGCCGCGTGAACATGTCTGACAGCAGATTCTGCATTTAATGCAGAATCTGGCCTTTCGTTCGATCAAAGGGCAATGCCTTTTCACCCAAATGAAGGGCCAAGGGTCAAGTTCACTGAATCTAACCCCTGGACACATGTACGCACGAGATCAAAGCACGTTATTCGATAAAACGATCCTAACGGTTCCACTTTTCCTATAAATACCCCCCCCCCTTTTGTGTAAAAACCCACAAATCAGATCTAAATGCTCTAAGTTGATGCTTTTGCTTCATACCTGAGCTATTGGATCTTGATTAGCACTCGGGGACCCTCCGTAAGTCTTCTTTCGCTCTTTTATTCGCTTTTCGAGTCCGAAAGTCAACGTTTTGTTGACTTTCTGCATTGACCAGCCTATGGTCGATGCGAAGTTCATGGAACTTCATAACGTGAGCGTGATCACGATGGTTATGGTCCATAGTGACCATACCTACTGATCACCACGTTATCTAGGCTCAGTGACGAGTCGTAGTTTCGGCCAAAATGTGCATTCTTGCATGTTTTGTAACCAAACTACTCGTGGGCATCAAAGCCGTTTGTTTTGATGTCAAACCTGTTTTCAAACTTAGTTAAGCATGTTCTAACATGCTTAGCTCGTCACTTTTAGTTTAGTGCTTATATAGGGTCGTAAGGTAAGCGATCTAAACCATCGCTTATGCTTTCGAACCCGACCCATTTGGTCGGTCGTTAGGACCTGACCAAACACATTAGGTGGCCATAGCTATAACCTTCCGAGGTTATACCTTGTGGTCACGATGTTAGGCGTTCCGAACGCGTTCTACGCGAACGACGCGTAAGGTGGCATAAGCTACCTAAACGGGTCGTGATGGACCGTAAGCACTTAGGTTAAGTTTCATTTTAGTATGTAGGTTTTATTAAACCATATTACACGAGTCTCCATACTCGTTTGGTTTACGAACCCGCGTACTATCCGATCATCCGATTTGGTCCGGTATATTAACATAGCTACCTATTAGGTGCCGTTGATATTCCGTGACCTCTCACATTTACCCGGTTATTTCACAAGAACAACAAAGCAACCTCAGGTGAGTACATAGAACCCCATCTTTTACTGTTTTCCAAACTGTTTTGGGGTGAAACACATGTGCCTATCTGTTACTTTCATGCTTTCCATGTTTTCACATCATATATCTGCTATGCTCGTTAGTACATTATAGTACACGATTTCATTACATTTTATGCTATGTATGCCCATTGTGTGCGTACTTAGTACATTGCTTTACAATACATTTCATGCTACGTACGCCCATTGTGTGCATACGTAGTACTTTGTTTCACATTACATTTCTGTTGCATATGTTTACTCAGCATATGGACACATTGATTTACATGAACATTTCTGCTTCGTATGTTTACTTAGCATACTTAGTACAATTGTTTACATCACATGCCTTCATTTTGTTATGACATTTGGTTTGTTTAACATGGGACAATACATTCATTAACATTGATCACGCCGTTCGTTAGTAGGTAGTGGTACCACAGGAATTGACAACTCCCATTCCTGAAGTCCTGGGTTTGATAGGACTGGAAGGAATGACCGAATTCGATATACATAACTTAGATAAACCTTTAATTTGTTTAAGGGTTTATCGCCGCAGTCTCAAGGCTTGGATGTATGCATAGTTTACAATACCGCATAAATGTTAATATCAATAGAGCATGCATTTTCCGCAGAACATAACGTTGATTTAAACCACGTTTTACTTCAACGACTTGTTTTGTGCATATGGTTTAAGTTGATACATTTCGCTTACCATACATGATACATTTTGGGATGCACATTACATGATTTACATTGAACATAAACACGTCGACATTGACATACACATTTGGTGGTTTACATTTGGACCTAAACATTTGACATGGTTTACAATAACACTTGACATTTGGTTTACACATGAACAATTTACATGGTGGATTGGTTTGGGTAAATGATTTAAGTAACGTGGCATATGTAATATGATACAAACATGGTGGATACGCCGCTGGTACTTCCTATATATAAATGTTTGTATAATGTTACATATTGTGGCGTTATCTAAGTCATTTCAGTTTAGACACATTACACTTTACATAAGTAACATATTCTTCACAAGACATTATTTTCACAAACAACTTATCTTATTCAACTCATTTTACTTGGTTATTCGTTTAACCTTGCACTTATCTATACATATCATTTGATGTTATCGTTTTTCAAATGATTTACAAAGCAAAACAAATTACAAGGTTCATGACTGACTGTTATTAAACATTCTTTAAAACTCAAGTCATGAATCCCATTTTCACAAAACCTATGTATCTCACAGGCATTTTTATGCTGACGTACCTACTTTCACATGTGTTTTCAGGAGCTATTCCATAGGACGATGATCATGATTCTAGGGCGGACCTGTGCCTTAGAGCCTAAAAATGAAGTTTGAACTAGCTTAATTATGTTTTGATTTCCGTACTCTATTTCCAAGACAATGTAACACCTTTGTTTATAAATAAAATACAACTTGTATGCCATGGTTATGAAACAATTTAATTCTGTCTCCAACACTCCCCGACGTTTTCCGCCGCGGTTGCATGTTATACGCGGTCGGGGTGTGACACAAACCCCCAAGCATTCCCTCACACTCACTCCTACACACACTCTCTCTCCCTCTCACACTAAAACCCTAAAACACCACCATAATCCTCCTTCCCCACCTCTCGGATCCAAACGGCAGTGACAAAGCTCTTGGATCAGCTTGTGTTCTTCAATCGAGGATTATCAGACAACAAACCGACTCATTTCTACACTCAAAATCCTTAGCCGGTTAGTGTTTCTTTTAGCACATGATAAAAGTGTTGATTATGTGATAATGTGCATTGTGGCTATTGTTTATGTATGATGAAAGTGTTTGCTTGATCTAATGGGTTCTTGTTTGTTAATGATACATGCTTGGTTCCAATATCTAAGATGAACATGACTTTTGTAGGATAACATTTTGTTAAGATGTTTTGAATGGCAAAGGAATGATAGTTTAGGATTGTTTATGACCATCCGAGTTACGTTAGATGTTATAAAACAAATGTTTGTTCGATGATGGGTTGCAAAATGATCTTGATATCTGGATTATGTGTTATGATTCTTGTCCATAGAATGGATGGTTATGTAGGATGAACATGTTTGATTTAAAATGAAAACTTAAAAGATGAACTACTTGAAGATCATGAAAAACATTTGAAAAATGCTTGTTTGATCCGTTTTGTTTGAGAATTAGACAAGGAAACATGTTTTTGCAATTCTATTGGATAGTACAAGTTGGACAGGTGTGTGAGTCGAGACCCCCTGTTTCGACTCGAGACCATCAAAGAAACAACTTGAGACCAGGCAGCAAACATCAAGGACTCGTGACTAGCTACTTCTCGACTCGAGACCTCATGATCTCGACTCGAGACTGAACTCGAGATCTCCAAGGCTGCTACTCATATATACACCACTCCAGAACAGAGGTTGCGACTCGAGACCAGCCATTCGCAATCCGTGACCTCTTGGTTTCAACTCGAGACCACGAGTCAAGACCTCCTGGTCTCGACTAGGCTGTCTGACTCAGTTATTGGGCCACCAAATGTGACAAAGTGTTTTGGGCTTGTATCTGTGCTACTGTGCTATGTGCTGATTGACTGTTTAAGGATTAGAACAGGCCCAATAACTTAAAAGGTAATTGTATGTGATACATGCTGCTGATTAACTGTTAGTAAGATAGGATAGGCCCAATAGCACTTGTGATTTGCATGTTATGTGTTAGAAACGTGTAAGATATACGTGACTTGTTTGTATCCGAGCTTGACCCAAACTGGTAACCATGTTAGGACGTGGTGACCAGCGTGCTTGACCAAGTAAACTAATCTGCCGAGCAACCCAAGGTGAGTTCACAACTTCTAAAGCATGCATTCCCGGTGGTTTGGGAAACGGAACTTATAACAACGCTATCCTTTTGTAAGGGATACAAACCTACTTCTCTTCCCTTTATATGGGACCTTTAGTTAATTACTATTTATATTGGATGCAACAAGCAATACTACACGAAACTCTATCACGCAAGTCCCTACTACTTAATACCGATTAGTCGTCGGGGCCTGGCGAACGGGTTATTAGTTGATAGCACTATTTAGGTCTTACCAGCCTCACACCGTGCCCGTGTATGGGATCGGGAGTGAACTAATAGACTCTGGCAACCGTCAATGATGATAGAACATTGACAAACGGGGCACTCTACGGAAACGTACGGTCGCATAGTATTCGGTAGTGTAAAACCAGTTTTGTAGCTTACTTAAGGGGTTGTTCCCCTTGGCATGGTATAAATGAGTAAATTAACTGTTGAAACAAGTTTTTGGAATTAAAAACTGAACAAACTCGTGAACTCGCCAACATTATGTTGATACCCTACTGCATGCTTTGCAGGTACCCAGTGACTCAGGAGCTTGCAGCTTAGGGATGTGTAGTGGTCGTCTTAACCCGTGTGTTGGGTTCTTTAATAAACTTAAACTATGAACTTTGTTTGAACTGTTTTGCCTATGCTTCCGCTACTTACCTAAACTACTATATGAGCTTAAAACTTTTGGACTTTGATTATGATATTTGCTAACCCTGTGGTTGGTGAATATTACTTATGTTATTAATTAAATTGCTCAGTATAATTGGTGGCTGGATCCTGGTCAGTCACACGCCTCGCGGTAGTACTCCGCATGTGGTTTTGAGGGTGTGACAGATGGGTATCAGAGCCATTTGTTAGAGTGAACTTGGTTTTAAAAAGAAAGTCTTTTTGAGAAAAACCAAACTATAACCCGTGACTCGTTACGACACTACACTCCAAGTGCAAGACTCAACGTATTAGACCTCATAGCTCGGACTTGTGTTTACTTGCCTGTTTATTTTATATCTATGCTCTACAATACGTACTAGTACGCCTACTTAGATAGATACACTTCCCTCTTCTATCTCATCCTTGCTACACTGCAACATCACACTCATATAATGTTATCTGGTTATGAAGACAATGAGTGGATGCAGAAGAGGAAACATTAACATGACTCAAGCTCAATTCACTAACCTGCTTAACACGGTGGCTGCCGCTTTCGCAGCTCACCCTGGAGGTAAACTCGTTATATTAGGATGTTTAGATCCTACCCCCGCATCGTCTTCTCACCCTTAAACATATTCGCTTCGCTTCTCACAACAGGTCAGCATACGCCTGCACAACCACGTGTTTGTACTTTCAAAACTTTCATGGATTGCAAGCCTCTCCCTTTCAATGGAACTGAGGGTGCCATAGGCCTTCTGCACTGGATTGAGAAGGCCGAAGCTGTCTTTGCTGTCTGCGAGTGTCCCCCTGCTAATTGAGTGAAGTTTGCTACTGGTACGCTTGAAGGAAACACACTTTCATGGTGGAAAGTGTAGACTCAGATGCTAGGTTTGGAAACTGCTAATGCTACTACGTGGGAAGATTTCAAGAACATGATCAAGGAAGAGTACTGTCATAGGGACGACATCCACAAACTCGAAAATGAGTACTTTGAGCTTAAGATGGTTGGATCAGAGATTGAGACCTACACCAAGCTATCCAACGACTACGCTGCTCTCTGCCCAAACATGTCTCGACCTGCTTACCGAAGAATTGAACTCTACCTCAAGGGTCTAGTTCCAGAAATCCAGAGCCATGTAACCTCAGCCCACCTCACTTCGATTCAGCAAGTCGTCCGTCTTGCTCACAAACTCACTGATCAGGCTGTGGAACAGGGCAAGCTGCCCAAAAGGATCAGTGCTACTGCTGGAACTTCTAGTGACAACAAGCGTAAGTGGGAAGGAAATCAAATCAAGGATGCTAACCCCACTCAGGCCCCAACTCAGCAAAGGAAAACTGAAAACAACAAGGGCCCTCAGCAACAGGGTGGCTATCGAGGAAACCACCCCAAGTGTAATAAGTGTAACCGACACGACAGTGGGCCATGTGGCAAAAGTCAATGTCAGCGATGCAACAAGATGGGGCATGAAGCCAAAGACTGAAGGAGCCAGTTTCCAGCTAGGCAGAATCAGCAACAACCACAACAGCAGCAAGGAAACAACCGTGGATGCTACAAATGTGGAGCAACGGGGCACATGCGAAGGGATTGCCCTGAACTGAACCAGAACCGCAACAACAACCAGGGAGTCGGAAACAACGATCAAAACAACAACAATGCTGGGAACTGTGCAAGAGGAAGGGCTTTTGTGATTAGAGCTGGAGAAGCTAGGAATGATCCCAATGTCGTGGCGGGTAAGTTCCTACTCGATGATCGTTATGTTACTGTATTATTTGATTCAGGAGCCGATGCTAGCTATGTATCCCTACGTATTATTGGTGCATAATGTCTAAAGCCTGCGTCTTAGTCATAGTTTGTTGGTGCATAATGTCTAAAGCCTGCGTCTTAGTCTTAGTTAATCAATGTATAGGGTCTAGTTATGTTAATTATGTATTGTATAGGGGTTAGTTGTGTAAAAGTTGGGTTTTCATATAAAGGTTTCGCTTATATGGACATGTCCATATAAGCGAAACTATTTGTTAAAAGGTTTCGCTTTTATGGTATGTTCACATAAGCGAAACTATTCCCCTATAAATACCCTAAGTGTTTTCTCATTTTGTACGTTGATGTCATAAGTGTAGCCGACCTGCTGACCATGTATTTCATGAAAGTTTAATGAGAAAACGGTGTAAAAGTGTATTACTTCTGTTTCTACTCATTTCTTCTACAGTTTTGCTTTGATTCATGCCAAATATGTATTTACGCTACATATTCGGTAGGTACTAGCTCGAATTGACTCATTTGACTGTCATACTCGGTCCTACAATTGGTATCAGAGCCAGTTGTGAGCTAGTTGACCCGAATCAAGGCCTTTTTCAAGCACTTTGTGAGTTTCTGACATTTCTACCGGACAAAATGGACTGAGAATTGGACATACTGTGTAAAAGTATCGAATAACAAACCCTTGAAAAGCTCAGACCTTAAATCAGCTTAAAAGTGACCTAAAATGGCTCGAGAATAGGTTCCGCTTGTGTGTCACCCTAGAGGTTTCGCTTATTTGGACCTGGAAATCAAAGGTTTCGCTCAAAAGGTTTCGCTTATAGTGCCATTTTTAGAGGTTTCGCTTGTGGAGTTCCGCTTATTGTGACATTTTCAGAGGTTTCGCTTGTGGAGTTCCGCTTATTGTGACATTTCAGAAGGTTTCGCTTATAGGTTCCGCTTCAAATGTCTTTGCTGAGGTTTCGCTTGAAGGGTTTCGCTTATTAGTCTTGAAGTAGTTCCGCTTTTGAGATCATTGTGTAGTTTCGCTTATTTGTACATCACCTGGTTTCGCTTATTGGGTTACTACTGGGTTTCGCTTATTTGAACAACTCAGTGTTTCGCTTATACGTACACTTAGTGTTTGGTTTCGCTTATTTGACCTGTGTTAGTGAAAAATCTGTGTTTTTGAGCAGTTAGTCCATTTTGTACGCGTTCAAGTATTGGAAACTTAGTCTGGGTTAAAAGTTTTCTGTCAGATACAACCTGTTAATCAAAAGGTTCAACATTGTTCGAGATTTGTCACTAAAAACGGATAATCAAGATTTCTATAACATGTTTGCGGGAAGTGGTGCGGCTATCCAAAGTCCAGCTAGTATCGTACAGAATGTCAACATGGAAAATGAATTGGAAACAATGCAAAAGCCACCCAAACTGATGAGCTTAGATGAATATGCTGGATGGTCCAGAAGGTTTAAAAATTGGGTTCAGGCCAACCATTTCGAGTGTTGGATGAAGATTGAAAAGAAATACGTACCTCCAGTTGACGGGCTCGGGTTGGTTAATGGCATTGGAAGTCTTACAGATACTGAACAGACAGAGTTTAAAGCTGAAAAGAAAATGGTGAGCATCTTGCAGCAAGCAATTAAAGAAGACATTCTTGTGTTACTACAGCATGACGAAAGTTCTCAGTCAATCTGGCAAACGCTACAACTGAAGTTTAAAGGAAGTGTTTCTATGATCAAGAGTAAAAAGGCGCTTATCAAGAAAGAATTCGATATTTTTACTGGGATCAAAGGAGAGTCAACAAAACAGTTAATCGAAAAATATTGCCACCTTGTAGTTGAAATGAAAAGATTAGAAATTGAAAAAACAAATGAAGAATGGATTGATAAACTTTGTGATGCACTTCCATATGATGAGTGGGGAACGTATCTTATGATGTTGAAAAACAGTTCTGATTTTGTGAATCTCAATCTGAGTTCATTTATTGAAAAGATCGAAGCCCACGAGCTTGAGTTGTTGAAGATAAAGAAGATGAATTCTGCTAGCATGCAACAAGATGTATCTTTATACTACAAAGGCAGTCTTCCAGTTGCGAATCTTCAAAGCCCAAAGATACAAACAGGATTCAGTGCTGATAACACTTCAAATGCTACATCAAGTTCTCATCAATCAAGCAGTTCTACGCCTTTCGCGAATTTTGAACCGAATATCAAAGTTCAGGAACAATCTTCGCCTCAAAGCTCTACTGGATCAAATCATCAGGCATATGTTTCTGGAGTACAGTGTAATATTGCAGTGAACATCAAAAATGGAAACGAGATAACTGAAACTGCTGCGAAGCAACATATTGCACTACTCGCTTCCGTTCTCGAGGCATATGAAGGTCTAGTTGCGGGGAGAATTGGAAATCCGGACATAACAAAGGAGGACTATGACCAAATAGACCCCGAGGAGCTTGAACTGATTGACATTAAATGGGGTATGGCAAGCTTAGTTCGTCGTGCTCAAAGGTTCATGGAAATCACGGGAAGGTCCATATCAGAAGTTGGGATTTGATAAGTCGAAAGTAACATGTTTCAAGTGTAAAGAACGCGGTCACTTTAAACGAGAGTGTCCAAACCGTGAAGTCAACAATCACCAAAACCCGTTCACCAATGATTACTATCGACAGGCAATCTACCATCGACCGAACCAACATCAAACTGTTCAAAGGCCACAGATAGAAAACAAACCTGAAAATGCATTGATTGTGAACCAAGATGAAGAACAGGTAGCTGTAGGTTTTAGTTGGGATAAATATATACCTGGTAGAGATGATCAGGCCATGATGGCAGAGGTTGTTGAGATTTCTGAGGTAGTGTCTGAACTGGAGATTGTTGATGAAGTTGTTTCTGAAGTTGTTGAAGAAATTCCTACAGAAAATGTTATAGATGTTGAGGAAATAGCAGCTGAAGTATACTCCTATCAATCACAACAGGAGGAGTTAGCTTATACTATGAAATCAATTATGCCTCCTAATGTGTTTGATTCTTTTGCAGGTTATTTCGAGGAACCAAGAACCGGATCTTGTCCTAGATTTGAGGAGAAGAAAGAAGCCGTCGAAGAAGTGATTGACGTGTCTAAAGAGATGACCGGAGAAGTTCTGAAAGAAATTGCTGACAAAGCTCTAATGGGAAAGATTAAAGAGGTAGATTCAGAACCCAAGGAGTCACAGTCTGTCGATAAGGTGTCGGTTAACAGAGAGGAATCTGGAGTTCAGGAGGTCAAATCTGTCAAACAGTCTTTGTCTGAGTCAAAGCATGTCGGTAAAACTGATTGTAATAAAAAGGTTGATGAAAAAGTTGTTCCAATCTCTGAAACGCCATGCCAACGTTGTTTACAACCGTGCGTGGAGTGTCTTGAAAAGGACACTAAGTATCGGTAATTGAAACATCATACAGATATGATTAAGTTTGACATTGAACAATTAAAAGAAGCTTATGATACCTTAGCCAGATCAATTAAGATGATTCAAAAAGAAAGTGTCGAAAATGATAAAGCTACAAAATTGGCTAAAGCTACACTGTTTGATAAACAAAAAGAAGTCAATTCTCATCTTGACACAATTGCGTCACTAAGAAAAGAACTTGAATTGGCTAAGATAGAGAATGACATGATTGATAAAAAGTTAATGAGTGTTTTGGAACAAATCGTCCCTCAACAGCCACATGCTACACCTGTTTTCAAGAGCGTTCCACCCCCAATGTGGAATCACTACACTCAGAAATATCCAGATGGGGTGGAAGCTGCTTTAAATCTTAAGCTGAAAACGATTGAGAGTGATTTACCTGACAACATTGATATCACTTTCACTGCATCTGACATTGATAACGAATCTCAGGTTATCAAAAATGTTATCGATTAGGTGTTGGATGAGGAAAGTGAGAAATCTGAAAAGGCTCATTCTGAGAAGGCTGTCAGTGATTCTGAAGACGAAGGAAATTTCTTAGATCGTTATGTACCGAAATCGGAAAAGAGTACGAATGATGATCCGATCATGGTGGTATACACTATGATTGGAACTGACAAACTTTATTCCGACTTCGAGTACCCGCTTCAGAATGTCAAGATCGAAAATGTCGAGAAAGTGTTTAAACTGGTTGAATTGAACATTAACGAAATTAATAACAATGATTTCTTTTCGAAACTGAAAAAATCGTTTGTTACTTCACGTCCCACAAGTTCGGAAAAGAAAGATGGGGTTGGTAAAGGTCAAAACAAGAAAAATCATCTTAAAAACAAAGGAATTGGGTTTGAAAAGAAAACGGCTAAACAAGTGGTTAAGCCAAAAGAAAAGATAAATGATGTTTTTGTTGCTGGTCCTAGTACTGAGGTTGAAAAGGAGTATATTTTTAGTCAAAAAGATGTGGACGATTTCAATGCAGCACAGAAGCTTAAAGAAGAAACGGTCAATACTACTTTTGTCGAGTATGATAAAAGGGTGTGCTATCGCTGCAATGAGATTGGACACATGGCAAAACAGTGTCAAAAAGTGTTTAAGAAACATGTTGTTGAAAAACCAGTTCAAAAACAAATGGTTGAGAAACCAAAGGTTGAAAAACCAAATGTTCAAAAACAAGTGGTTCAAAAATCTCGACCTAAATCACCAGTTGTTTCAAAAGGTAAAAACGAAATGGTTTCTCCGATCCGTATTCTGAAAAGAGGTGAATCGTTGAAGTCGGAGGTTAAGCCGAAATCGACTTTGGAGATTGGCGAATCCTCTAAGACTAGAAAGACTTCAAAGTTTTACCCTAAGACGAAAATTTTTGAAAATCAGTCTTGGATCGCGAAATCGAAACCGTCGGTTGAGATCAAGAAGATGGAGAACACTTTGAAAAATGATTCAAATCTTTTTAAAGATGATGTGGTTGATTTTGAAAAAGAAGTTGATAAGTTTCTTGATGAATTTCCTCCAATAACTAACAAAGTTAAAACAATTGTGTAGGATCGATTTCGACCTGAATGAGTCGTTCGGAAGAGCTCTCGTACGTTTCAGAGGCGGAAACTAAGAAACGCACTAGAAAACAGCTAGAAAATCACTTTAATCCTCTTTTACATTCAATTAACAGTGTTTACAGTGAGAGGAAATACCGGCAGCACTTCGGTATCAATAGACCCTCTCGTTACAAATGTTGACAGTTTGAAGCCTATATATACTACACAAACTATCGTTTGAAACACTTTCAAACGGACACAATTAATCTCAAACGATATGCCTCAAACGGCCATCTTCAAACGATTACATGTTAAATTCAAACGGTTGACTTCAAACGGAAGTCTTCAAACGGTGGCCTCTCAAACAATTGAATCTTCAAACGGAACCTTCACATGATTGGTTCTTCAAAAGGCAACTTTCTATTGGACCATACTTCAGTTGTCTTATGTGAGAATGATGCACTATGTGATGTCATTGATGATGTCACTCATGTGATGTCATCAATGACATCACATAGTGCATCATGTGATGTCATCATCAAAGATGATGACATAAACCTTGATCAAATCCGCAACGAACCCGAGACTTGACATAAGACGAAGACGACAGATGACTGCACCAACAGACTCCCCCTCAGATGTTGACGAGTCTTAAATGTCGAGTCTTCACAATCTTCAGTCTTGATCTGTCTCTGGGCTTCACTCTCAGTCTTTTCTTGCAGGTCTTCAGACTCCCCCTTGCGATATGCTGGCATTTCTTCAGATCATCAGCATCATCAGCTTTAGGATCGTTGTCTGGCTTTCCGTCTAACAGGTTTTCATCTTATCCTGCAAAAACTCTTCCTCAAAGTAAAATTTCTCTCACATACATATCTCAAACATAAACACATGTACTAACTCCAACTCACTTCTCAAAAACATAATGATTTTCCAATCTGATGAACCACTTTAGGGTTAGATTATGAAAACATTTAATTCCAAACATACACTCCCCCTCAAATATTGCTCATTATGTTTAGCACTCGGAATTTTGAAAATCTGCTTTTCAATATCAGTTGTCAAAAAATCTTTTTGGATTTTTCAAAAATTTATGCTAAAACACACTAAAATCTTTTTGGATTTTTTCAATGAAAAGAAATGAAATATAGAAAAGAAATATTTACATACAATATTTTTGTGAGTTTGTGTAAGAGGATCATATCATTTTTGAGACAAATCACCAACACCGTTAAGCTTCATTTCATTTTAAGTTTTAAACAATTCACCTAGATTGTCAGTATGTTTGTCCACTTAAATTTTCACACAAAGTTCAATTGATCCGAGATACGATATCAATGTTTTAAGAACTTAAACTTATCTGTGTGTCCCACTACTTGAATATACTCCCGTATCCAGATCCCAATATTCAGTCTTACAGGTGAATATACCACAGATGATATCTGTAAGGGGTTAGGTGCGAAACCGTGAGAGCTCAGGTCAGAACTTCCGTTCAGCAGAGAGATGACGGCTCGACTTTTGGTGGGTCCCCTTTAGAGGATCTTTTTTTACAACAGCAATGACTATCAATTTTATAGGTGAGTATACCACAGCTGATATCTGTATAGGGGTTAGGTGCGAAACCGTGAGAGCTCAGGTCAGAACTTCCGTTCAGCAGAGAGATGACGGCTCGACTTTTGGTGTGTCCCCTTTAGAGGATCTTTTAATTTCAACAGCAGCGACTATCAATTTTATTGTTTCATCAGCTTGTTGAGGGCGGCGCTTATGTTTCAAAGCTTTGCAGAAAGCATTATCCGGGGACTAGGTCAGTACTTCCATACAGCAGAAGTCCCGGGATAATACCCCAGATATCACTGAGCATAAAGACCTAGTATCTCAGAATAAGGGACCTTTCAAACAAGATTTCAGGGGTTACCTATATATCCAAGCAGTTTTGTTAACCCACAAAATAAGCAAGTTTGATTTTTAGGTTTATATCTCTTCACAATTTACTAAATGTGTAAAAATCTACTGACACATCCGCAGTAAGATTGTTTATCACTTTTAAACTTTCCAAATCTTTAGCATGTTGTGATAGTCCACTGATGTACTATCATTTCCTCTTTTTCACAACAAAACTCATATTTGATTTTATCATGTTTTTGGCTTTTTCAAATTTTCTAATGTTTTTGGATTTTCTGAAATTTCTACTCCCCCTAAAATGCAAACACATTAAAGAAAACTGAAATCAAACTATACAGAAATATGACAATCGATATCAAATCGCATCAATTCGCCATTCTCTTGGCATAAACAATCAGAACTCCCCCTATCAACAAACTATTTTCTCATTTAGATTTCAAAACACTTAAGTTTGTTTTAATCAAAATGATTTTTCCGGAAAATAAGTTTGGTTGATTTTACCACTTGTAAGTATATCAATACTAAGTTTGGGGAGGTGGTTCATCATCTTGTTAGTTTTATCAAATGTAGCAAATCAAGTACAACTTAATGTCCTTGATTCACTGTTTGCAATCAAGCAACCTGTACCACTTGTAAAAATAACCAAACAATACCACTTGTAGATATGTCACTTCTACACAAATCATTTTACCAATCAGAATGCCGATTCCTGCTTCGCACTTACCAACCTGGAAGCTCCGGCGTAGTCATTCAACCTGTAAAGTTATTACAATTTTAAGAATTTTTTCATACAAACTCATAATACATGAATGATGCCGATTCCTGATCCACGATTACAAACTTGGGATTTCCGACAAGTCAGGTTTTTTAATCGAAGAAAATGTCCACCCAAGCCTGACCAGCCTTGGGTGATTTCAATTCAGACTTGGTTGGGGTGTAAGTTGCTTTCTTTGTAGCGTAAAAGTCTTTTACCCCTTTCACCTTCCCATTGACCATCTTTCCGAAAATCTTCTTTACTTTCCCATTAAATGCTTTCTCAACATCAAAATTATCCTTTTCAGAATAATCCTGATTTGAGATTTCAGACTTTCCAGCTTTCCTTTTAAAATTCTCAATCCTCAATGGTGGAAAGTTGTCGTTATCCATTGAAGGAACTGAGTTTTCATCAATCTCATCAAACTGTGGCTCCTCTGATTTTGTGGAATCAGATTCATCGCCAGATTTTACCTCAGATTTCTTAACAACCCATTTTTGGTTGTCAAGTTTCACACTACGCCTATAAAATCTCTTCGAACACTCACCAACTTCAAATGTTGAATTTTTGAAAACTTTAAATTGTTCAGTTGGTGGTTCGGTTTTATCAACAATAACTTCTTTCAGTTTTCCAGAAACTCCCTGTTTTGTGTTTGTCGCTTTCAGACAGTTCAATGCAATGTGACCAGCTTCATTGCATCGGAAATAGATTCTGGTTTCTTTCTTCACATAAGCTCCATTCTTTTTCTTTTCGGCAAGAAATTCTTGATTAGATTGTTTCCAGAATGAGCTTTTTGCTTCCTCTTCCGAGCTTGTACCTGAAACAAATTTTGTATTTGTTTTAGAAAATTTTCCAGTTTTATAGTTTTCTGGTGGAGTAAAACCAAGTCCTTTCTTTTTGTAGCTACGATTGTGGTTTGGTTTCTTTTGAAAACCAGAACCAGAATTGTAACCTATTTTCTTGTTTAGTCGTTGTTGAACTCTTGAGGTGTAAAATTTAGGTTTACTATTAAGATTTAAATCTTTTATTTCAGAAATATTAATTTCTGTTAGTTTGAAAATGTTTTTAATCATTTCTGGTTTAACACCTCTTATTGGAAACTCTTTATCAAAATATAATTTGTCAGAACCATTCAAAGTATACACAACTTCAAATGTTTCATCATTCAAATTAGATTTTGAAAATAAAAACTCTTTATTGTAAACCCGTTTTCCCAATGATTTAGAACTCTTTTCAGACGAACTCGAACTCCTGACTGACTGACACGAACTTTCGGACTCGGACTTTGACTCTGACTCCTCATCCTTATCCAACACCTGATCGACCACTCGTTTTATCAGTTCGGACTCATGATCTGTGTCGAACGCTGTGAACGTGACGTCAATATTGTCTGGTAAAACATCGGTTATCTCGGATTCTAGCTTAATATTGACCGCTTGTTTTAGTTCTTCCTCATTAGGTTTTCTAGGCGAATACCCTTCCCAAATCGGAGGCGGACACTTATTATAACAGACACCCTGTTTCTTACGAGTATCCTTCTTCTTCTTTGGCTGTTCATCTTTAAATGCCTCAAAACCTTCAACTGTCGGATAAATTCTATCAATTATGTAGTCACAGCCTTTGTAACTTTGCAGCAGTCTTCTGATTCTTTCATTCTCAGCTGCTTCATTATCCAACTCTTTCTTCCATTTTTCACATTCTTCAATGTACAAGTTGATCTCTTTCTGCTTTGTCATCATTGTAGCATTCATCATCTTCAAAGCTTTTTCTCTTTCTGAGTTAGTCTTCTCCAGACCATTCACATGCCTATTTAATACATCATGTGACTTTTTTCAAGTTCTTTACATCAAACAATAACTGTTCTTTCAACTTTTCTAACTCACTAAACCTCTCATCTTTTTCTATACATTGTTTACAAGACTCTAAACATGTAAGACAGGGTTTTGTGACTTCAACGATCTTCTCGACTTCAACTCTCTTTTCTACTTCCACAATCTTCTCAATCACTTTGACTTCCTTCATTTCCTTTGCATCTTTCTTCTCTTTCAATTTCTTCAGTTTTTCTGCAAAATAAAATTCAAAACTATCAGAAGATAAATGAGTTTTTTCCAATATTAATCTGTTCAATTTCTTCATCACTATCACTTGTTTCTGATGAACTGTTTTCAGAAGAAACATATCCTTTATCTTCACTCTTCTCTTCATCAGATAACACTTCCATCCATTCCTTCAGCATTTCTGGCTTTCGAGTAATATGTGCAATGAACGCTTTAACATTTGAATCAGCTGGAATAAACTTGTCCCAGCTAAATCCTTCAGCCATTTTCTCATCATCTTGATCAATGATGCCATAATAAGCTTTCCTGTTTGCATCCTCGATCATTCTTCCATGTGCCATTTGAGGTTTTTTTGTTGATGCGGTTGATGAGTGATTTGCTGATAAATGGTTTTTCTATAATAATAATCTTTCCCAGACGACTCCTTTTCTCCTCTTGGCTGCTGATTCTTGCACTCTCTTTTAAAGTGACCTTTCTCTCTGGAACGAAAACAAACAACTTTAGATTTATCAAATCCAAGATTAGAAAGATTTGCATCGAAGAAATCAGTTCTCCCTGTAACCAATCTAAACTTTTCTGCTCTCCTCAAAACACTTGCCAAGGCCCACTTGATGTCCATGAATTCTAGCTCCTCTCCATCAATCTGGTCATAATCTTCTTTTGTCAGCATTGGATTGCCAATTCTTCCTGCAATCAACCCTTCATAAGATTCCAATGCAGTGACCAGTAATCCCATATGATGCTTTACAACTTCTTCAGAATAATTTTGACCATTTTAAAGATGTAGAGCTACATTGCACTGAATCGAATGTCCATTTCCAGCAGATGCACTTTGAACACTTGGAGGATTCACCGTTGAAAACCCACTAGTGTTGACAGATCCTTGACTGCTTGGTTCAGACTGATTTCCAGCAGTAAATGCAGTTTGTATCTTTGGACTGGCTTCAGCAGTTTGAACATTTCCTTTATAATACAATTTAATATCTTGTTGATGAGTAGAACTGTTCATTCTAGCAATTTTCTACTGCTCCAAATCCTGTGCCTCCAGCTTCTCGATAAACTATGCAATAGATAACCTGCTAAACTGTCCGGAATTCTTCAATATCATCAGATATGTGCCCCATTCCTTTTGCGGTAATGCATCAACAAGCTTTTCAACCCATTCAGCTGGAGTTTTTGTAATTTTTAACTGTGACATGGTGCGAACAAGATGACAGTATCTCTCAATAAGAGTTTTCGTTGTTTCACCAGGCATGCACGTAAACAGCTCAAATTCCTTCTTTAGTAAAGCTGCTTTACTTTGTAGCATCTCCGTACTTCCCTCAAACTTCTTTTTAAGAGCTTCCCAGATAGAATAAGCATTTTCATCGTATTGAAGCAATACAAATATATCTTCCTTAACAGCTTGTTGTAGCAAATTGATCATCATTTTTTCTGCTTTGTAACTTTCCCTCTCTTGTTCACTGAATTCAGAAATGATTTTATCAACTCTCATAGCGTTTTGTGGTCTAACATATTCAGTTTCGATGCTCTCCCAAGCTTTTAGATGATTTGCCTACACCCAATTCTCGAACCGTTTCTTCCATCCATGATAATCTTCAATTCCCATGAGTTTCGGGGGTTTTTGCATTGTTTCGTTTTCATTCTCCATTGTCATGTTCTTAGCAATGTCGGATGGACTAGCAGGAGTTGTAGCAAACGCGTTATAAAAATCTTCACTCATGATTTGATATCGAAGAATTTCCCAAACTAGCTTTCAAATTGGAGAGAAGAGGTTTCAAATGTCACATTTGATTTTCCGAAAACAAATGAAAAGTGTGATGTTGTGTTCGGGAGTGTGTCGGAAGTAAAGAAATCATGGGCTTCATTGTTTGAATAAATTGTTTTTGTTGATTGCAGGGGCTGCCCAAGTCAATTCTATCAAGATGGATTATGGATAGTGGAGCTTCACGACATATGACTGGGACTTTAGCTCTTCTTTATGATGTTAAGTCAATCAATGGAAGCAATGTTGGGTTTGCAGGGAATCAAGGAGGAAGAATAGTCGGTCAAGGAACGCTTACAAACGGAGTGATCTCATTTGACAAAGTGAACTACATAGTCGAGCTGGAAAACAACTTACTGAGTATATCACAGATTTGTGATAAAGATTTTAGTGTGCATTTTACTAAATCTGAACGTTTAGTGTTGAAACCAGGGTTTAAAATCCCTGATGAGTTGGTGTTGTTGCGCGCTCCGCGGGTAAATGATCTTTGTATTTTGGACATGAGTGTCGCAACGCCAACAACTCATCAAAAACAGTGTTTTGTCACTATGTCTAAAGCTACTGAAAAGGAGTCCATAATGTGGCACCGGAAAATGGGTCACATTCACGTGCGAAAAATGAACTTTTTTGTACATAACGATTTAGTTGAGGGTGTTAATGTAAAAAACTTTCACTTAAATGATGATTGTATTGCATGTAAAAAGGGAAAGCAGAATCGGAAGTCACATCCACCGAAGTTGCTCAAGTCTATCAGGTTACCTCTTGAGAGATTGCACATGGATCTCTTCGGGCCTGTCAACGTCAAGAGCATTAGCGGGGATTTATATTGTTTGGTGGTGACATATGACTTTACGAGGTTTTTGTGGGTTGTGTGCTTAGAACGAAAAGATCAAACATTTGAGTCATTGATGATGCTTTTCAAGAAGATGGAAACGGTGTACAAACTGCCAATCCGGAGGATTCGGAGCGACAATGGAACGGAATTCAAGAACAACAAGATGTACGAGTTCTGCAACGAGAAGGGAATTCTTCATGAATTCAGTGCACCGTATCCACCACAGCAAAACGGCGTAGCTGAACGAAAGAATCGGACCCTGATTGAAACAGCACGTACGATGTTAGCCGATTCCAAGCTACCAATCTACTTCTGGAGTGAAGCAGTTTCAGCAGCCTGTTACACTTTGAATAGAGTTCTCACTGTCAAGAAATACAAGAAGACTTGCTTTGAGCTGCTGCACCGTTACAAGCCAAATCTTGAGTTTTTAGAACCGTTTGGTTCACCTTGCACGTTTATAGATGAAAATGGTAAATTTGGAGCAAAAGCTAATGAGGGTTTCTTTGTAGGTTACGCAAGCCTGCTGAAGAGGGTGTTCGTACCATGTCTGGGGAAGGTGATTCGAGTTCAACACGTGGATTGTCAGAAGCACACTCCATCGCCACAACTTCCCGGACAAAGATTCCTATTCGATTACGACAAACTCTGGGAGTCGTTTCAACTGCCTGTCGAGCCGAGTGATAAGGAACTAGCTTTTCTGTACCAGTATCAGCATATACTTCACAAGCGCCTGTGTCTAGTCCGCTAGAAGTTTCTCAACCCACCGTGGGTACTCACGACAATGAAGCAGGACCAAGTGGAACTACTCATGAACCACCAGAGGAACTAGCTCCGTCATTTGACGTTTCTGACGACTCAGAGGAGGAACCCGCTCCTACCTTTGACGAGGAGCCAAATGATACTTCGGAGGATGCTGTGGATCAAATTGTTGATCTCGAGATTTCGAATTTGGAATCAGAAGTAGTTGTGCCTGACACCGTGTCATGCCACGGACGCTGTCTTACCATCCTTCAGAACAGATCATTGGTGACCTACAAAGTGGTGTCAAGACATGACATCAAATAGACCGAGCACTTACTTGTTTTTACTCTTCTATTGCTGATATGCAGAAAGAAGTCTCACTTAAATGTTTCATTTCGCAGATAGAGCCCAGAACCTACAAAGAGGCATTAACCGAGGATAGCTGGGTGAATGCTATGCAGGAGGAGCTGCAACAGTTCGAAAAGCTGGGTGTCTGGAGACTTGTCGATCTGCCAAAGAATCAGAAGTTAATCAAGACAAAATGGGTCTTTAAGTGTAAGCGTGATGACAGAGGTGTCGTGGTGAGAAACAAGGCACGACTTGTGGTTCAAGGCTTCAGTCAACAGGAAGGAATAGATTACGATGAAGTTTACGCACCGATGTCAAGACTTGAAGCAATTCGAATTTTTCTAGCCTTTGCGTCTTGGAAAGATTTTAAAGTTTATCAACTTGATGTCAAATATGCCTTCCTGTATGGCATAATCAGAGAAGAAGTGTATGTGGGGCAACCGTCGGGGTTCACAGACCTACAGCACAGAAACAAGGTGTATCTTCTGGACAAAGCGCCATACGGACTTCACCAGGCCCCGAGAGCCTGGTACGAGATGCTTTCAAGATACTTGCTGGACACCGGGTTCACAAGATGTACAGTAGACAACACTTTGTTCACCAAGGAAGAAGCAGGCCACTTGTTGATTGTGCAGATATATGTTGACGATATCATTTTTGGATCCACCAACGACGACCTGTGCAAAGAATTTGAAAAGGTTATGAAGAAAAAGTTTGAGATGAGCTCAATGGGGGGATGAAGTTATTCCTCGGGCTGCAGGTGGAACAAATGCCAGACGGAATCTTCATTCACCAGATGAAGTATGTAAAGGACGTGCTCGATAAGTTCGACATGACAGATTGCAGTCCTGCATCCACCCCCCTCGCGCAGAATCATGGAATTTGTCCCGACAAGCAAGGTGTGAAGATGGACGAGACATTGTACTGATCAATCATCGGATCGTTGATGTATCTCACGGCTTCCCGTCCAGACATCATGTACCCGCATGTCTGTGCGCCAGATATCAGTCGAATCCGAAGCAGTCACACCTGACCATAGTGAAACGTATCTTACGGTATTTGAAAGGTTGCCCAAGCATCGGCTTATGGTATCCTTGATCGGGTGACTTTACTTTGTCTGGTTTCGCTGATTCTGATTTTGGTAGTTGTAAACAGAATGCTAAGTCCACCACTGCAGGGTGCCAGTTCTTCGGAACTCGACTTGTCACCTGGCAGTGCAAGAAACAAATTGCAGTAGCGTTCTCTACATGTGAGGCTGAGTATGTCTCAGCTTCTAGCTGTTGCTCGCAGATCCTTTGGATCCAACAGCAGATGCGCGACTTCGGTTTGCAATTCTTGGATACACCGATTTTCGTGGACAATGAAGCAGCTATTAATGTTACTAAAAATCCGGTTCACCATTCGAAAACTAAACACATTGAAATCCGTCATCACTTTACCCGTGATTGTCACGAGAAAAAGTTAATTCGGATTGAACACGTTAACACCGATGATTAGAAAGCGGATTTTTACACTAAACCATTTGACAAAAAGAGATTTTATTATCTTTTGAAATTAAATGGGATGAAGAATCTGCAATCTGGGAGGGTAATCGAATGTGAAGCCGAGTTGGGCGGCGATCTGACATGAACCTGTGTCGTGTTGTCAAATTTCTTTTGCACAGTTTTATTTTCTGCTTTTCAATAAAATCAAAAACAAAAAAATATGTTTTAGTTTTAGGGGGAGAAATTCGCAGAAAACTACAAAAACATGATAAAACCGTAAAAATAGAAAAACAATAGAAAACCATATAATCCAAAAACATTAGAAAAATTCAAAAAGAGTTGTGTAGAATAGGGGAAATGATAGTACATCAGCTAGACGGACACAGTACGCTATAGATTTGTAGTGTTTAAAATGCATTTAAGCAGTCTCGCTATAGATGTGCTGATAGGTTTTTACAAAATTAGTAGATCAGTTTGTGATATAAACATAAACTCACTTGCGTTTACGTGGGAACACCTCCAGGATATATAGGTAACCCCTGAAATCCTGTTTGAAGGGTCCCGTATTCTGAGATACTAGGTCTTTATGCTCAGTGATATCTGGGGTATTATCCCAGGACTTCTGCTATATGGAAGTACTGACCTAGTCCCCGGATAATACTTTCTGCAAAAGCTTTGAAATATAAGCTCGCCCTCAGCATGCTGATGAAACAATAAAATTGATAGTCGCTGCTGTTGAAAACAAAAGATCCTCTAAAGGGGACACACCTTAAAGTCGAAGCCGTCATCTCTCTGCGTATACGGATGTATCGACCTGAGCTCTCACGGCCCTCACAATTACCCCTAAACAGATATCAGTTGTGGTATACTCACCTGTAAGACAAAATACTGGGGTCTGGATACGGGAGTATATACTGAGGTGGGACACATGTAAATGTTTAAGTCCTAAAACACTAATTTAGTATCCCGAACAGATTGAAAATTTTGTGAGAGTTTAAGAGGATCAATATATCAGCAATCTACGTGAATTGTTTAAAAGCTTAGTATGAAATAAACAGCTTAACGGTGCTCGTGTCTGGTCGGCAGCTGATATGATCCCCTAACATACTCACTAAAATGTTGTGTGTACATAGTTTCAGTTTATCCAGTTAAAATCCAAAAAGATTTTCTTTTCTCATCTTATTTTTCGACAACCGATGATTGGGAATTGGAAGATCAAAGCCTAAGTGCAGAACATGTCAGTGTTTGATGAGGGATGGGTAAACTGGAGATTGCTATACAGTGATTGGTATATTGTTTGAAAGTTAAAATGTGTTTGAATGTTTGAAAATGTTCAAAAGTTCATTCATTTGAACTGCTTTCAGAAAGAAACGTCAGCAAACTTCATAAATCTGATCATCCAAGGCCATTAACTTGGACTTGGTGGGTCAAACAGTTGACCAAGGTCATTGACTTGGACTTGGTCAATTGGGTGTGACGGTGGTTAATCTGATAAGTGATAAAAAAGTTATTTTTTTTAAAATTAACCAAGGTTTCGCTTATTTGTCACTCAAAACAAAGGTTTCGCTTATATGACTGTTTCAAGTGTTTTGCTCATAGCTTCGTATGAGGTCCGCTTATTTTTTAATGGTCACAAAAGCGAAACCTAATCACCTATATAAAGCCAAAGGTTCCGCTTTTCTGTCACTTTCACCCTTTCGCTTATACGTCACTTTCTCTCCGGCGATTTGAAGCGGAACTCTATTTTGACCATTTTCAAGTGTTGTGCTGCCCGATTTTCATCAGTTTTTGGTTCTTTATTAGTAGATCAATCATGGGAAAGGTAAGTCTTCCTTTAATTGGTTCAAAATCATGCTTAATTTGATATGTCGGCACCTGTTATTGAACTGAACATAGATTTAAGATGTTAACTGTTAAATTGAAGCTTGAAAACAATCATGTGCAGTCGATTTAGTGTATAGGTCATGATGATGTGTGTCAATTGCTTAAAATTTGTTGTCTGATGATGTTTGTTGATGACCAGATGTTACGGTTGTAGATCTAGGGTATTTGTTAAGTCAAAAACTCAATCAGAATCAACCCCTAGTGTCGGTTTTGTCATGTTAATAGATTAAGGGCTTAAATTTTAAGATTTAATCAGTTTTGAAGGGCTTGTTGAGGGTTTCGCTTAAACGGTCACTTTACATGTTCCGCTTATCTGTACAGTGTAAGGTTCCGCTTTTAAGTGCATAAATGGTTCCGCTTATGTGTTCAATTGATGGTTTTGTTTTTAGGGAAGTAAGAGGTTTCGCTTAAACGGTCATATTCATATGTTTCGCTTATATGTTCCTCAAGATGTTTCGCTTATCTGTACAGTGTCATGTTCCGCTTGTATGTTCATATATGTTCCGCTTGAATGTTCATCACAGTTTCACTTGTATATGTTCCGCTTGTATGTACATTTACATGTTCCGCTTATGAGTTCGTCACGTGTTTCGCTTATATGTTAATCAAGGTGTTTCGCTTAGTTGTACATTCACATGTTCCGCTTGTGTGTCCAAAAATAGTTCCACTTATAAGTTCAATTTGTAGTTCCACTTTTATGCACATTTATAGTTTCTCTGATTGTGCATTATATCTTGTCACTTGTAAAAGTTTAATGTTTGAAAAATTTCTAAGTGTCTCATTCAGTGTGTTTGTCATTTGCAGGTGTCTAATGTTGTATTTGATCCTCTTCACAACAGCTGTTGTGATTTGGATGTTCAAAAATATCCGGAACTGGTCAATTTCAGTGGTATATTGGAGTTCATGGGACGTATTCCCATCCAGAAGGCGTTGACTGATCAAAGACCACTGTATAGATCTCATATTGAACGATTCTGGAAAAACGCCAACTACTATGAGCAGAATAAAGTTATCTCTTCAGTTGTTGAAGTACATGGCAAGTTGGAGAAGATTCTGGTCACCGAAGCTCTTATTCTTGAAGTTGTTAACTTTCCTGATGAAGCAAATTCTCCAATGAGATTTCCAGAAAGAATGGTGAAGGGATGCATGTTAAGGATGGGATATCAGGGAGCTTTGAATGACGGAAATTATTTGAAATCAAAGTTTACAAAGCCGTATAAGTTCTTGATTCATTATGTTTTAATGTCGTTAAGTCACACCAAAGGAGGTTATGATGCGATGCATGACTACCAAATGAATATGGTGACTGCATTGGTACTAAACAAGAAATATAATTTTTCTCATATCGTATTTCATTACATGGCAGAGAACATTACATCAAAGATCAGGTCTTGGACGTATCCGAGGTTCGTGTAGATGTTGATAGACCACGCGTATCCTGAGATCGACAGAAACATAAAAGATGACTTGTTGGTGCAATCACATATGAACAAGATTACAATTACACAGCTTGTGAAGTATCACCCAAATCACCCTGAACCGAAAGTTGATGTTGCATTCTTTGGGGCTATAAAAGATGCTAACTATGCTGATCCAGATCCAGTTGAACACTAGAACTGGAGGAATGAAGCTGAGATGAAAGAAGCGGCATATGCTGAAGAGTTGAAAGTTCTTGCAGAGTTCAAAAACACAAAGAATGAGTGGTATGTGAAAGAAACTGGGAGAAGACGCAGAAAGGCGGCTCCTATAGTTCAACAGGGTGAAGGATCGTCATCAAAACCTAGAAAGAAGCAAAAGAAAGCAGCAACAATATCTTTGATTGATGAACCGGAAGAAGATAATCCGGTGGTTACTGCAGAAAAGGAACAAGTTGTAACTGCTGAAGACGATCCATTTAATGTTGATCAGTTGTTTGATACAGATGTCTTGGAAACAGGGCCATAAATTATTGCTGATGTTAATAAAGTGGTAAATGCTGAAAGTCAGAAAGAGAAAGAGAAGATTGTTGAAGATATTGAGGGTGACGATGTAGATAAGAGTACAACAAGTTCATCAAGTTCTTCAGATGATGGTATTAACGAGATTGAAAGTCGAAAAAGAATTCAAGAAGAGATAGAAAAAGAAAAGCTGTTAAGGAAGAGAAAGAGACATGAAAAGGATGATGATGATGTTTATGTGCCTTCTCCAGAGCATGTCTCAGGATCACAATCTTCTCCGAGAGTTAGAAAGAAAGCTGGAGGTCGAAAGAAAGTGGTTTCTCCAAAGATTCTCAAAGCTACTCCAAAGATCAAAGTGCCAAAGATTGTGCTCAAGAAGAAACAAACAAAGAAACCACCTACACCACCACATGAATCAACTCCACCACAATCACCTATCCAATCACCACCCCGACAACCTACTTCACCACAACAATCCTCACCACCTAAACAACCAACACCTCCAAGACAACCATCACCTATTCATCAAACACCACCACCACAACAACCTTTTGTTACCTACAAGAAATATTTCAAACACCTCCACTCACCCAAATGCAACCTGGTTTGTCTAACAATGGTCTTTATACTCCACAGGATAATCTTTTAGATGTTGGAGATTTTGATTTTGCCAACACTTCACAAGTCAAAAATGTTGAAAAGAAAGTTGAAGAAGTTGTTGCTGAGAACAAGAGGCTAGCAGCTGAAAACAAGAAAGTGTCTGATAGGGAGAAAGTTTTAGAAATGTGTGTGAAGAAGCTGGAGATGAATAACAAAGAGTTGGTGAAAAAGATTGAATCTGATCAATCAGAAATTGATATCTTGAAGGTTAGAGTTGCTGAACTTGAAGAAGAAAAGGCTAGACATGATGAACAGAATGAATACTTTAAGTTGAAGAACAAAGAATTTGAAGCAGCTAAAGCATTAAGAGATCACGAGTTCTATATGCTGAACAAAGTTGTTAAAAGCATGCTTGGAACATCGGTAGAACAAAAGTTTGAAGAGCTGCAGGTTGAAGAGCTCAGAGCTGAACGTCAAGCTAAAATAGAAGAGCAAATGAAAGACAAAGGCAAAGGAGTTGAAGGAAGTTCAGCTGTGACTGAAAGATCGATTGTTCCTTCAATGGTGGTTGATAATCCTGAGCCAATCACTGCAATATCTGGTTTGTTTGAGGATGAAACACATCTTGAAGAGTTGATGGGTAACAGTGATGATGAAGATGATGAAGAGGAGGATGAAGCAGAAGATGAAAAAGATGAAAAAGTGTTTTCTACGAGCAGTCATGGTTCTGATGATGATGATGATGATGATGACGCTGCAGGTGGTACAGGTTTGAAAGCTACAGAAGCTTCCAGTGAGAAAACAGTTGATGATTTGATGAATGATTCGGTAAATGAAGAATCAGGGGAAGCAAGTGGAAAGGGGGAGTCTAGTAAAACGCAGATCGTTGAACATACTGAAAAGTTAATCTTGGGATTAGATGTTTACAGAGAAATGATGCATACTGTGGATCCTGAGTTCAAGTTCGACTTTGAAGAAGAGTTGAATACTTTTGATATCAATTAACAGCCTGAATACACGTAGAAGTATATTGAAGAGGCTGATAAGTACAACACAGTTGAAATTGAAGACTAGACGGATGATGAAGATGTGGTTGAAGATACTTCTAAGTATCCTACACTTATGGAGTTCTTTGCAGAGGAAAATAGAGAAGAATTAAGAAAAAAAGTAGTTGAGGCGGTGAAAGATAAAAACTTCGAGAGCACTCAAAAGGAAATGGAAAAGGAAGATAGATCGAAGTGGTTCAGAAAGAGTCATGAGAGAAAGTTTAAAAGACCTTTGAAGTATTATGAACGTGATCGAAGCGTATCTCTTGGTGACATCATCAGTTGGGGTTTCTTACCTCAGGTGAATGCGTATGCAATTAGAAGAGAGTGCGGAGTTCAGTACTTTGAACGTTTATATGACATCATGTCATTACCATGGTGGAATGTGGATGAACTGCCAAAGGTTAGATGTTTGGATTATCATATTCGAAAGAATGATGTTGCTATGTGGGGCTACATTAAATATGAATCGTTGAAAGAGTTTCGTAAATGGAAGCCACATCATCCTAAGAGGGTGCAGAGGGTTGATCCTGAAACGGGAGTTGAAGAGACTATTTTGAATGTTAAACCGCCAAGAACGATGAAAACAATACCAATGCCTCAGATGGAACAAGACTTTTATAAAGGCTTCATTGGTTGGGTTTATAGTTGTATTTCTACCAAAGCCATTATTACTTACAGAGCAGGAGGGGAGATTCGAGAGATACATGTTTATGATCCCATGTGGCTTGTAAATTGCTCTGCGAAGGATATAGAATGCCTTTTCATCAACAAGATTCACTATCAACCAGCAGATAGAGAACAAGCGCAGCAGTTTCAACGTGTTGTTTCCCTTTGCTTTTAAAAAGGTATCAATTCTGAGACTAAATGGAAATCATCTTGGTGGTCGCTTGATGAGAAGATGAAAAGGAAAGCCAAATGTGAACGTCAAAAGCTTGAAGAAAAGAAAGGTACGTTTTTTAAGATGCAAGCTAAAGAAGAGAAAGCGAAGAAGAAAGAGAATGAAAGAATAAGGATTGCGCTTAGCAGGAAGCCGAAACCAAGGGAAGAGTCGTTCAGAGCTGTTTGAAGACCCAAAGACAAGACGAAGACTGCGGCTGTATCCAAGGGGGAGTTTGTTGGTGCATAATGTCTAAAGCATGCGTCTTAGTCTTAGTTAATCAATGTATAGGGTCTAGTTATGTTAATTATGTATTGTATAGGGGTTAGTTGTGTAAAAATTGGGTTTTCATGTAAAGGTTTCGCTTATATGGACATGTCCATATAAGCGAAACTATTTGTTAAAAGGTTTCGCTTTTATGGTATGTTCACATAAGCGAAACTATTCCCCTATAAATACCCTAAGTGTTTTCTCATTTTGTACGTTGATGTCACAAGTGTAGCCGACCTGTTGACCTTGTATTTCATGAAAGTTTAATGAGAAAACGGTGTTAAAGTGTATTACTTCTGTTTCTACTCATTTCTTCTATAGTTTTGCTTTGATTCATGCCAAATATGCATTCCCGCTACATATTCGGTAGGTACTAGCTCGAATTGACTCATTTGACTGTCATACTCGGTCCTACAATTACAGTCAAATGAGTCAATTCGAGCTAGTACCTACCGAATATGTAGCGGAAATCCATATTTGGCATGAATCAAAGCAAAACTGTAGAAGAAATGAGTAGAAATAGAAGTAATACACTTTAACACCGTTTTCTCATTAAACTTTCATGAAATACAAGGTCAGCAGGTCGGCTACACTTGTGACATCAACGTACAAAATGAGAAAACACTTAGGGTATTTATAGGGGAATAGTTTCGCTTATGTGAACATACCATAAAAGCGAAACCTTTTAACAAATAGTTTCGCGTATATGGACATGTCCATATAAGCGAAACCTTTACATGAAAACCCAACTTTTACACAACTAACCCCTATACAATACATAATTAACATAACTAGACCCTATACATTGATTAACTAAGACTAAGACGCAGGCTTTAGACATTATGCACCAACACGTATTAGTAAGAAGCTTAAGCGTACGCCTACGATAATAAGTTCTAAGCATACCGTTGAGTTAGCAACTGGTAGAAACATCGAGGCCTCACACGTCATCAGTAACTGCAAACTAGTATTGTCTGGTCAGAGCTTTAGCATCGATCTTTTCCCTATCGTTCTTGGAAGCTTCGACGTCGTCATTGGTATGGATTGGTTATCCAAACATCACGCTGAAATCCTCTGTCAAGAGAAAATGGTTCGCATTCCCCGCCGTTCTGGCAAACCCCTTATCGTTCAAGGTGACAAAGGCGGAGAAGTCACAGGCATAATCTCGTTTTTAAAGGCCCAGAAGTGTTTACGAAAGCGGCTCACCGCTATCTTAGCACTCGTCACCGACACCCTGGAAAAGGAAACGAGGATTGAAAAATTTCCAGTGGTACGCGACTACCCCGAGGTATTTCCTGAAGAACTACCTGGACTCCCTCCTCATCGTCAGGTCGAATTCCAAATCGAGCTAACTCCCGGAGCGACGCCTATAGCTCGAGCGCCTTATCGACTAGCCCCCGCAGAACTGAAGGAACTTCCTACGCAACTACAAGAAGTATTGATAAAGGATTTATTCGTCCTAGTTCGTCGCCCTAGGGTGCACCAGTACTCTTCGTCAAAAAGAAGGATGGCACATTCCGTATGTGCATCGACTATCGTGAGCTGAATAAGGTCACCATCAAGAATCGTTACCCTCTTCCACGTATCGACGATCTATTCGATCAGTTGCAAGGATCGAGCTACTATTCTAAGATTGACCTGCCATCAGGTTATCATCAGCTGAGAGTCCGTAATGAAGACACCTCGAAAACTGCGTTCAGAACTCGTTATGGTCATTACGAGTTCCTCGTCATGCCCTTTGGAATGACTAACGCGCCTGCGGTTTTCATGGATCTCATGAACCGAGTGTGCAAGCCTTACCTTGACAAGTTCGTAATTATGTTTATCGACCACATCCTGATCTACTTGAAAAGTCAAGAGGAGCATGAACAACACCTGCGTCTTATTCTCGAACTCCTTCGCAATGAACAACTGTACGCCAAGTTCTCGAAATGCGACTTCTGGCTTCGAGAAGTCCACTTCCTTGGGCACGTGGTCAATAAGGACGGAATTCACGTCGATCCAGTTAAGATCGACTCTATAAAGAATTGGCCTACACCTAAGACTCCGACCGAAGTTCGCCAATTCTTGGGATTGGCGGGATATTATCGTAGATTCATCAAGGGATTTTCAAAGATCGCTCAACCCCTCACGACCCTCACCCAGAAGGGTGTCGCTTACAAATGGAATAAAGCTCAGGAGTTTGCTTTTCAGAAGCTAAAGGATAACCTCTGTAGAGCTCCTATTCTCTCGTTACCTGAAGGTACCGACGACTTTGTGGTTTACTGCGATGCGTCTATTCATGGGCTCGGTTGCGTGTTAATGCAACGCGGGAAGGTTATTGCTTACGCTTCTCGACAACTTAAGACTCACGAAAGGAACTACACTACGCACGACTTGGAATTACCTGTACGGTACCAGGTGCACCATTTACACCGATCACAGGAGTCTCGAGCATATCTTCAAGCAAAAGGAGTTAAACATGCGACAAAGCCGATGGGTCGAACTCTTGAATGATTACGAATGCGCAATCAAGTACCATCCTGGCAAAGCCAATGTCGTAGCAGACGCCCTCGGTCGAAAGGACACTACACCTAAGCGCGTGCGAGCGTTGCAACTTACCATCCAGTCTAACCTCCCTACTCAAATACGAGGTGCTCAGGTTGAAGCATTGAAACCAGAAAACATCATGGCTGAGTCCCTGCGAGGATCGAGGAAACGTTTAGAACAAAAGGAAGACGGCGCTTACTATGTGACAGGGTGCATTTGGGTTCCACTCTATGGAGATCTACATGAACTTGTGATGGACGAAGCACACAAATCTCGTTACTCGATACATCCTGGTTCGGATAAGATGTACCACGATCTCAAGATTACATATTGGTGGCC
Source organism: Helianthus annuus (assembly GCF_002127325.2). NCBI lineage: Eukaryota > Viridiplantae > Streptophyta > Magnoliopsida > Asterales > Asteraceae > Helianthus > Helianthus annuus. The sequence continues at coordinate 56,718,307 of NC_035434.2, read as the reverse complement.
TGGTATGAAGGCCATCATAGCCACCTACGTTAGCAAGTGCTTAACCTGTGCTAAAGTCAAGGTCGAATACTAGAAGCCGTCAGGCTTGTTGCAACAACCGGAACTACCAAAATGGAAATGGGAGCAAATTTCCATGGATTTCGTCACAGGCTTGCCAAGATCTCAAAGCGGGAACGATACCATATGGGTCATCATGGACCGCCTTACCAAGTCCGCACACTTTCTCGCGATCAAGGAAACCGATAAGTATTCAAAACTTGCTGCAATCTACCTGAAGGAAATAGTTGCTAGGCACGGAGTGCCAATCTCTATCATTTCCGATCGTGACCCAAGCTTTACATCCGAATTATGGCAAGCTACGCATAGATCTTTTGGCTCACGTCTGGATATGAGCACTGCTTACCACCCACAGACCGATGGCCAAACGGAACGTACCATCCAAACGCTTGAAGACATGCTGAGAGCATGTGTTATTGATTTTGGAGACGGGTGGGAACGACACTTACCGTTGGTAGAGTTCTCCTACAACAACAGCTACCACACCAGCATTCAGGCAGCACCCTTTGAGGCATTGTACGGTCGTAAATGCCGATTGCCTCTGTGTTGGGCAGAAGTTGGCGAAAGTCAAATTACTGGCCCGGAACTTGTAGTCGAGACTACAGAAAGAATTGCCCAGATAAAGCTATGCATGGCGGCAGCTCGTGACCGTCAGAAAAGTTACGCTGATAAGCGTAGGAAACCGCTAGAATTCTAGGTCGGTGACCGGGTTCTACTTAAAGTCTCACCCTGGAAGGGTGTGGTTCGTTTTGGTAAACGGGGCAAGCTTAATCCGCGATATGTCGGACCATTTGAAGTTAACGGGATAATCGGTAAGGTTGCTTACAGATTGAATCTACCTGAAGAACTGAGTGCGGTGCACAACGTCTTTCACGTGTCTAATCTGAAGAAGTGTCTATCAGATGAAACGCTCATAATTCCTTTCAAGGAACTAACTTTTGAGGATCAGCTACACTTTATTGAGGAACCGATTGAGATCATGGATCGAGAAATCAAAACCCTCAAACGTAGCCAGATACCTATTGTACGAGTTCGTTGGAACTCGTGCCGTGGCCCAGAGTTTACCTGGGAGCGGGAAGACCAGATGAAGCGCAAATACACCCAGCTGTTCCCTAACGAAACTCCCAGCATTGAAGCTATAACAGAATTTCGGGACGAAATTCCAAACTAACGGGGGGATGATGTGACACCCCGTTGAAACGTTTTCACTCATACTAGCTTGACAGTGGCTGCCTTAACTTTCGGGACGAATGTTCTTAAAACTTGGGGATAATGTGACACTCTAGGTTTTCCCGAGCAACCTCCTTATTTAGCATTATGTGTACGTAAACTATTAAATGATGATTTGAGAATTATCTGGATGTATTATGTGATGCTTATTTTAAATTTAGGGGTATGTAATATATATGTATGTATAAGTGAGCCGAGACCACAAACCCGACTCAAGACCATTCGGTATCGAGTGAACAGTTGGGTCATTTGGGTCGCACCACCTCCATGAGCCCATTCAGACCCATTAGGGTGCATGGCCCTTGAATGGGTTATAAAACCCCCACATAAGCCGATACCTTCCTATTTTGGACACCTAAACCCCCAAGCATTCCCTCACACTCACTCCCACACACACTCTCTCTCTCCCTCTCACACTAAAACCCTAAAACACCACCATAATCCTCCTTCCCCACCTTTCGGATCCAAACGGCAGCGGCAAAGCTCTTGGATCAGCTTGTGTTCTTCACTCGAGGATTATCGGACAACAAACCTACTCATTTCTACACTCA